>NW_028270162.1:8307783-8934401 GCF_037043375.1 Chiloscyllium plagiosum | reverse complement strand
ATCAACATGTTCAAAGCCTAACTATCATTAATGATCAAGATCGAGACATCTATGAAGTCTTGTTCATATCAACAGCTTTAATAGAGGAGCATGACGTGATCTGGTATGATAACTGATGAGCTGCAACTATCATGCAGTGACATATATGTTAGCTCACATGACATAAATATGAGACATGAGGGATGTATGACCTTCCCTCTAAGCAGTGTGGCTACATAGTTAAAAAAACAGAAATTGCTGGAAAAGCTCAGTACGTCTGGCAGCATCTGTTGAGAGGAATCAGAGTTAATGTTTCAGGTCTGAGGAAGGGACACTCGACCTGAAACATTAACTCTGATTTCTCTCAACAGATGCTGCCAGATGTGCGGAGCTTTTCCAGCAATTGCTATTTTTGTTTCTGATTCATAGCATCCACAGTTCTTTTGGTTTTTATTTTGGCTATATAGCTATGCAGCTGATCCAAGGACCTGCACAATTAACATGCTGACAAATTCACTTCTAGTTTCTCCAGCCTCTGCCATGCATGATCCTCAGGAGTCGATGAAGCAGCTATAGAAATTAGAGGGAATGTAGGTCGTGTAGTATTAAAGAATTTAATTAAACTTTCTTGCAGCTCATGATATTTACATACCTACAGTCACAGGCACTTGTGTGTTTGGGTTCAAGCTAAGCAATTCGGACATACTGTAGCAAGCTTCTCTCATGATTTGGGGATGCCTGATGAAGGAACAGCGATCTGAAAGTCAATTAAATCTGTTGGACTATAACTTGGTGTTGTGTGATTTTTAAGTTTCTCTCAATGTGTCTTGCTATAGTGGACAGAGCTCAGTAAGATGGAGGCAGAGAGCTCTATACCATTAGGTCACATGCTGTGGTACAATGGTGACATCATGAGCTTGCCCCTGAGGGACATATTTCACAGCTGCTGTAGGACATAACACAACAGGGGAATCGAAGAAAACTTGCAAGATTTGTTATTTAAAAAAGGGGTAAGTGCAGTGACATTTCAAGCTTTGTTCTACTGCAATTAATAATTTATCTCCCAAGTATGACAAATTTTGTTTGATTACAACCAGTTAAATCTAGGAACTTTGGAAGAGTCTGAAACAGAAATGTACGCAAATGGAACAAGGATCTTCAAGTCTTCTCCGTTATTCAATAAAATCATGGCTGATCTGATTTAACCTCAACCCCACATTCCTACACACACCAAACAATCTACCATCCCCGTTTTCTAATCAAGTATCTATCTACCTCAGCCTTAACAATATTTTAAAATTCTGCATCCACTACCTTTTGAGGAAGGAAATTCCAAAGACTCACAATCTTTGTAAGAAAAGCCGTTTCCTCATCTCTGTTTTAAATGGGTAACCCTTTATTTTTAAGGGTTATGATCCCTAGTTCTAAATTGTCCCAGAAGAGGAAACATCTTTCCACATCCACTGGTCAAGTCACCTCAGGATCTTTTATGTTTCAACTCAGTTACCTCTGACTCTTCTAAACTCCAGAAGATACAACCCTAGCTGAAAAATGTGTTGCTGGAAAAGCGCAGCAGGTCAGGCAGCATCCAAGGAGCTGGAGAATCAACGTTTCGGGCATGAGCCCTTCCTCAGGAACCTAGCCTGTCTAGCCTTTCCTCATAAGGCAATCCACTCATTCCCAATATTCATCAAGTAAATTATGTTGAGATTGTACAGGACATTGGTGAGTCCTCTTCTGGAGTACTGTGTCCAATTCTGGTCTCCCTGTTATAAGAAGGATATTACTAAATTGGAGAGGATTCTGAAGAGATCTACCAGAATGTTGCCAGGACTAGAGGGTTTGAGTTATAAGGAGAGGCTGGATAGGGTTTTGTTTTCACTGGAGTGTTAGGAGGTTGAGAGGTGACCTTATAGAGGTTTATAAAACCACGAGACAAATAAATAATGAATGGCAGGTGTCATTTCTCTACGGTGGCGAATTTCAAGACAAGAGGGCACATTTTTAAGGGGAGAGGAATAAGATTTTAAAAAGACATGAAGGGCAATGTTTTTACACAGAGAGTGGTTCATGTGTGGAATGAACCTCCAGAGGAATTGGTGGATGCGGGTACAGTTTCAACATTTAAAAGACAATTGTATAAATACATGAATAGGATATGTTTGGAGGGATATAGGCCAGGTGCAGGCAGATGGGACAAGTTTAGTTTGGGAACATGGTCGCATGGACTGGTTGCACTGAAGAGTCTGTTTCCATTCTGTATGAGTCTATGAATCTTCTCTGATCTGCTTTCAAGGCATTAACATTCTTCTGTAAGTATAGTGACCAGCACTGTATACAGTATTCCAGGTGTATACCTGTATAACAGAAGTATAACTTCCCCTCTCTTAAATTCAATTCCTCTTGCAATAAAACATAACATTCTACTAGCTTTATTGATTACTTGCTGTACCTGATGTACTCTTTTCTTTATTAAATATTTAAAGAAGCGTTTCCTATCCGTTTTTATATTTTGGCTGACTTTCTTTTGTCCTCTAACTTTTCCCTCCTTTTTAATCTTTTAGCATTTATTTACTGTTTTTATATTCAGTCTTGATATAACTGACCTGCCATGTATCTTTGCATATTTATTTGCGTATGACCTTTGACTTTTTAAAACTTAAACTTGAATGCTGTGTCCACCCCTAAGAATGTTTCATTTTTTTAAATTTATTCACAGGATAAGGGCATTACTGGTTAGACCAGCATTCCTTGCCCATCCATAATTTCCTGGATGGTAGTTAAGAGTCAACCATATTGCTGCGGGTCTGAAGTCACATGTAGGCCAGACCAGGTAAGGATGGCAGTTTCCTTCCCTAAAGGACATTAGTGAACAGGATGGGTTTTCCCCAACATTGGTTTCTTGGTCATCATTAGATTCTTAATTCCAGATTTGTATTGAATTCAAATTCCACCATCTGCCATGACATGATTTGAGCTCAGGTGCCCAAAACACTACCTGGGTCTCTGGATTAATAGTCTAGAGATAATACCACTAGGCCATCGCTTTCCTTTCTTATTTGTTAGAATATATCCATTCTGTGCTTTCTGGAGCCTCATCTTGAATGTTTGCTACTGTATCTCTATTGGCCTATACCGTAACCTAAAATTCCAGCTCACTTTCACTAGCACTGCTCTCACACCCTCATCATTTCTCTAGTTTAAACTTGAAGTGATCATTATGCATCGACGCTTTCTCCTTTAATGTGTTTGTGAAATTCAATCATATTATGGTCTCTGCTACCCAGGGATACTTTCATTTTGAGGTCAGTAATTAATCCTACTTCATTAGTCAAAACCAATGTAGTGTACTGACTGCTTGGTACCATAAGATATTGGTCCAAGAAATTGTTCAGGAAACATTTAATGAATTCTTCATTTAGATTACTTTTTCCTATTTGATTTTTCTAGTATGCAAGCTGAGGACTTAATTTTGTTATAATGCTGATCATATACATTATATAAAATAATAAATAATCAATGCAGGTTGCATTGCAATCCAGCCTTAGACTTTTCATAGCCAATGTTCATAGACATTAATACACCATCACCATGAGCACAGGGATCAAGTGATCATGGTCAGGACCAGTGATGTTGGAATGTTTTGCCATCCTAATTCTGGAGAACACTAAGCCCACATTTAGCACCATTTTTCTCAGCTTCTGCTGACCTACTTTGCTTTTAAAGAGCTTGGTTAACATTGAAAGCAATAATTGAAAATAGTGCTATCAGTTCCAAATTATTTTTCTCCCTGTTGGTCATGTAAAATAATTTAGTTAAAGTGGGAGTTGACTCTGTAGGTTTTATTTAGGTTAATCATCACTGATTGTCTGATGATAGGATTTGCTCTGAAAGTTAATCCCTCTTGATGCCTCTTTAGAGGCTGCTGTTTGCTGAGACTGTCTGAAGGCACTTGGACTTGTCTGCCATATACTGTTAAACAAAGCATAAAACGAAAACCCACATTTCAATCCATACTCCCAACAAAGGATTATCCAGCTGGAGCCAGATGGCAAATCTTGATGTATGCTAAGAGATAATGGGAGAAATTCAGCACATTATCTGTATTACACTGAGTGTAAACAGTGTGTACCAACATTCAGCATTTGACAATAATGGAACTCATTGCATTCCTCTATTATTGAACCATATAGACCTGATGCCTCTAGGACTTTGATCTTTGGTCTGTCTGTGCTCAGGTATTTGTCCCTGATATTTGATGAGATTGGTTTGATTCTGTCCACAGTTGAGTGGCTTAGTAAATTTCCTAGATGCAAACAGAAAGAATGACCACTTGGGATGGAGTTTCAGAAGGGTGTTGACACCCCCTAGAGCAAGCCTCAGCACCTTTAGATGGGTAATGGGGTGTTGAGGGGAAATGGGGGTGAAGGGTACACAGTGGAGGTAAAGGAGAAAACTGAGCAAAAATCTGTCAATAAACCCCCAACAACAACTTACGTTTATATTGCATTTATACAATACTAAAATGTTCCAAAATCCTTCATGGATAAATTATCAGACAAATCCAACACTGAGCCATATAATTTGATAGTAGGTCAGATAACCAAAAGCCTAGTTTAGGAAGTAGGTTTTAAACAATCTCAAAGGCCTAAAAAGGGATGGAGAAGGTTTGAAAGATTAGGGTCTAGAATTGGGCAGCTCAGTGGTCAGCACTGCTGTCTCCCAGTGCTAGGACCCAGGTTCGATTCCATCCTTGGGTGATTCTTACTGTGGAGTTTGCACATTCTCCCAGTGTCTGCGTGGTTTTCCTTCCACAGTCCATTGCATGTTAGGTGGATTGGCCATGTAAAATTGCACGAAGTGTGCAATGTGGGTGGGTTAGCCATGGGAAATGCTGGGTTACAGGGATAGGGTGTGATGTTCTTCAGAGGGGCAGAATGTCTATATCTTCATTGTAGCAATTCTACGGAAAATGAAAGCATTGAACAAGTGATTAAAATTGGGGATGAACTAGAAGCCAGAGTTGAAGGAGATTAGAGATGCTGGAAGATAAAAGGTTGCAGGAGAGGGAACAAAGCCACAGGGGGATTTAAAAACATCGCAATATATTAAACTACTGCAAAGTTTTAATCTTATCATTTATCAAATCTAATTTTCCGTCAATCCATCTGCAGACAACTAATGGGGATTTCTGCATGAGGTTAGAGTAATCTGCTTAATAAGTGTTCTGATTGGTGTGATGTAATCGGCCATTGGAGTTTTCACAGATTGTAGAAGAACACAATTAGTTGGATAGTCAAAGATTAAATTCCCTGAAATTACTTGTCAATGTTACCTGGGTCACTTTTACTGTGTGGGCAGAAAGCAGAGAGAAGAAAGAAAATAAGTTATTTTGATATAATAGCTCCTATCACATCTCTCAGAACATTCCAGAAAGTTTATAATTATTTTTGAAATGTAGCCATTGGCAAATACAACCAATTTCCAGAAGGCTATAAACATTGAAACGGAAAGTATAAAATTTGGCTTTTCTAAAAACATTTGTAAAAATGAGTTGATGATTTAGAAAGTGCTTTTCTGGTTCTTGTAATGTACAAAACAGAATAGGCCAGATTATTTTAGGGAAATGGAATTGTGGTAAGATTGAAAGAACTCTGCACAGAACAATTTGTTTATTCAAAATATCAATACCATTGTCAGGAGCTATGAAATCAAATAATTTTGAGAATAAAATTTTAGTCCATTGTGACTTAAGATTTTGGTTTTACCTTTTTGGTAATCATAAATGAGATCTCTGTTTCCTGGTTGATCAGGCCCTTCCTAAACGGGAGCTCAGTCATACATTGAGCATTGATATAGCCGAGGCAGTGATCAACCACTGGGGTATGCAGAGAGATGCTCAAGGGTTCCTACACTTGAACACTTTGTAATTCCTCCACATGACAATCACACATGTAAATGCTGAGTGATTGGGCTCACCCATTTTGTGGCCCTATTCCTGTGATTGTCAGGTTGACACACCTATCTGGAGCACGTAACAGATCTTATTTCAGCATAAGAAAGGGGGAAGGGAATTAGAGAAAGAGAGAAAAGAGAGAGAGAGACAAAACATTAGAATGTTTTGTTAATTAAGAATTCATGTCTTGAAATATGTAGAAAATGATTACAGTATGTATTGATTTTCTAATGAACAGTTAGCATTGAAGATATTCCCCAGAAAGCATAACAACAACATTTTTCTTAAATGCGATCATATATCTCACAATGAAATTGAAATGACCATAAAACTCTATTTCTTGAAATGAGAAAATGTAATATCTCTATAATGATACAATGAGAAAAGCAAACAGAAACTGAGCTTGCACCAGTTATGGGAATGCATGTCCTCAGGGTATAATTTACTTTTTGATTTTTCTGTCTCCAGTTGTTTTTCTAAGTTCCAAGGGATACAGACTTGAAAGGATACAGACTGCCAACAGGTTTAGACAACCACTACCAGATTAGTCTTGGCAACATTAGGCCCAAATGGGACCTGCTGTCATCTGTTGAAATTGTTCACTGTGCCAAGATCACCCTGGAATGCAAACATAATGCTGACTTATTTTCTAATGTAAACCATCTTCTTAAACATCTTTCTATCTGATCTCACCTCCAATAGCAAGTGTGAGGAGCTCATGGACTTCTTTGTCACCAAGGCTGAGACAAACTGAAATTTGCCTCAGTTCTATTCATCCTTCCACTAAACCACCATGCCAAACGAAGCCAACCGACAGCGCGGCCTCCCAGTCGTTCCTGTCCTCTATCACGGAGGTCTTAGATGACAGAACACGGGAGAGGCTGGACCAGCCGCTATCTTTGGATGAGCTGACCAAGGCCCTCGAGTCCTTCAAAAAGAATAAAACTCCCGGAAGCGACGGCTTACCGGTCGAGCTCTATTCTGCTCTGTGGGACATGTTTTGCCAGGATCTGCTGCTTGTGTAAGTCAGTATGCTTCTGGCAGGTACCATGAATGAATCCATGAGGAAAGGCATCATCACCCTCATCTACAAGCGGAAGGGGAAGAGGGAGGAAATCAGAAATTGGAGACCAATCTCACTATTAAATGCGGATTACAAAATCTTGGCAAAGGTCATCGCCAACTGGGTCAGGTCTGCTATGGGATCGGTGATCCACCCTGACCATACCTGTGCTGTACCGGGCAGGAAGATCGCTCAGGGATACGATCGCCTGTGTGCAGGACAGGGGGTTGGACACCTGCCTCATCAGCCTGCACCAGGAGAAAGCCTTTGACAGGATATCACATAAGTATATGAGAGATGTTCTCTCCAAAATGGGCTTTGGGGAGGGAATCTGCAATTGGATCAGACTGCTCAACAGTGCAGTCTCAATCAATGGGTGGGAATCAGATAGCTTCCCAGTCAGATCTGGAGACAGGTAGGGCTGCCCTCTCTCTCCTGCCTTGTTTGTGTGCTGCATGGAGCCATTTGCTGAGTCCATTAGGAAGGATGTGAGCCTGAGAGGGGTGACTATTCCTCGCAGTGGGGGCCTGCAGGTTAAGGCCTCCCTGTACATGGATGATGTTGCCATTGTCTGCTCGGATCCACTGTCCGTGCACAGAATCTTGTGCATATGTAACCAGTTCGAACGGGCCTTGGGAGCCAAGGTCAACCCAGGCAAGAGTGAGGCCATGCTCTTCATGAACTGGGCCGACCAATCCTTCATCCCCTTCACCGTCAGGACTGACCACCTGAAGGTGCTGGATATTTGGTTTGGAGGGGCAGGGGCATGTGCTAAGTCTTGGGGGGAACGTATCAAGAAAGTGAGGCAGAACCTGGGCAGATGGAAGCTACGGTTGCTCTCCATGCGGATAAAAACCTGGTCATCAGGTGTGAGGCATTGTTAGTGTTGTTATATGTGGCACAGGTCTGGCCTATTCCCAGAACCTGTGCCGTCGCAGTCACTCGGGCCATCTTCCATTTTATATGGAGATCAAAGATGGCCAGGGTCCGAATGGACTCGATGTACAAAGATCTGGACAACAGGGGAAAAAACACACCAAATGCCACCCTCACCCTAATGGCCACCTTTGTGTGCATCAAGCCTTGCGTGGATCCCCGGTACGCAAACACCAAGTGTTACTACGTACTGAGGTTCTACCTGCTCCCAGTGTTGTGAAGGATGGGCCTGGCCTCGCTGTCGCGGAACGCTCCAAGTAGTTGGACCGTTCCGTATCACCTGTCCTTCGTGGAGAAATTTATGAAGAAAAATACCTTTGACCACAAGTCCATCAGGAAGTGGTCAGCATGTAGTGTCCTTGAGACCCTTCGGGAAAAGGAGAGGGTGGATCCTGTCGAGCGGTTCCTTGAGCAGACTGTCAAAGTCATTTGGCAGAATGCCTCATCGCCAGAACTTTCCAACAAGCACCAAGACATGGCTTGGCTGGTGGTGAGAAGGGCTCTACCTGTGAGATCCTTTATGCACGCCCGGACACTCTGCCGCACCGCAAGCTGCCCTCGAAGCGGCTGCGGAGGGGACGAGACTGTCACACACCTCCTTCTGGAATGTGCCTACACAATGGAAGTCTGGAGAGAAATGCAGTGGTGTTTGTTGAGGTTCGTCCCGAGCAACTCCGTGACGCGGGACTCCGTGCTCTACGGTCTGTTCCCTGGGACGCACACCGAGACGAACATCAACTGTGCCTGGAGGATCATCAACTTGGTGAAAGATGCTCTTTGGTCTGTCTGAAACCTGTTGATCTTCCAGCTGAAGGAGCTGACCCCGACTGAGTGTTGTGGACTGGCACATTCCAAGGTCCAGGACTACGTGTTGAGGGATGCGCTGTTGTTTGGGGCAGCTGCCGCCAAAGCGCAGTGGGGAAAGACCACCGTGTAACGTCTGCCTGCCAAAGAACAGGGGGCCCACGCAGTAAGTGGGCTCTGCTGATGCTTCAGCTAAATATATGGATAGTAAACGTACAGACCTGTATATACAAATCTCTACATGAAAAGAAATGGAATGTTTACATATGTATGGCATGACCAATTGTACAGAATTTCAAAATATTTTATGAATAAAGTATATTTTTGAAATAAAAAAAACCATGCCAAACTTATAGACCATTATTTACTCCCACTCCTGTCCTAACTCTGAAGTTATATATTTCTTTAGTTTCTCTCTTTTACTCCCATACACCCTCTCCGAGGTTATCATGTCTCTGAGAGCTATCTTGTGTTCCCTCAATCTTATTCCTATTAAATCATTGAGCATGCAATTTCTCCTTCCCGCCACGTTAGCTGGGATTGTAAACAGTTCCCACTTGCTCCAGGAGTTGTCCTTTCTTCTTTAAATCTGCAATCACGATCTTTAACTTAAATAAAAAGTAAACTTTGACAGTCCTTGCAAATTGCTGTCCCCCTATCTCTACTTACCTCTCCAAATTCCTTGAACGTGTTATTGTCTCCCAAATTCATGTCCCTCTTTCCCATAACAATTACCCCCACCTGTGATCTGGTTTGAATTCCCCCCTCCCCTGATTTGGTTTCTGTCCCTGTCGCTGTACTGACACAGCTCCAAGCTAACAAGTGACATCTTTGTTATTGTGACCAAAGTAAGCTTTCCCTTCTCACCTTAATCCTCCAGTCTGCATCCTTTGACAAGTTACCTTTCACAGGGACATTGACAACAGCCAGCTCTACCTCACCACTATGTTGCACAGTTGCAAAATTATGTGTTTATGCAACATCTATGGGTGACACAGTGGCTCAGTGGTTAGTACTGCCGTGTCACAGCACCAGAGACCCAGGTTCAATTCCAGCCTCGGATGACTGTCTGTGTGGATTTTGCATGTTCTCCCTGTGTCTGCATGGGTTTCCTGTGTAGGGCAGGTGGATTGGCCATTCTAAATTGCCCATAGCATCCAGGGATGTGTAGGTTGGGTGGATTTCTCATGGGAAAAGCAGGATTACTGGGATACGGGTGTGGGTTTGGATGGGATGCTCTTTGGAAGTTGGTGTGGGCTGAAAGGGTCTGTCTCCACACTGCAGATATTCTATGAGACAGAATTGATGAGCAGAAACTTCCTTCAACTAATTATTTGGAATATTGAAATTATTGTTTTCAGTCACTGCTCCAAGATCTGTTCTGGAAATGTGTTGCTGGAAAAGCGCAGCAGGTCAGGCAGCATCCAGGGAACAGGAGAATCGACATTTCGGGCATAAGCCCTTCTTCAGGAATGAGAAAAGTTTGTCCAGCAGGTTAAGATAAAAGGTAGGGAGGAGGGACTTGGGGGAGGGGCGTCTGACGCCCCTCCCCCAAGTCCCTCCTCCCTACCTTTTATCTTAACCTGCTGGACAAACTTTCCTCATTCCTGAAGAAGGGCTTATGCCCGAAACGTCGATTCTCCTGTTCCCTGGATGCTGCCTGACCTGCTGCGCTTTTCCAGCAACACATTTCCAGCTCTGATCTCCAGCATTTGCAGACCTCACTTTCTCCTCCAAGATCTGTTCCCTACCTACTGATTCTATCCATTCTCTGGCAACAGTCTGATCTTGAACATGCCACATTTGACCATGTGATGTGCTTTCAGTCATATTTTGGCCCTCATTAAGACTGCCTAACATTGACAGTTTATCTCTGCTGAAACTCTCATTCATGCCCTTGATAGTGTAGACTCAACCATTCCAAGGCTGGTCTCCCACATTTTAATCTGCATAAACATGAGTTCATCAAAAACTCTGCTGCCAAGCCCTGTCCCTTATTGACACAGTGTACGATGACCTACACAGGATCCTGGTCATGACCTGGATTTTAAATATCTCACCTTTGGTCTCAAATCTTTTAGTAGCCTTGTCGTCCCTTTCTCTGAAAATTCCTCCAGCCTCACAACCCTCCCAAGATATCTGTGTTTATCAATCATGATCTCTTTGCATTATGTTCCCTCTCAACAGCTGCTCAGAGGGTCCATGCATAGCCGATTAGTGCGTTGATGTATTGATTTCTGATTCCAGAAGCTGCTGCTTCATCCAGACCTTGTCTGTAAAGCAGTGAGAAGAATTATTAGAGGGCATGCAGAGCTTAAACATCCCTGATTTTAATTGCTCCAACACTGTTGGGTGGCTATACCTTCATCTGATTGGACCCTAGGCACTAGTAAATCCTCTTTGCTTTCTATTTTGCTTTTCTCCTTAAAGACACTTAAAACCTACCTCTTTATTCAAGATTTTATTAATCTGAATTGACATCTTATTTTGTGACTGTTATATTTTGTTTTGTAATGTTCCTGTGAAGCACTTTAGGACATTATTAAGCTTAAGACACTTTATAAGTTGTTGTGGTTGCAAAATATCTTTTTCATTTCTACCTTTTTTATGATGACAAATAATGATGATAATTAATCAAATATGCTGTTTTTGCAGGGACCATATGTGGCCATGCTTTGTAAATGAAAAACTAGCATTTGTATAGCTTATTTTATAATCTCATGATTGTGCTGAAATGTTTTACAGGCAATAATTTTGTTTAAGTTTAAAAATCTTCATGGTGCTAAATTGTGATGACAATCCGAATAAATATAAAAATCATATAATCAAATAATAAAAGGATTGCACAGTTATGGTCAGTTTAACATTTAACTTAATACCGGGAGGGAACACTTCAGCGGTCAGGGACATTTGGCTTCAGATCTACAGGTGACCGTCCTTCAAGGCAGACTTCGGGATATGCAACAACGTAGTGTCCGAGCAGACGCTGATAGCCAAGTTCGGTATCCATGAGGATGGCCTCAACCGAGATCTTGGGTTCATGTCACATTACAGGTGACCACACTACACTATACACTCTCTTGCACATACATACACAAGCATACATACACACTCTCTTACATACATACTCACACAGACACTCATACACATGCTCTGTCTGATACACACACACACACCACCCCCCACACTCACACCAATGCACACAACCTCTCACAGGCTTATACTCCATCACATTCATACACACACTTTACCAAGCATGCACACATGCAATCACTCTCCTCACACTCACACTCTCACATGCACACTTCCATTCTCTCTCTCTCATGTACGTACACACACATAAGTCAATAGGGTGAATTTGCATTTGCAGAATTATATTTGCAGATACATTCTATTTTGCTCAAAAAGCACACATTCTGCAGGCAGTCAATGCAGTTAATCCATGTAATATTTTATAAATTCTTACTTTGGAAATAGAACCAGTTTGACTCAAGATTGGGATACAGACAGACTCTAACCTCACACCTTTAATGCATTGTCTGAGCTGAGATGTCACCTTTTTTTTATAAAACCTTAAGTTATCTTGAGAATGTGACTTGAAAAACATTCTGGAATTTACATATTAATGAACTGAAACCTGCAACCCATTCTAAAAGCTGGAAGACAACAGGTTTGTTCAATATAATCATTTCAGTTGCTTGATAGTGTAATCTTTTGCTATAAATTCTGTGTCTAATGATCCTGTTCCACAGCTACGTGATGAAGGAGCGGCGCTCCAAAAGCTAGTGTTTCCAAATAAACCTGTTGGACTATAGCCTGGTGTTGTGTGATTTTTACCTTTGCTGAAAAATGTGTTGCTGGAAAAGCGCAGCAGGTCAGGCAGCATCAAAGGAGCAGGAGAATCGATGTTTTGGGTCCTGAAGAAGGGCTTATGCCCGAAACGTCGATTCTCTTGCTCCTTTGATGCTGCCTGACCTGCTGCGCTTTTCCAGCAACACATTTTTCAGCTCTGATTTCCAGCATCTGCAGTCCTCACTTTCTCCTGGTTGATTTTTAACTTTGTCCACCCCAGTCCAACACCGGTTGTTCCACATCATGGCTACCCAGCTTAGTGTCTACACAAATTTGGAGATATTAATTCATTTGTCAAACCATGAATGTATGTTGTGAACATCTGGGGTCCCAGCACTGAACCCTGCAGTATACTATTCATCACTGCTTGCTACTTTGAAAAGGGCCCTAGCTTTCAGAGCGATGCTCCTTCATCAGGTGATAGCGTCACTCCGAAAGTTAGTGTGCTTCCAATTAAACTTGTTGGACTATAACCTGGTGTTGTGTGATTTTTAACTTTGTACACCCCAGTCCAACACCGCATCTCCAAATCTTGAAAAGGACCCATTTACTCCAACTATCTGCTTCCTGTCTGTCAACATCCATGACAACTATATACATGCAGTAAAACTTCTGCATGGGATTTGGACACTGAGGTCACGGAAAGTGAATTGCATGGCTATGCAGAGAAGCAGGTGGGATGGTTGGGGTGGGTGGGAATGTGGGCAGGCATGCTCGTTTAGTGACCATGATGAGGACTGCATTGCACGTTCACACTTAGCCTCAATCTCACTTTCACACTCAGTCCTAACCTTAGACTCACATTAATCCCTGACTTCATTCTCAAACTCAGCCCCAATCTCAGACTCACACTCAGTACCCATCTCACTCACACTCAGCTCCAATCTCAGACTCACACTCAGTCCCCATCTCATTCTCACACTCAGCCCTAATCTCAGACTCAAACTCAGTCCCTATCTCACACACTCAAATCCAATCTCAGACTCAAACTCAGTCCCTATCTCACTCACACTCAGCCCCAATCTCAGACTCACACTCATCCCACGTCTCACTCACACTAGGTCGCAGTCTCAGTTGCACACTCACTAAATCTCACACTCAGCCCTAATCTCAGACTCAAACTCAGTCCCTATCTCACACACTCAAATCCAATCTCAGACTCACACTCAGCTCCAATCTCAGGCTCACACTCAGTCCCCATCTCATTCTCACACTCAGTCCCTATCTCACTCACACTCAGATCCAATCTCAGACTCACACTCAGCCCCAATCTCAGACTCACACTCATCCCACGTCTCACTCACACTAGGTCGCAGTCTCAGTTGCACACTCACTAAATCTCATACTCAGATCGAGTTTGTGACGCGAGTGAACGGAGTGTTCTCTGCCGACGTAGCCAATCAGAATGGGACATGGTTTCGTGTAAGGGGACGGGGAGGGGCTTGGCGAGGGGGCGTTTGTTTAGTGTGTGTGACGGCGGTGCTTCTAGGGGGCGGAGTTTTGATTGAAGGTGCGGCAGGGTTTCCAGATATTGGGGCGGGGTTTTCAGGGACTGGGGCGTGGTTTGAGAAGACGGTGACGGATTCGACCCGAAATGGGTGGGCGTGTCTCCCCAGCTGTCGGATTTTTCCGGGAAGCGGGCGGAGTTACCAGGAATAGGGGGCGGGGTTTTAATGGACAGGTTTCCCCGTGGTGACGCGCTGGGTTTTCCAGGGATGGGGCGGAGTTGTCCGTTATTAACGGTGGGGAAATGAATGTCCAATCAGGATGTTCGGTATGTTCCGGCGCTGGGTCGTATCCTGACGACGGCAGTGCCCCGCCCCCTCGCTGTCCATCTGAAGCGGTTACTAAGGAGAGGGGGGGGTGGGGGTGAATTTTTTTTCTCTCCTGCCTCCCGCCCGCTTCCCCCACCCCCCACCTCCCGGCCTCGGCCCCGGCCCTCAGGCCTCCTCCGCTCGGCCGGCAAGCCTCGTCGTTAAGCTCGGTCTGTGTGCTTGTTGGCGGCCAGGTGGTTCCATTTAATCGTTTTTATTTTATTTCATATTTGTTGTTGTTGTTGTCGTTGCGCGCGCGGCTCAGCCCCTCACTCTGTTGCTGTCGAGACTATGTGGAAATTACAGGATGCCCAGTGGAAAGAAATTTAAACCCACCAAATACATACCGGTGTCGACAGCCGCCGCTTTGCTTGTTGGTGCTACCACCTTATTCTTCGTCTTCACGTAAGTAAAGAGGGGAATATTCCCTGTGGCTGGGGATTGTACAAGCTGGGTGGGTTTGCATTGATTTGTGTTCGTTTGTTCGGCGATTAGTTTGACAGGAGCTGCAGGCCCGACAGTGCTGCTTGGCCATCTGCTCCATTTCCACGATCTGCTGCTCTACCCGATTGATATACATGTACGGTGCAATGTGAGATAATCACGAATGAGCGCGATGCAGTGTAAATTGTATTCTACTTTTCAATGTGCGTTGTAATCTATTCCATGTCTGTAAGTGAATCTGTGTGCAACGTATGTATGACTATGTGCAGATACACAAGTAATCTAACACTATAGCTGAAAGACTTAGTCCATCATTAACTGCGAATTGTCCCATGTTTCTCTCAGGTTTCAAATCCTTGGTAATATGACTGGTCAAATGGCACATACTGGGAGATAATAAAGACGAGAAACGCGAATTTTCATGTCGAAAGCTGCTGCGGGCAAAATGTGTTGGAGGGTGTAAAACAAAATGAAAACGACCTGTTATGGTGCTTTGTGTTTCATCGTGAAATTTGAAAATAAGACTGAAAACTTGTTGATTTATTTTGTTGTTTACAAGATCCTTTTTGCTTTGTTCAATGTCTTAAACGTTTAAGGATCGGTGCTAAGAACCATTCTAAACTAAATCTGAAGCCACCGTCTATATCTGGCTGAAAACTAAGTTAGCCGACGACATTAAACTCCGCAGCAGATATCAACCCAACATAAACGTAATTGCATTTGTTAAAATAAAGTTGCTCTACAAACTGACTTGTTTAAAAGATATAGTATAATGACGAAGCCAACATTCTACATTATTGCTTTGAGTTCTGCAAAAAGGGCTTCCAGTTTATCGTGCTGATTAGCCTGAAAGGGAACCGTACCTATCTGCATTTGCTTTTGAGATGGCGAGGCGTGTTCTGTTTTATTTCGGATTGCAGACTTTGCAGGTAGATTCTCTTTTTTTTACCGCTTCAGTTTCATCCATTACTCTCTTCATTCAGCAATGGCTGCCTTGGGGAGAGGGGAATGTACTGTTTTTTTTAACGTTTGTTTTCTGTTTTCTAATCTGTTCGCGGTCACCGTTGTACCTTTTCTCATATTAAATACATATCTGCCAAATATATTAATACAACTTGTTCCCCCCCCGCCGAATTACTCGCTTCCCGTGCGCTGGGGTTCTTCAGCTTCTCTTGCTGTTGTGTGTTACAACGTGGCTGACTTAGCTTTCAATTTCCAGTTTGACCAAAGATCAATTACCGAACTTTTTACTCTCTTGAGATGCTTGTGTTATTCCGGTTTTAAATTTCAGATCTTAGACATTTGCTCTTTTACTTTAGAAAATATTTCAATTAGATTGCAGATCTGACCAGACATTTTTCGTCGTCGTGTACTCGATTTGGAGCCTCCATATGCAGTGCTCTAGTAACGTATCTTGCATGGAACTGCTCGAGTTAGTAAATGTGACAGGAAAAGGATTCGTTTGCCCTTTCGCTGTTGGAAGTAATTCCACTGCAATACATTTCTGTTCGGAAACTGGGAGATTATTTCTGTCTACATCAATATTTTATGTAGATTGTGAAAGATGTACAGTGTAAGTTGACAGGATGAATTTTGATGGTGCCTGCAATTCCTGGCATTTTAAGTGTTCCGAGCAGCGTACTGTGTAAAAGACTTTACATTAGCTCACGGGAGGTAGGTTTTCAAAGTGCAGCATTGTGCGCAGCAATTTAGCTGACGGCCACGTTTATCGCCTCCTTGAGAGATTGTGGTCGGTAGTACCCTGATTTTGAGTTGAAGTGCAGGAATATGTACTTCTACAGACGCAGCTGGCAATCCCATTGCTGGATGATACAGAAATATTTGCATTCCTTGTAGGGTAAAGGACGCTTGATAAACTGTCCAGTGTACAACGCAGCAAATGTGAAGAACGGGCAGTACCAATTGCTGTACATCTCATTAACTACAGAGATATTTAGTTAGGTGAGGGTTCATGAAATGTAACAGGAGAACCTTGTTTGGAGGATGTTGAATTGTTCAGTGTGATTTGTCAAATTTATTTTAATTTTCATAATTGAGTGTAGTTACAATACAGCTCAAATATGTTCAATGTAAAGGATTATGAAAATTATATTAAATCTTTTAAAATGCATTTGTTAGAACATAACCTTGCAGTTGTTTTTCGTTTTGTTAAGTTTTGATCCCTCCAAACTGCTCTACTATTCAACAAAATGATTGATAGCTATTCTATGTTCTTGACCAATCTTTTAGATCCCTTGGTTCCCTTTGTGTCTAAAAAAAGTCAGTCCATCTTGAATACACTGATCAACTGGGCATCTATTTCTGGCATAGAAAATTCCAAAGCTTCAGAATCTGAGTGAAGAAATTGTGCTTCAACTCCTTTCTAAATAGGTAACCCCTAAAACTAAATATTATATCCAGGTTTTAAACTTACCATATGCTGAAACAAGTCCTCCCAGCAACTATTCTGTCAAGTCCTATGAGAAGATAGAGTATCTATGTTCTATATTTTATAATCCAAGCGATGCTGTTACGCACTTCTGGAGTGGACACTTCTACTGCACCATAAAGCCCCTTCCAAAGAGTATAGGGCCAAATTTACTTGATCTGGTCCCTTAGGACAGGCCTCTCATTTCAGGTGTCCATTGCGTGAACCTCCATTGCATCTTCTCAAGGGCTTGTATATCCTTTTCTTGGGTAAGGAGACCAAACTGTATGCAGTTTTTGCAGCAAATCTTGTCCTCCAGTCCCTTGCAATAAAGGTTAACATACTATTTGTTGTCTTAATTGCTGGCTGTACTTCTATGTTAACCTTGTAATTCATGTGCAAGATTGGCCAAAATCTCTTAGGCAGCTGTGATTTGTGGTTGATCGATTTTATGTAACATCTAATTTCTATTCCCTTTGTGGTACACCACTATAAAACATGTATCCAAGATTTTGGCCCTCCATAATGGGGACTCAACGGTATACTTAGTTCTTCTCCTTTTTAACTGTACCTGTCAGCATGTGAACTATTGGATATAGCCCAAGATCCAAGATCTCTACCCTCAAATCTTTGAAGGTTTTGCCACCTCCCAAAATCTTTGTCCATCTTTTCACTCCAAGTTTGAAACCTTAAAATTAGATTTCTTGCCCTGTCACAATATTATGGTGGCTCCTAATAAATTTACAAATAACATCCTACAAGACTGAAAAAGGTAGACTATCTCACCTAATCCTTTTTGACCTGTCTGCAGTTTTTTATACAGTTGATTGTGCTATCCTCATCCATTGCCTCTCTGCTGTCTGTCCAACTGGGTGGGAGTGCACTCACCTGGTTCCATCATCATTGTAGCTAACGGATCTCCATCACTGGCTTGTCTTCCCACTGCCAGATGTTACCTATCCTTGGCCCCATCCTATTTCTCATACTATCCCTCACTGTTACCATCTGTAGATATTTTCTCATCAATCTGTTCAGAGATGTTATGACTCCTGTGGAGCAGGTTGAAGCTTTAATACACCCCCCCTCTCCCTCCAGTTCAGAGATAGGGTCACTACCACTGAGCCGCAATGCAATATCATTTGCATTATTGACACGTTGTCAACCTGACCAGCAGCCAGTGTTGTCATGCCGATGACTCCTTATTCCTACAACTGGTTCTAATTGGTTTTTCAATCAGCAGTTTGCCTATGGATGATACTATCCTGAACACTGCCACAGTGCAGATGAGTCCAGCATTTCTGTTTGAACAAGGCTCCGTGTAATTGCAATTCAGTGAGTTCTAGTAACTTTCCATTCCAGAGTTTTAAAGCAATGTTTTCTTTCCACATTTTGGTCCACAATCCAAAAATAATTTTTAAAATGTGTTTCCAAATTTTAGATATTAGACTAAAGCTATTGGTTACTGACCATGTCCTCTCCTTGGCACTTGCTGAGATTGTACAAGACTGTTCACAACCTTTTGTGCCATGTTTGGGCTTTCAACCACAGTAATGCTGTCAGTAAGACCATCTATTTTCACTTGTAACATTGTCTGATTTCACTCCTGCCTTAGTTTTGCTCCTGAATTCTTCATGCATTCCTTTACCTCCAGACTTGACTATTCCAATGTGCTCCCATTTTCTACATTTAAGTAAAACTTGGGGTCATCCAGAACTCTGGCCTTGTTCTAACTTGCATCAAATCTTGTTCACCTGTGTTCTGATGTACATTGACTCCTGCTTAATTCTCAATTCTCATCTTTGTTTTTGAGACTTTTTTTGTAGCCTCACCCCTCTCTATTCCATGAATTTCCTCCTAACTCTGAGATAGCTGTGTTTCTCTAATTCCATCCTCTTGAGCATTCCAGGATTTAATTTCTCCACTTTTAGTCATGTTATCAGCTGCTGAGACCCAAAGCTTATGGGGTTTACTCCCTCAACCCCTCTGCCTCTCTACCTTACTTTCCTACTTTACAATACTCTTTTTAACCAGGCTTTTCATCATCTGTGCTGCTAACACTTTGTGATTTAGTGTTTTCTTTTGATTTAATTCCTTTGCAAAGTGCTGTGGGATATTTTGTCACATCAAAGTGTGATATAACTCCAAGTTGCTGAAGTTAGTATTAATCCAGTATAGAATTGAGGGTGAGCCAAAATATAGTGTAGACTTGGGACTTGTAACTCTTTTGGCTAAAAGGTAAATGCATAGAAAAAGGCACATTTTTAAAGCAGTGGATCAGTGAAGTCTCTGCATACAATGTTCCTTGTTTTTTATGCTGTTGTCCTGAACCCCATAAATGTGGAAGTTGTTGATATTTGGTGGGATGCATAAAAATGTACACTGATATAGTGTGGTTTCAACGTTGCAGTGGAAAGGCCTTTAGATAATATATTTTCCCTTTTTATTATGGTTGAGAGTTAGTATTTGTGCATTTCTTTTCTCCAGTACTGCTATTGTTTAATCTTATTCAGTTTTGTCACTGTAATATTTCTTGAAAAAGAAGCTTGTATAATAATTTGTTTTTCTAAATAAAGCATCATAGTTTTTTTTTTGCTGTAACTATTCTAAGGTAAATTTTGCACCCAGTCCTTTTCCTTTAGAATGATAAAATTGACTACTAACTGTGCATAGGGTATGTAAGTTACAAAAGTGTGGTTGAATTTCCCTACGCTTAGAATATAGGTGATCAATCCATAATTGAATGTAGTCAGTTACTTCTGTCATCTGTTTTCATTCATGATCATAAAGGTGAGCTCCAATTGTCTTATGTGAGCTTCAGTGGTCATGATGGAATGTTTCTTCAGAGTGGGATGGTGCTCGTTAATCCCATGGACTACATTTCAAAGCAAATAGACAACAATTTCCTCCTGACTTCCATTTCTGTTGATATGACAGTGCTGAGTTTTCTTGTGGTTTCCACGTTTTCCACTTCTCAGTCAGTTTCTGCTTGCCAGAAGATGTCCTGCCAGTTTTAACAATTGTTTATAAATCTCATTTTGCATTTCAGCAGTTCCATCTTGCAAGTGAACACCATTGATCGCAGGATAATCAATGTTGTGCCCTCACTGAATGCTCTAGTCTCTCATGTCAGGCATTCTTGAGGCCTGCTGGATTTTTTTTGGTTAGGAAGCACTTGCAAGCCACGGTCAACTGAATTTGACTGTGGCTGCATCTTTACAAGTCTTTGGACCATTGAATTTGTGTGAGTTCTCTGAGTAATTTTAGCTAAGCCCATTTCCTGACCTTTTTCTCTGTAGTGCTGAAATGTTTTCTGTCTTTAGTTGCTTATTGAATTCTCCTTTTGAAAGCGAAGATTGAATCTGCCACTACCATGCTTTCAGGTGGTGCATTTCAGATCATAAGCTATTTTTACAGAGTGGTTTGCATGTTGCTTTTAGTTATTTTTCCCAATCACTTTTTAGATTGGTGTCCTCTGTTTCTCATACCTTCTACTAATGAGAACAGTTTCTGTGTATTGTTTATGTCTGAACTCGTCATGATTTTGAAATTCATGATTAAATTAACTTCAACAGTCTCTTCTATAAGAAGAACAACTCCAGCTTCTCCAATCCATTCGTGTAACTTAAGTCACTCATTCTCACAATGAAACCATTCTCACAAATAATTTCTGCCCCCTCTGTTGTCTTAACATCCTTCTTAAATTGTAATATTCAGAATTGGATTAAACATTCCAGTTGAGGTTGCATCACTGTTTATGTAGTACCTTGTTCTTGTAATCTTTCTTTCTCCATTTATAAACGTAGAATCTCATATGCCTCTTTAACCATTTTTTTTCAATTTGCTCTGTCACCTTCAGTGATTTATGTCTGCCTCTAGGTTTTTTTTAATTCCTGTAACTTTTAGAATTGAATCTTGGTATCATATTGCCTGTCCTCATTCAACATACTGAAATATATCCGTTTGCATTTCTGCATTAAATTTAATCTGCTACATATTTGCCTATGAACTTTTGAAGTTAGTCATTGTCCTTGAGAATTCACTGTGCATCCAAATGTTGTGGTAAATGTAAATTTTGAAACTACCATTTTCTCCACACTACATTTAAATAAAATTGGTACAGGTACTAACCTATGGGGAACACTACTGAATATCTTACCCTTTTTCTTTTCAGTCAATTTTATCTGTTCCACTTTTTTTTTATTCTCTGGGCTCCATATGTTCTTTTTGTATATTAAACAAACCTTATTTAGCTTTTTTTGATAGATTTGTTCAGGGCAAATCTTATGATGGCTTTTGTTGTGAAAGTGACTTAAGCTTTCTGAAGTTGTGACAAAGTTTCGGAAACAGAATAAACAGGCTACCCTGTAGTTGCTGCAGTTATCTTTGCATTCTTTTCATGAACAAGAATGAACACTTACAGTTCTTCAGTACCTTCCTGTTATTCTTCTAAGGAGAATTGAAAAAATTTTGGCCAGTGCTTCCGCAATTTCTGCCTTCCTTGGCTTCCCAGAGCAGTTCAATAGCATTCTATCTCTGCATAGGAATTTAAATACTTTAAGGACAGGCAATCTTTCTAAATCTCCTTTATCAACTTTTAGCCCATTCAACGTCATCAACAGCGCCCTCTTTCACCTAAATAAAAGCAAAACACTGTGGATGCTCAATCATCTGAAATTTAAAACAAAAAAAACGTACTGAAGATGACAGTATCTGTGGAGAGAGCAAAAGTTTTAAGTCTGATACTACTGTTCAGGAGAAAGTGAGGTCTGCAGATGCTGGAGATCAGAGCTGAAAATGTGTTGCTGGAAAAGCGCAGCAGGTCAGGCAGCATCCAGGGAACAGGAGAATCGACGTTTCGGGCATATGCCCTTCTTCAGGAAGGGCATATGTTCAGCCCTACCAGACTTGGTGACTTTCTCCAGTGATTTCTGTTCTTACTTCCTCTTTTACTGCCTCTATCTTCAGCAAAGATGATATTACCAAAGTATTAATTTTACAGATCCTCTATTACCCTTTTGAATTTCCTATTGGCATGTAAATAGTAAAAGTTTTCATTCTTGGGTGCCAACCAAGAGATCAAATGAATAATCAAGTCTGAAAATGGCAAAGGCATGGATCAGTGTATCGGCTAATTGAAGTAGAGATGGATGATGTTACAGAGGTGGTACTAGATCATCTTGGTGATGGAGATAATATACCTTATCTTCTAAATCTGTGCAAACAGTAGCTGACACCTGGGTATCTATCTTAGTAAATCACAAGCACTAAAATATGTTTATCACTCCATGTTAGAGCTCCAATGTGCCTTATACACTTAAACATTTTTTTTAGGATTTTCTACTCTTATATTTCAGGTTGGTAACTGAAGATTCATCTGTAATTTAAAAAAAAAATTAGTGCACATAAAGTTAGTGCGATGAGCAAACTGGTTTCCTTTCTGCAGATCTACAGCTTGTGTGTAACACTTATGTACTTGGCCAAACACTGATGATGATTCTGGTGTTATTTATTGCACTCTTAGAGCAGACATGATCTCAGCAGATGTTTGGTTGAAATTAGTTTGACCTGTCTGTTTTGAGAAGATATTTAGTTACATTTAAGTAAGGTAAGAAATGTGATATCATTATTGCTTTTGTGTTGCACGACCTCATTCATTGGTTTCCATTTTTGACAGTTGGCCAGATTTATCACTTGTACATGTTCAGAAATAGTTTGAATCCTTGTCTATATTTCAAAATCAGAATTTTACGTTGCTATAATAGTTTGGTGTTTATTTTTTAATTTGCTTGCACATTTTCTCTTCTTGCCGGGGAAGGGTTCCAAAGCACTGATCATTTCTTCTTTAGGTGCCCGTCTTTCAAATGTCCTGTTGCTGTAAATACATCATATTGATAGATAAAGGGGGTGTGGTGTTTTGGCAAGTTCCTGCAGAGGTTGCAGTACAGCTAAGAGTACAATAATTAGGAACCAGACTTAGTGATTTGAAGAAGAGGTAGCCTCCTTGTGTCTTTCAGTGATTCAATCTGCATTGCTAAAGCATTGTAAGGCCTTTTGTTTTCTAATTCTTGACCCAGAAACATCAAAGAGACGCCGAAACCGTGAAGGCTGCAGCATTCAAAAGTAAGGCCCTCATTCAGCACTTGTGCAGTCAGTGAGGAGCATGGTTGCCCGCAGCCTGAGAGCTAATATGATATAAAATTGTGCTGCAGGTGCACTTGGGATGCAAACTCTTCTGCAAAATATAAAATTATTACATTTTCACTTAGTGGCTTCAGAATGAATTGAGCGTGAAGTTATTGCAGCTTTGATAACCAGTAGAATTTCTTTAGACTTCAGACACTAAATTTGTATTAGTGTCCCAAAGATTCAAAGTTTACTGTCTGTAAAATGTCTTTGACCCTGTTGTTTAATGAAACTAGTACTAACACTGGCATGAACCAAATTGTTGCCAATATGGGCAATATTGTCTTTGTTCCACTGTGCTTGTTGCTTTAATTTGCTCTTTATTTTCAGTGTTTGAAAGATGATGTCAAATCTGGAGAAGCATTTCACCAAGTGCAGATCCTCTATTGAGACCAATGAAAGCTTTTTGATGTGGGTTTCCAGTTTTCAAGCATCACTTGTCATAGCGATGTACTTTCTATTCACGTTGGGGAGTTTAGTTTTCTTGTTATCTCAACTGAACAATATTGCTTTCAGTTGAAAATGCTTTAATGTACCCTAATTTTTGTCTTTTTATGGTTCATGTTGGACACTATGGTTGGTTTTCATCAATGCTATTTAAGGGAAAATTTGAGATTGTGAAAGGTGCTACACCGATGTGGGTCTATCTTTTTTTTTTAGTTTGAGACATATTCTAAAAGGAAATCAAATTCATGTGTTTTGGTATTAACAGAAAACAGAAAACCTTGGCAGGTCTTGGCAGCATATGTGGAGAGAGAGAATTTTTGACACTTGTGTCGAAAGGAAACCAACATTGAGGTCCTGAGCATGCTAATTCCACACTCTTTGCTAAGCCCATAGCATCTGCGTTAGCTCAGCCACTCATTGCATGGATGAACCTGGGCCTGTTTCTTAGCCTCCTGGGCATCCAGATCTTTGCAAGGGAGATGTGAAGATGGCGAGCATTGCGCCTGATAGCTGGGACACACTTGCTGATGCTGTAACCTCTGGAAGTTGATTTATTTTTCAAAATGGGAAGAAGCAAGCATAAATGATGAGCCCAGCTGGCTGAGTGAAGGGCTCAGTGAATGACGCACCTTCCCAGCCCATGCTGTTCCTCAGCAGCAAATATGACAGGGACTGCCCTGCTTGGCTGACTTCCACAGCATAAACCCATTGTCACACAGGACGGAAGACTGCCTTAAAGAGAAATGTAAACAAAAATGTGGCTGGGCTAGTTTGACTTCTGAAAGTTAGTGACAAATTATATGTTATTCTGTAGAAGGGTGACTACTGGAATTCCATTAGGATCTGTTTTGCTGACTTCTCTGTTCCACTGGGAATACAGAGTTGGTAACATTTTAAACTAGATAATTTATCACTGCATACTAACAAACTTTAATGAGTTAACATGAAAAAGTAATTGGATGTGATTTATTGCTTTTGACCGTAACACTTGTCCTGTCGTACAATGCAGGGACAGCAAGCCAGACCAAATCAGGCACAGATATGGCAACGTAGTGAAATTTAAAAAATTCACTGATCTTCAAAAGTGCCCAGTTGTTCTGAACAGACTTTATGAATATCAGACAATATCAGGTACCAAGTTATAGCTTAATACTTAATAATTTATCCTAACATTTAGAACAGCAAGTTACTCTGCTTAACATCTACAATTTAAACCCATCTTCTTTGATTATAGTCAAGAGTATGGTGCTGGAAAAGTACAGCAGGTCAGGCAGCATCCGAGGAGCAGGAGAATCAACGTTTCGGGCAAAAGCCCTTCATCAGGAATGAAGCTGGGAGTCTCGGGGGTGCTGGGGGGGCGGGGGGGGGATGGTAGCTGAGAGTGCAGTAGGTGAACGGAGGAGGGCATAAAGGTGCTAGGTCAGATGGGAGGGTGGTGCAGATAGATGGCAAGGAAGGTGGACAGATGGGACTGGTCATGAGGACGGTGCTGAGCTGGAAGGTTGGAACTGGGTTAAGGTGGGGGGAGGGGAAATGAGGAAACTGGTGAAATCCACATTGGTGCCATTGGTTGGAGGGTCCCGAGATGGGAGATAAGGTGTTCTTCCTCCAGGCGTCGGGTGGTAGGGAGTGGTGATGGAGGAGGCCCAGGACCTGCATGTCCTCTGCAGAGTAGGAGGGGATGTTGAAGTATTCTGCCACAGGGCAATAGGGTTGATGTTCTCTGAAGCATTCTGGGGAGACTGGACACCTACTTGCAATGTAGATGAGACCGCATCGGAACAATGGATACTGTAAATGACGTGTGGAAGTGCAGGTGAAACTCTGGATGTGGAAGGCTCCTCTGGAGCTTTGGACGAAGTTAAGGGTGGAAGTGTGGGTGCAGATTTTGCAATTCCTGTAGTGGCAGGGGAAGGTGCTTGGGGTGTGTGGTGGGGAGCGAGGGTTGTTGGGGTGTGGGCCTGCCGAGGTAGTTGCGGAAGGAACGGTCTTTATTTCAATGTTTGTTGGAAAGATAGATGGAACTGGTTTGGACTGGGTTTTGGGAGGAAAAGTCTGGCTGTGAAAACTACTGAACAGCATTTTGGTTACTCTGTTTGGGTTCGGTTTGCAGTAAGACTGTTCTAATCTTTGCATTACCGCTTCTGCTATGAGTCCAG
The DNA here is from genome assembly GCF_037043375.1 of Chiloscyllium plagiosum. Classification (NCBI taxonomy): domain Eukaryota; kingdom Metazoa; phylum Chordata; class Chondrichthyes; order Orectolobiformes; family Hemiscylliidae; genus Chiloscyllium; species Chiloscyllium plagiosum. The sequence continues at coordinate 8,908,336 of NW_028270162.1, read as the reverse complement.
AGATGGGTGAGCCAACCCAAACTCTGGGTCAGATATGTGGATGACACCTTTGTAATAATTTAAAAACACAGAAATAGAGAACACACACTGGATCATCAACGCCAAACTCGCAGGAATCCGATTCACTAGAGAGGAAGAAAAGGATAACCAACTCCCATTCCTAGATGTGATGGTACAGAGAACACCAAACGGAGAATTCACCACAAAGGTATACAGGAAAGCCACACACACACACAGACCAAGTCCTGAACTACGAAAGCAACCACCCCAACACACACATCAAGACACTGTTCAAAAAGGGCCACAACACACTGCAGCACACCAGAACTGCAAAAAGAGGAAGAAGAACACCTATACAATGTATTCGCCAAAAACTGAAACCCCTGCAATTTCATCAACAGATGCCTAAGGGAAAGACAACGGAACGAGGACATGCTGCAACCCAAAGGACTAGTCATGTTACCATACATCAAGAGCATTTCTGAACTGACAGCTAGACTACTGCGACCACTAGGACTCATAACAGCACACAAACCAACAGCCACTCTCAGACAACAACTGACCAGAACGAAGGACCCAATACCCAGCATGAGCAAAACCAATGTAGTGTACAAAATCCCATGCAAGGACTGCACAAAACACTACATAGGACAAACAGGAAGACAGCTAATGATCCGCATCCATGAACAACTAGCCACGAAGCGACACGACCAGCTATCCTAAGTAGCCACACACTCAGATGACCAGCAACATGAGTTCGACTGGGACAACACTACTATTATAGGACAAGCCAGAGAACAGCCAGGGAATTCTTAGAGGCATGGCACTCATCCACAGATTCAATCAAATAGCACATCGACCTGGACCCAATATACCGACCACTGCAGCGGACAGCTGGAACTGACAACCGGAAGAGGCATATTCAAACCACTACAAATGCCGGAGGAAGGATCACAGCGCTTCACAGGAGGCTCCCAAGCACTGAGGATGTCACCTAGTCAGGGGACGAAACATCTGCAACGCAAATTCCACCTCGGCGAACAGAACCATCACCTCTTACCTTGCTAAATTCCAGCAGAGAAAAGCCTTGCCTATCCCAACCTTTCCTCAAGACATCTGACATTCCTCCTTTGAACTGCCTTCCCCTTACAAGAGACTGGACCATGGGAAGCATAGAAGCTTTAGAGCAGCCCACCTTATGTACCCACATCCCATTCCTAACCCCTCTACTTAGCCAATGTACAATATATTTCTGGGCATATAATTCCTCTGAAGTATAGGATGAGGAGAAACAGATTTTTGTGTTTTTTTTCCAGCCTGCTCTTTATTTTAAAATAATGTGTAACTCTTAGATGTTGCATGATATTTCCTCATTGACTGACTGACTGACTGACTGACTGACTGACTGACTGACTCTGCAAATAAAATCAAGAAACCAACTTGAAAGAATTCAATCTGTAATGATAAAGCACAACTTAATTTTCTTTGTTCCCTTATGCAAGTCATGTGACATTTAGCACTCCTAACTGATTGGGGAATCATTAATAATAATGGGTTGAAAAGCTTAAACGCTTGTTGGGTGAAGTAATGCGTTATGCAGTGTTCAGTTGAAGTAAAACACTCCAAGGAAAGTGCCACTTCATATTTGCTCTGTTTTTTGGGATGTTGAGATGATTTGGGAATATTGTAATGTTACACAACAGGTGATGGGTGAATTGAGGCCTGCTTTACATCTCTGAATTTTAATTTCCGTTGTGGAAGTAAAAATTTGAGGCAAGAAACAGGTTGCAGATTTTGCTATTAATAATTTTATGCTATTTGCACAAAGTAAAATTACTGCCCCATTCTATTTACTAATTTGAATATTATCCCCAGAGACGTTAACATTGAAGTATTATGTATTCATAAGTGTATTTAAAAACTCATCTTTAAAAATAAGTTCCAGATTTTAACTTTTTCCAGCATCACCTCCATCATCTTAAACTCTCTGCCTCGGCCAATAAAGGCAAATATTCCAAATGTCATCTTGACCACTTTATCTACCTGTCCTGCTAATTTGATATAGCTAATTTGATCTAATTTCTTTTGGATTGTTGTTATTTTGCATCTGGTGATAACATTTTATGTACTGTTATTTTTAGTTTGTGATTGTTAGACTCAGTAAATCGAAGGTTTTTAATTGAGAGGCAGATCGGGGCAGGGGCTTAAAGTTTAGCACTAGATTCTCTTTTAGAGCTGAATGGATTGGTCAATTTAATATTTTCTATCACTTTTCAGCATTGCAGCAGGTAAGTTAGATTTTAAAATGTAGCAAGACCTGGCTTATTACTCAGCCAAAGATCCTCATTGACTTGTGCTTGAGAAACTGGTATGTAAACTTCTCCTCTCATCCGTTTTTAATAGACCAAATGTAATATCAAAAATAATTATTGCTGATCAAAAATCTCAGCATCCAGATTGGCCAGCCAGGCAAAATCTACTTATCACAGATGTCTGTCATTTCTTAAGCTACTGGGATGAGGTGCTAATTACTTTTTAAAAACAAGCTAGTGCAGAATGTGTAGTAAAAATAATGTTCATATAATATTTACTGTATACAGAACATTTGCACAAGTAAATTTCTTTTCTATGGCTAGGTCAATTTTATGGGTGGCGTGGTAGCTCAGTGGTTAGCACTTATGCCTAACAGTGCCAGGGACTGAAGTTCGATTCCACCCTTGGGTGACTGTGTGCAACCTCCATACAGACATTCTTTTCCTCTGAATGCTCTGGTTTCCACAACTACCCCCGCCCCTCCAGTCCAAAGCTCTGCAGGTTAGCTGGATTGACCATGGGAAATGTCAGCTTACAGCGATAGGGTGCGGTTCGTGCCTTTGGGGGGGGTATACTCTTTGGAGGATTGGTGAGGACTTGATGGGCTCAATGAGTTGCTTCTGCTTTTTAAGGATTTTATGCTTCTATTTTTCTATGAAAATCTTGGAACTCACTTTCTAATTAATCATGTGAAAGCACCTACGTACTTTGGATTGCAACAGTTCAAGGAGTGATTTCACCACCACCTTCTCTAAGGTGATAAATACTTTAGGGTGTAAGTTTGCTCACTGAGCTGTAGGTTTGATATCCAGACGTTTCATTACCTGGCTAGGTAACATCATCAGTGGCGACCTCCAAGTGAAGTGAAGCTGTTGTCTCCTGCTTTCTATTTATATGTTTGTCCTGGATGGGATTCCTGGGGTTTGTGGTGATGTCATTTCCTGTTCATTTTCTGAGGGGTTGATAGATGGTATCTAGATCTATGTGTTTGTTTATGGCGTTGTGGTTGGAGTGCCAGGCCTCTAGGAATTCTCTGGAAATGACATCACCACAAACCCCAAGAACCCCATCCAGGACAAACATATAAATAGAAAGCAGGAGACAATAGCTTTGCTTCACTTGGAGGTCGCCACTGATGATGTTACCTAGCCAGGTAATGAAATGTCTGGATATCAAACCTACAGCTCAGTGAGCAAACCTACACCCTAAACCTCAACCTGAGCTACAAACCTTGCAGTAATAAATACTGCCATTGCAATGATGCTCATATCCCATGAAAATATGAGAACATTTTCTTCCTTTTTTATTTATTTGCAAAGTTGTGATGCATTTAGTAACCCTTTGATCAAAGTGTCATAAAATCCAATGCTTAAACGTGGTACGTGCTTATAAGAAGGTATATGTGAGATTCCGATTTTCCAGTAATTATTTAATTACCTGAAAATGGCTGACATGCCATTATGAATCAGAAAAATTGGGGAAATTTCTGTGTGTGTACAGAAGATACCACTTTTTAAAAAAAAATTAGTGGGAGATTCAAGATGGCGGCAAACCAGTAGGTCTGAGTCTGCTGAGCTCTGCCCAAGACCCAGGCAAAGTGGGGTATCCACCCTCACTTCACTTTCTAAACTATTTTAAAATTGCTTTTTCCCAACAGCTTTGGTCATTCTGCATCAAACTTTAACAGGTTTGATGCATTTTTAAAATGACTAAAGTTAAAGCTTCGTGAAGTTCGCAATGAGCAGGGACCTGCCCTCCCTGCCACCGTCGCAACAGAAACGTCTGCAGCTGCCTTGGGGGACTTGCCTGCAGAGGCGGGCCTGATCTCTGAGTTTGTTAAGCTCCGAGAGAAGATCAACATGTCCATTGAAGAGACCTGGTCCAGGTGGGAGTCTATCTCAGTCATGCTGCGTGTTGGAGGGGCAGAACAACGTGCCATGGCCTCCCAGACCGCTGCTGAATCCTCTGCGGGACAGGTCCGGGCCTTAGAAGAACATATCAACGACCTCAATTTTAGAGGTCGTCAGAAAAATATTTGGTTGGGCCTTCCTGAACGGGAAGAGGAAGGCCAGCTTGTTGATATTTTTTTTTCTCTCTGGAGCAATGGCTCCCACAGCTGTTGAAACTGGAGTCAGAGCTGTGCTGGGTATGGGTTGAGCGGGCCCACTGGCTTGCTATGTGCAGGCCTGGGTCAGACCAGCGTGCCCGCCCAGTCCTAGTTCAACTTCAACACTACAGGAAAAACAAATCCTGCTGGAGGCCTCCAGAGTTTTGGGGAAGGATCCCAATGCCATGGTATACAAGGGCTCCAAACTAATGTTGTTCCAGGATCTCTCCGGTTGTGGTTCGCAAGAGGAAGGCATCTGAGGGATTTAAGTATTCAACATTCTATACGATATCTGGCAAGCTGCACTTCAGTCATGAGGATCTGTGTATAACTTCGGTTCACCGGAAAAAGTAAAAAAAATTCTTCGATGCTCTCAAATAGACCGTGGGACTTGAACCATATGGGTAATGACTTTATTTTGCCTGCCTTTCCCCCTTCCACCCCTCCTTTTTGTTTTTTCTCCTCCTCTTTCTCTTTTTCCATCATTCCTTGGGGTGGGTTCGTTCTTTTGACTCTTATCTACAACTCACTCAGTTTATCCAATTATTGGGGGATGTTTGAGTTTTTTTTTTGTTCCTTAGTATTTGCTGGGATTATAATTTTGTAATTTTATTTATTTGATGTTGCTGTTTTGTTAAGTGTGCCTAGGTAATAGTGTGGAGGTAAAAACAATGACTGCAGATGCTGGAAACCAGATTCTGGATTAGTGGTGCTGGAAGAGCACAGCAGTTCAGGAGGCATCCAAGGAGCTTCGAAATCGACGTTTCGGGCAAAAGCCCTTCATCAGGAATAAAGGCAGTGAGCCTGGAGCGTGGAGAGATAAGCTAGAGGAGGGTGGGGGTGGGGAGAAAGTAGCATAGAGTACAATGGGTGAGTGGGGGAGGGGATGAAGGTGATAGGTCAGGGAGGAGAGGGTGGAGTGGATAGATAGGCAGGTAGGATAAGTCATGGGGACAGTGCTGAGCTGGAAGTTTAGAACTAGGGTGAGGTGGGGGAAGGGGAAATGAGGAAGCTGTTGAAGTCCACATTAATGCCCTGGGGTTGAAGTGTTCAGAGGCGGAAGATGAGGCGTTCTTCCTCCAAGCGTCTGGTGGTGAGGGAACGGTGGTGAAGGAGGCCCAGGACCTCCATGTCCTCGGCAGAGTGGGAGGGAGAGTTGAAATGTTGGGCCACAGGGCAGTGTGGTTGATTGGTGCGGGTGTCCTGGAGTTGTCCCCTAAAGCGCTCTGCTAGGAGGCGCCCAGTCTCCCCAATGTAGAGGAGACCGCATCGGGAGCAACGGATACAATAAATGATATTAGTGGATGTGCAAGTAAAACTTTGGATGTGGAAGGCTCCTTTAGGGCCTTGGACAGAGGTGAGGGAGGAGGTGTCGGTGCAGGTTTTACAGTTCCTGCGGTGGCAGAGGAAGGTGCCAGGATGGGAGGGTTGGTTGTAGGGGGGCGTGGACCTGACCAGGTAGTCACGGAGGGAACGGTGTTTGCGGAAGGCGGAAAGGGGTGGGGAGGGAAATATATAGTCAGCCCTGCCTCAGCTGAGGGCCACACTCTCTCAGAATTGCAAAGGACCCACTCTGTACTACATCCTCAGGAGAATTCATACTCTCAACAAAGTGTTTCAATTCCATCTCAAACATCAAAAACTGTAAGTACAACAAACTTTTATCCACCCACCTCCATAACCAGCGCTCCTCAAACATTCTAGAAGATTCCCCTGGCCTCGGAACCTATTCCGCCATTAGCCATGTGGCTGATGCAGCTGCCACCCCCACGCTGATTGATGATGTCACTTCCGCCCCCATCATGGCCACTCCCACAACCACTTCCAACCCTCACAATTCCTCCTGCATCACACGTGACATCACTTATCACTTCCGCCCCTCACATCATCGCTGATGCCACATGCTCAGTGACTTCCTCCACCCCTACTGCCGTTGTCACCACCACTTCCGCCCCCACCAGCGCCACTCACCTGCATTCTGCTGAAATGCCCCCCACAGATCCCACTGTCACTATCCCCACCCCCCAGAACCCTGAGGGGAACACTAACCCTGCTCATGACTCCACCCCCATTCCCCCCACCATTATACCCATACCAGTTACAGGTTCCGCCCCTACTCCCAGCTCTACACCCACACTAGATCCCAGCTCCCAGCCCTGCCGCGTATTCACCATTCCCCCCTCCCCCCCCCCCCCCCCCCCCTCACTGAGGACGATCGATCAGTCCTCAGCAAAGGACTCACCTTCATGCCCCTCCATCCACGCATCAATGAATTTAATACATGCCGTGTCGTCGAACAATTCTTCCTCCACCTCCAAGCTTACTTTCACAATCGGGACTCCCGCCCACCTTCTGAGGCCCCCTTCGTCCACCTCCAACACACTGCATCCCCCACCTGGACACCCCGCGCTAACCTATTACCTGCCCTCGACCTCTTCATTTCCAACTGCCGCCGGGACATTAACCGCCTCAACATGTCTACCTCCCTCCCCCACTCCAACCTCTCACCCTCACAACGCGCAGCCCTCCAATCCTTCTGCTCCAATCCCAACCTCACCATCAAGCCAGCGGATAAAGGGGGCGCAGTGGTAGTCTGTCGCACTGACCTCTACACCGCTGAAGCCAAACGTCAACTCGAGGACACCTCTTTCTACTGCCCCCTCGACCATGACCCCACCCCCCATCACCAAACCATCATCTCCCAGACCATACAGAACCTCATCATCTCAGGAGATCTCCCACCCACAGCTTCCAACCTCATAGTCCGGGAACCCCGCACTGCCCGGTTCTACCTCCTTCCCAAGATCCACAAGCCTGACCACCCATGGCTGAATAGGGAGTTGGGGCTGGTAGATGTGTGGAGATGTCTTCACCCTGAGGGTAGAGACTTTACTTTTTATTCTAATCCACGTACCATACCAGAATCGGTATGCTTTTTGTCCCTTTGACCTTTCTGAACTCGCTATTGTTTTGTAAAAAAAGGTAATATAACTATTTCTGCCCACGCTGCAGTATATATGGAGGTTAAGACTAGTGATGACGAGATGGGTTCCTGACATTGGTGTATGCACCCTTTTCCTATTGAAGGATAGTAAGTTCATAAAATATTTTTCGCAGGAATTTAAAACTTTCTGGCATATCAACTCAGGCACGGCCAATAACCCATCTGTGATGTGGGTGACTGCTAAGGCATACGAGCGCGGCTTGATTATTTCATATTCTGCGACCCAGAAGAAACAAAAGGGAGAACAACAGTGTCTGCTCGAGGCTTGCCTGAAGGCAGCTGAGACAGCGTATGCCAATAGGTCCTCCATTACTAAACTACAGCGGATCACAGCCCTCAGGGCAACTTTGAATACCGCACTTACTCAGACAGCAAAGAGTGGGAAGTATTTGCGAAGCAGAGTTTATTTGAATACGGCGATAAGCCTGGCAGGTACCTAGCAGATCTTGCCAGAAAGAAAAAGGCTCCCCAATCCATTACATCTGTTAGAGAGTGCTGGTATCCTGACTTGTGATCGTAAAAAGATCAATGCAGCCTAAAATTCTATTTCAAGTTGGAGGGCTGTGAGGATAGAATGAGGAAGATGGAGTATTTTTTAAAAATCTGGCCCTCTCAGGCCTAATCTCTGAGCAGGTGTCATTCTTGAATGTCCCCCTGATAACCCAGGAAGTACAGGAGCGGTGAGGCAGCTCCAGGGTGGTAAAGTGCCTGGACCAGACGGATTCTAGGCTGAGTTCTATAAAGAATTTATAGAAGAATTGGTCGGGCCATTTATAGATATGTATAATTATTCACATAGTCAGGGTTGCCTCCCGCCTCCTCTGAGAGCAGCAAATATTTCCCTCATCTTTAAGAAAGGAAAAGCCCCAGATGACTGCTCTTCGTGCAGACCATATCTTTATTGAATGTGGACTTTAAAATTCTTTCAAAAATGTTGGCATTGATTGGAGAGGGTTTTACCATTCATTGTAAAAGAGGATCAGACGGGGTTTATAAAGGGTCGCAGATCAACTAATAACATTTAGAATGTTAAACATGGTACAAGCCTGCCAGCAGGGAGAGATACAGGGACTGGTTGTCTCCATAGTTGCAGAGAAGGCATTCGATCGGGTAGAATGGCCATATCTTATACTTTTGGAATGGTTTGGTGTTGGAGAGGTCTTTACTAAATGGGTTACAGTATTATATAATGACCCCAAAGCAGCGGTGATTACCAGTGATGTAAGTTTGGATAGCTTTAGTGTTGGCAGAGGTTATCGTCAGGGATGCCCTCTCTCACCACTATTATTTACGCTGGTGGATGCTATACAAACTGACCCTAATATAACGGCCCCGGAGGTAGGATTGGTTAAGCATAAAATCCTACTCTACACGGATGACTTCCTCCTTTTTCCTCAGTGATCCATTGACATCTGTGCCCTGCTTAATTCAAGTGGTTAACTTATTTGGTATGTTCTCACGTTGCAAAGTCAATTTTATGAAATCAGTGGTCATGCCACTAGGAGGTCTTGCCAGCATATCCAATTTTCCGAATAGATCCTGCTTCCCCTTTTCGGTGGTCACTGGGAGGTTTTCTTTACTTGGGTATTTTTATTACTCCTGTATTTGGTCAGCTATATAAAGCTAACTATACACACTTATTAGAGAAAATAAAGCAGGATCTTCAACGCTGGGAAGATCTCCTGATATCCTGGCTAGGAAGAATAGCTTTTGTTAAGATGAGTATCCTACCTCTCCTTTTATACCCTATGAGAATGCTCCCCTTGATGCTGCCGAGACAGGCGCTACGGAGGCTCTGTGGTTGGCTTGATTCCTTTTATTTGGAGTCACAGATGGCCCCTTATTAAATTAGATAAGCTGCAGCTCCCACAAGTAAGGGGAGGGCTGGATTTTCCAGGTTTCAGGAGGTACCAATTGAGCTCTCTGTTATCTTATGTAGCTGACTGATTGGGTCTCCTGTGACCCACAATCTAGTTAGATATTGAGGCCCCCCAAGCAAAATGTCCTCTCATCAATCTACTATTCATGGATAAGATGAGAGCTAATACGGATCATTGTAAAAATTCTATTGTATTTAATACAATCAAAGCTTGGATGAGGGTAATCTACAAAAAACCTCCCCTTTATAACCCTATAGTGGGAACATTGGGATTTCAGCCAGGGCTGACTGATGCTGGATTTTAAATCTGGGAGTCCAGAGATATCTCCTGTTTGGGAGATCTGTTCGATGGCGAGGTCATGACGTACTTCGAACAGTTACGTCAGAAGTTCGGATTGCCCAGCAAGGACCTTTTTCGATTATTTTCAAATACGAGACTTCGTACAAAATAAGACCTCGTTAATGATTAATCCTTATAAATTGGATATGGAAAGGAGAGTGCTTCGGCCAATTGGTGTGCCCTTGGTCGGTACTCTCTGCCCCTTGCTATGTAATAAGGAATTGAAGGACATGGAACGGTTATATAAAACCCGGAATCAAGAATTGGGGATGGAAACCTCCTTAGAGATGTGGGAGGATATCTGAGAAAACGCTAGGAAGAACTCTGGTTACTCAATTGAAGATACTTCATACGGCTCACATGGCACCAGAGCGACTTGCAAAGTTCAAGGAAGGAGCATCTCCAATGTGTCCTAAATGCAAAATAGAAGTTGGTACCCTCACTCATTGTCTGTGGACATGCCATAAGATCTGCAGATATTGGGATAGCTTAGCGAATGCCTTGGCAAAGATTTTGGGAACGGAGATTGGGTTGGACCCACCTAACCTGCACATCTTTGGACTGTGAGGGAAACCGGAGCACCCGGAGGAAACCCACACAGACACGGGGGAATGTGCAAACTCCACACAGACAGTCACCCAAGGCTGGAATTGAACCTATGAGCCTGGTGCTGTGAGACAGCAGTGCTAACCACTGAGCCACTGTGTCACCCATGTATCTCGTAGCTATATTTCTGTAGCCTAGGTAACATTTCTAGGAAATCTTCTCTGCACTCTGTCCAGAGCAAGTCTACTCTTCCGGTAATGTGGTGACCAGAACTGCATACTGCTACCTTTTTTAGGGACTTGTGCACTTGCGTGCCAAGATCTGTCCCTTCGTTTATGCTTTTCAGTATATTCCCATTTATTGTGTGTTCTCTTTTACAGTTTGACCTCCCTAAGTGCATTACCTCACACATCAGAGTTGAGTTCCATCTTCCACTTTCCTTCCCACTCCTCCAACCCATCTATATCCCTTTTTGGAGCTTACCCTTCTACACTACCAACTACGCTGCCAATTTCTGTGCCATCTGCAAATTTCACAATTGTGCTGCTGTTTCCCTATGTGGGACCTTGTCAAATGTCTTAGTAAAATTCAGATAGATAACAACCACTTCAGTATCCTCCTGAATCCTCCTTGTCGCTTACTTACAGAATTCAATCAAATTTGTAAGGCATGACATTCCCTTAACAAAGCCATGCTTACTCTCCCTGACTAGTCCATACCTTTCTTGGTGACAGTTTGTCTGATCTTTCAGAATTGATTCTAACAATTTGCCCACTGCTGAAGTAGAACTAACTGGCCTATAATCTTTTGGCATTTCCTTTTTATCCTTCCTTTTAAACCAGGAACCACATTTTCATTTCTCCAATCCTCCAACACTTCATCTGTGTATAATGAAGATCGGAAAATAAACCTCGGTGCATCTGCTATTTTCTCCATAACCGCTTTCAACATCTGAGGGAACAATCCATCTGGACCTGGCAACTTCAAAGATTCCAACTTCTCTAACCCTCTCTTGTTGTGATTGTTTTGGCCAACATTTCACACTGCTTCTCTTGGATTACTTTATCTACATCATTTTCCTTTGTGAATACAGAGGCAAAAAATGTATTTAAAATTCTTCCCATATCCTCTGCATCTTCCCACAAGTTCTCTCCATCTCTGAGGGGTTCCACTTTCTCCTTGACTATCCTTTTTTCTCTTTTATAAACTGGTCAAACATCTTTGGGTTTTCCTTTTATCTTGCTATTTATTCATGCTCTCTTTTTGGGTTTTTTTTTTAAACTTGATCCTGTATTTTCTGTACTCAATAGGCAGGCTGAGGTCATAGAGTCATAGAGATGTACAACATGGAAACAGACCCTTCGGTCCAACTCGTCCATGATATCCCAACCCAATCTAGTCCCACCTACCAGCACCCGGCCCATATCCCTCCCAACCCTTCCTATTTATACACCCATCCAAATGCCTCTGAAATGTTGCAATTGTACCAGCCTCCACCACATCCTTAGGCAGCTAATTCCATACACGTACCACTGTCTGCATGAAAAAGTTGCCCCTTGGGTCTCTTTCCCCTCTCACCCTAAACCTATGCCCTCTAGTTCTGGACTCCCCCACCCCAGGGAAAAGACTTTGTCTATTTGTCCTATCCGTGCCCCTCATAATTTTGTAAACCTCTATAAGATCACCCCTTAGCCTCCAACACTCCAGGGAAAACAGCCCCAGCCTGTTCAGCCTTTCCCTATAGCTCAAATCTTCCAATCCTGACAACATCCTTGTGAATCTTTTCTGAACCCTTTCAAGTTTCACAACATCTTTCCGATAGGAAGGAGACCTGAATTGCACGCAATATTCCAACAGTGGCCTGACCAATGTCCTGTACAGCCGCAACATGACCTCCCAACTCCTGTACTCAGTACTGTGACCAATAAAGGAAAGCGTACCAAACGCCGCCTTCACTATCCTATCTACCTGCGACTCTACTTTAAAGGAGCTATGAACCTGCACTCCAAGGTCTCTTTGTTCAGTCACACTCCCTAGGACCTTACCATTAAGTGCATAAGTCCTGCTAAGATTTGCTTTCCCAAAATGCAGCACCTCGCATTTATCTGAATTAAACTCCATCTGCCACTTCTCAGCCCATTGGCCCATCTGGTCAAGATCCTGTTGTAATCTGAGGTAACCCTCTTCGCTGTCCACTACACCTCCAATTTTGGTGTCATCTGCAAACTTACTAACGGTACCTCTTATGCTCGCATCCAAATCATTTATGTAAATGACAAAACGTAGAGGGCCCAGCACCGATCCTTGTGGCACTCCACTGGTCACAGGCCTCCAGTCTGAAAAACAACCCTCCACCACCCTCTGTCTTGTATCTTTGAGCCAGTTCTGTATCGAAATGGCTAGTTCTCCCTGTATTCCGTGAGATCTAAGCTTGCTAATCAGTCTCCCATGGGGAACCTTGTCGAACGCCTTACTGAAGTCCATATAGATCACATTTACTGCTCTGCCCTCATCAATCATCTTTGTTACTTCTTCAAAAAACTCAATCAAGTTTGTGAGACATGATTTCCCATGCACAAAGCCATGTTGACTATCCCGAATCGGTCCTTGCCTTTCCAAATACATGTACGCCCTGTCCCTCAGGATTCCCTCCAACAACTTGCCCATCACTGAGGTCAGGCTCATCGGTCTATAGTTCCCTGGCTTATCTTTACCACCCTTCTTAAACAGTGGCACCACATTTGCCAACCTCCAGTCTTCCGCCACCTCACCTGTGACTATCGATGATACAAATATCTCAGCAAGAGGCCCAGCAATAACTTCTCTAGCTTCCCACAGAGTTCTTGGGTACACCTGATCAGGTCCTGGGGATTTATCCACCTTTAACCGTTTCAAGACATCCAGCACTTCCTCCTCTGTAATCTGGACATTTTGCAAGATGTCGCCATCTATTTCCCTACAGTCTATATCTTCCATATCATTTTCCACAGTAAATACTGACGCAAAATATTCATTTATTATCTCCCCCATTTTCTGCGGCTCCACACAAAGGCCGCCTTGCTGATCTCTGAGGGGCCCTATTCTCTCCTTTTGTCTTTAATATATTTGTAAAAACCCTTTGGATTCTCCTTAATTCTATTTGTCAAAGCTATCTCATGTCCCCGTTTTGCCCTCCTGATTTCCCTCTTAAGTATACTGCTACTTTCTTTATACTCTTCTAAGGATTCACTCGATCTATCCTGTCTATACCTGACATATGCTTCCTTCTTTTTCTTAACCAAACTCTCAATTTCTTTAGTCAACCAGCATTCCTTATACCTCTCCCAGCCTTCACTTTCACACTGACAGGAATATACTTTCTCTGGATTCTTATCTCATTTCAGCAGGCTTCCCATTTTCCAACCATTCCTTTAGCTGTGAACACCTGACTCCAATCAGCTTTTGAAAGTTCTTGTCTAATACCGTCAAGGTGTTGAGTTTTTTGTGATTTATCATAAGCTTTCTTTTTCTGATTTAATCTTCCCCTGTATTTTTCTAGATAATCATGGGGTAGGAGTTTAAATTTGGCAATGCTGTTCTTATTTCAGGAGGGCTTTGTACCCGAAGGATCTCACTTTTAGCACTTTCCACTGGTTTACCACTGATTTATCCAATGGCAGCCCTGAACAGTCCACCTTAACCAAACCACTCCTCAGTTTTGTAAAATTTGCCTTCTTCCAGTTTAAAAACTTTACTCCTGACTTATCTTTGTTCTTTTCCATAATAATACTAAATCTAACACAATTGTGGTCACTGTCCCCAATTTGTTTGCCTACTGTCGCTTCACCCACTTGCCCATCTTCATTTCCTAAAACTAAATCCACAATTGCATCTCCTTTTGTTCAGCTTGTCATGTATTATTTAAAAAAATTTTCCTGGACACAGTATTGAACTTTTCACCCTCCGTTCCTCTTCATGTTGTTTTGAAACAGAATTGATATGAAGATAGTTAAAGTCTCCTATTAGTTTTGCCCTGTTTATTCCTGCAGGCAGCAATCTATCTGCATATATGTTCTTCAATTTCTCTCTCTCATTATTTGGGTCTGCAGTATACTCCTCGTACTGTAACTGCCCTGGTTTTTTATTTTTTTGTTTTGAAAGCTCCTAAGCTCAACCTATAAAGCCTCCTTTTGTTAACCCATTTAAGTATATTATCCCTTCTTACTAGTGTACTTAATTCTTTAACCAATACTGCTTCATTCTCCTGAGGAGTTATATATGGCACTGAATGTTGTGCAATCATCAGTAAACATTCCCATTTCTGATTTTGTAATGGAGGCAGTGTCATTGAAGCTGTAGATAGTTGGCCGTAGGACACTACCTTAATTTATGCAGTGATATCCTGTATGCTTTAACTGACTTGGAGCAACCACCCCATCCTCCTTTTGTGCTAGGTATGACTGTAACTGTTGGAATATTTTCTCCCTGACTCCTGTTGACTGCAGTTTTATTAAGGTTTTATTATTCTAGGTGTTATGGTCAGTCAAATGCTGCCTCAATGTCAAGAGTTCAGCTCTTCTGACTAACTTTGGGCTAAGGCTGCAATGTGATCAAGAGCTGAGTAGCCCTGGTGGAACATAAACTGACCATCTGTGTGGAAGTTTTTGCCAAGTACTGCAATGGTAGTGTTGATGACGCCATCACTTTGATCAAAAGTAGACTGGGTGGAAATTGGGTGGGTCGGATTGCTCCTGCTTTTTGTGGAGACGGCATGCTCCCATTGCATGGGGAATTTCCATGTTGCTGGTTAATGTCAGTGTTGTAACCAGTTTGGTCTATGCTTTCTTCTTTGTCAAAATGCTGAGTTAAAGCATGTGATTTGGAAGATTGTGCTGAATAACCCTGATACGAGACACCAGACTTGGAAGTCTAGAAGATTTAAAGTTCCTGGTGCTATTCAAGCTGTTTTGTGTGGCTCTTTTGTGTCTGATAGCGCACATCTGTGCTCAAATCAATCTGGAAATCCTTGCAAACTGAACAACAGCTGATCTGAAGGCAGTAATTGGAGTTAGTATCAGAATACTACATATATTTAGGGATTGGTATCTATCATGATTAGGTTGCAGAGAAACAGTCAGCTGCAGTTGCTGCTGAAATTTCATACCTCACATTGTGCATGGCCTGAGATCTGCAGGCTTGGGTGGAAGTGATGGTAATGCACACTCAAGCTTCATGGTGAACAACGCTGCTGGCATTTGGACTTCTAATTTGTTTTGAGAGCTGAAAGATGAGTTTGAGTTGCCTAATGACTGTGTCTTGCTTTGGATCAAGCAGCAATGTTTCTGGACCAGCTGTGGTTTAAAATTATTAACCTAATATTATGACAATTAAGTCTACCATAGATGACAGCTCTTTTTTTATAAACTAAGAGCTCCTATCTCTTGTTGATATTTCTGGCCAAGTTTCCAATCTAGCCTGTTCTAGATGCATCCATTGGAGAGGAACCAGGGAGAAACACACTAAATACAGGAACAGCATTACAGACCATGATGTTCCACTTTTTTTTGACATTTGTTACTGTATTTAATATGTTAAGTGTCCCAAAGACACCTCAACAGCATCTAAGGAAAGGTCAGGTGGTGATCATCAGGCATCTGGGGGGGCTAGGAGAAGAGAGGTCTTTGTGGCAAATTCGTGGTTAGTTTTATAGCTACCCAGGAGTTAAATCGGGTTTTAATCCTCTAACCTTTCTTGCATGACTGTTAAATTAAGTGAGGTGGGATCCTCTGGGTTTTTTCGCTGTGTTCTAGATGTTGGGAAATTATCTGTCAGAAGCTGCAGTTTCCTAGATGATACCCATTGTGTTAACTGTTACAGTGGTCCTTCATGGTCCTGATGCATACTTCAGTGTATGCTGCTCCAATGACTCTTTGGTATTTGGAGTATATTGGCCAATATGCTTAACAGTAGAGATTTGGAAACTAGTTCACCCTTTGATCTGTCCACAGTAGCCTAGACTGTTGATCAACAACTAGTCAACTTCTCTCCTTATCAGAACCTGTGTATATTGGCTGGGCTTCTTCGTGAGTGAACACTGCTGATTTAAAAACTCCTAACACATGGTTAACTGGTCAGTCACGGACTGTCAATCTCACCACCTTTCCACTTTACCTTGCTGTGTGCATTTTTGATAGTTAATCTCACTGCCAGCATATCAATTGTCATTCCTTTGCATGACTTCTACTTCTTAATAGGCTTTGCTAGCTTATTACTTAGTGCATCTTGACCAATCTGAAATACAGTCATTGCAGGGTAAAGTTTTGTTGTGGCAGTGCCAAGAAATAAGTAAGAAATGTCCTAGAAATTGATGTTTAGATCAGAGTGGTGCTGGAAAAGCACAGCAGGTCAGACAGCATCCGAGGAGCAGGAAAATCGATGTTTTGGGCAAAAGCCCTTCATCAGGAATAGCCCTTTCCTGATGAAGGGCTTTTGCCCGAAACGTCGATTTTCCTGCTCCTCGGATGCTGTCTGACCTGCTGTGCTTTTCCAGCACCACTCTGATTTAAACTCTGGTTTCCAGTATCTGCAGTCCTCACTTTTGCCTCAATTGATGTGCAAAGCCAGTATATTACAGTACTAGAAACATTGATGGCTAATCAGCCATCATTTTCCATGCAGACTACTTGCAAGAGCAGCTCAGCTAGTCATGCTCCTGTTCCCATTCTCTGTAAATCTGCCATTTTTGTTTTCTTCAGCTGCTTCGCCATTAGATGTAATAAGGTGAAGAGAAGTTACAGAGAACACTACTACATCCAATATCTGAGCAATGAAACCTGACTGGGATCCTGGAAACAAAGTGCAACTACAGAAGTGACCTTCCATGCCTTCACAAATAAAAACAACTAGCAACATTCTGGTAGCTCCAGAATGCAAATTCAGAAGCTTTCCTGCAGAATGACCAGCGGCTGTGTGATTTCATGGACTGGCAGGCAAAGCAATATTGATGAGTGGTGAACTATTTTAAAAGAAACCAGAAATGTGCATAGGAATGAGAAAATTAATTTCTGTTCATAACTGTAAAATATGGGTCACTAAAATATATTTATCAATTAAGTTAAAAAGAGGAACTTGGAACCACACCATGCTGGTGCAAAGTGAATTCCAAGATAGTTTTCCCTTGAACAGCATGCTTTGGACAAAGAAAGTTGATGAGCCCAAGCCAGTTTTAAAAGCGTTTTTTGTCCCATACCAGCAGCAATAGATTTTGAAGAAAGGTCATACCAAACGCCAAGCGTTAACTGTTTCTTTCTTCACAGATGCTGCCTGACATGCTGAGTTTCTCCAGTTTTCTTTGTTCTAGATTTCCAGCATCTGCAGTATTTTGCTTTTAGCAAAATGTAAGACCTTCACTGAAGCATCATTTTGCTATCTTCCGGCAAAACAAAAATCACTCTCAGATGGTGAAAAAAGCAACAACTCTAGCTACTCTTTGTGCACAGACTTTAAACAAGAAATATCAGTGGCAATTCAGCACATGTCACATGTATTTCCACAGTAGCAAGACAACCTGGATCTTTGTCTGAAGATGTCTTTTACCAACTGCAGCAGGATCCGAAAAACCATGAATGCATCTCCCTGCAGTTCGATTTAATCTGTTGGTATGATTGATACAGCACCTGGTTATTAGGACTATAATGACACCGGCAGTGAACCCTTCTGCTAATTAAACCAAACACCCCAGAAAAGCCCACCTCATCACGTAATAGTATGAATAACAGAACCCCTAAATTCCACTTTTGAAGGAAAAAAATTAATTTAATCTTTAACTCTAACTCTAAAGGTGAACATTAAACAACAACTTTTTACAACTCTAAGACTCCTTTCTCTTAAATGTTAGTTATCTGCCTCTAACTCTAACAATATATTACTCTAATAAAAACCCGTCTTAAAATTACATCAACTTAATTTCTAAACCACACAGTGGCTGTCATCTCTGGTGTCGTCCTCCTGTTGGCTGAATACCTCCCTGGGTTGTCTTCTGCCTTTTACTGCAAAGATATTTCATATGGAAAAGGTACCTTTTTGATAGTGTTTTGAATGTCAGTCTCTCTCGATGGCAGTTTACTCTCTGTCAATGACAGTTGATCTCTGTCAGACTTTCAAAATGCCTGCTGCTTTATACCCCAAACACTGGACTGACTCATTGGTTCAAGGTTGGCAAAAACAATAAATTCAAAAACTATTGGGTTTTAGTATCGTGGGGCATAATTTAAACCTGATTAAATTCAAATTGTTGTCAAAATAGCAACCAAAACGGCCAAAGTTACATATTTCCAATTTTCCAGTATATTCTGATACTGCTAGTGAGTCATAGAGGTGTACAGCACAGAAACAGACCCTTCGGTCCAACCCGTCCATGCCAAACAGATATCCCAACCCAATCTGGTCCCACTTTCCAGCACCCGGTTCATATCCCTTCAAACCCTTCCTATTCAGGCACCCATCCAAATGCCTTTTAAATGTTGCAATTGTACTAGCCTCCACCACTTCCTCTGGCAACTCATTCCATACTTATACCACACTGAGTGAAAAGGTTGCCCCTTAGGTCTCTTTTATATCTTTCCCCTCTCACCCTAAACCTATGCCTTCTAGTTCTGGACTCCCCCACCCCAGGGAAAAGACTTTGTCTATTTATCCTATCCATGCCCCTCATGATTCTATAATCATCTATAAGGTAACCCCTCACCCTCCGACACTCCAGGGAAAACAGCCCCAGCCTATTCAAACTCTCCCTTTAGCTCAAATCCTCCAACCCTGGCAACATCCTTGTAAATCTTTTCTGAACCCTTTCAAGTTTCACAACATCTTTCCAATAGGAAGAAGATCAGAATTGCACACAGTATTCCAACAGTGGCCTAACCAACATCCTGTACAGCCGCAACATGACCTCCCAAGTCCTGTACTCAATACTCTGACCAATAAAGGAAAGCATACTAAATGCCTTCTTCACTATCCTATCTACTTGCGACACCACTTTCAAGGAGCTATGAACCTGCACTCCAAGGTCTCTTTGTTCAGCAACCCCCCCCCAAGACCTTACCATTAAGTGTATAAGTCCTGCTAAGATTTGCTTTCCCAAATGCAGCACCTCATATTTATCTAAATTAAACTCCATCTGCCACTCCTCTGCCCATTGGCCCATCTAATCAAGATCCTGTTGTAATCTGATGTAATCTTCTTCGTTGTCCACTACACCTCCAATTTTGGTGTCATCTGTAAACTTACTAACTATACATCCTAAGCAGTGATCATGGACAGGTATTCCCATTGGCAAGAAGTAGCACCCCAGAAGGATCTGCGGTGGGGTTGACTATTTATTGCATTTACCATGTCTTGGATGATGTCATATGACAGAGTCCTTCTAAGCGCTCACTGCAAAACAGTATTCATTCTCTCTTAAAGGTACAGTGCACACCTTCAACTTCATAACAGGATGTAACAATTTTTAAAAAAATCCTCATCCTTTTTTTGCCTTTGGAGAGAATATAAGGTGAGGATATCTACAATAAATTCAAAAGTTATTTGGTTGGAAAAGACATTTCAGTCAAGAAACTGGTTACAACTGATGCACCAGCCATGCTTTATTGCATTTTGCAGAAATGATCCTGATTTTCCTTTTTTCGGTCAACATAATCCATTAGCAGACATTAGCAAGTAAAGTTATGGGCTTTTCTGAAGTAATTTAAAATTGTAAACTCTATTTGAGCAAGAGCCCTTCAGCGCCTCTTGTTTGAATCCTTACTTGATGAACTCTATATCCCCTTTGGTAACCTAGTCCTGCCTGTTTATGTAAAGTGTTAAGTCCAGGGAAGAGCCTGAAAAACTTTTAAATCTGATGCCTGAAATGGCCATTCTTCTGATATCAAGGAATGAAGTATAACATTGAACTGTCAAAACACTGTGTGGTTGTTCTACATCAAGTACCTTACAGACATGACGTCAAACTGAATGTGCTGAAATATCTGCACTGCAGGGTAGGGACAGCCTTAGCACATATCTGTTCTGATGTATCATTCAGATTGAAGCTGGGTCTGTGGTCCTCCCAATTTAAAAAAAAAACTGCTGCAACACTTCTCAAGTCTGGAGAAAGTACTAGAAAAGCATCAAGACAAATTGGTTTCACCCAGAAAACACACTGAAATAAGTCAGCAGAGTTCAATAGGCAATTTTGGGAATTAGGTGTGATGGAACAAATTGTTAAATCCACTTTCATCTTAAATTAATTCCTTCAGGTTGACTTTGGCTACCAAATTCCATTAAGTGTTTGATTTTCAAAGCCGTGAAGTTGATTTGAAGTTAATGACTATGCCAAATGACATTGAACTGCAAGGCAGATCAAAGAACAGCAATATTTAGGAACTTGTAAAGGACAAAATCCCCACTCCTAACATCCTGTGTGTTTTAAAATGAAAACTTTGACTTCATGTACCTTTTCTAAGAGAATATTCTCCTAAATGAAGATAATCAAATCTTGGGTATTGCACCCACCTTGCAGATACGCATACGATAGACTGTAAATGATGAGCAATCTCAAACTGCTGCCCAAATTTCAAAGCACTGACAATGTACAGTCACAGGTACTGCAATGAGACTTGAGTAGAAGACAGAATGGGTAATTATAAATTTAAAACCAAAGTTATATAGCGCACTAAAACTACATTTTTAGTTTCTTTGGGGTAAATCGTGTAACAAGTAAACTTTAGAACTCCAAACTTTATGGATCGAAAGAATCAGCACTAATTCTTTCTGGGATTAAAGGGACCAGGAGAAACTGTTATAAAGGAATTAAAAGTAACATGCTAATTAACCATTTCTGGGAAGAAAGAGTCAAATCAACGTGAACGGTTTCCTGGGAGACAGGAGGTAACATTGCTTTTTTTTATATAACATTTTTATTAAGAAAAAATAGATTTTTAAATATTACAACAAATACAAAGCAATGCAATTCGAAACAGTACAAAACTAAATCCAAATAATAATAAAAAAATTCCCCAACCCACCCTCCTATACAAATGTATAAACATATATAGAGAAGTATAAAATTAAATAAAACCTAAACTAGCTATTTAACTAACTAAATAAATAGCTAACAACAAACAAATAAATAGTAATGACTCATCCCAGCCAAACAAAACACTCATCCATTCACAGTTCCTCCTCCCTGGATATTGGACTCATGAAACACAATCGTTATGGCTATATAAAAGCTCTTGTGAGTGTGGCAGATAAATCTGTGTCCAGGTATTTCAAAAAGGATTGCCATGTCTTGTAAAAATTCTCAGTTTTGTGGTATACCCCATTTGTGAGAAAATCCAGGGGAATATGCTCCATAACAATCTTCCATCAATCCGATAGGCCTGGGGTTTTTTCGGATATCCAACCTAGCAAGATATTCTTCCTTACACAGAATGTAAGAATATTGAAAGTTTTTTTTCTTATTCGCTTCTGCAGGAAATACAATGGGTAGGCCCAAAAGGAGAGAAATAGGGTCCTTCTCCACCCCTACACCTAAATTCCTCTCCATTGCACCCACCACAGTGCTCCAATATGTTTGAAGCCTTTCACAAGACCAAAGACAATGGGTAAGAGTGCCCGTCCAGATCTTGCACTTGGGACATGCTGAAGATACCCCTGGTTTAAATTTTGACAAATGGTCTGGGGCTAAGTGGACCCTGTGGAGAATCTTCAACTGTAAAGCATGGGTCCTATTGCAAATTGATATCTTCCTCGCATTCTCCCAAATATCCTCCCATTCCTCTGAAGAAACTTCAACAGCCAGCTCTTTCCCACATCTTGCAGAGTCGGTCAGACTCATCTGAGGTGGCACCCCCAAATTGGTGATATAAAGTACTGACAGAGAGTGTACTCTTAGCCCTTAGTACCACTCTTTATATGTCAGATTTGTAGGAATCAGCCAAAAGTGTGGTCTTGAATAAAATCCCTAACTTGAGAAAAACGAAAGAGGTCTCTATTAGGTAACTCGTACTTTCGTACTAATTGATCGAAGGACATCATTACATCTCCCTCAAATAAATCACCCATGCAAGATATACCCCTAGCTGCCCAATGTTAAATCCTGAATCTATCATACCCGGTTGAAAACCCGGCATACCCACTAAAGGTGTAAACAAAGATGTTTTGCCAATATTTCCTTCTCTCTGCCAAATTGCCCTCCATGCTTTAACAGTATTGATGACAATTGGGTTATGGCAATATTCCCTAACTGTCCTCACCTTGTCCAAAAACAGCAAACTGGTAAGGGGGCACCTTGCCTGGGAGGCTTCGATATCTAGCCATATTGAAAGAGGGTCCCCACAAACCCAATCACTCATGTAGGTCAAAAGCGAGCTTAATTGGTCATTTTTAATGTCCGGAAGGTGTATTCCCACCAATCTGAGGCAACTGCAGTTTGGCTATTTTAATGAGGGGCAGTTTATGGTGTCAGATAAAGGAGCTGAACTAACTGTTCAGTTTCCTGAGTTTGTTTGTTGAAAATTGGGGGGAGCATCCGTATAGGGTATAGCAAACGAGGGAGAATATTCATCTTAATAAACGCTATCTGACCCAACCATGAGACTGGAAGTCGGAGATCTTGTTTAATTTTTTCAAATAATTGAGTAAAATTGGCTTTGAACAGCCAATCCAGAACTGGAGTAACGAATATGCCCAAATACACACAACCCCCCCTGTGACCATCTAAATGGGAATCTATAGTCACTCAAGAGCCAGCTCTTTCATAAGACCACCCATAGGCATAGCCCCTGATTTAGCAAAATGAATCTCATACCCTGAAAAAGCGCCAAACGCCTGAATGCTTTGTATCAGGCAAGGCACTGACACTGCTGGATTTGTCAAGAAAATTAGAACATCGTCCGCATACAGCGAGCTCTTATATAATTTTGACCCCACTTCTGGAGCTGATATATTGAGATCCCCACGAATGGCCTCTGCTAACAGTTCAATCACCAACGTAAAAAGTAATGGTGAAAGAGGGCGGCCCTGACGGCTGCCCCTAGAAATATTAAAATTGCTTGATCGTCCCCCATTGGTAATGACTGCCGCGAGGGGTACACTGTAGGGAACCTTTACCCATCTTATGAAAACTTCGCCCAGACCAAACTAGTCTAGAGTATAGAAAAGGTATGGCCACTCAACTCGGTCAAATGCCTTCTCTGCATCTAAAGAAATCACCAATCCCTGTATTGACTGGTGTTGGCATGCTTGAATTACGTTAAGCAGCCTTCTAATATTATTGGAGGATTTGCGACCCTTTATGAAGCCCGTCTGATCCTCTTTCATAATAGAGGGTAACACAGTCTCCAGCCTTTACGCAAGAGCCTTAGAGAGGATCTTAAAGTCCACATTTAAGAGCGAGATGGGCCTGTATGAAGCACAGTCTTCCGGATCCTTACCTTTTTTAAGGTTAAGTGAAATATTGGACTCTCTGAGATGATGGGAAACAATCATGACTGTATGAATCATTAAGTATATTCCGCATCGGGCCTGACAATATACTTATAAATTCCTTATAGAATTCACTCTGAAGCTGCCTCACAGCTACCTGTACTTCTTGCTCTGATAATGGGGCATTTAGAAAGGACTGTTGTTTGGGAGTCACACCCAGGAGCTTCAGATTTCTTTTTTTAAAAAAAAGATTCCATTTTGGCCTGCCCCTCCTCACAATTCTCAGACTGATATAACTTAGAGTAGAATCTCTGGAACGCCACATTAGTCTTTTTAGAATCACATGTTAGGTTCCCAGACTCTTCCCTAATCGCTGTAATGGTTTGTGGGGCACTTCTCTTTCTGGCAAGGAATGCTAAGTATTTGCCTGGCTTGTCACCATGCTCCTATAACCTTTGCTTTGCAAAAACCAGCTCTTCCTTTGCCGTCTGCGTGAGCATGGAATTTAGTGCAGACCGCAGTGCTGTAATCCTTTGTAGTTTGACCAACGGGGGTCTGTCAAAATAGGCCTTCTCAGCTGCCTTCAACCATGCTTCAAGGAGACGTTGCTGCTCACCCTTGTGCTGCTTCCTACTGGTGGAATGTGAAATAACTAACCCCCTGGCATAAGTTTCCCAGAGAACAGATGAGCTATCAACCGAGCCTATGTTGATGTTTAGGAATGCCCGAAATTCCCTAGAGAAATACTCCACAAACTTACTGTCCATGAGAATAAAGGGGTCCATTCGCCAGTACGTCGAATCCACTGTAACATCCTTCATCTTAACCATGAGGTACACTGGATCATGATCAGAGATGGCAACATTACCAATCGTACAGGATGCCACCAGATCCAGGGTTACCGCAGGGATCAAAAAAAAATCAATCCTCGTGTGACATCTATGCGGATTGGAGAAAAACGTGAAATCCCTACCTGTAGGGTGAAGACACCTCCAGACGTCCACCAACCCTAATTCCCCACACAAACCCAATAACTGTTTAGTTTGTGCAGAGGGTATCAAGGGACCTTTAGGCAACCTGTCTACTGTGGGGTCCATGAGGCAGTTAAAATCTCCCCCTATAATGATGTGCCGAGACTTGAGACTTATCAGTTTAGAAAAAGCATCTACCAAGAATTTAAGAGGATGAGCTGGGGGACCATAAACATTTAAAATGCCATATTCTTCCCCATTTATCAAGGCTTTAAGAATTACAAACCTCCCGTATGTGTCTTTAACACATTCCAACAGTTTAAATGAGAGATTTTTCCTAACCAATATAGCCACTCCCCTACTTCTGGAATTAAATGATGAAAAATAAACTCGGTCAAAGCCATTCTGCTATAATTTCAGATGCTCCTTGTCATCCAAATGTGTCTCCTGTAACAAAGCAATATCCACCTTCTCCTTTCTAAGACTCAAGAGTACCTTCTTCCTCTTAATTAGTGAGTGACTTCCCTTGATATTCCAGGTACACCATTTAATCAAATCATTAGCCATAATCTTCTGCAATTACATTTTAAATTCCAGAGAGGAGGAACCCGAACCACAAACTACTGAGCCTTAGTGTCGCATGGTCCACCAAATATAAAAACTACATAAACTAAAACCACTACATTTAACAAACATACAAAATTATTAAAAATAAAAAACCATAAAAACCAGAAAACAAACCAACATATACAGTGCCAATAGCGCTGAGTAGGGGAACTCATCCCCTGCCCAGAGGGGGCAACTACCCGTCCCGAACTGCCCATAAATAGGCATCTAACCATCCCAACCACCTTCACTTCTCCCAGCTAGAGCCGCATCGCAAGCACAAGCTAAAAAGAATAAACACCCCATAGAATATCAATATGAATAAAAAAAATTCTTTCATTAAAAAAAGGTGAATAAATACCCCACCCATCCTTTAGTATGTCCTATCTTAGAAATTTAAAATGTATATCTTAACCACCGCCAGACATAGTTTGAACCAAATTATTATCAATAGAGGAAAAAAGGGGAAAAACAAAGCTCCAACCGGATTTCCTCCATTTCTTTTACAAAATGATAAGCGCACACCCAAGCAACAATATTTATACATACTACAATTGTTTAAATTAGGTTAGTTTGTTCACAAAGTCTCTTGCCTTCTCCGATGTGTCAAAGAGATGCATAAATCCATCTAAGGTGACCCGAAGCACTGCCGGATATCTCGGAGTTCTGAATCCCAAGCTCCTTCAGTCTTCTCTTGACACCATCATACAATTTTCGTTTCTGGATCACCGTCGCTGAAAAGTCCTGAAAAAACCCCTTGTAAATTAGAGCCTTTGGATCCTTCCCCTGGAGTCTGGAAGCCGCCATGACTCTCTCCTCATCCGGGTAATGATGGAACCGCACCAGGAAAGGACGAGGGCGTTGACCCAGACCCGACCTCCGCACTGCGACCCGGTGAGCCCTCACTATTTTCAATCCTCTCATACCAGTCTCCAAGTCCAAGAATTTCAGAAGCCGACCTTCAACAAATTCCGCAGGCTGCTCACCTTCCTTACCCTCAGGCAGACCGATGATCCGAATGTTTTTTTCTCCTGCCCGTTTTCAAGATCATTCACTTGGTCACGCAGATTACGAACCTGCGTCTTCAGGGCTTCGATCTCTTCCTTGAATGAACTGGCATCAGCTTCCACCACTGTGACCCTGTGCTCCACCTCATCCGTCCTCTTCTCCAGGACTCCCAGCTGCTGCTAATGCTTCTGCAGCATGAGAGAGACTGGAGCCAGCTTCTCTTCAATCTGTTTCCCCAACATCTCGCGAGATTTCGAGAGCTGATTCACCAGGTCCTGGAGAATTATTGGCTCGAGGCTGCTGCAGGCTGAGCTGCAGGCCTGGCCTCAGATGCTCCTCCCTTTTTAAGCATTTCTGGACAGCTGAAAATATAGGTAAGTCAATTTTTAAATGTTTCTTGGGACTCCACAATCTTTCCAACGCCCCAAGAAATCCTGATGACCTGGGTTGGGCGGGTTAAAGGACCGTCCTGCTCCTGCTGCGATGCGAAGCTCTGCAGTGCGATCTTCTCAGATCGCCGCCATCTTAGATCCCAGGTAACATTGCTTGACCTGCGTGACAAACATTCCATTTGCAGAGTGATTAATTGCAGAACAGGCTGTTTCAAACAGACCACTACATGGAATCGAACAAGAAACAGGGGAGCTACTTTTGAGAAGGCAAGTTACATCTCCAGAAGTGTAGTCAATGTTGGGGATAATATCTAAAGAATTATTGATAATTTCGTGCCACAAACTTGAAAGAGAAAATTGTGTGAGAATCCAACACCACAGCAATTCAGCAGCAGAACTTTGAAGGACAACACTGCACAAGGATCTAACCCGAGTTACTTCCAGAGTCTGACACTGCTGGCTGGAATCTTAGTCTAGATTAGAGTGGAATTGGAAAAGCACAGCAGGTCAGGCAGCATCAGAGGAGCAGGGAAATCGACATTTCAGGCAAAAGCACTTCATCAGGAATGAAGGCAGGGAGTCTCCGGGGTGGAGAGATAAATGGGAGGGGGTTGGGGCTGGGGAGAAGGTAGCCAAGAGTACAATAGGTGGACGGAGGTGGGGATGAAGGTGACAGATCAGAGAGGAGGGTGGAGCGGACATGTGGGAAGGAAGATTGGCAGGTAGGATAGGTCATGAGGATGGTGCTGAGATCTCTCACTCCAACCCCCAGGTCACCACCTCTGCCCTAAAGCTTTTCAACCATGTCCATATCTGCTTCTTCAGTGCTTGCCTCTGCAGCCAACTGATCCCACGTGGACTTAGGACTACGTTCAAACCAGTGCAGTTTGGATCCGAATAGGACAACCAGTACAGACTACAGAGTCAAAACTAGCAGCAACGGTTCTCCCTCAAGATCCTCCGCTCCACATTTGCAGCAATGTGCCGGCACCTAACCTCTCTACAGTCAGCTATGCCTCAACTGAGGGCCACACACTCTCAGAAATGCAAAGGACCCCTTCCGTCCAACCTTCCAGCTCAGCACCATCCTCATGACCTGCCCAACCTGCCAATCTTCCTTCCCACCTGTCTGCTCCACCCTCCTCTCTGACCTATCACCTTCATCCCCACCTCCATCCACCTATTGTAATCTTGGCTACCGTCTCCCCAGCCCCACCCCCCTCCCATTTATCTCTCAACCCCGGAGGCTCTCTACCTCCCTTCCTGATGAAGGGCTTTTGCCCGAAATGTCAATTTTCCTGCTCCTCTGATGCTGCCTGACTTGCTGTGCTTTTCCAGTACCACTCGAATGTTGACTCTGATCTCCAACATCTGCAGTCCTCACTTTTGCCTGGTTGGAATCTTAGCTGAATTCCACCATTAATTGGGTAATAGTCCAAGTTGAATTGTGAGGCTCAACTTGCTTGAGTCTTATTTTGGTCACTACATGTAGTAAAGTTTAAGTCACTGTTTCATGACTTGATTTATGGGATTTCTTAAGTAGCTGAATTAAAGGTAATTTTGTGGTGATTTACCCAAAATAAATCCTGAGTTGTGCTTAAATTCAAAAGTGACTTTTTCTGTCAAATGGTTGGAGATCACTGATTCTAGCTGAATGAGATTATAAGAAAATGTTTCAATTAGTTAAACACCTGCAGTGACCATTGCGACTGCATGTTTTCTAGGTTGTTTTGGTAACAGCAGCATTCTCAAATGTGTCCATTTCTTCCAAGTGGTTCTCCATAATGAAAAGCTTACAAATGTTTGGGCAAAAGTATATTAAGCAAAAACTTTCAAAGGTTGTTTGGGGGGCAGATGTTTGTAGGTAAAAGGATAGCTGGAAAATGGGAAGCCTTCAAAAATGAGATAATGAGAGTCCAGAGACAGTATTTTCCTGTTAGGGCGAGGGCAATGCTGGTAGGTATAGGGAGCGCTGGATGACTAGAGAAATTGAGGTTTTGTTTAAGTAAAAGAAGTAAGCATATGTCCAGTATAGACAGCAGACATCAAACGAATCCTAAGAGTGTAAAAGCAGTACGAGAATACAGGCTTTCTCTGGGTTTCAAATGTCCATACTTACGAAACCACCTCCTCAAAGCCTATTATTATAAAAAATTTGAGTTATATACAATGAATCGTACTAACGAACGGGCAGACTACTTTGCACGATTCTTAAAAAAAAACTGTTTTTTCAATAATTATTATGACTATTATTATATTTAAAATATTTTAGGAAAAATATATACTGTGTACTAAGACAAACATTTGACTAGTTGATGCTAGATGTGACCCTTGCGTAACTGTTCCAACTTGCATACAAATTCATCTCACAAACAGACTTAAAAACGGAACTAATTTGTAACCTGTGGACTTCCTGTACTTAAAAGGAAATCAGGAGAGCAAAAAGGAAACAAGGCTTTGGCAAATAAGGTTGAGGAGAATCCAAAGGGACTCTTTAAATACATTAAGGACAAAAGGATAATTAGAAACAGAATAGTGCCCTACTAAGATCAGCAAGGCAGTCCATGTGTGGAACCACTAGAGATGGGGGAGAAACTATTTGAGAAGGACATGGAAAGACATGGAAGATATAGAATGTGGGGAAATAAATGGTGACATCTTAAACTGTCCGTATTACAGATGGGGAGGTGCTGGATGTCTTAAAACGCATAAATACCCAGCACCTTTCAGGTATACCCTAGAACTGTGGGAAGTTAGAGACGTGATTGCTGGGCCCCTTGCTGAGATATTTGTAAGATCGATAGTCCCAGATTAGGTGTCAGAAGACTGGAGGTGGTGCCACTATTTGAGAAAGGTGGTAAGGACAAGCCAGGGATCTATAGATCAATGATTCTGACATTGGTGGTGGGCAAGTTGTTGGAAGGAATCCTGAGGGACAGGATTTACATATATTTGGAAAGGCAAGGACTGATTAGGGAAAGCCAACATGGCTTTATGCGTGGGAAATCCTGTCTCTCAAACTTGATTGAGTTTTTTTTTTGAAGAAGTAACAAAGAGGATTAAGGGCAGGTCAGTGGACGTGATCTGTATGGACTTCAGTAAGGCGTTTGACAAGTTTCCTCATGGTAGACTGGTTTGCAAGGTTAGATCTCAAGGAATACAGGGAGAACTTGCCATTTGGCTACAGAACTGGCTTGGAGGTAGAAATCAGGTGGTGGTGGAGGGTTGCCTTTCTTCAGACTGGAGGCTTGTGACTATTGGTGTGCCACAAGGATCAATGCTTGGTTCACTGCTTTTCATCATTTCTATAAATGATTTAGATGTGAGCATTGGAGTTATGGTTAGTAAGTTTGCAGGTGACACCAACATTGGACAGTGAAGATGGTTACCTCAGTACAATGGAATCTAGATCAGACTGGTCAATGGGTCGAGGAGTGGCATATGGAAGTTAATTTGGATAAATGGGAGGTGCTGCATTTTGGAAAAGCAAATCAGAGCAGGACTTATATACTTAATGGTAAGGACCTTTCTGCTTAATTTAAAAGCAGCAACACAGAAAACATTTATCCCGTACAGTAAATTTTGTCAAAATTTGAGTGGCCAAGAACTATTTAAAGTAAAAATTAACATCTTTACTTCTTAAAGTATAAAAGAGAATAATGAACTAACAACTGTTTACAATTTTCTCTCCTCTAACCTATCTTTTACCTTCCCTTCTGTAATACTAGTCCGATAAAACTTCCAACTAGGATTTACGGAAAAATCAAAATTTTAAAAGCAGCCAGCAATCAAATCTTCTCTTTATCTTCGGTAGATTGGCTCAATAGGTCAGTATCGATTGTTTTCCTCTGTGCAAGCTCCTTCTCTAGACAGGTACCTCCTCAGAGTTCTGACTATCAGTCTACAGCTGTTGGTCTGGTGGCAGTTCTCCTCTTAACTGTTCAATTTCCCCCGGTCTTATACTCCAGAGCATCAGATGTGCCATTGGCTTTTAAGATTGTCAATCTACTCGATTCAAACTTGATTGGAATTTGGTATTTTTCAGGGTATAATTTAAACTGGTTGGCCTAATTTGAATCTATTTTATTGTTTCCAGGCAATTAGCTCCCCGTAGCTGGAGCAGATGTTACATTGCGTCTTCTTGAGAACACTTGGTGCTGTCATTGCTAGCTTTTACTCTCTTAAAGTTATAGTACACCCACATCATCATAACAGTGGAGTGGAGTCACAGGTAGATTGCATAGTGAAGAAGGCATTTGGTATACTTTCCTTTATTGGTCAGAGCATTGAGTATAGGAGTTGGGAGGTCATGTTGCGGCTGTACAGGACATTAGGCCACTTTTGGACTATTCTATGTTCAGTTCTGGCCTCCTTCCTATCAGAAAAGATTTACAAGGATGTCTCCAGGGTTGGGAGCCTATTAAGCCTATAGGAAGAGGCTCAATAGGCTGAGGCTGTTTTCCTTGGAGAGTCAGAGGCTGAGGGGTGACCTTTGTGCAAGTTTATAAAATCATGAGGGGCATGGATAGGATAAATAGACAAGGTCTTTCCCTGGGGTTGGGGGCGTCCAGAACTAGAGGTTTCAGGTGAGAGGAGAAAGATTTAAAAGGGACGTAAGGGGCAATTTTTCACAGTGAGTGGTGCGTGTGTGGAATGAGTTGTCTGAGGAAGTGGTGGAGGCTGGTACAATTGCAACATTTAAAAAGCATTTGGATGGGTATATGAATAGGAGGGGTTTGGAGGGATATGGGGCAGTCCCTGGCAAAAGAGACTAGATTAGGTTAGGATTTCTGGCCGACATGATAGAGTTGGACCGAAGGGTCTGTTTCCATACTGTACCTGTCTATGACTCTAAGCTTGAGTGGGGGTTATATGATGAGTTTGTGTAAAATAAAAGCATGCTTTTTGAAAATATCCCAAATAAATCAACAATTACATTTCTTTAGCTTTTCCTTTGTATATTCTTTGTATATCCAGTTATGGAACTATCTGAAAATCTGTAATTATTCTCTTTTTTTTGACTTAATATAACACAAGAATTACAATAAATAATTTAATATTTACCAGTCTGATTTTGTTTCCCTTTTTTTCTCCTGTGGTGTTTGTTAATTTTTATAGGCTTTATTCCAAGAAACATTTTCAATCTTGCATAATTATGGATTTTGATTATTTTTTGAAATGTAGGCAAAATGTTATATGGCAAACAGTTTTGTCGTGAAAATGTAAGACAGTGAATTAATGATGGGCTTGAAAATGGAGAGCTTCAGAATAGTGTGATGCTTCTGTATGATGTTAAAGTGACTGGTGAAGCACACTGATCCATGCTGGCATTTATTTGCTATCATGTGATTTAGAATTGTTATGCAGTCAGCAAAGGATTGAGTTTGCTGGAAAATAAAAACTTCCACATAGTGATGTATATAATCAAATTTGAATGTAAACGTCATATTGAGCAATCAGAAAATCTGTTTCCTCTAAGATTATCAATCATATAAGGAATGCATCACGAGATGCTTGAACCTTTTCGTGAATTGATTCAGTTGAGACATAGCTAAGTGATATCACAACCAAAGAATCAGATCTAAGCTCTGCAGTCCTGCTGCATCCAGCTGTGAATGGTGGTGGACAATTAAACTCACTGGAGGAGGAAGCACCACAAATATCCCCGTCCTCAATGATGGAAGAGCTGAGCACGTTGGTGCAAAAGATAAGGCTGAAGTATTTG
Organism: Chiloscyllium plagiosum; assembly: GCF_037043375.1. NCBI lineage: Eukaryota > Metazoa > Chordata > Chondrichthyes > Orectolobiformes > Hemiscylliidae > Chiloscyllium > Chiloscyllium plagiosum. The sequence goes on along the minus strand of NW_028270162.1, from coordinate 8,876,002 downwards.
CAGCAATCTTCAGCCTGAAGTGCCATGTGGATGGCCCATCTTGGTGGCCTCCAGTGGTCCCCAGCATTACACACACCAGTCTTCAGTCAGTTTGATACACTGCACATGATATCAAGAAACAGTTGGAGATACTGGATGCTGCAAAGTCTGTAGACCCTGACAACATTCTGGCAATGTGCTCCAGAGCTTGCCACTTTCCTAGCCAAGCTGTTCCAGTATAATTACAACACTGGCATCTACCCCACAATGGGAAAACTTTCCCAGGCATGTCCTGTACAGAAACTGTACAAGTTCAATTCTGACAATTACTGCCCTATCATCAGTAAAGTGATAGATGTCATCAGCAGTGCTATCAAGCAGCACCTGCTCAGCAATGCCCAGTTTGGGTTCTGCCAGGGCTATTCATGACCTGACCTTGTTACAGCCTTTGTTCAAACATGGAAAAAGAACTGAGTTCTAGAGTGAAGTGAGAGTGACAGGCCTTGAGGTCAACATTGCATTTGACTGAGTATGGCATCAAGGACCCCTAATGAAACTGGAATCAATGGGAATTGGGGCAAACTTTCCAGTAGTTGGAGTTATACCTGGCACATAAGATGGTTGTGGTTGTCGGATGTCAGTTATCACAGCTCCGGGATGTAGGCCTAATAAGTTGACTTCCCCTTCTGCAAGTTGCATGGACCTTTTTTTTTTTTGAGGTCAACAAAAGAATTAGAAGGAATGTTGTTACCCAACTGCTGTGTCCTTTTTAAACTGAACCTTATGACCATTGGAAGAATTGATTTAGACCTGGGTTACCTCTCTACCAAAGAGGAAGCGAGGGATTTTAGACTTTAAACACCAAATGGACAAGGTGACTTGACATACCGTTAACTTGGATAAAATTTATTGAAAGGATAATCAATTGACTGCTTACGAGGTATGGTCAGATTTTGACACTGAAGACAGTGGATGAGAACATAATCAAATTCAGTAGGTTTATTCAAAATTGCAAAAGTTTCATTTGGAAATACCCCTGTCTGAGCTGGTGTTTGTTATTGAAGTATGCCAAAATACACAGTATGGATAGATGTCTTATTTGGACACTAAATTTGCAGATAAACACACACTATTGTCAAAAATGCTTCCGAGGAATGTTTTCCTTTCTGTCAGCATTCGTAGTACACGGCAATCAGCGATACAAGAGAAAATGGTGGACACAAATTGGCAAAACCTCAAGATACAGGTCACAGGCAACAGTATGAAGGGAGAACAGACATGTTACTGATAATTTTCAAATGTGTGGAGAATTTGGTACTTGCAATAAATAAATGAGCCCAGAAATGCACAGGATGTGGTTACAATGTTTCAGAGTACCACAATGCCATGAACTGTTGCAAGTGTTGTAATAGCGTCATAATAGCGTATTTGAAAACAAACATGAAATGAGAGACTCAGGAAGAAGATGAGTAAACAGATCAAATAGGGTATTAGAACATAGAAAAGTACAGCACAGAACAGGTCCTTCGGCCTATGATGTTGTATTGGTCATGGGACATTTCAGCCCAGTGAATGTATTGGTGGTAGAATCTTTCATTTACACCATGGATGCACATCTACAATGTGTGGAATAGACTAGCTAAATTACTATATATAGACTCAAGTAAAGTTGAGGAATTTTGAGTTCCATCAATTTCAAATTTGCCAATGATAACACACCAAAGTCTCTGAAAAGGAGTGTATTTCTTTTAAAATAGCAGAAATCAAATAATTTAGTATGGATTAAATGTCCAGTAAAATACCCTTGTTCTTAAGACCATCGATGAAGAAAACAGATGTGAAACTGGATTTGGAAAAGGACAGATGTTGTGTTTGGAAAATCTGTATTTGGAGTTTATGCAATTGGGACACTATTGCATTCTTTTAATGGAACATTACTTCTGTACTAAAGAAATTAAAGAACTGTTCCTGAAATCAGAGGTAGAAATTTAGCAAACCCTGTCAATTGTGTTAAGGTCACAGAAAATTTGCTCATCTACCTTCTAAAAGGTTAAAACTTTTCTAGTAAATTAGATCATGGCCATGGATTTAAAGGTATGAGACAAAAGGAATTTTAGTTTTGCATTTTGTGGATTTGGCAACAGATTTTGCCAGTGAATAACATTGCATGTTTAAAAACAAGAAAACAATTGTGGATATTTCAATGGAAAAGTGGAATGGGACTGCAGTTGGACCACCAGCAGATTTTCTTTTCACTGATAATAAGGACAGCGTTTGCTAATGACAAAATCAGAAATGTGCAACGGTGATCATAATCATGATTGCAGCAAGAGAAATTTCTTTAGCAGTGGGACATGTGCAGTAATAGGATTTTTTAATTAGATTAGATCCTCAACAGTGTGGAAACAGGCCCTTCGGCCCAACAAGTCCACACCGACCCTCCAAAAAGTAAACCACCCAGACCCATTTCTCTCTGACTAATGCATTTAAAACTATGGTTAATTTACCTGACCTGCACATCTTTTTGAAGTGTGAGAGGAAACAGGAGCACCCGGAGGAAACCCACACAGACACTGGGAGAATGTGCATACTCCACACAGCCAGTCACCCAAGGCTGGAATTGAACCTGGATCCCTGGTGCTGTGAGGCAGCAGTGCTAACTACTGAGACACCGTGATAGGAAAAAATGTTTCACAACATTTTGGCAGGTCAGTCAAATTGTAAATTATCATCTGCACTAGTGTAGGCAGTACATACTAAGAATTCATTGCAGATAAAGGCAGGATATAGTCCATATTGCTTTTTGAGAGGAACCCTGAAGTCCTATCAATAATAAGTGATCAGCTCCAGACATGGGGAATGAGCTGCAATTTATTTCTGTTTTTCCAGCATTTTAATGCAGTCAGGATAAAAGTAAAGTTGTCATAATCTTACCAGACCATAGGGTTGCTTTACAGCATGCAGGCAGAAAGACTTGTATTAAATCTGAAGTTAAAAGAATTTGGCAAGCCTTAAAATATAAGCCAAGGTCATCAGAAACCAGTTTCAATCTGGGAGACAAAAACTTTTCTCATCCAGTGACCCTTCTTCAGAACGGAGTGTTTTCAGCAATTTCTGTTTTTATTCGATTTCCAGCATCTGATTTCTTTGAATTCTTTTTTTTGTTCAATTTGAGAAATATGGTTTTATAAAAAGGAGGCTTAAAGACTAAAGATGCCTGTTCGTACTTGATAATTTTGGCACATCCCAATAACTTGAATACCAACACCGGTTGGGAATTTCCAGTGAAATTTTTTGCATGCAATCTACTGAATTCCATAGAGAGCAGGTTATTGCTAAAGATAGAAAAATAATAATAATTGTACAGCATGAGAATCTGACTTTGTTTGTAGATTTTTAGATTCTGAAGGAGTTATAGAATACACTGATCAACCAGGTATGTATACTGAAATTTTACACAGCTCGGAGAATCAAACTGCAACAATTAGCAGTTTGAGCAGATCTGTTCTTATGCTCAGTATGTGAGGCCTTTCACCAAGCCAAAGCATTATTACCTTGCAGGAGGAGGTCATGCAGCCCATCATGGGTACTACAGTTGGTTCTGATATAACACAATAGTTTTGTTTTCATGCAATTTCGCATTAGAAGAAAATTTGTGCAATAGATACGCCATTTAAACTAATGCAACGGAATTGCATTATAAACAATATAAGTAAGGAAAGTTTGCATTTTATGAATAATGGTCTAAATTCTTCAACTGTGTTAAAGACAATTAGCATTGAAGAAACCTGCATTATAGCAGAACTGTCTGTATCTAGTGCTAATCTCCTGTCTTTTTCCTGTACCCCTGTGCACAATTACTCTCCAAATAACCATCCAATGCCTCCTTTAGTGCCCCAATTGAACCTGTCTCCACATTTCCAGGCAATGCGTTCGATAATTTAGCAACTTGCTGTATGAAAAGGTTTTTTTTCCCCTCACATCACCTTTGCTTTGTTTGCACGTCACTTTAAATCTGTGCCCTCTCATCTTTGATCTCATTTATTTTGCAAACAGAAATAGTTTCACCCCATTTACTCTGTCCAGCCTGTTCATGAGTTTCTCTAAAATGCCTTCTTTCCATAGAGAGCAGTTCCTGTCAAACTGCCAAAATGGGTGCCAAAGTGAAGATACGTGACTATTTTAAGTATAGCAGGGAAGGCTATGGAACAAAAAGCTAGATGAATGTACAGTATATGTACATTGGTTATGCTCATTGATTGCAAATATGCACAGAAACAGACCTTTTGATCCAACCAGTTTATGCCAAATGTAATCCCAAACTAAACTAGTCCCACCTGCCTGCACTTGGTCCATATCCCTCTTTTTATTCATCTACTTATCCAAGTATCTTAAATGTTGTAACTGTACCCACAACCACTAGTTCCTCTGGCAGTTAATTCCACACTTGGAACCACTATGTGTATTTAAAACAAAATTACCCCCATGTCTTTTTTGTAAATCTTTATCCCTGACTGTATGAAGTAAAGAAATGGAAGGTAAGAAGATGCAATGTAAACTTAAATAGTGGATCCAGGTGCCAACATGCACTCAAATCATAAACCATTAAAGGAAAGTCTATTAGGAGGTGGGGATGGGGTTTCAAATAGTAGCAGTATAGAAGGAGATAGAAAGCAAGGTAATGTATAGTTTACTAAAGGGTATGAAATATAGTACAGACCAGGCGTACCAGCAGGAGCTGAAGCCTATGTGATTAGGAAGTTTTAGTGGCCTCAAACAAACTAGAAGACAACTTATTAATAAGTTCAAAACCGATGAAAATTACAGAGCTGGAGAAAATTTGGGGTTTACGCAGAGGTGCCAGTTAGGGATAACCAACCCTATCACAGCTTATTATGCATAGAAAAGGTGTCCCCTGATGAGACCAAAATAGACGAAAGAAAGGCTAGTGGTATGAGATATTGGAGATAAATTGGGGAATTGAAATGCAAAGATAGATTTGTTGATGGAAAGAAAAGCAATTTTGAGTTATTTTTGGATTTGTTAGCAACGAATACTTGGGAGTTTAAGTCAATTGATATTAAAGTTAACTTTTGCAAGATCAGCTTGAGACCGAAGTATTTCTTCATCCTCAAGAGGTGCCACATGTAATAGGAATATCTGGAAGTTAAATATGTATATGACCTAAATGTTGCATTTAGGTTTTGGTAGTTCTTAGTAAGGTCTGTTGTCTTAAAATTAGGTTGTCTTTAGTTAAAAGAGCTGAAAATGTGTTGCTGGAAAAGCGCAGCAGGTCAGGCAGCATCCAGGGAACAGGAGAATCGACGTTTTGGGCATAAGCCCTTCTTCAGGAAAAGACTGCCATGTTTTGCTACTATCAAAAATCTGTGGCTCTATGTACCAGTACTCATCAATGAATATCCATTTTCAAAGTAGAGCTTTGTAAAAAGATGCTGTCGTTTCCAAACCTGAAACAGGAATTCTGATGTCTAATTTGAGAGCTGAATTATGTGGGCAACCAAACAAGGCCAGATGCTGGCTTTCGAGCCGTAGATTTGAATGCTACGATGAAAAGTCCCAAGACGCAAGGTATTATTTGGGCAAAGGACACATTGAAAAAAATTAAAAGTGGAGCATTGTCTTTTGAAACTTCCGTCATCGAGAGATGCCAGAAGCATGAAGCTTGTTTTAAGTGATACTACTTGTACAGATCTGTGTTCTCAAGTGAAGGTGGATTTACACCCTTTTGTGGGGAAGGGGAGTTAAATGTTGTTATAGAGTCATAGAGATGTACAGCATGGAAACAGACGCTTCGGTCCAACCCATCCATGCCGACCAGATTTCCCAACCGAATCTAGGCCCACCTGCCAGCACCCGGCACATATCCCTCCAAACCTTTCCTATTCATACACCCATCCAAATGCCTTTTAAATGTTGCAATTGTACCAGCCTCCACCACATCCTCTGGCAGCTCATTCCATACATGTACCACCCGCTGGTGAAAAAGTTGCCCCTTTGATCTCTTTTATATCTTTCTCCTGTCACCCTGAACCTATGCCCTCTAGTTCTGGATTCCCCGACCCCAGGGAAAAGACTTTGCCTATTTACCCTATCCATGCCCCTCATAATTTTGTAAATCTCTATAAGGTCTCCCCTCGGCCTCCGACGCTCCAGGGAAAACAGCCCCAGCTTGTTCAGCCTCCCCCTCCTCCAACCCTGGCAACACCCTTGTAAATCTATTCTGAACCCTTTCAAGTTTCACAACATCTTTCTGATAGGAAAGAGACCAGAACTACACACAATATTCCAACAGTGGCCTAATCAGTGTCTTGTACAGCCGCAACACGACCTCCCAACTCCTGTACTCAATACTCTGCCCAACAAAGGAAAGCATACCAAACGCTGCTTTCACTCTCCTATCTACCTGCGATTCCACTTTCAAGGAGCTATGAACCTGCACTCCAAGCTCTTTGTTCAGTCACACTCCCTAGGACCTTACCATTAAGTGCATATGTCCTGCTAAGATTTGCTTTCCCAAAATGCAGCACCTCGCATTTATCTGAATTAAACTCCATCTGCCACTTCTCAGCCCATTGGCCCATCTGGTCAAGATCCTGTTGTAATCTGAGGTAACCCTCTTCGCTGTCCACTACACCTGCAATTTTGGTGTCATCTGCAAACTTACTAACTATGCCTCTTATGCTCGCATCCTAATCATTTACGTAAATGACAAAAAGTAGCGGACCCAGCACCGATCCTTATGGCACTCCACTGGTCACAGGCCTCCAGTCTGAAAAACAACCCTCCATCACCACCCTCTGTCTTGTATCTTTGAGCCAGTTCTGTATCCAAAATGCTAGTTCTCCCTGTATTCCGTGAGATCTAAGCTTGCTAATCAGTCTCCCATGAGGAACCTTGTTGAATGCCTTACTGAAGTCCATATAGATCACATCTACCACTCTGCCCTCATCAATCCTCTTTGTTATTTCCTCAAAAAACTCCAATCGAGTTTGTGACATGATTTCCCATGCACAAAGCCATGTTGACTATCCCTAATTGGTCTTTGCCTTTCCAAATACGTGTACATCCTGTCCCTCTGGTTTCCCTCCAACAACTTGCCCACCACCGACGTCGGGCTCACTGGTCTATAATTCCCTGGCTCGTCCTTACCACCCTTCTTAAACAATGGCACCACGTTAGCCAACCTCCAGTCTTCTGGCACCTCACCTGTGACAATCGATGATACAAATATCTCTGCAAGAGGCCCAGCAATCACTTCTCTAGCTTCCCACAGAATTCTCAGGTACACCTGATCAGGTCCTGGGGATGTATCCATCTTTACCCGTTTCAAGACATCGAGCACTTCCTCCTCTAATTTGACCATTTTGCAAGGTGTCACCATCTATTTCCATACAGTTTATATCTTCAACTTGGAAAGCTAAAAAGATCATAAAAGTAGTTTTTAAAAAGAATACACTAGTAATGGTGACTCTCTCTCTAGATAAGGTTGTACATATGGCGTTTTTCCTTAGCAAAAATATTGGAAGCAAGTTTGAGATTCAGCAGAAACACAAATATCGACTGCTGCATCAATAATAAATTACTAGGTGATAATGAACACTCAACAAAATGTGTGACTCAAAAATGCTGAAGGTCAATATTATAGTTTTAAAACCAATGATTGAATGTGAATAGGTCTCAATTGAAATGGCTGGATAGCAGCAATCAGCTGTCTGGTTTGCAAAGAAAACAGCAAGTTCTAAAACTATTGGATATTCATGATCGAGGATGCTTGCAACTATAATGTGTAGAGAAAGCAATGGAACTAAGTCCTTTTGTCATCTGTATGTTTCTTTTTAGTTAAACCGAAAGAAACAGAGGAATCTGTTATCACCTAATATGGTCTGAAGAATGTATGAGATCTAACGAAATGAAGGAATAGGTGATGGATATATTAATTAAAAGTTCATTGGTTTTGAATTTGATTTGCATAATTGTGGAAGCTAGTAATCAGTAGAGTGGGGCTGTTGAGGTACAGTAGTAGCATCCCTATCTCTGGGTCAGGATACTTGGGTTCAAGTCCCCCTGCTCCAGAGTGTGGTGTGTAACATTTCTGAGCAGGTTGATTAGAAGGTATGTGCAAATCTCACATGTCCATTACTGACTTCTCTCACCAGCTCTGTTTCTGGTATGGGCTGCAGTGGCACAGTTGTAGTGCCCCTGTCTCTGAATCAGAAGGCTCAAGTCCCATCTGAAGTGTGTAATAACCTCTGAACATTTTTTTTTAATTCAGTGGAGTGAGAGTTTTATGTGGTTCACCTCAAAAAGCGCTCTTATTTATGTATGGAGTTGGGTTCTGGTGACTTTTTTTTTGCTCCTCTGTTCTACACTATATGGTTACTGTTAGAGGGCCTATAGATTACACCATCAGTGTTTGTTTTTGCCCTGTGCTGTTTCTTTTTTTTTTATATAGATATTTTTATTGAAAATTTAACATTTTTACAAGTTTACAAAAATAAAAAAAATCCCAAGTATAAACCTTGATATACAATTGAATCTTAAATAAATAATAACCAAAATTTAACAAAAGAAAAATACCGAGGGGGAAAAAAAAACAAAACTCAACTAACTACTAATCTAACCTATGACTAACCAGAGTGTATAATTAAGTCTCTTACATTATTCAAATAAGAGAAAGAAAAAAATAACAACGGATAACACAGAAATTGGGTAGTGAGATACATGCTCAGAATGTATTAACATCAAATGTAACAAAACCCGTATTCATGCGGGATTCCTCTCCCAAGAGGCCCCGGACCAGCCAGGTTCGCCATCTCAATTAAATAAAAGCCCTTGTTAGGATGGCTGAAATATCTATATTTATATAATTCAAGAAGGGCTGCCATATTTTATGGAATAATTCGGTCTTTTGGTGCACCATATTTGTAAGGAAGTCAAGGGGAATACATTCCATAATTAATCTGTGCCAATTTGAAAGTCCAGGGGGGCCGTCAGCCACCCAGTTTACCAAAATATTTTCCTTGCACAGAAAGAGAGAATAGAAAATAATCTCTTCCCGTGCATATCCAGGGAGGGTAAGTTCGAAAAGCCCAAACTGAGATATACAGGGTCCACTCTAATTTCCATTCCTAAGATTTCTGTCAGAGCACTTGCTACTTTAGTCCAATATTTATGGATCTTATGACAGGTCCATAGGCTATGTACAAGAGTGCCCACCTCTATTTTACATTTGGGACACACTGGAGATGCTCCTGCCTTAAATTTTGCCAATCGATCCGGTGCGATATGGGCCCTATGAAGTATCTTCAGCTGGATAGCCTGAGTTCTGTTGCAGATGGTGATTCTTCTGGCATTTTCCCACATGTCATTCCACGTTTCTATAGAGATTTTTGGTCCCAAATCCTGATCCTATGTTTTAAGCAGATTGTCCATATCTCCCGATACTTTATCATGTCGTAAATGATAAATCGTACTGATGGAAGATACCCCCATTGGTCGTAGGACTCTACATTCTCTATCTGATTTATAAAGACTATCTAGTAACGTAGTCTTCTTCTGTATGTAATCTCGAATTTGGAAGTATTGAAAGAGGTCTCCATTAAGTAATCTGAATTTCTGACGCAGCTGTTCAAAAGACATCAGGACCCCTTCTTTAAATAGATCCCCTAAACAAGAGATCCCCTGGATCTCCAGAGTTTGAAGATGGCATCTGTAAACCACGGTTGAAATCCTCATGTTTCCACTATCGGAGCACAGGGGGATGTTTTATGTGAGTTACCCTCATTTTGCTACATTATATTCCAAGTTTTAATTGTGTTTAGTATTATAGAGTTTTTACAGTGATCCGTAATGATTTTCCTCTTGTCTGAAAATAAAAGGTTAATTAGTGGGCATTTTACTCGAGAAGCCTCGATGTCCAGCCAGATTGATTGCGGGTCAGACAAGACCCAATCAGCTATGTAACTTAATAGGGAACTTAACTGATATTTCCTAAAATCTGGGAAATCCAATCTTCCCCTTACTTGTGGAAACTGTAGCTTCTTCAGCTTAATGAGGGGCCGTCTATGATTCCAGATAAAGGAACCCAACCAGCCATATAATTTATGTAGTGCCAGCCTCGGCAGCATCACTGGAAGCATTCTCATAGGGTATAGGAGACGGGGCAGGGCATTCAGTTTAATTAGTGCTATTCTACCTAGCCAGGAAATTGGAAGGTCTCCCCATCGCTGGAGGTCCTGCCTTATCCTTTCCAGTAAATGCACAAAGTTAACCTTCTAATACTGGGGTAATAAAAATGCCTAAATATAAGAAACCCTCCAGGGACCACCGAAAGGGAAAGTGGGATCCGTCCACTAAGTGGGGTATCATAGCAAGGCCACCCATTGGTATAGCCTCCGATTTTGAGAAATTAATTTTATAGCCTGAGAATGCACTAAATGTATTAATAACTTGGATTAAGTAAGGCACGGACATCAGAGGATTACTGAGGAATAGGAGAACATCTGCATAAAGGGTAATTTTATGTTTACCTGTACCAATCCTCGGGGCCGTTATATTAGGATCAATCCGTATAGCTTCTGCTAGTGGCTCAATTATTAGCGTAAATAGCAATGGCGAGAGAGGACATCTCTGACAGCAGCCCCTGTCCACACTGAAGCTATCTGAGCCTAATCCATTGGTAATCACAACTGCTTTGGGATCACTATACAGTGTTGAGACCCACTTGGTAACACCTTTCCAACACCAAACCTTTCATATGTGTAAAACAAATATGACCATTCAACCCTATCGAATGCCTTTTTCGCGTCTAATGAGACTACTACTCCTGGTATCTTTCCCTGATAGCAGGCTTGAATCATATTCAAAACCCTTCTAACATTATTGGATGATCTACGGCCCTTAATAAACCCCGTCTGATCCTCCTTTATGATAGGTGGCATTACCCTTTCTAGCCTCAATGCTAACGTTTTAGAGAGGATTTTAAAATCTACATTTAGCAAGGATATTGGTCTGTATGACGCGCAATCTTTTTTTTAGATTAGATTAGATTACTTACAGTGTGGAAACAGGCCCTTTGGCCCAACAAGTCCACACTGCCCCGCCGAAGCGCAACCCACCCATACCCCTACATTTACCCCTTATCTAACACTACGGACAGTTTAGCATGGCCAGTTCACCTGACCTGCACATCTTTGGACTGTGGGAGAAAACCGGAGCACCCGGAGGAAATCCACGCAGACACGGGGAGAACATGCAAACTCCACACAGTCAGTCATCTGAGTCGGGAATTGAACCCGGGTCTCTGGCGCTGTGAGGCAGCAGTGCTAACCACTGTGCCACCGTGGGTCTTCTGGGTCCTTTCCTTTTTTTAAGCATGAGAGAGATATTTGCCTCTTTCAGCGAAAGTGGGAGACAGCCCTGACTGTATGAGTAGTTACACATGTCCATAAGTGGTCCAGCCAATATTCCTGTAAATTCTTTATAGAATTCAGCTTGAAAACCATCTGGGCCAGGTGCTTTACCGCTCTGAAGTTGCCTGATTGCGTCAAGTATTTCTTGGATTGTTAGGGGAATATTCAAGACCGATACCTGTTCTGGAGTTAGGTCCGGAAAGGTCAAATTTTTAAAAAATGATTGCATCCTCCTAGTCCTGTTTTCACAATCCTGCGATTTATATAAATCAGAATAAAATTTTCTAAAGATTGCATTAATCCTTTTATGATCATGAGTCAAAATACCCGTACTTTCCTTGATAGACATGATAGTTTGAGGGGCCTTCTTTTTCTTTGCAAGAAATGCTAAGTATCTACCCGGTTTATCGCCAAATTCATATAACCTTTGTTTTGCAAATAATATTTCCCTCTTAGCTGTTTGGGTAAGCATGGTGTTTAGAGCTGTCCTAAGGGCCGTAATCCTTTGCAATTTGATAATAGAAGGTCTGTCAGCATATGCTGTTTCAGCCACTTTTAAGCGAGCTTCAAGCAAACGCTGTTGTTCTCCCTTTAATTTTTTCTGGGTCGCTGAGTATGAGATGATCAAACCTCGCGCGTAAGCTTTGATGGTCTCCCACATCATTGATGGGTTGCTAGTTGTACCTAAATTAACTTCTAAAAAAGTTTTAAATTCTTGAGAGAAGTACCTTACAAATTTACTATCTTTCATCAGGAAGGGGTCCATACGTCAATGCCGGGGGGATGTCTCATTGTTCCTCGCCTTGACTTCCATATATACAGCAGCGGGATCGGAAATTGCTATACCCTATTTTACAGGATGATATGCAATTTTAAAAAATCGAGGGGGCAAAAAAAGTATCGATTCTGGTATGGCATTTATGTGGATTGGAGTAAAAAGAAAAATCTCTGCCCTGTGGATGAAGACATCTCCATGCATCTACTTGTCCTAATTCTTTGTTCAAATCCACCAATTGTCTAGATCTGGGAGATACTCCTGCAGTACTCTTGGGAATCCTATCTATTTCTGGATCTATAATACAATTAAAGTCTCCCCCTATAATTGTATGATGAGCACCGAGAGCCATCAATTTTGAGAAGGCTTCTGTTATAAATTTAAAAGGATGTGCCGGGGGGCAATACAAATTTCAAATCCCATATTCCTCTCCATTTATAAGGGCTTTAATCAGAATATATCGTCCAGATTCCTCTTTTATCTGATTTAGGATTTTGAAAGGGAAGTACTTCCGAATAAGAATAATAACTCCCCTGCTTTTTGAGCTAAAAGAAGAAAAAAAGGCCTGATCAAATCCACCCTATCTTAATTTCAAGTGTTCTTTATCCAATAAGTGTGTCTCCTGTAGGAGAGCTATATCAACCCTTTCTTTCTTGAGGTTTGATAATATTTTCTTCCTTTTGACTGGTGAATTACTCCCCTTGACATTTCAGGTGCACCACTTAACTGATTGATCAATCATAATTGTCTAGGCAAATCCGAGACCTCTCGGGAGGGGAAACCCTGTCCAGAACATCCCGAGCATAGAGCATATAAAATTCACAAAAATAAAGGCTCTCTAATACACTCACAACAGTATAATAAAAAACAATTTATAAATAAAAAAAACATATTTAAGTGGAGATTTTCCCCCTTGTTCCCAGGGGGTATCACTTCCTTTCCAAAGGTCCATCGGATCCTCTCCCAACTAGTGCCCCACCCTTGACCCAGGCGCTCCTCAATAGGATGAGGAAATTTCAAATATACTACAGAGCTAGAGTTAACAGTGAGCACCCTACCCCCACCCACACCAACACCTGGATATATTTGATAATGTTAATACCATGTATAAACATATATAACTATAAAATTACAACCTCAACAAATAATAATTAAATATAATGATACAAAATAACAAGGGAAAACAACCCCGCTCCTAGAGACAGAGGTAAAATAGAATAAGATAACCATCTCCCCCCACCAACATTAACTAGACCCCCCGGCCTATATATATATATATTTTATATATATAAAAAAACAAAGGGGTGAGAAAATCGTTAAGTAGAGAACAAATAAATAAATCCCTCTCCCCACCCCCCAAGATAATATTAAACAGTAAGGTAAAAAAGAGGGGATGAATATATAAATAAAAAGGGAGGAGGGGATGTAAACTGGAGTGGGGGGAAAGCAAACCAACATCAATTATCTCTTACAATTTATCTAAGAGAGTCCAAAAATTCCTTGGTCTTTTCCGGCGATCCGAAGTTATACACGGATCCTTCATGGTTAAAGTGTAGCATCGCTGGGTAGCACAAGGAGTACTGAATATTTAAGTCCCTTAAACACTTCTTCGCCTCATCAAATGCCTTCCTCTTTCGGACCAGAGGTGGGGAAAAATCCTGGAATAGCATGATCTTGGATCCTTTTATAGATCATGGCTTGGTAATCTTTTCCAAGATTTCTGGAGGCTTCTAAGAGTATCTGCCTCCATATAGCTCTGCAGCCGGAACAGGATCGGGCGGGGGCACTAGTTCGAGCCGGGCCCGCGTATTGCGACCCGGTAGGCCCATTCTACCCTTACCTGGCCTGATCCAGCCTCCAGATTTAAAAGCTGTGGAAGCCACTGTTCAAGGAACGTTATAAGCTGGCCCAGCAAACTAATATTTTTTCGATCTCGATTCTCGAGGTTGTCAATGTGGTCCTCTAAGGTTCGGACTCGCTGTTTGAGAGTCCGGACCCGATCCATGGCCAATTGTACTGTAGTTTCGGAGGTCGCGGCCTTTAGCTCCGCCCTTCCAACTCGGCGCTTGATTTCCTTAATGTCTCGGTCGTGCTTTTGCAGTGCAGCCGAAAGTGAGTCCCATTGGCTTTGGGATTCTTCAATAAAAGCGTTGATCTTCGTATCCAGTTTGGAGATGATTTCCACGAGGCTCGCCACCGTAGGCAAGTCCCCCGGGGCGGCTGCGGACGCCTCTGCTGCAGCTGGAGAGGGTGGGGGAGGGGTTCCTGCTTGCTGTGAGCTGCAGGCTCCCTTCCCTTTAGTCATTTTTACTGGAGATTAAATTGTTTAAATTCAATACTAAACAACTAATTACATTAAGTAAAAGCTATTTTAAATGATTTGGTGAGTGTGGTGGGGGTGGGTCACCCACTTTTCAAAAAACAATTAGTATTTCCACCTGAGGTTGAAACTCCTTGATGCTCGTTTTATCCATTTATTCTTCCCTTCTGTTTTAATTCCCATCAAGTGACACACAACTTTAGAAACAACATCACCAAATAAATAAGTACTACACAGCACTGGCTGGGCATCTTAGAGGTGACTGAGACTGGCATGCTGCCCATTGCCTTACACAGGAGCAAAGGAACCAAGGCTAAAGAGCTGGTGTTCTGGTCTTCCTGGACTATTCTATTATAATACACACGAGTCTGGTCAGCTTTATCAGTTCCATCTAGCTTTATCTCTGTTGCTTCAAATATTGGTGTGAAGGAAAGAAGTCTTTCCTACCTGTGATGGCTGTCTGATACTTCACCTGTCTACGATCTTTACTAAAGCCTCCCCTGCCTTTGTTCCTTGCTGTTGTTTGCAATGCTTTGAACTTCAGTGTTTGATTTATTGAAGACTGGATTTAGATAAGTCACCATCAATAAGGTGGCAGGCTTGCTAAGTGGTAAAGGTGAAGCCAAGAGTGGCAACATGCATGCAAGTGCACAAGTAGAAAATGGTCACCTGGGACTAGAAGAACATTGACTACTTCAACCGAATGACTTATTAGGTCGTCTTCAATTCACTTGCATATTCCATCCTCTGTCGAACACAATCTCCTTGTAGAATTTCCTCAGTTATTTCACCATATTATCTGGAAAGTCTGTGTCTGTGTCTCTGTTTATTTGTACGTACATCGTCCCAATTATGTTATCCTTAAGTGTCTCTTGAACCTACTGCTTACAGGCTATGAATCAAAAAGTTTTACATATCAAGTTGTAGCCTCAAGTATTAGAGGTCAAAAGTCATTTATACTTGTAGGGTATCCCATAAATGTAAGTATCCAAATTAAGGAGAATCGCTTTGGAGCCTTGTCTCTCTGTCTCTATTTGTACCTATTTGGTCCCAGTTATGTTATCCTTAATTGTCTACTGCTCACAGGCTATGAATTTTGCGATTTCACTCCCTGTGGTTTCATGGACTTTATAATCCTGTCTCTGATCCTACCCAGGCGTAAGCACTGCAGGTGTAATTTTGCCCTTATGGGAGGTCTGCAGTCTCCCTAGCATTGGGGTTGACAAGGATTTTACAGAAAATTGGAGGAATTGGTATTGCACTACCTTCCAGAAATTCTGAGAAAGTTAAATGGAAAGTGAATCCTTTTTGTATAATGCAGGGAGCAGTCCCATAGCATTAACACCCCCCCCCCCCCCCCCCCCCCGCCCCCCCAGCCTTGCCCTGTAAAAGCAAAACAACTCTTACATATTGGGAGAAGAATCAACAAAATGAATAATTTTGCTTCAACAAAAGACAGAACAAATCAAGCAATAATAAAGGGATTTTAAAAAAAAGACAGACAGGCAATTGGAAAAATCAAATTTGCAAAAGTAGCCACAAGGAAGAAAGAAGTGTATTAAAATAAAGTTTCAAGAAAAATATGTTGTGAATGCAACAGGATTAAGCTATTTTAGACCAGGTAATGTGGCAGGTTTAATAAATGATTTCAGAGTGAAAGTTCCTGAGGGATAGTAACACCCAATGTGGTATAATTTAGCATTCCAATCAAGAATGAGAAACTTGGGTGAGAAACAACTGTGCGAAAGTGAGGACCGCAGATGCTGGAGATCAGAGTTGAGTGTGGTGCTGGAAAAGCACAGCTGATCAGGCAGCATCCTAGGAGTAGGAAAATCGATGTTTCGGGCAAAAGTCCTTCATCAGGAATGAGGCTGGGAGCCTTTGGGGTGGAGGGGGGTGGGGTGGGGCTGGGGGGAAGGTAGCTGAGAGTCCAGTAGGTGAATGGAAGTGGGGGTAATGGTGATATGTTGGAGAGGAGGGTGGAGTGGATAGATCGGAAGGAAGATGAACAGGTCATTAGTCTGGTGCTGAGCAGGAAGGTTGGAACTGGAATAAAGTGGGGGGAAGGGAAAATGAGGGAACTGGTGAAGTCCACATTGATGCCATGGGGTTGGAGGGTCCTGAGGCAGAAGATGAAACATTCTTCCTCCAGGTGTCGGGTGGTAAGGGAGTGGTGATGGAAGAGGCCTAGGACTTGCATGTCCTTGGCAGAGTGGGAGGGGAAGTTGAACTGTTCGGCCGCGGGGCAGTGGGGTTGGTTGGTGTGAGTGTCCCGGAGATGTTCTCTGAAGTGCTCTGCGAGTAGGCGTCCTGTCTCCCCAGTGTAGAGGAGACTGCATCGGGAGCAATGAATACATTAAATGATGTGTGAAAGTGCAGGTGAAACTTTAATGGACGTGGAAGGCACCTTTGGGGCCTTGAACAGAGGTGAAGGGTGAGGTGTGGGTGCAGGTTTGCAATTCCTGCAGTGGCGGGGGAAGGTGCCAGGAGGGGAGGGAGGGTTGTTAGGGGGTGTGGACCTGACAAGGTAGTCACAGAGGGAATGATCCTCTGAAACAACTGTGCTAAACTTAAGGGGAGTTGGTTGGAATGGACTAAGAAAGGAGTTCAGCAGTAAACTGGCCAGGCCAGCATTAAAGCCCTACCCTGCCCCAATTGTGCAATAGGGAATTATTTAATGTTCTGTTTGGATGTCTGAAATTTTAATTACTAAAGAATGCAATGATACACTAAAAAATGGTGCAGTAGAATTTTATAAGAATTGAGAGAATCTGAGCCAGTGTATTTATTTTGGAAAAGCTCTTGCTAAATAAGAGCATAGAAGATTAATAATACAAAATGTATGGAGTAAAAGCATGGCAACAGGAGATTGTATACTCTATCAATGTCTAACAATATCAAACCTTGGTGCACTTTTGTCTTAACACCAAAAAGTATGTTTAAAATGACATTGTAAAATTGGATCATTCTTCATGTTGGATATATATTTTTTAAAGTAGAATGCAAACTTTATGCAGGCAGGTGTATCTGGGTGTATTGAAGCCAGTAGGCTTTAGATGTTTTGTGTCCAGTAATTACTAAATCTACAAATGAATACAAAAAATAAGTAATTGTCTGAATTTCCTGTTCTGTTTGGAATGTTTTCAGGAGGAATGCACAAGTGTTTTAATATGAATTAGTTTTGAGTTGTGAAAACAACTTCTTGCTAACACAGATACAGAGTGATGCAGTCTTGAAAATGTTTCCATTACAATTTTATACAATGAATGTTACCTTGGACTCTACTATAAACAGTCATATGCTCTGACATTATTCCTCTAAATTATTCTATACAAGTTCTTGGTATGTTCATGTGACATGAAGTTTAAATTCCAGGCTGAATATTCTGAAATCTATTTTGCTGAAAACGGTGACAAATTTCAGAAGCAGAGCATTGTAACAACGAGAATAGATTTGAAGGTCTACACTATAGCATTACTTGGTTTCTATAGGTTTAATGACTGCAGTATTATTATTGGGACTGATAGCCAGAGTGCAAGTGGCAGCTGTGAAACTGTTCATCATAGAAATAACAGCTGCCTCTGGTGGGATGTGTCGTAGTGTCAGGGACAAGATCACTGAATCCCAGGAAAGGGGGATGATAAGTAACAGATGTATGTGTTGCTGACCTTATTCAGATATGAAGGTGGATTCCAAAGGACTGAGTGGCAGAATCCAGAAATATTAAAAGATGCAATGAACAAATGGATGAGTAATCGCTTCCAAAATGTTGTCTTTTAAATTTCAAAAAATATTCATCTTGTTTTCAAATCAGTGAATTCTTTCAGATGTCAGAGCACTAGATTTAAAAGGTCCAGTTAGCCCAAGATTACATTTTGTGATGTTTCATTGCATGCTATATCGCTAATATTCTTCCTCCTGAATATCCAGTATTTCACATTTTCATTTTTTTTTTTGCCATGTTCAATTGTCTTTTTCATTTAAAAAAAAATCTATATTCTTCCATAAAATTTGATTTGTATTCTCCACTATATGGACTCCTATTTAAATTTGGCAAGGATACCATTGTTTCTCCAAGCCCAAAAAAGGACCAAAGACAGTTGTGATTCTGTACTGAGTACCTGTCCCTCAGTCAGATGGTATACTTATTGTGAAAACTCCATCTTTCCCACTACTTATTAAATTATTTTATCCAGTTCCATTTATACCCCCTGTTTGAGTAAAATATTGCTGCTATCATTAGGTACTCATTTTAAGCTTTTATGATATTAGTTGCTTGCAATGTTTTATGATGTCTTGATCTTTGTTCTTTTCTCCCTATTGGTATGTTATCTTCTTCACGTGCTATTTGCAAAAAAGGAAGAAAAGAGAGCAGTGGAAATTAAATAGTTCAGCAACCTGTTGTTTTCCCTTTAAGCAGTGCAGCTTATCTGTCTGTTCAAATGTGGGAGAAAATCCGCTTCCCTGTCTGCCCACAGCATGGCCACAAAGAGCAGAAGGAACCATGTCTGTCTAAGCCACAACAGAAACTACCCAGAGTGCCTCAGCCTTGGCCAAACAGGCTAACTAACATACAAGGCAGCAAACAGGAGATGACTCGAGCTACTTCCAGACTGGGGAATACCCTTCCCAAGACAGCCTGACAATAGACTTCCTAGTCCTCAGTAAGCACAACTGCTCCCGAAGTCCTAAGGGCAGCCTCACTCCTCACATGTACTGGAATTCCACAAAGGATGCTGAGACTGAAAGGCACCAAAGAAACCTTGCTATCAGACTAACCGCAATGGAAACCCATTGATGCTAGGATGAGAAACATCTACTCTCATCTAGTATTCTCACGCAGAGGGTGGTACGTGTATGGAATGAGCTGCCAGAGGATGTGATGGAGACTGGTACAATTGCAACATTTTAGAGGCATTTGGATGGGTATATGAATAGGAAGGGTTTGGAGGGAAATGAGCCGGGTGCTGGCAGGTGAGACTAGATTGGGTTGTGATATCCGGTCGGCATGGATGGGTTGGACCGAAAGGTCTGTTTCCATGCTGTACATCTCTATTTAGCACCTACTCTCACAGAGGTTTGGAATCTCCTGACTCAATCACTGACTGATTGCTGCTACCGGACAGCTGATTGTCCTCCCATTGATTGTGTTTTACTCTTGATTGTACTGCAATTCACACCATATTACTGTACCCCTACAAAACTGCATGTGTGCACTGCTCAGGGAAGAGAACCCCTGATCTTTCTGTACAGACTGTCAGTTCTATGTCGGCCTAGTCAATTTCTCTTCCAGCAATATCGCTTATAATAAACAGCTCGTCAATCTCACCTGATCTGCGCTTGTGTTCTTTGTTCAATTGGGTAATTTCTCCGACATCACACTTCTTATACTATGGCTTTGCAGGTGCACTGTTTTAAAAGTGCTGAAGTTGATTCTTGATATTGGCAAAATCATTTACAGTAATGAAATACAGAACTTCATTGTCAAAATTGTTCTTTTTTTTGTTTCTATTAATTCATGGCATGTAGGCATTTATTGCCTGTCCCTAATTTCCTTTGAATGTGTAAAGCTACCTTGAACCACTGTAGTCCATGTGGTATAAGTAGCCACAATGCTGTAAGGGCAAGAGTCCCTGGAGTTTGATCCAATGGCAGTGAAGGAACAATGATCTAGTTTCAAGACAGGATGTTGTATGGCTTGGAGGGGAACCTGAAGGTAATGGTACTCCAATCTTTTGTAGCTGTTGTCTTCTTGATGGTAGAAGTCATGGGTTTGGAATGTGCTATTACATACTGTCCTTGGTGAGTTGTTCATTTCATCTTTTGTGGTGGTGGTGTTGGAAGGATTGAATGTTGAAAGTGTTAGAAGGGCTGCCAGTCAAGAATACTGATTTGCCTTGGATGGTTTTGAGCTGCTCGTTTTGTTGGAGCTACACTCAGTCAGGCAAATGGTGGTTTATTCCTTGACATGTGATTTATGTTTTGTCAATTGTGGAATCTGTTCACAGAATGGTTCTAACTGGATAATTCTTGAGAGAGGATTTTGTTAAACTTGTATGCTTGTGTATTGGTTTCCCTCCAGTGTTCTTGTGATATAATACTCAAGATTTTAAGACTTAGTTGATCTTAAGAAACAACTATAGATTCATTATTTTTTATGCGTAGGTTCCTTCACAAACAACTCATGTCTCCTTTTCACACATTTTGTGTATTATTTATGATACCTGATCTTAAGTAACATACTCAATCTAAGAATCGGGTCCTGGAAATTGCAAATTGCTTTTTCATAGGAATACATTATTTCTGAAGTTCAGTTTCTATTCTGATGCTTGGATTGCCCTGTATTGCCATTCCTGTAATCTATTACTATCTCCTTTGTTATTCCCAAAATTGAAGTTGCTGTTATGCTACAATGATAGCTTTTATTCTATTTAAAGGAGTGATTTGATATGTGCTTCCTCGGTTATTCACAGTTCTGTGCTATCTGTAAATTGATCAACTGTGTTGGCAGTTACTACTTTTAAGAGGTGAAATTGATTTGTACCCACATAGGTCAGTATAAGCAATAAAGTTCATGAAGCTGAGGACCTGAAGTTTTACATAGGCCAGACCATTTGCTTTCCAAAAGGGAGACAGTAGTTCAGTTATGAAGACATTGGAGCCAGTTTGAACATGAGAGATGTTAGGGAATGTATGCATGGACATTGTCTTGTGTCTTAGTCAACGGAAGTACCAAATACAGAAAAATCTCTAACTTTTGCATTATGGGAATTTGCTATTTTCAGTTGAGTTTCTGAATTAATTTTAATTGTGCAAATTGGAAATAAAGGGCCTTGAAGCATTTCGATCTGCATTTACTTTCTCCCGCTCCCTTTATTTGATTCTCAATGTGCTGTACTTCCTATGTAGCTGTATTTCTTGTCTATACTTTTGTTTCAACATATCATAAGTAGTATAGAATGTAGATACTTTGGAAACTTTTTAATTCACTTGACTTTAGTCTGTGAATTAATGAGTGTACAAAATTTATCTCTAGGCAAAATTTAGTGTAGGAAATGTATGGTCGAGCCCCCGGCTGGAGAGCTTGAGGGCCACATGTTACCATGGTTGAGTGATGGCAGAAAGAGAATAGTACCAGACGATCTCGCCACTCTACCAAATGCAAGGGTTCCTTGAGTGTCAGACAAAGGGGCTCCTGAATGCCTGTAAGCAAACCTGTTGCTTGAAAAAGGGTGAGGTCTTAAGTGGGCATGAGGTCCAGTAATGAGCAACTGAATTGGCAGCAGGTTGGGAAGGCTGCATATAATGCTTTCTAGCTGAAAAATGTGTTGCTGGAAAAGCGCAGCAGGTCAGACAGCATCCAAGGAGCAGGAGAATCGACGTTTCGGGCATAAGTCCTTCTTCAGGAATGCTTTCTACCCTGGATATAACCAGGACTGAAATAGGAAAGTGGTAGGGATGAAACCCCCCCCCCCCCCCCCCCCAAACAAACTGCCGACACCTCATTCCATCTTAATCTATCATTTAAATTCTGTCTTTACTGGGATACAGTTCATTTTAATATCAAAGGAAATAGGAACAGGAATAGGAAATTTTGTCCATCACATCTGCTCTGCCATTCTTTCAGGTCATAGCTGATCTGCTTTTGGCTTTAATGCTATCTTTTTGTGACTGCCCACTTCCTTGTCAACCAAAAATTATGTCCGAGTTATTCTTGAGTATATTCAATAATCCAGCTAAACTCAGCTAATGACATTTAATTCTGCTTCTATACACAATCATGCTCGTAATCGTTTGCATGGAGGTGTCACTGACTTGAGGGTTGACCTCCAGTCTCCCTGTCCACATTCATATTGCAAACTTACAGGGAAAGCAAGGTGAGAGACTAAATGTCTCCCTATTCTAATTAATCTCGTGTATACATGGTTATTTACCCATTGCATAATGATACATAATGTAATGAGTTATAAGGCCTTATGACATAGGAGTGGAAGTAAGGCCATTCGGCCCATCAATCCACACCACCATTTAATCATGGCTGATGGGCATTTCAACTCTGCTTACCCACACTCTCCGTGTAGCTCTAAATTCCTTGCGAGATCAAGAGTTTATCAATCTCTGCCTTGAAGATATTTTAACATCCCGGCCTCCACTGCGCTCCGTGGCAATGAATTCCACAGGCCCACCACTTTCTGGCTGAAGAAATGTCTCATTTCCATCCGAAATTGACCCCCTCTAATTCTAAGGCTGTGCCCACTCTCCCTGCCTAACAGAAACAACTTCCCAGCATCCACCCTTTCTAAGCCATGCATTATCTTAAAAATCACACAACACCAGGTTATAGTCCAACAGGTTTAATCTGAAGCATTAGCTTTCGGAGCGCTGCCCCTTCATCAGGTGGTTATGGAGTACACAATTGTAAGACACAGAATTTATACCAAAAGTTTAAAGTGTAATGTAACTGAAATTATACATTGAAACATACCTTGATTGTCTAAGTCTCTCATCTGTTAGAATGACCATGTTGGTTTCACTTCTTTCATATGTAAATCATAAAACTCTTCTTAAAAGTTACATTCTCAGGTTAATTTTAACAATTGGTGTCAGCCAGATAATATGTTGGAGGTGTTAGCCCCGTGTGCTGTTGTCTGTGCCATAATGTTTAGACTGATTGGATTCTAATCTAAAAAGAGTTAACAGAGTCTTACATGGATTCATGCAGTTTTTGAGCAAAGTACAATGTAACTCTGCAAGTATAAATTCACCCCACAAACGTGTGTGTATGTGGGTATATAAGGCAATGGTGCTCACCTGTAGTGTGACATGAACCCAAGATCCTGGTTGAGGCCCTCCCTATGGATACCGAACTTAGCTGTCAGCCTCTGCTCGGCCACTTTTCACTGCTGCCTGTCCCGAAGTCTGCCTTGGAGGATGGTCACCTGAAGGTCCGAGGTCGAATGTCCTGGACAGCTGAAGTATTCCCCAAATGGGAGGGAACACTCCTGTCTGTTGATTGTTGTACGGTGCCAATTTGTCTATTGCTGTAGTGTCTGCTCGGTTTCACCAGTGTACCATGCCTCAGGGCATCCTTGCCTGCAGCGTATGAAATAGACAACGTTGGCTGAGTCGCACGAGTACCTGCATGTACATTGTGGGAGGTGTCCCCATGTGTAATGGTGGTACCTATGTCCACCATTAAACATTATGGCACAGACAACAGCACACAAGGGGCTAACACCTTCAACATATTATCTGGGCTGACACCAATTGTTATAGTTGACCTGAGAATGTAATTTGTAAAAAAAAAAAAAAAAATTTGTGATTTATATATGAAAGAAGTGAAACTAACATGGTCATTCTAACAGATGAGAGACTTAACAAACAATCAAGGTATTTCTCAATGTATAATTTGAGTTGCATCACACTCTAATCTTTTGCTATAAATTCTGTGTCTTATAATTGTGTACTCCACAACCACCTGATGAAGGAGCAGCGCTCTGAAAGCCAGTGCTTCCAATTAAACCTCTTGGGCTACACCCTAGTGTTGTGTGATTTTTAATTTTGTACACCCCAGTCCAACACCGGCATCTTCAAATCATGCATTATCTTGTAAGTTTCTATTAGATTTCCCCTCAACCTTCTAAACTCTAATGAATACAATCCTTGGGATCCTTAGCCGTTCTTTGTGTTCGGTCTACCATTCCAGGGATCATCCATGTGAATCTCTGCTGGACATGCGTCAATGCCAGTATGTCCTTCCTGAGGTGTTGGGCCAAAAATTGGACGCAGGGCCTTAAAGGGGGCCTAACTAGAGCTTTGTAAAGTCTCAATAGCACACCACTGCTTTTATATTCCAACCCTCTTTAGATAAATGGCAACATTACATTTGTTTTCTTAATCACAGACTCAACCTGCAAGTTAACCTTTAGAGAATCTTGGACTTGCACTACTAGATCCTTTTGTATGTTGGCTTTATGAATTTTCTCACCGTTTAGAAAATAGTCCATGCCTGTATTCTTTTTTTCCAAAGTGCAAGACCTTGCATTTGCTCACGTTTAATTTCATCGACCATTTCCTGGACCACACTCCTAAACTGTCTACTGAGGTACATTGACTATTAGAGGGAGGAGGTTGGGTTAGCTTGTTCATCTGAGCACTATACTTAAACTACTGCTGAAATGAATGATTAAAAACTAAAACTAACCAATCTTGCTTTTACAGAAGACCTCAATGCAATGCTTTTGTGTATGTTATATTGCCTCAATGACAATTTTGATAGATTATGTTGGCTATAAGTGATTTGCGAAGTGCAGAAGCACTTAATTGCTTTTGATATTTTAAAAACTTTGTCATACTCTATATTATTCACAGAGTAATGCTAACTCCAAAGGAAAAAAAAATGAGCATGCTTAAGACAGGCAACCTTATTTAGCTGCAATAATTTCATGAATCTTCTGAAAAATATTGTTTTGATGTTAAGGTTGAATTGAATTTTGGAGACAGATTTGTAATTGATGATCTTCAAGCTTTTTAAAATTTTTATAAAGTGTCTTCAGTTTTAACACCTCACAAAGAATTATGTTAAGCCAGTTTTATTTTCCCATTGCTCAGCAGCTTTTAATTTGCTGGAGAATATTGCTAAGATACTGCTGTCTTTTTTAGCTCATGCTTTTTAGGTCATGGTTATTAAATTTGCAGATTAAGATAAGACTTGTCTGTGTAACATGCTAGTTTGAAGATGGATCTTAAACAAAATTTAGGGGCATTAGATGATTTGAAAGCATTTACACCATACAGCATTGCAATTTGCGCTCATAGCAACATTATTCTTTTTTTTTGAAATCGAGCTGTTGTTTATGCTGGTAAGCATTTGTGAAATTGATCAGTATATTTCTTCCTTTCTGTAGGACTTCAAGAGATTAGGTTCTCAACTATACAGCATTCATTCCTTCTAAGAGTATATGCATGTATAACTGGCCATTAGTTGTTTGTGTTTTGAATACGTTTTTAAAGTTCATGGTAGCTGAGTGATTTATGGTACTGGACTGACAACCCCCAGGTTACAAGGTCAAAGCCAACACGAAGCTATGGAATTGAACTCACTAAATCTGAATAATTGTGGTCATCACCAGAAAAATAATGCAAGTTCTTATAAACATTGAACTAGTTCACTAATATGTGTTCAGGAAGAGGAGCTAGTCACCTTGACCTAGTCTGACCCGGCTTTCATGTGGCCCTTAATGCCCTCTGATTTGCCCACATCACAAGGACAGATGTGTTCAAAAATCCTGTCATATATGTGAGGCAGCCACAGTGGTGTTTGAATGAATGTTACTGAAAAGTGTTATGTTGCAGCTTTTTGTCCTGCACCCATTAGGATTCATAAATAGCAATATAAAGGTTAAACCAGCATCTATACTGAAGCAGAGGAGTACTGAACTTATTGGCAAGTGGATTCTGATTCGTGGTGGTGTTATGAAAGGCAACAGTTGATGATTGACAGAAAGTTACCAGGCTGACTATGCTCAGTCATGGCATTGCTCTGAGAAATGAACTAGTGAATGGCTGTCACTTATCCTAAATTAATTGTCAGTGTAATAATTCCAGATTTGGATAGCATGTAACATGTCACCAGTTGGTGACTGACAATTTAGGCAAACTCAATCCAATAATTAGTGGTTCACTAATTTTTTTAGGGAATGAAACTGCCACCCTTACCTGGTCTGGTCTACATGTGACTCCAGACCCACAGCAATGTGTTAACTCTTAACTGGGTGGCATGGTGGCTCAGTGGTTAGCACTGCTGCCTCACAGCACCAGGGACACTAGTTTGATTCCAGCCTTGGGCCACTGTCTATTTGGAGTTTGCACATTCTCCCCGTGTATGTGTGGATTTCCTCTGGGTGCTCTGGTTTCCTCCCGCAGTCCAAAGATGTGCAGGTGCGGTGAACTGGCCGTTCAGGGGTTTGTGGGTTAGGTGCATCAGTCAGGGATAAATGTAGAGTAATAGGGTAGGGGGATGGGTCTGGGAGGATTACTCTTTGGAGAGTCGGTTTGGACTTGGGCAAAATGGTTTGTTTCTACACTGTAGGAGTTTCTGTGATTCTGTGCCCTCTGGGTAATTAGGGATGGACAATTTTTCATTGAAATGTTGGGCTCACAATATGGCTTGCTTGTGTATACTGGAGGGTCCTATTCTTGTCAGTCACAAACAATGTGACATACAGCTCCTACTTCACAGCAAAATAAGTGACTGGTTTATTTCTCTTAATTAATCAGAGTCAACCTGTCTGCTTTAAAACTTAGTCTGTTAATTTTTAAATGTTACTGAATTTTTAGATGCAAGGCTTAAAGACTAGTGAATGGTAAATGTGCTATGTTTTTCTGAACCCTGACTTCAATCAGGGCAAGCTAAGTTATAGCAAACTAGAACAAGTTGTGCACATTGCTAAACTGTCAAAATTTCTAATTGAAACTTTATTGCTGGAACAGCACAGCAGGTCAGTCAGCATCCAGGGAACAGGAGATTTGACGTTTCGGGCACAGGCCCTTCTTCAGGAATGAGCAGAGAGTGTTCAGCAGGAGAAGATAAAAGGTAGGGAGGAGGGACTTGGAGGAGGGGCGTTGGAAATGTGATAGGTGGAAAGAGGTCAAGGTGAGGGTGATAGGTCGGAGTAGGATGGAGGCGGAGAGGTCAAGAAGAAGACTGCAGGTCAGGAAGGCGGTGCCGGGCTGGAGGGATCCGGCTGAGACAAGGTGGGGGGAGGGGGGATGAAGAAACTGGTGAAGTCCAAGTTCATCCCCTGCGGTTGGAGGGTTCCCAGTCGGAAGATAAGACGCTCCTCCTCCGACCGTCGGGTTGTTGTGGTTTGGCGGTGGATGAGTCCAATGACCTGCATATCCTCGGTGGAGTGGGAGGGGGAGTTGAAATGCTGTGCTACAGGTTGGTTGGGTTGGTTCGTCCGGGTGGCCCAGAGGTGCGCTCTGAATCGCTCCGCAAGTAGGCGGCCTGTCTCCCCAATATAGAGGAGGCCACACCGGCTGCAGCGGATGCAGTAGATGATGTGGGTGGAGGTGCAGGTGAATCTGTGGCGGATATGGAAGTTTCCTTTGGGGCCTTGGAGAGAAGTGAGGGGGGAGGTGTGGGCGCAAGTGTTGCATCTCCTGCGGTTGCAAGGGAAGGTGCCGGGAGTGGAGGTTGGGTCGGTGGGGGGTGTGGATCTGACAAGGGAGTCGCGGAGGGAGTGGTCTCTACGGAAAGCTGATAGGGGAGGGGAGGGAAATATATCCTTGGTGCTGGGGTCTGTTTGGAGGTGGCGGAAGTGACGGCGGATGATGCGCTGTACATGGAGATTGGTGGGGTGGTAGGTGAGGACCAGTGGGGTTCTGTCCTGGTGGCAGTTGGAGGGGCGGGGCTCAAGGGCGGAGGAGCGGGAAGTGGAGGAGATGCGGTGGAGGGCACCGTCGACCACGTCGGGGGGGAAATTGCGGTCCTTGAAGAAGGAGGCCATCTGTGTTGTACGTACCCGCAGGAGGTGCAACACTTGCGCCCACACCTCCCCCCTCACTTCTCTCCAAGGCCCCAAAGGAAACTTCCATATCCGCCACAGATTCACCTGCACCTCCACCCACATCATCTACTGCATCCGCTGCAGCCGGTGTGGCCTCCTCTATATTGGGGAGACAGGCCGCCTACTTGCGGAGCGATTCAGAGAGCACCTCTGGGCCACCCGGACGAACCAACCCAACCAACCTGTAGCACAGCATTTCAACTCCCCCTCCCACTCCACTGAGGATATGCAGGTCATTGGACTCATCCACCGCCAAACCACAACAACCCGACGGTCGGAGGAGGAGCGTCTTATCTTCCGACTGGGAACCCTCCAACCGCAGGGGATGAACTTGGACTTCACCAGTTTCTTCACCCCCCCTCCCCCCACCTTGTCTCAGCCGGATCCCTCCAGCCCGGCACCGCCTTCCTGACCTGCAGTCGTCTTCTTGACCTCTCCGCCTCCATCCTACTCCGACCTATCACCCTCACCTTGACCTCTTTCCACCTATCACATTTCCAACGCCCCTCCTCCAAGTCCCTCCTCCCTACCTTTTATCTTCTCCTGCTGAACACTCTCTGCTCATTCCTGAAGAAGGGCCTGTGCCCGAAACGTCGAATCTCCTGTTCCCTGGATGCTGCCTGACCTGCTGTGCTGTTCCAGCAATAAAGTTTCAACTTTGATCTCCAGCATCTGCAGACCTCACTTTCTCCTCAAATTTCTAATTGCACTTGATCTTTTTTAACTTCCACGTTTGGAAGTAACCTTTTCTATTTATGAAATCTGCCCTAAGAACATAGCTCCAGAACCTGCTACATTCCTGCTTGTTTTTTGGTTTGTGTCCCTGCTAGAAGTTTGCATATGTCCATCAGGATGGTAATCTGTGTGAAGCAGAATCCTGTTAACAACCATCTATTTCACAATCTCATATTGTGGTGTTAGATGTTGATTTTTGGCGATGCTCCAGATTTTGAAGGATGTGTCATAAGAACAGACATCTGTGGTGTCTGTTTTAGGGTGTAGTAATTTTTTCTTTTCAAATTGATGTTTGTTAAACTATCATCTTTCCATTGGAATTTATCCTTAGTTTGCGAAATGGGTCTGTTCTGACTATATGCTGTATTTTGTTTTCTTCTTATCACACCAGAAGATTTATCAGTAGCTATCTGTTACAAATTAATTGCAAACTCTGCATATTTTATGTATCTAACATGATTTGTACTACTTCAATAGAAAATCTTTAAAATCCAACAAAAGTCATAGTAAAATGTGAGGATGTGTCTGTCTTAATGAATACTGCAAACTATAAATATGTTGACAAGCTGGAATGCTGACTGATCAGAATTCAAGATACAAACCAAAAGTAAACACTTAAAATGAACCAGACGGATTATTGCATTAGCAAAAAAAAGTGCTTATATCATCCTTTCCTGGCTGAAACTTTTGATTCTTAGACAAGGCAGAATTCCTGCTGCAGCTGTGGTTTGAATCATGGAATATGATGCTGTAGACTAACATATGCTTCTTAAAATTTTGAGTCTAATTTTTAATCCATTTGCAGCTTTTAGAGTGGTAGTTCTGCTGGCTATAGAAGACCTGAATATTGCACTTGGAATTTAGGGAGGCTCAACCCAATCCTTAGAAATTCATGCATGACTATTGATGTATGCTCATTTTGACTTAGGAAAGCATGTGAAGGGAATTGAAATGCCAGACTGAGTTTGTGAGGGAGTATTGAAGTGCAGTATGGTGTAATATTTGCAGACCAAGAATATCTGCGGCCAATCCCTGACTTGGGTAGACTTAACTTTGTGGGAAACGGCTCTGCAAGCACCTTCCAGTTAGGGGAGCTAGCAGCTAGTAGAATTTGTTAATAAAATTTGGAATTTGAAAGCTAGTGTCAATGATTAATCATGAAACCATCATCAATTGTAAAACCCATCTGGTTCACTTATGCCCTTTAGGGAAGGACATCAGTTGACCTTACCTGCTGTGGTCTACATGTGACTTCAGATCTCATAACAATATGATTGACTTTGATTTGGATTCTTATGTACCCTCACCGTGGCATACGAAGCCAATCCATTCCAGAGGAAATAAAACCAAGAACTGAGGATGCTGGAAATCTGAACTAAAAACAAAAGTGGCTAGAGAAGCTCTGAAGGCTTATTTGTATTGAAACACTGGCCCTGCTTTCTCTCCAGATGTTGCCAGACCTGCTGAGTTTTTCCAGCTATTTTTGTTTTTGGAAAAATTAAAGCTGCATAATAAATGCTAGCCTGGTCAGTGACATGCATGTCCCTTTTTATATTAAAAAAAAGGTTGAAAGGCAAATGTTTTATGGGGCTTTAAGGCAGAATCATGGAGTGGGTGAGAGGTTTTGAAGAGCTGACAAAGGTCCAGTGGACCAAATGACCACTTTTTTTGTGTTGCATCATTCTGTGATTTTAATCAGTAATGGGAACCCGGATGGTGGAAGTTGCAAAGATAGGAAACAAAGTCAAGTAACCAACCCATAGTGCTCATTGTAGCAAACAGTGGTCACTTAAATAATTGGAGTGTACCTGAAATCCAGAGTCATGCAACAAGGAAGGAGATTTTGCGGTCCAACTTGTTCATGCTGACTAAGTTTCCCAAATTAAACTAGTCCCACTTGCCAGCATTTGGCCCATATCCCTTTAATTCTTTCCTATTCATGAACCTATCCAAATTTCTGTAAAATGCTGTAACTGTGCCTGCAATACCACTTTCTCTGGCAGTTAATTCCAATCGCAACCCACTTTCTTGAAAAGGTTGCCTTTTAAAACTTTCTCTTTTCCCCTTAAAAATGTGTCCCCTGAATTTACCCACCTAGGGAAAAGGCCTTTTGCTATTCACCTTATCTGTGCCCCTCATGACTTCATAAAACCTCTATAAAATCACCTCTGAACCTCCGACACTCCAGTGAAAAAGTCTCAGCCTGTCCTCATAACTTAAACATGCCAGTGCTGGCAAAATCCTGGTAAATCTTTTGAGTCGTCTCCAATTTAATAATATCCTTCCTATAGCAGTGTGACCAGACACTGTACACGTTACTTCCAAAGTGGCCTCACCAATGTCCTGTACAGTCGCAATATGATGTCCCAACTCTTATACTCAGAGGTCTGCGCAATGAAGGCAAGCGTGCTAAATGCTGCCTTAACCACTCTGTCCAGTTGTGATGAAAATTTCAAAGATCGATGGACCTGAATGCATTGGTCTCCCTGTTTGCCACTGCTACCCAGGGCACTACAATTCTGCCCTTTTTTTGTTTTACTAAAATGCAATACACTGGACCTTGCATTTATTCAAATTAAACTCCATCTGCCACTCTTTAGCCCATTGGCCTAATTGATCATGATCCATTTGTAATCTTAGATAATCATCTTCACTGTCAATGACACCACAAAGTTTGGTACAATCTGCAAGCCTACTAACCATGCTTCCTAAATTCTTATCCAAATTGCATATATAAATGACAAAAAGTAGCGGACCCAGCACCAATCCCTGCGGAACACCACTGGTCACAGGCCTCCGGTCTGAAAAACAATCCTCCACCACCACCCTCTGTGTTTCCTACTGCCAAGTCAATTTTATATCCAATTGTTGTGGTTCTGTTCGCCGAGCTGGAAGTTTTTGTTGCAAACGTTTCGTCCCCTGACTAGGCGACATCATCAGTGCTTGGGAGCCTCCTGCGAAGCGCTTCTTTGATGTTTCCTCCGGTGTTTATAGTGGTTAACTATAAACACCGGAGGAAACATCAAAGAAGCGCTTCGCAGGAGGCTCCCACGCACTGATGATGTCGCCTAGCCAGGGGACGAAACGTTTGCAACAAAAACTTCCAGCTCGGCGAACAGAACCACAACAATGAGCATCCGAGCTACAAATCTTCGCACAAACTTTATATCCAATTAGCAAGCTCTCCCTGAATCCCATGTGATGTAAGTTTACTAACCAATCTACAATGTGGAACCTTGTCAATGTCTACTGCCCTGTCCTCATCAATCGTTTTGGTTACGTCGTCATAAAAAAACTCAATCAAGTTTTAGAAACACCATATCTCACACAATGCATGCTGATTATCTCGAATCAATCCTTGCCTCTTCAAAAGCCTGTATATTCTATCTCTCAGAATCCCCTCCAACACCTTATCCACAATTGATGTCAGACTCACCAGCCTATACTTCCCCCACTGGCACCTCAGTCACTTGCCCTGCCTTATTTCCCAAGAGAAGGTGGAGTTCTTAAAGGTGTCAGACCTTTAACACTGAGGCTGTCGTAATAATATTTGGAAAATTGAAAATCAGAAATAAGGTGAGTGAACTTAAGGCATGGATTGGTACTTGGGACTACGATGTTGTGGCCATCATGGAAACGTGGATAGAAGAGGGACAGGAATGGTTGTTGGAGGTTCCTGGTTACAGATGTTTCAGTAAGATTAGGGAGGGTGGTAAAAAAGGAGAGGGTGTGGCATTGCTAATTAGAAATGGTATAATGGCTGCAGAAAGGCAGTTCAAGGGGGATCTGCCTTTGGAGGTAGTATGGGCTGAAGTCATAAATAGGAAAGGAGCAGTCACCTTGTTGGGTGTTTACTATAGGCCCCCCAATAGCAGCAGAGATGTGGAGAAACAAATTGGGAAACAGATTTTGGAAAGGTGCAGAAGCCACAGGGTAGTAATCATGGGCGATTTCAACTAACCAAATATTGATTGGACGGGGCGGTGTTTGTGCAGTGTGTTCAGGAAGCTTTTCTAACACAGTATGTAGATTGTCTGACCAGAGGGGAGGCCATATTGGATTTGGTACTCGGTAATGAACCAGGACAAGTGATGGGCTTGTTAGTGGGTGAGCATTTTGGTGATGGTGACCACAATTCTATGACGTTCACCTTGGTTATGGAGAGAGATAGGTGTGTGCAACAGGGTAGGTTTTACAATTGGGGGAAGGGTAAATGCGATACTGCAAGACAGGATCTGAGGAGCATAAGTTGGGAGCATAGGCTGTCAGGGAAGGATGTCATTGAAATGTGGAACCTTTTCAAGGAATAGATATGACGTGTCCTTGATATGTATGTACCTGTCAGGCAGGAAAGAGATGGTCGTGTGAGGGAACCTGGGTTGACGAGGGAGGTTGAATGTCTAGTAAAGAGGAAGAAGGAGGCTTACATAAGGCTGAGGAAACAAGGTTCAGACAGAGCGTTGGAGGGATACAGGATAGTCAGGAGGGAGCTGAAGAAAGGGATTAGGAGAGCTAAGAGAGGGCATGAAAAATCTTTGGCGGGTAGGATCAAGGATAACCCCAAGGCCTTTTATGCGTATGTGAGAAACATGAGAATGACAAGAATGAGGGTAGGTCCGATCAAGGACAGTAGTGGGAGACTGTGTATTGAGTCGGAAGAGATAGGAGAGGTCTTGAATGAGTACTTTTCTTCAGTATTTACAAATGAGAGGGACCGTATTGTTGAAGAGGAGAGTATGAAACGGACTGGTAAGCTAGAGGAGATACTTGTTAGGAAGGAAGATGTGTTGGGCATTTTGAACAACTTGAGGATAGACAAGTCCCCCGGGCCTGATGGGATATATCCTAGGATTATGTGGGAAGCAAGAGAGGAAATTGCAGAGCCGTTGGCAATGATCTTTTCGTCTTCACTGTCAGTGGGAGTGGTGCCAGGGGACTGGAGAGTGGCGAATGTTGTGCCCCTGTTCAAAAAAGGGAATAGGGATAACCCCGGGAATTACAGGCCAGTTAGTCTTACTTCGGTGGTAGACAAAGTAATGGAAAGGGTACTGAGGGATAGGATTTATGAGTATCTGGAAAGACACTGCTTGATTAGGGACAGCCAGCACGGATTTGTGAAGGGTAGGTCTTGCCTTACAAGTCTTATTGAATTCTTTGAGGAGGTGACCAAGCATGTGGATGAGGGTAGAGCAGTGGATGTAGTGTACATGGATTTTAGTAAGGCATTTGATAAGGTTCCCCATGGTAAGCTTATACGGAAAGTCAGGAGGCATGGGATAGTGGGAAGTTTGGTCAGTTGGATAGAGAACTGGCTAACCGGTCGAAGTCAGAGAGTGGTGATAGATGGTAAATATTCAGCCTGGAGCCCAGTTACAAGTGGAGTTCCGCAGGGATCAGTTCTGGGTCCTCTGCTGTTTGTAATTTTTATTAATGACTTGGAAGAGGGAGTCGAAGGGTGGGTCAGTAAATTTGCAGACGATACGAAGATTGGTGGAGTTGTGGATAGTGAGGAGGGCTGTTGTGGGCTGCAAAGGGACTTGGATATGATGCAGAGCTGGGCTGAGGAGTGGCAGATGGAGTTCAACCCTGACAAGTGTGAGGTTGTCCATTTTGGAAGGACAAATAAGAATGCGGAATACAGGGTTAACGGTAGGGTTCTTAGTGAGGTGGAGGAGCAGAGGGATCTTGGGGTCTATGTTCATAGCTCTTTGAAAGTTGCCACTCAGGTGGATAGAGCTTGTAAGAAGGCCTATGGTGTATTAGCGTTCATTAGCAGAGGGATTAAATTCAAGAGTCATGAGGTGATGTTGCAGCTGTACAGGACCTTGGTAAGGCCACATTTGGAGTACTGTGTGCAGTTCTGGTCGCCTCACTTTAGGAAAGATGTGGAAGCTTTGGAGAGGGTGCAGAGGAGATTTACCAGGATGTTGCCTGGAATGGAGAATAGGTCGTACGAGGATAGGTTGAGAGTGCTAGGCCTTTTCTCATTGGAACGGCGAAGAATGAGGGGTGACTTGATAGAGGTTTATAAGATGATCAGGGGAATAGATAGAGTAGACAGTCAGAGACTTTTTCCCCGGATACAACAGAGTGTTACAAGGGGACATAAATTTAGGCTGAAGGGTGGAAGGTATGGGGGGATGTCAGGGATAGGTTCTTTACCCAGAGAGTGGTGGGGGCATGGAATGCGCTGCCTGTGGGAGTGGCAGAGTCAGAATCATTGGTGACCTTTAAGCGGCAATTGGATAGGTACATGGATAGGTGCTTAAGCTAGGACAAATATTCGGCACAACATCATGGGCCAAAGGGCCTGTTCTGTGCTGTATTGTTCTATGTTCTATGTTCTAACCTCTTCTATATACAGTCGGTTCTGATATAACACGATAGTTCTGTTCTCCTGTGATCTCGTGTTATAAGAAAATTGTGCAATAGCCGTGCCAATTAAACTAATGGGGTTGGAATTGTGTTTATAGCCAATATAGGTAAAGAAAGTTTGTTTTCTACAAATGATCTAAATTCTTTAATCACATTAAAGCTAATACACGCTGAAGAAACACGTGTTATAGCAGAACAGACTGTATCTGAGATCTCCACATTTGTTCCTCAATTTCTCTCTGACTACTGGGGGCCTCTAGTGCAATCCCATCAAGGTGATCTTCCCTTTATTTCTGAGTTCCACCCATGTAGCTTTGCTGGACGATCCCTCAGAAATATCCTCTCCAAGTCCAGCAGTAACGTTTTCCTTAATCAAAAATGCCACACCCCTCCTCCCTTTTGCATCCCTTTCCATACTTTCTTATGTAAACCCCAGAACATTGAGCTGCAAGTCCTGTCCCTCCTTGAGCCATGTTTCTGTAACAGCTGTGATGTTCCAGTTCTATGTTCCCATTCATGCCTGGAGTTCATCTCCCTGACCTGTAAGATTACTTGCATTGAAATAAATGCAGTTTAATTCATCAGAGTCCCCTTCATTCTGAAAAGCTGTGGACTACCTTTTCTAATTAACTTGCTCTTTTTAATTCAGAACCATCCTCATCAGTCTTTCTATCTTTAGTACTACTAAGGATTAACAGCCCACGCCCACCACAAAAAAAAGGTTAATGGCTCCAGAGTAGTACTAACAAATCTCCCCACCAGGATATTGGTCCCTTCCCAGTTCAGGTGAAAACCGTCCCTTTGAACAGGTCTTTTCTGTCCCAGAAGAAATCCCAATGATCCAAAAATCTGAATCCTTGCCTACTGCACCATCTCCTCAGCCATTGATTTATCTGCCCTAGTTTTTATTCCTACTGTCACTAGCACATAACTTCATAATCCAGAGATTACTCCCTTTTGAGGTTCTGAGTTTTAACCTTCTACCTAACTACTTATACTCACTCTGCAAAGCCTCTGCCATTTCCCTAATTATGTCATTCTTATGTCATGTACAACAACTTCTAGCTTCTCATTCTCCCCTTTTGATAATACGTGACAATTGTTTTGAGATGTCCTTTACCCTAACCCAGAGAAAATGGATATGTTAAGCAGAACCCTCAGTTGCGCTTACTATTGGAACAGATTAGATTTGGAAGTATTTATTTATCTTTTGTTGAAATTATTTGAGTACTGAGAGCAAAGAATTTGGGTTGGCTTCTAATTTCTGTTGGTGCTGTCTTGTACATTCATTGCATGCTAATGTAGAGATTAAAAATTAAAAGCACTATTGTAGGAGAGACTGTTAGGTCTGAAGGCAGATAAGTCCCCGGGGCCTGACAGTCTACATCTCAGAGTACTGAAGGAGGTGGTTCTAGAAATCGTGGATGCGTTGGTGATTATTTTCCAGAGTTCAATAGATTCAGGATCAGTTCCTGCAGATTGGAGGGTGGCTAATGTTGTACCACTTTTTAAGAAAGGAGCGAGAGAGAAAGCAGGAAATTATAGACCAGTTAGTCTGACCTCAGTGGTGAGAAAGATGCTGGAGTCAATTATAAAGGATGGAATTACGACACATCTGGATAGCAGTAATAGGATAGGTCAGAGTCAGCATGGATTTATGAAGGGGAAATCATGCTTGACTAATCTTCTAGAATTTTTTGAGGATGTAACCCTGAAGATGGACAAGGGAGATCCAGTGGATGTAGTATACCTGGACTTTCAGAAAGCCTTTAATAAAGTCCCACATAGGAGGTTAGTGAGCAAAATTAGGGCGCATGGTATTGGGGGCAAAGTACTAACTTGGATTGAAAGTTGGTTGGCTGACAGGAAACAGTAGTGATAAACAGCTCCCTTTCAGAATGGCAGGTGGTGACCAGTGGGGTACCGCAGGGATCAGTGCTGGAACCGCAGCTTTTTACAATATATATTAATGATATAGAAGATGGTATTAATAGTAACATTAGCAAATTTGCTGATGATACAAAGCTGGGTGGCAGGGTAAAATGTGAGGAGGATGATAGGAGATTACAGGGTGACCTGGACAGGTTAGGTGAGTGGTCAGATGCATGGCAGATGCTGTTTAATCTGGATAAATGTATGGTTATCCACTTTGGTGGCAAGAACAGGAAGGCAGATTACTACCTAAATGGAGTCAAGTTAGGTAAAGGGGCAATAGAAAGAGATCTGGGTGTTCCTGTACACCAGTCAATGAAGGCAAGCATGCAGGTACAGCAGGTAGTGAAGAAAGCTAATAGCATGCTGGCCTTCATAACAAGAGGGATTGAGTATAGAAGCAAAGAGGTTCTTCTGCAGCTGTACAGGGCCCTGGTGAGACCACACCTGGAGTATTGTGTGCAGTTCTGGTCTCCAAATTTGAGGAAAGACATTCTGGCTATTGAGGGAGTGCAGCGTAGGTTCACGAGGTCAATTCCTAGAATGGTGGGACTATCTTATGTTGAAAGATTGGAGCGACTGGGCTTGTATACCCTTGAGTTTAGAAGGCTGAGAGGGGATTTGATTGAGACGTATAAGATTATTAAAGGATTGGACACTCTGGAGGCAGGAAACATGTTTCCGCTGATGGGTGAGTCCCGAACCAGAGGACACAGCTTAAAAATACGGGGCAGGCCATTTAGGACAGAGATGAGGAGAAATTTCTTCACCCAGAGAGTGGTGGGTGTGTGGAATGCTCTGCCCCAGGGCAGTGGAGGCCCAGTCTCTGGATTCGTTTAAGAAAGAGTTGGATAGAGCTCTCAAGGATAGTGGAATCAAGGGTTATGGAGATAAGACAGGAACAAGATACTGATTGAGGATGATCAGCTATGATCATAATGAATGGTGGTGCAGGCTCAAAGGGCAGAATGGCCTACTCCTGCACCTATTGTCTATTTAAGTGCAAAGAACTCTTCTAGGGCACTGGTAAATATTTCCTTGAGCAAAATCACCAGAAACTGGTTCAGTCATCATCCATTAATTGTGCTTTTATTTGGGACATTGTGTGCAATTGTTTGTCCACATTATAACTGTGAAGTCATCTTCAAGTAACCCATTCATTGTCAAATGCATTAGGAAAATGGAACTTCTTTGCTCATGTTCCTGTTTGCTGAAGTCATTGCAGCTTATTTTGGGTTGATCACTATTGATGTACAGGATCCTTCTCTTGGAAAATGGTTTGCCTGTTGATGGGACGCAGCTAAAAGAGCCTCTACCAATTGACCTCTGACATGAACATGAACTACTGTTTCTTCAGTTTGAGCTGGTAGCTAATGTTATTCATTGACATTAGGTTATGTATTTGCACATCTGTCAGAAATTTTCCTGCACATCCACCCACTTCCATCCACTGTGTCTTGCTCTCGATGTGGTCGCCTCTGTATCCGGGAGACAGGATGCCAACTCGCTGAGCATTTCAGAGAATATCTCTGGGATGAGCATGAAACAACCCCACTGTCCTGTGGCCGACCACTTCAACTCTCTCTCCCACTCCCCCAAGGACATGCAAGTCCTGAGCTATCTCATGCCAAATCAAAGCCACCTGCCAACTGGAGGAAGAACACCTCATCTTCTGCCTTGAGACCCTTCAATCTCATGGCATCAATGTTGACTTCATGAGTTTCCAAATCCCCCCCCACCACTCTACCCGCCCAACCTCATCCCAGATCCAACCCTCCAACTCAGCACCACCCTCTTGACCTGACCTACCTGTCCATCCTAGTTTGCACCTATCCGCTATACCCTCCCCATAGATTGTTCACTATTACCCCCATCTGCATCCATTTACTGCCTTCCCACCTAACTTCATCCAGCCCCATTCCCACTGCCTTATTTATCTCTCATCCCCCTTTCCCCTCCATTCCTGATGAAGGCCTCATGCCCGAAATGTCGACTCTCCTGCTTGAATCCTGCCTGACGTCTGCTTTTCCAGTGCCACCCTTTTTTTTTTTTGACTCAATAGGTTACATATTGCAAGGTACTCCACCCACATTATGCCAAGTGAGTGCAATATTTGGGAGCTCCAAAGAAGAGTCCTATTGAATTTGAAACATTAACTCTATTTCTGGCTCAATGGGTACTACCAGTTCTGCCAAATTTGCTCTGCACTTTTTAAATTCAGATCTCTGGAGTACTTTGCTTTCACTTGAATATAGTCATTATTTGACTCCTTGAGTTCATTGACAGCTGTTGTTCCTTTATGATTATTTTCAACTCATCAATCTTTTTGTCCCTTTACGTAGCAAAACACTTTGTAACTGTAGATCATAGTCAGTTGCATTTTACTCTAGTTCCAAGCTGTGCTCAAGATAATTTTAGATATGAAAAGATTTAAAGTCTGCAACTCAATCATTTTGCTGTCGTGTAATTCGCAGATTTGTATTACAGCTTTTTAAATTAATAATACAAAATGATTAGCTAACTATTTTTACAAATTTTTTTTGTCGTCGTATTTCTTTGCTACTTCTTTACATTCCTGTTCTTTTGGATTTCCCTTAATTATATCTTAATCAAGTCCAATCATGTAGATGAAAGTTGTATAAGAAATTAAGGCAAATGGATTCTGAGGGAGATTGCATCCAGATCATAGAATCAGAGAAACCGTATAGCATGGAAACAGGCCCTTCGGCCCAACAAGTCCACACCACCCTCTGAAGAGTAGCCCACCCAGACCAATTCCCCTACCCTATTATCCTATATTTACCCTTGACTAATGCACTTAACCTACACATCTCTGAACACTATGGGCAATTTAGCATGGCTAATTCACCTAACCCGCAAACCATATGGATTATTGGAGGAAACCGGAATAACTGGAGGAAACCCACCCAGATACTGGGAGGATGTGCAAACAGTCACTTGAGGCTGGATTTGAACCTGGGCCCCTGGCACTGAGGCAGCAGTGCTAACCTCTGAGCCACTGTGCCATCCCTAATCAGTCTTGTGGCGGAGCATGGACTCTGGACAGTCAGCAAATGGGTCCAGTGTGGACACCAGGTGAGCACAGCGCCTCTGCATCAAGGTGGTCCTCGTAATTATGCATGCCTGCGCCCATCGCAGATTCATGGAGGCGGAGGTGTATTTGGGCCCAGTAAGAGACTCCACTATTGATGAGGTGGGCTTGAAGCGCTGTCATGGTGGTGGAGTCAAGCTTGGGCCGGTGTGATGGCGGCATTGATGAAGGCTGATTGCTGAGGTCCATCGAGGACTCTAGCTGACTGGTGTCAGTGGAGGCGAGATCGCTCCAAAAGGTGGGACCTTTGTTCCAGCGGCAGTGAAGCAGCGAATGGGACTTGTAGCTTGCCACGAGATACATGAGTTCTCCAATTTCAAATGACCTCCCTTCCCTTTCCCTGACTCCCTTCCCAGCCCTTCCGCCTCCCTGCCACTCCTCCCAGCCACCTACCAGATTCATTCTTCCCATTGACCGACCAAGTCATACCCTCGCTGACTTCACCTATCCCCACCTCACCACCCTGTCTCTGCCACCCCTTTATCTGCAGCTCCCCTTACATGCACCCCCTGCCCTGAAGAAGGGTTGCAGCCAAAATGTTGTCTTCTCTACCTCCTGATGCTGCCTGGCTTGCTGTGTTCTTCCAGTCTCCTGCTTGTCTACTTTGGATTTCAGCATCTGCAGTTTGTTTTGTCTCTAACTGAGAATGTGCATACAGTATAAGCAGGCAGGAAAGGCGTTAAGTTCTGAGTTTTGCGAAACGAGAAGTTCAGCTGAGCTGACTCAGATCAGATAAGAACTTATAGTTAACAATGGGGTGCTGGAGGCAAGGGTAATGGGTTAACAAGGTGGAAAAGCAGTCATTATATAAAGCCATTTAACAATATTGGAAGCATTCAGTATGTAATGTCAGTTAACAGTATCCATTGTATGAATCCCATTAACAAGATTAGGAACATTCACTGTATAACAATAAAGGGCTTCGTCTCTAGTATTGGTACTTGTTGATTTTAACGGCCACCCAGTTAATATGTATGTTGCCTTATCTGGATTCTCCTTCCTGTAAAATGACTATATAGCTCATTGAGAAAATGTTCGAGAGAAGACCGTGAACTCTTGTCTCTGTGCACATGAGCGATCATTCTCTCTCCCTTCAGGGCCTGGAATAAAGATGAAGGAGGTAAAGCCAGGAGGGAAGTGAGATGACATAACCAGATACATGGCTCATGGCAAAGCACTTGACAAGAAGGACCTTAAAATTGAATGCGCTTTATTTTGTTATTCCTTTGTGATCTATATTCTGGTTTATTTTTGTGTATTAAGATGGCACTGGAGAATGGTGGCATTGTACAACTATTTTTTTCCCACATTTACAATGAAAATAAATAAAAATAAAATTATTCTTTCAAGCCATAGCAGACAATACTGTTAGAGGGAGTGTTGCTCCACAGATGTTTCTCTTTCAAATGAGCGTAAAACTGAGATGTCTGTCTTATTAAGGAATCACAAATGATACTATACAGAGTAGTACAGGGAAGGTCTTCCTTTGGCTTTCCCAATATTAATTTCTCCATCAATATCATCATAGATTATATCATATATATTACAAATTGCTTTCTGTGCTTTCTACATATTCACACTGAGAGAACCCTTCAAAAGTATTTCGCTAACTACAATAATTTAGGATATCCTGAGGTCATGATGTAAGCTATGTAAGTGCTGGTTCGTTCTTGATCTGTGGTATTGAGATGAAGGTTGAAAACAAGAGGAAGTCTGAATGTCTGTACACATGGTTATAAAGCAGTTGTCACACTTAACAGTCCTCTGGCTCAAATGTTTGACATTATCATCTGTTGCTGTGTAGATGTGGTTGTTTGACTGATTTGGTATTCTGAATATTCTGTTGTGACATAATAATATATCATTACTGCTCAAATCTCTGATCCACTGAGTTCTTGAATAAAATTTTAAACTGAGATTAACTGAATATCATCTTTAAATTCTGAAGAAGGGTCACTGAAGTCGAAATGTTTATTCTGCTTTCTTTCCACGGATGCTGCAGGAGTTGCTGAGTTTCTCCAGCAATTTCTGTGTTCACTTCAGATCTTCAGCATCTTCAGTTCTTTACTTAAATTGCAATAAATTAAAACAGTTTTATATTCTAAAGACTGAGTATACTTAGACTGAAATATAGCAATGCTTATTGCTGAAGGAGTCATTTAGGACCAAATTAAGATTTTGTACCTTGTAGATGGTTGGTGGATACATTATTCACTTCAGGATTCCTAGCCTCTGACCTACACTTTTATATGGCTCATTAAGTTAAGTTTCCAGTCATTGGTAATGGGGATCTCCATGATGACAGTGCCATGAAGGGTGATGGTTAGATTCTCGCTCTTGTTGGAATTTGACCTTGCTTGTGTGGTATGAATGTTGCTTGCCACTTATTAGTCCTAGCCATTATATTGTTGGTTGGACAGTACATCCCCAGAGATGATGTCCATGAGATTGTATGCAAGATACAATAAAAGGATGACTGTTTTAGGTTGTTGCTTTATTAGTCTTTGAGACAATTCTCCTAAATATTTGTAAGGAGGACTTTGTAAAGTTGTCAGGGCTGAACTTGCTGTTATTTGTGGTGCCTAGGTTAATGCTTGGTAGGGATGTAAATATCATTTGAAAAAGTACCCATTTAAAATATTAACCCGTAAACTGTTAACTAATATAATTTTAACAGGTGTGTTTCCTAAAAATAGAGTACTGATACATCTCATTCAGCTCTTTTTAGTTTAAATTTTACTCGCTGAAGATGAAAAAAAGTGCAAAGGATCCATCTATAAAAACAATTCTAACAACTTCTTGTGTAATATCTTCAAAACATAGATTCATAGATGTATGGCGCAGAAACAGACCCTTCTGTCCAGCTTGTCCATGCCGACCAGATATCCTAAATTAATCTAGTCCCATTTGCCAGCATTTGGCCCATATCTGTCAAAACCCTTCCTATTCATATACCCATCCAGATGCAGTTTAAATGTTGTAATTGACCCAGCCTCCTCCATTTTCTCTGGCAGTGCATTCCATACATGCACCACCCACTGTGTGAAAAAGTTGCCCCTTAGGTTCTTTTAAATCTGTCCCCTCTCATCCTAAACCTGCACTCTCTAGTTCTGGACTCCCCTACCCTAGAGAGAAGACCTTGTCTAGTCACCTTATCCATGCCACTCATGATTTTTATAATAGCGTATTAGGTCACCCTTCAGCCTATTCAGCCCCTCCCTATCACTCAAACCCTCCAACCAGGGCAACATTCTCGTAGATCTTTTCTGAACCCTTAAATTGG
Source organism: Chiloscyllium plagiosum (assembly GCF_037043375.1). Taxonomy (NCBI): domain Eukaryota; kingdom Metazoa; phylum Chordata; class Chondrichthyes; order Orectolobiformes; family Hemiscylliidae; genus Chiloscyllium; species Chiloscyllium plagiosum. Next base: position 8,832,488 of record NW_028270162.1, on the reverse strand, counting down.
CACAGGACTTTTAGGAGTGTTGTATGAACGCATTTCCAAAACCTTTGTGGCATTCTTCTAATATCTGTTTTAAATGTTAATTGTAAGTTGGAAAGACTAACATTTATCAATTAACTGTTTATTTCACATCTGTAGTGCCAGGTGATCTGTCTGGTTTCATTCATTCAAATATTTTAGCAGTTTAGCACAACTGAATGGGTTGCTAGGCCAGTTCAGAGGTGTTCAAGTGTCAATTCCATTGCTGTGGGAAACGTAAGCTTGGAAGATTCTCTATTTCTAAACTGAAATAAATGGGTTTTCAGAGGTTTCATCTTGACATTTTTTAAGATGAATTCAAACTTCTATAGTGCGCTTTGAATCCAGGTCCCCAGAACATTTACTTGGGCTGTAGATTGTTAATCCAGTGACAGTACCACTGTACTGTTGCATCCACGGGAACAGGAAGTTGATGTTAAATGATGTAGCAGTTGCACTGGGATTTAACTTATCAAAATGATATATTTTTACTTTTGTTAATAGTTAAAGCAGAATGGCAAAAGTTGTAGAGTACATGTTGTCATTATTTCCTTGAACTGAGATGAAAGGAGGTTTGGCTGGACGAATTTTAGATGACATTTAAATAGATGCTATAAATAGGGTTGTTGCCAGAAGATTCTTCAGATCTCAGATTCCAAAGGAAACAGCTGATACATTGGTGGAAAACGTGCAGTTGGCCTTTATGTCGTCTTTCTAAAATTAATTGTGGAATTTATACCTTTTTACGCAAAGGCTGGACAGGTAATTCAAGTAGTTCTAGATTTTTATTTCTTCAAATCGCTACTTTATTTCGCTACTCTGCTTGCTTTTCACCCTCCTGAGCAACAGTCTCATGTTGATCCATCAGGACTAAACTAAATGTTTTCACTGCACAGTCTATTCACTACAAAACCATTCCAGCAAATCTATATGGCGTGCCAAACAGTTTTAATTTGCCAGCTGTTTTTTTTTCCTTTCGATATATTGAAGACACAGGATCTCTCCAGTTTCAGTTATGTGCAAAAGTAATTCACTTGGGTAATTATACAACCCACAAAACAGTTTGAAGCAAAAGAAACACAAAAGTAGGAAATATTGTGACCATTTATCCCCTTGTGCCTGGTCCATTATTTAGTTTAATCCTGGCTGATCTATGCCTAGTCGTTTTTGTTCCATGCCCCTTCATACCATTCTTAAATTGTTCTTTCATTGTGTGTATTACCCTTGCCCTTGACTGATGGTTGCTGAGCCATTTTAAAGGACAGATGAGAGTCAACCACAGTGGATCTGGAGTAACATGTAGGCCAGACCAAGTGAGAACTGTATTTACAAATGAGAGGGACTGTGTTGTTGAAGAGGAGAGTATGAAACGGACTGGTAAGCTAGAGGAGATACTTGTTAGGAAGGAAGATGTGTTGGGCATTTTGAAAAACTTGAGGATAGACAAGTCCCCCGGGCCTGACGGGATATATCCTAGGATTATGTGGAAAGCAAGAGAGGCTTATACTGAAAGTCAGGAGGCTTGTGATAGTGGGAAGTTTGGTCAGTTGGATAGAGAACTGGCTAACCGGTCGAAGTCAGAGAGTGGTGGTAGATGGTAAATATTCAGCCTGGAGCCCAGTTACAAGTGGAGTACAACCGGGATCAGTTCTGGGTCCTCTGCTGTTTGTAATTTTTATTAATGATTTGGAAGAGGGAGTCGAAGGGTGGGTCAGTAAATTTGCAGACGATACGAAGATTGGTGGAGTTGTGGATAGTGAGGAGGGCTGTTGTGGGCTGCAAAGGGACTTAGATATGATGCAGAGCTGGGCTGAGGAGTGGCAGATGGAGTTCAACCATGTCAAGTGTGAGGTTGTCCATTTTGGAAGGACAAATAAGAATGCGGAATACAGGGTTAACGGTAGGGTTCTTAGTAAGGTGGAGGAGCAGAGGGATCTTGGGGTCTATGTTCATAGCTGAGCATATTAGATTAGATTAGATTACATTACATTACAGTGTGGAAACAGGCCCTTCGGCCCAACAAGTCCACACCGACCCGCCGAAGTGTAACCCACCCATATCCCTACATTTACCCCTTACCTAACACTACGGGCAATTTTAGCATGGCCAATTCACCTGACCTGCACATCTTTGGACTGTGGGAGGAAACCGGAGCACCCGGAGGAAACCCACATAGACACGGGGAGAACGTGCAAACTCCACACAGTCAGTCACCTGAGGCAGGAATTGAACCCGGGTCTCTGGCGCTGTGAGGCAGCAGTGCTAACCACTGTGCCACTGTGCCGCTCTTTGAAAGTTGCCACTCAGGTGGATAGAGCTTGTAAGAAGGCCTATGGTGTATTAGCGTTCATTAGCAGAGGGATTAAATTCAAGAGTCATGAGGTGATGTTGCAGCTGTACAGGACCTTGGTAAGGCCACATTTGGAGTACTGTGTGCAGTTCTGGTCGCCTCACTTTAGGAAAGATGTGGAAGCTTTGGAGAGGGTGCAGAGGAGATTTACCAGGATGTTGCCTGGAATGGAGAATAGGTCGTACGAGGATGGGTTGAGAGTGCTAGGCCTTTTCTCATTGGAACGGGAAGAATGAGGGGTGACTTGATAGAGGTTTATAAGATGATCAGGGGAATAGATAGAGTAGACAGAGACTTTTCCCCGGATACAACAGAGTGTTACAAGGGGACATAAATTTAAGGTGAAGGGTGGAAGGTATCGGGGGGATGTCAGGGGTAGGTTCTTTACCCAGAGAATGGTGGGGACATGGAATGCGCTGCCTGTGGGAGTGGCAGAGTCAGAATCATTAAGCGGCAATTGGATAGGTACATGGATAGGTGCTTAAGCTAGGACAAATATTCGGCACAACATCATGGGCCGAAGGGCCTGTTCTGTGCTGTATTGTTCTATGTGGATTTCCTCCCCTAAAGGATATTAATGAATTAGATGAACTTTTAAAGATATTTGATATTTTCATGGTTCCATTATTGAGACTATCTTTGAATTCCAGATTTTATTATTGAATTTAAATTCCACTTGCTGTCATGGAAGGATTTGAACCCATGGCCCAAAGTATAAATCTGAATTGCTAGTGCAATAACTTACCACTGCACAAAAATGTATCAGTCTCAAATTTAAAATTAACAATTTATCTGGGTTAATTTATCATCTTGTGGAGAAGATGTCCAAACCTCTATCACATTTGTGTGTAAAACTGTTTCTAATTTTACTCTAAGCTTTGGCTCTAATTTTTTTTTAGATTGTCTCCTTTCCTGCACACTCTGGTCAGTGAAAATAGGCAGCAAGAAACAATTTGTTCCTATTACTAATCAAAAACATTGAAGCTGGAGGGGTGATTTGATCAAATCCCATGAAATGCAACCATATTTTGTATAATGTCTCCTTACATTTTAGCCATTGGAGTGTGCATAAAATTCTGACAAATCTAATCTGCACTCTTTTAAAAAGACCATTGTATCCGTGCCAAGAACTGTTCACACTGGCTCCGATGTGACCTAACCAGGGCTTCCACCCTGTTCTAGTCTTTCAAATAGCATTCATTATTGAGTACAGGAGTTGGGAGGTCATGTTGCGGCTGTACAGGACATTGGTTAGGCCACTGTTGGAATATTGCGTGCAATTCTGGCCTCCTTCCTATCGGAAAGATGTTGTGAAATTTGAAAGGGTTCAGAAAAGATTTCACAAGGATGTTGCCAGGATTGGAGGATCTGAGCTACAGAGAGAGGCTGAACAAGCTGGGCCTGTTTTCCCTGGAGCGCTGGAGGCTGAGGGGTGACCTTATAGAGGTTTACAAAATTATGAGGGGCATGGATAGGATAAATAGGCAAAGTCTTTTCTCTGGGGTCGGGGAGTCCAGAACTAGAGGGCATAGGTTCAGGGTGAGAGGGGAAAGATATAAAAGAGACCTAAGGGGCAATGTTTTCACGCAGAGGGTGGTACGTGTATGGAATGAGCTGCCAGAGGATGTGGTGGAGGCTGGTACAATTGCAACATTTCAGAGGCATTTGGATGGGTATATGAATAGGAATAGTCCCACCTGCCAGCTGGATGCTGGCAGGTGGGACTAGATTGGGTTGGGATATCTGGTTGGCATGGACTGGTTGGACCGAAGGGTCTGTTTCCATGCTGTACATCTCTATGACTCTATTAGCCTTTAGGATATCGGGAATGTTGGGTTTTTGCGAATATTGAGCTTTTTGGGCTTTCTGGTATCATAAATACTTTGCCCCATCTTTTGTTTGCAAATAATTTTCAAAAAAATTTAAGTACAGAGGAACATCGATTATCCGAATGAGATGGGCGGGCACTATTTCGCTCGGATAATTGATTATTCGGTTAATTGATTTCCTCTGGGGCTCAGAGTTTTCTGTGAACTCTGCTCCCTGTTCAGGAGACTAGGCAAAAGCACACTGCACGCGAGCCCCCACCCTATGCCTGCCCCCACCCCTGTCTGACACTACTCCTTCGCCTTCCCAGAACCCCGTCCAACCCCACACACCCCCATCCATCCTCACCCACTATTCGACCCCCGTCCGTGCCTCCGCTCCCCATCCGACAACACCCCCACCCCTGGGGGCAGCTGGACTGTACACCAACAGTAAGACTGCTGCTGCCTTTGTGGGCCACGCGCGCATACATGCACACAACGTTTTGACAGGTTCCACCTTTACCCTGTACAGGACAATGTTGGAGACATTATCTGGAGAAGGGGGGTTTAGGGTTCACCCCAGTGTAGAGCTTCAGGGAAAGTGTGGTGGAAGAGAGGCGGGCGGTAAGTCATTTAGAGACGGTGCCTGGACTGTTCAGGACTGTTCTCGGAAGCATTTCAGTGAGCAGAGTTCATTTTTAATCATTGTACCTGTAAACAAAAGACGCGATCAGGGTTGAAACAGCTCTTTGGCGTAATGTTTCTATCGGGACCTTGAGATCTCCTTCAGATAATCTGATATTTGGATAATTGATATTCATATAATTTGAGGTTCCTCTGTACGTTCAGATTAGAGCTGCAGCACCAAGCGTCGTCTTAGGTGCCTGTAAAGGATGCCAGGGCACTTTTTTAAAATAGAAAACAAAAGAATTATTTCTGTCCAATTTTTATCCTTCTCACAAACATTGGATTATTTGGACATTATTTCTTATCTCTTCGTGGGATCTTGCTGTACACAAATAATTATTATATTAATTTCAGAGGATTTGGACAACACTGGTGCAACATTTCTTGTCAATCCTTAATTGCCCTTGAGTGGTGAGCGGTCTTATTGAACCACTATAAACCATTTCCTTTTATCACAGTGGTGATTATACTTAAAATACTTCATGACATCATAAATCTTCTTCTCTTTTCTCTTGTCTGCACCTCCTATCCTCATGAAAGTGATTTACAAAATGATGCAATTCTGTCCCTTGAGATTTATAATATTCTTTTGGTACAAAATTGTTTAAATGGAATGAAACGTAAATAGCTAGGATATCTGTACCGTTCAATGTTCTGAGTCTCAATCATATGACAGTAGAATTAAATGGTTATATGGATATATCTTTTCTGTACTGGTCAAAAGAGGAACCAGCTATGACTTTACTGTTGTCACTTCTAACAAGAAGTAAAATCAGAAGCAAAGTATTTGTTGGCTAGTTGTCTGTCGGCTGGATAGTAAAGAAGATTTTGGACCTCCTCTGGAGTCCTTGAACTAAATTTACATGAAAATCTATTGACTGATCTGCTGTATGTCCTGAACTGGTCTTTCTGTAACAAACAGATAGAGGGTGGTGAATGTCTGGAATCTTCTACCCCAGATGTTCTAGAGGGTAGTATTGAAAGAAGAGGTAGATGGTCTTCAGCAACTTGATTTCAAATATCCGTGAGCTCTTAAAGAGGTTTTGAGGCCTTGAGCAGATCACTCATGATTTGATGACTATGATTTGATAGAATGTGAAGTCAGGCTTGAATTTTCTTTTTACTTCACTCATGGGTTGGGGCCATCACCTAGCTAGGCCACTATTTAGTGCCCATTCCTAGTTGCTCTTGGGAAAGTGGTATTGAGCTACAGCCTTGAACCACAGTGCATGTGGTCCATGTGCTGATGGTAGAACCATAATCCCATTAGGGGGGAAATTCAATGATATTGACCCAAAAACCCTGAAGAAATAGCAATATATTTTCAAGTCAGGATGGTGAGTGGCTTGGAGAAGAACTTGTAGGTGGTATAGTGTTCTGATCTTGTCCTTTGAGATGGTAGTGGTCATGCATTTGGAAAGTGCTATATGAGGAAACTTGATGAATTTCTGCAGTACATAGTGCTGCTAGTGAGAAGAAGGAAAAGGATGCTTCTGGATATTTTGCCAGTCAAGTTGGCTTCTTCTTTATCTAACCAAGTGGGCAGTATTTGTTCTCGTGCCTGACTTGGTCAAAAATTACATGACACCAAGTTATAGTCCAAAGGGTTTATTTGAAAACACTAGCTTTCAGAGTGCTGCTTGTCTTTTCAAATAAACTCATTTGGACTGTAACCTGGTGTCGTGTGAGTTTTGACTGTGACCTTGTCCAACCCAGTCCAGCACCGGTGCACCTCTACATCATGCCTGGCTTGAAGCTTGTAAATGGTGGACAGCCTTTGGGAATTCGGTAACTTGCTGCAGGATCTTACGCGTTGTTTTTATTAGATCTCGGGTGCTTTTCAGCTCCAATTCAATTGCCAAAATGCTGACATTTCCTTTTTTGCATGTCACCTTTTTGTTATATTTCCTCTTGAAGTTCCATTTGCCTTATGACCTGTATATGAATTTGTGGCACACATCATAGCATTCACATTGCAAATGTTTTTTTTTGAGATCCTTACTTATTGTCCAAGATGTTGTGCCACATTGGAAAGTAGGTAGAATGTAACATACAAGTTTGTTCCTTATGATAAACTTCAACTTTCTTCCAAACATTCCTTCATCTTTGCAAAATTACTTCTGGCTATTTGTCTTTTTATCTAACTTGTGCTTCACATCTACCATGTTCAGTTGAAATTGGTTTTAAATAGATAAACTTACTTGGTCCAGCGAGATACTATCCACTTCAAACTTCACTTAAGGTTCTGAGAATGTTTCTAATTACAGGTTGTTCAACTATAATGTGCGTTTCATTAACATTAATTCACTATAACACGATTGACAAATTGGGGACACTGTTTCTAAATTGCCAAATTTTAAAGTGTGTATTGGTTATAATGCAATTCCGGCTTCATTAGCTCAAGTGTGCTGCTATTGCGCGAATTTCTTATCGAGCAGGATTGTTCAGGCTTAATCCATATCTTGAACTTTGATTTTGTGCAATCCACAAGGCCCTACAGGATCTCTTCTGATGCTGTAAAGAATGTAATGAGGGGGAAGGTAGCTGAGTGTGCAATGGGTGAAGATGATAGGTCAGAGAGGAGGGTGGAGCAGATAGGTGGGAAGGAAGGTTGACAGGCAGGACAGGTCATAAGGATGGTGCTGAGCTGGAAGGTTGGAACTGGGGTAAGGTAGGGAGGGAGTGGTGATGGAGGAGGATCAGCACTTGCGTGTCATCTGCAGAGTGGGAGAGGGAGTTGAAATGTTCGGCCACGGTGCGGTGGGGTTGATGGGTGCAGGTGTCTCTGAGAGTTCTCTGAAGCGCTCTGCGAGAAGGCGTCCGGTCTCCCTGGTGTAGAGGATACAATAAATGACATGTCTTGTGCACATTAACGTTTAGTGTGATGGAAGGTTGCCCTAGTCCAGGAAGGACATGTCCAAGAAGGTGGTGGTCGTGGAAGTCCCCATCTCAACGTCCTCCCCTCGATATCTGAGTAACTTTCTGCACCTTTTTCATTCTTCGTGCTTCTTCCAAGTGGTTTTCAACATTTGAGGAGTACTGCTTTGATCAGCTGGAGAGTGCTGCTAGGTGGTAATCAGATTTTCTTGCTATGTTGACCTGATGTTCTGAGACTTCATTGGATTTGGAGTCAGTTTTGAGCACTTCCAGGGCAATACTCTCCCTATCTTTACTGTACTGTCACCTCTGATGGGTGTGTCTTGCTGTGGAACAGTATATAAGAACTGGTGGTGCCTGAGATTTATGTCTGAAACGTATGATTCAAAGTGTGTGGGAGAGATCTTCTGAGTTAATAAGGAAGGGACAGGACTAGGTGTGAGGTTATTTCAGGTACCTAGGTCGAAGCCAGGTGATCAGTCTGATTTCATAAGTGTGGGTCTGGCATCATACATAGGCCAAACCAGGTAAAGACAGTAGATTTCCTTCCCTAAAAGTGTGTAATTGAACCAAAATGATTTTTAGAACAATTAACACTGGTTTAGAATCAACATTGATTTCATTGTTGGAATTCCAGAAACTTTAAATTCCAGCTTTATGAATTGAATTTAAATTTGAAGAACTGCCATGGAGGAGGGGGGTGTGATGTTGAACCACTCTCTTCAGAACATCAGCCTGGCCCTCTGCATTGCTGGTTTACGGACATTGCCTTTGCGTCACTGCCTCTCCATTTAAATGTAATACCGTAGCCATTTTATCATATGTAAACTAGATCTATTATGGCTTTTAGTCCTGTTTATGTACATAACCTAAATTTGACAAATTATGTAAACTTCTGACTCCAAAGCCAGAGGGTCCAATGAGAAGAGAAAAAGAAATTGGCTGGTAAGTCATTTGGAAAAGTTTGGAAAACTTATTTTGTTACGGATGCAAACATCAGAACATTGACTGCATTAACCATTTGCAGAAACTTGACTCCTCAGCAGAGCAAATCTAGTCTAATGGCTACAAACTGCTTGTGTTTTGTTCCTGTGATTTTTGTTTTTTTTTGTTATTTGATTCTGTTTATTTTTATGTACCATGTTATCACCCATCCATTAATATCACATACAAATAAATGAAATATTTGAAATGCTTCCAGAAAAAGATCACTGTCCTCAGTGTGCATAGGTTGTTTAAATTGAATAACATCTTAAGGTATTATTTTTATCTAATGTTTGAAGAGGAGGTATTTTGATTTGGTCATATATGTAAAGTTGTAGTTTTGTTAGGGTTCTTAGTGAAAATCAGGTCACTAAATTTTTCCAGTTTTGCAAGTCCGATGATACTTTTCACATAAGGGACTATGTTTACCCCATTAACACTTCTAGTTAAGTGGCAGCACCCCATTTCTTGATGGTCTGCTATGAATCAAGCTAGTTTCAAAAAGTATAAAGAGAATGTTCTCTTACCTCTTGCCCTCCTTTTGAGATGTACTTTTAACCTATCACTTTGGTTAAGCTTTTGGCTGTCTTTGCTACTATCTGTGGTTTAGTGGCAGTTCTTATAAAATCAGTGGGAAGTGCATTTGTGCAACTGGTTCTAGGTTGAAGGGGTTGGTTTATGATGAAAGATTGGGCAATTTGGGCTTGAGTCCATTTTAAGTTTTGAAGATCTTACTGAAGCATGTGAGATTGTGAGGAGGATCGACAGATCAGATGTTTCTGCTTTGTGTAAAATTATGCTTCTGATTATAGACTTCACAACGAAGGGTATTAGACTTTGGGATCCTCTTCCCCAGTTAGGTAGCGGAGTTTGGTTCATCAAAACTGGGTTTGACAAATTTTTAATAAGGGTACAGTGTTCAATTCTCTGTTTGATTGTGTACAATTAAATAATTAAGCCCTAGATGACTGAGAAAAGTAAGTAAATTGTAGAAAGTGATGGAAGCCAAAGCTGAAACATGGAGATTTTAAAACACTGTGAATAAAGCCTGTTAAACACTTAAACCACAGTTCATCTTGCACAGATCCGGCATTTAAAATATACAACAAAGGGAACCAAGGGTTATGGGGGGCAGGTAGGGAAGACTACAATCCGATTAGCTAGAAACTTATTGAAGGGGGGAAACTGGCTTTGGAGCTGAAAGGCCTATTAGTAGTTTCACCTATTACTGAAGATCTTATGAGGTCAATTTTATTGTACTGTAAAACAAGTACATAAACATTACACTGCAAAATGTGGTGTCCTCTGCAATACTTGTCCAAATGTACAAATAATTCACCTGCAGATGATAGCGCATCAGTTTGCTTATTGCGCAGCAGTTTCAGATTTGTTCAAAATCCCAACACCACTAATGTGGAAATAAATTATTTCTGTTCCAGCATTTGCTCACTTATTCTAACACATTGGCTTGCGTGGGTTATTTTTGTGATTCCTTTGTTGCCCTTATTCAATGCCATTTTTAAGGCATTGTTATTTGCATTGACTGTCCTCCACCCCCACTCCATTCCAAATATGTATCATAGGAAATTATGTTCCTGTTTAGACAAAACAGCGATTTAAGTTGAATTCTGGAAAGGTGATTTCTACCTTGCATCTGAGTCTGCTTTGGCTACTACTTTTAATGTATGAGTCCAGTCTTTAACATTCCAATGAGAAAAGCCAATGCTAACTAAGGAAGCTGGAGATCTTATAGATGGTACACACTGCCGCTACTAAATGTTAATAGTGAGGAAAGTGGACTTTTGTGGATATGGTGTCAATCAAGTGGACTGCTTTCTCCTGGATAGTGTCAAGTTTCTTGTGTTGCTGGAGCTGCATTCATTCGGGCAAGTGGGGAGTGTTCTAACACACTCCCAACTTGTGTCTTATTAATGGTGGACAGACTTTGGGGAGTCAGGAAAATGAATTGGTTGCTGTTGCAGTCACTATATTTATGTGGTTAATCCAGTTCAGTTTCTGGTCAATGGTAGCCCAGGGGATGTGAGTGAGGAGTTCAGTGATGGTAACATTGGATGTCAAAAGGCAGTGGTTAAGTCTCTTATTGGAGATAGTCATTGTCCAGCATTTGTGTGGCACAACAGGTACTTGATCCTGATCAACCCAAGTCTGTACATTGTCCAGCTTTTGTTGCACTTGAACATGGACTGCTTGGTCCCGAATAGTGTGCAATCGTTTGGAACCATCCCCACTTGTACTTTTTATGGAGGGAATGTTGTTGAAGAAGCAGCTGAAAATGGTTAGGCCTAGGAACGTTTTGTTTGCAGAGATTTCCACATGCTGAGATTATTGACCTCTGACGACCACAGCCATCTTCCTTTGGGCTAGCAATGACTCCCAATCAGCAGAAGGTTTTGGTTCATGATTCCTACTGACTCCCCTTATGCTAGAGTCCCTTGATGTCACACTGTCAAATGTGTCCTTGACATCAAGGGCAGTCACTCTCTCCTCACCTTGAGAATTCTGCATTTTTTGTCCATGTTTAAACAAAGGCTATAATGGGATCATGAGCTGAGTTGCACTGGTGAAACACAAACTAGGCTTCAATGCACAAATTATTGCTAAGCTGCTTGATAACACTATTGATGACACCTTCTGTCACTTTAGTGGTGATCAAGAACTGACTGATAGCATATTAACTGGCCGTGTTGGATTTGTCTTGGTATTTGTCTATAGGACATAAGTGGGCACTTTTCCACATTGTTGGTACATATCAGTGTTGTAGTTGTACTGGAACAGCTTGACTAGGGGTCTGGCAAGCTCTGGAGCACAAGTCTTCAATACTAATGATTAATGTCAAGGCATAGCCTTTTCTGTATCTGCTGCCTTTAAGCATTTCTTGATAACACACCGAGTGAATCAAATTGGCTGAAGACTGGCACCTGATGCTGGGGACTACTGGATTGGCCAAAATGAATCATCCACTCGGCATTCTGCCTGAAGATTGTTGTGAATGCTTTAGCCTTATCTTTTGTACTGATGTGCTGACCTCTCCCTTTGTTAAGAATGAGTTGATTTGTGGAGCTTCTTCATCCATAGAGTTTGTTTAATTGCCCACCACCATTCACAACTAGATGCGATAGGACTACACAGTACAAATCTGATCTGTTAGTTGTGGAATTATTTAACTTCATATGTCACCTGCTGGTTATGGTGTTTGGCATACAAGTGGTCCTGTTTTACAGCTTCATTAGGTTGACAACTTCATTTTTAAATATGCCTGGCATCCCCTCCTGAACTCTTTGTTGAGGTTCAATATAGCCTGCTACCTCTTGTACTTTATGCCACCATTAATGAATGTGCTATTAGTGTTCTCCCTGTGTGTTGCTTCCTTTTTAATAACCTATGCACATATACACCAAGGCCTCTGCTCCTGCACACCCTTTAGAGTTTACGCTGTCATGCCATCTTTCACAGAAATGCGTCCCCTTACACGACCACATTGAACTTAATCTGCCACCTATTTGCCCATTCCACCAACTTGTAAGTATCCTTTTTGAAGCTCTACACTGTCCTACTGTCAAAACATGAAAACATTACAAACTAAAGTTTCCATAAACTTGGAAATTGATCCTTGTATGCCAAGATCTCTATTATTAATCTAGAATTAATAATCCAAAATAGAAAAACAAGGGTCCCAATATGGTAAACTTTCATTATAAACTTTCTCCAGCTTGAAAAAATATTCATTAATCATAACTGTTTTCTATTACTCAGCCAGTTTTCTGTCCATGTTGCTACTGACCCCTTATTCCATGACCTTAACTTTTTCTCACAAGTTGTTTTCCGTTGTGTGACATTCTCTTGAACGCCATTTTGGAAGTCCACATGTACCATATCAACAGCATTACACTCCTGAATCCTCTATTGCTTCTTCAAAGAATTCCAGCAAGTTACTTAAACAGAATTTCCCTTTGTGAAATCTATATTGGCTCAATCCTTACCAATCCATAATTGTCTATGTGACTATTAATTCTATCCCAAATAATTGTCCCTAGAAGTTTTCCACAACATTAAACTAACTGATCTGTAATTGCTGGGTTTATCTTTGCATGTTTTGTGAAGAAGTGTGTAATGTTTGAAAACTAAAAGAGCTTGGCCAACGCCTCTGCAGTTTCCACTCTTCCTTCATTTATCCTTGGATGCATCTCATCTGGTCTAGGAACTTGTCAACTTGTAAGTGTCAACAGCTTATTTGATACATCCTTTTTCAGTTTTGAATTTTTCTGGTGAGTTCTTTGAGTTTGTTTTTACACTGTTACCAAAGCCTGGTTAACATCTACTTCCTTGGAAAAGACAAATGCAAAATATTCATCTAATACATCAGCCATGCTCCCTGCCCCGAAGTGTAAATCACTTTTTTCGTTCCTAATTGCTCTTCTCCTTTAGCACTCTTTTCGATGCCCAAAGAAGACTTTGGGATACCTCTGGCTGTTGCTGCTAGTTTTTTCTGATATCCCCATTTTACTTTTCTTAGGTGTTTTTTCATTGTTCATCTGCATTTTGCATTCAGCTTTGTTCTCAATGTGTTTTTCTACCTGAAACCTGTCAAAAGTATATGTCTTCTATATCTTAACTTAACTTCTATATCCTTTTCTCATCAATGCAGCCCTGGATTTGTTTGTCCAACTTTTTTTTTGAGAATATATCTTGATTGTAGTGGAATTGTCTTCTCTTTGAAGATTGCTGGAAAAGCGCAGCAGGTCAGGCAGCATCCAAGGAACAGGAGAATCGACATTTCGGGCATAAGCCCTTCTTCAGGAAGGCTTATGCCCGAAACGTCGATTCTCCTATTCCTTGGATGCTGCCTGACCTGCTGCGCTTTTCCAGCAACACATTTTCAGCTCTGATCTCCAGCATCTGCAGCCTTCACTTTCATCTCTTTGAAGATAGCCTATAGCTGTAGTCTTTCCTGCTAACCTTTTTGGCTCTAGTCAATTGGGCCCAGCTCTGAAGTCTGCTCTCACCCAGTTAGTTAATCTTACTCTTGATTGTCCATTATCATCTTTACGCTATTCCTAAGTTACATGATACAATGATAACTGTCCTCTAAGCGTTCGCTCCCTGACATTTGATGAACTTGGACTGGGCACTTGGTGCTGTAGAAGATTCTGCAAACAGTTTAAGGGTGCTTGCTGCTCTTTGTCCTTAACACTAATACTATCCCAGTCTGTATTTGTGTAATTAAAGTCACCCAATATAATTACTCTATAATGTTTGTATCTTTTGGTAATTTATTTTCAGATTTAATTGTCTACATTGTTTCCACTAGTTGTAGATTACACTGATGAGTGTATTGCAGCCTTCTTGCTCCTTGGCTCTAGCCAGATAAATTCTGTCCTTGGATCTGCCTCCTTTTCCTATTTTTAATGTAAACAGGAGTATTTAGCAAACCAAAATTAGCAATTGCTGGTGAAACTTAGCAGGTCTGTTCTGTTAAGCTGTGCTGAGGAAGGGTCACTGGATTCAAAATGTTAACTCTGATTTCTGTCCAGAAATGCTACCAGACCAGCTGAGTTTTGCGAGCAATTTTGTTTTTGTTCTAGATTTCCAGCATCCAAAGTTCTTTGGGGTTTTCCTTTCTTCCTCAAGCCAGATATGTAATTACTGCAAAATTCTAATATTACATGGCAAAATGCACTGGTATCCTTGCGTGGTCGCAAGCATTACAGATACCAGTTTTCAGGTAATTGGATTCATTGCAAGTGATATCAAGAAATGATAGGAGCCACTGGCTACTGCAAAGTGTATGCTCCCTGATAACATTCTGGCAATAGTACTAAAGGATGTGCTCCAGAACTTCCTGTTTCCCTAGCCAACCTGTTCAGTACAGTTACAATACTGACATCTACCCCACAATGTGGAAAATTGCCCAGGTATGTCCTGTATGCAAATCAGGACAAATCCAATCCATCCAATAACTGCCCCATTACTTTTAGTCTTAATCATTAGTATTGTGATGGAAGGTGTCATGAACAGTGCTATGAAGCAATAACCTGCTAATTGATGCCCAGTTGGAGTTCTGCCAGGACCATCCAGTTCCTGAAAGTGAGAGTGACAGCTTTGACATCAATGCATGGACTAGGGAACCAGGAGCGAATACTCCATGTATGATACCAATGTGCACAATAATACAAGGAGGACAGATAGCACTAGAATAATACATTAATAATTGCAGTGAAGGTAAGGGAGAAATCATTTTACACAAGTATGGTATCGAGGAGCCTTAGCAAAACTGGAATCAGTGGTTATCGGGGGCACACTCTGGTTGGAGTTATACCTGGCACAAATGAAGATGGCTGTGGTTGTAGGAGGTCAGTCATCTTAACTCCAGCACATCTCTGTAGGAGTTCTTTAGGGCAGTGTTCTAAGCACAAACAACTTCAGCTGCTTCATCAATGACCTTTATTATAAGGTCAGAAATCGGGATGTTCACTGACTATTGCACATTGTTCAGAACCATTTTGATTTCTCACACACTGAAGCTGTCCATGTTCAAATGTAATAAGATCTGGATAATATCTTGCCAGTAATATTCTGGTGACAGAAACACCGGGCGATGACCATCATCAGTAGGAGGCAGTCTAACCACTGCTCTTTAACTTTCAGTGCCATCACTGAATATCCCAGTGTCAATATCCTGGCGGTTACGATTGACAAGAAACTCAATTGGATTTGCCATTTAAATGCCGTGGCTGCAAGAGCAGACTAGGAATACTGTAGCGAGTAACACACCGCCTAACTACCTAAGCCTGTCTGCCATCAAGGCACAAGTCTGGAGTATGATGGAATGTTCTCCACTTGGCTGGATGGATGCAGCTCTAGCAACACTCAAAGCTTGACACTATCCAGGATAAAGCAGCCCATTTAATTGGCACAACATCCACTTGTTGCCACATCGACACTCAGTGGCAGAAGTGTGTACTATCGACAAGATGCACTCTAGAAATTCACCTAAGGATCCTCAAAAAGCACATTCTAAACCCATGGCCACTTCCATCATTGAGGATAAGGGCAGCAGACAGTGTACATGGGAACACTACCAACGTCAAGTTCCCCTCCAAACCATTCACTACTCTGATCTGAAAATATATTGCACTTCCTCCATTGTTGCTAGGTCAAAATCCAGGAATTCCCTCCCGAATGGCATTGTGGATTGCAGTAGTTGAAGAAAGCAGCTCACCAGCGCCTTTTTCAAGGACAGGTAATAAATGCTGGCCAGCCAGCAACACCTACATCCCACAAATGAATTTTTAAAAAATAATTGCATATGTAGTTCACCAATCTAATTTGCATACAAACAATACACCACTGATTTTGATAAGTTTTGATTTCTCCCTTACCTTCACTGCAATTATTAATGTATTATTCTAGTGCTATCTGTCCTCCTTGTATTATTGTGCACATTGGTATCATACATGGAGTATTCGCTTCTGGTTCCCTAGTCCATGCAGAATTAGTTTTGAACCTTTTTGACAGTATGAGGAAAGCCCCTCAAGGAACTCTGCCTGAATCTGTTGAAGTGCTACCCATCTTACAAGTGCTGTCTTCTCCAGAGCTAGTCTGTGTCCCAAGAATTTGAAACCCTCCCTACTGCACCATCTTTCAAGTCATGCATTCACCTGTCTTATTCTCTTATTTATATACTCATCGTATACGATACTGGAATTAACAAAATCAGAAAATGTTGGAAAGATTCAGCAGATCTATGGAGGGAAAAGGGTTAACATTTCTAGTCCAAAGATCCTTCTTCAGAACAGAAATTAATACAGGAAGTGATCTGGAGATTACTATGTTTGGCATCCTGCTTGCTAATTTTCCACCTAGTTTTCTCAATTACAATTTAATTTTTAATTAGCATCTGTTCCTTTGGATTACCTCATCAAATAGAGGAATCACTGCAATTGTCCGAAACCATGATCTGATTTGTAAATCAAAATTGTGTTTATCAAATGTTTTGATTTCTTGTATGATGGTCAGCTACCTATTGGAATTCTTGATATTCCCACTCATGAGGTTTGTCTCTGAAACCAGAACATTACTTTTTTATAACACGCGCTCTCTCTCCACCCACTCCTCCGCCCTCGAGCCGAATTGCCATCTTGGACTTGATAATGCATTGGAAATGGAAATGAACTCCCACTTGTCATGTGCAATACAGTTGTCACATTGGTCATAAGAATGATATTTAACTATGCAAATGTTAGGTTTTGCTTTTGTTTTATACACTGACAATGTCAGAAGTGAACAATTGATTGCTTTTTAAGATAGGTGAATGTTGGTTAAAAAATCATTTTTGTTTTGAAGCTTTAAAATTTTCTATTCCCTTCCACACCGATTGACTTCAAAGCAGTTACTGAGGGAAGGAGCAATAGTTGAGTCCACAATCTCTGTGCTGAAATTGAACTTATTGTCCCATGGCCCTAGTTCCTTTGGCAAAGTAAATTGCATGTGCAGTGTGAAATGATTTTTGCCAGACCACAATGTGGAAAGCTAACTGCAGCTGACTGCCAAAATTGGTTTGCAAATGCACTGCAGAAATGCAGTGGGATAGATTTTGTAAGATTTAAGGTGTATCCATATTCTGCGATCAAAATAATGAGCTTGGCATTCTATTGAGGAGTGTTGTCATTCTGATGTAATGATACTTTATTGAAAATCCTGATTTGTGACACAGCCATTTTTATCTCCATTAATAAAACTCCACACAGTTACCAGTGGATTAAACACATCATTGAATATTTTAGAGAGAGCTGACTGGTGGTGTTAACAAATGAGGAAGTTATCCTAGATCATTTGGTTGTGCCAAAACACAAACTTGCTCTATATAATTCCAGAAATGTGCTATACTGCAACTGAATATTTGTAGGTGGTCTGGATAGTTTGTTAGTAGAAGAAGGATCTTCTATTGCATGAAAAGTATATGTGTAACTTCGTTAAGATATTTCATCAACAACAATAACTAGTTGCATTTATAAAACAACTTGACATGTGAGTTTTTGCTGTTAATTTAGACCCACTATATTTTTAAAAGCTCTTTATTCACTTGTGGGAAGTGGGTGTCGCTGGCTGAGTCACCATTTATTGCCTGTTCCTAGTTGCCCTTGAAAAGGTAGTGAGCTGCTGCATTGAACAGCTTCAGTCCATGTGCTGTTGGTAGATCCACGATGGATTTAAGAAGGGAATTCTGGGATTTAGACACTGAAGGAACAGTGATGTATTTCAAAGTCAGGAGTGACTTGGAAGGGAAATTGCCAAATGGTGGTATTCCCATTTTTCTACTGCCCTTATCATTCTAGATTGAGGTGGTCGTGGGTGCATCTTGTAGATGACACAACTGCTGCTACTGAGTGTTGGAAGTGGAAGGAATGATAATTTTGGAAGTGGTGCCAATCCAAAAGGTTTGCTGAGTCCTATTTTTATCCAGTATTATTTGCACCTTGAAATGCATTAGAATTTAATTGATGAACTGAGATGCATTTTCCTGGGTGTTTTTCTTGTCTGCATTCATGCCTTTTTGATGTCAATAGGAATTGCCTGTCTTGTCATGCTTCTGATGAGATGCTAGCACAAGGATTAGAGATGTAATGCATGTGAGGAGGTAATTGATTTGATTTCCCTGAACAAAAGTTCATGGATAAAATTCTCAAACAACAGAAATGAGAATTTGAGATAATGTAACTTGTCCTTTTACAATGTAAGTGAGAAGAACAAATGAGGTATATGAGAGAAACTGCCTTTCCTAATGAATATATACATGATGCTGGTCTAACAAATTATTACAATCATTGCTTGAAAAATTCATTGTAGTTCTATATCATTTGTTTGCAATATTTTCTAAATACAGTCTATTTTGCTGTAATGTGGTAGTTGCATTCCCATGTGAACTTGTGTTATAGAAAATCGTGCAATAGAAATAATGGGGCTTATGGGAAAAATGGGATTCGAGGCGAACCACTAAAAATATCAGTAAAAATTGAAACAAAAATAGTTAGCCTAACACAAACGATGGCACAATCTGAGTTAATGTTAATGAAATAATACCATACATTTAACACTTTAAGGACATTGAGTTGCTGGGTTACAGTACTGTACAGGTTGTTCTGTTATAACACACCTCGTAACGCGATTGATGAATTGTGGACATTGTTTCTAATGCATGAACTTTTAAAACATGTGTTGGCTGTAATGTGATTACATCACCAACATTTTAAGCGCTGTTTCTAAAGTGTAATTTTTGCACAAGAACACAATTATCATGCTATAGAAGAACTATCTGTATTAAGATGGAGGCTGAGGGTCGTCATGAGCATCATCATTACTTTCAGGTGCAGTTCTGAGAGAAGGGTTACAATGAAAGAAAATATTTTAGTCCGGAAGTGGATGGCTGTAGTTCATTGTCCTCTGACTGTTTCTTGAGGGTTGGCTTAAAAAAAAACATGTAGTTTTTGCTGCTTTGCCTGCCATCTATCTTCTTTCATGAAAAAACTGTTCATAGGATGCCAGATAAGACTTAATGCCACAAACTGCTATCCTGCTGCGTTCACATTGTCTTCTAAGAGTTGCAACTGTTTCTCAACTTCCTTCTGGATAGCAGACAGAAATGGAAAGTTCTCGTGGTGCTTCATATTGGAATTCATCGTCTTCATCTCGAGCTTCAATTTCCCCCACAGCAATAAGTTATTGTAGATCATCTGTGGAGAGATCTTCACAATAGGACTTGAGCAGCTCCGCAAATGTCCTCAGTCTCAGTTTCTTCAAATCCAACTTGCTTTGTTCTTTGTTCGCTGGAAGCTCCTCTGAAATAAGAAGGAAATTTGGGCTAAGCTTCCACCAGACTGCATGCAAGCAGTCCTTACTGACATCACCCCAGGCCTCCACAATGATGTCATAGCATTCTTAATGTTAAATCTTTTCCAAAATTGAAAATCACTGTCCTCATTATCCCCCTCAGTAGCTGTGATCAGCTTTCTGAATGTCTGCCTTAAATAATAAATTTTAAAAGTTGCTATTGCACCTTGGTCCATGAGTTGAATGAGCAAGGTTGTGTTCTAAGGTTGAAATAGCACTTTGATGTTTTCAGAAAGCTCACCAATGGTTTGAGGATGGCTTGGGGCATTGTCCAGAATGAGGAAAATCTTGAAATCCAAATCTTTTCTCCTGCAATAATTTCTAAAAGCATCTTCAAACATCAAGGTTAGAAAAAAATGCCCCATCATCCAACCTCTTCTGCTTGACTTGAAGTAAACACCTAGAGTGAACTTAAGGAAACCTTTTTTTCAAGGCTCTTGGCTTGGCATCATGGTACACCAACACAGCTTAAGCTTTAAGTCACCAGGAGCATTGGCACCCAACAACAGTCATACGATCCTTTGCAACCTTAAAATCTGGAGTGCTTCACTGCTGGAAATGTAGGTTCTGGATGGCATTCGCTTCCAGTATAAACCTATCTTCTTCAAACTGAAGATTTGATCTAAAGGTGTAGTTGCCTTCCTCAAATAATTTTTTCACCATAGGAGGAAATAACAGTACACTTTCCTCATCTGCACTGGCAGCTTTGACACATAACTTAAAGTTATGAAAAGCATAGTGGTTCTTAAATCCAGCAAACCAGCCACTACTAGCACTGAAGCCAGGATTTTCAACCTTTTTTTCGTTAGGTTCCATTTACACACTTAGAAGCTGCTCCATTTCCTCAAGTTCCCTTGTTCGTAATCTCAGATTTGCTAGCACTCAGACTTATTCTAGCAAAGCAGTTTGCTTCCATTCTATATCCGCATTGTCTCTAATGGTGTGTAGTGTAGACCTTTTTATTCCTGTTGCACAAACAATATCACATGTTCTTCATTACGCTCAAAATGCTTCTAGCTTCTGTTAAAGTGTTATAGCCTTTCTTTAACGGTTGCCACCTGAAATTTTTTTTTCACCTAGATACTTCATGTTGACATTCTTGCAACTTTGTCCTTCCATATTCATGAAAACACAGTAAGATTTGCAAAAAACAGGACCTAAAATGACTGAGTACAGCACTGTACCTTCCATGAAGCACTTTACTACAAAACACATAACTGACTGACTGTGACACTTAGTGCTAGGGATGGAATTGCATAATAAACTACAGGAGTTTGCATTATGTTTAAAAAAAACCAAACTCAATTCACCAATCACATTACAGCCAAATCCTGCTGATGAAACACTCATTATGGGAGAACGACTGTACAAAGCTGAAGTGACTTGTGTATTTAGATTAGATTCCCTACAGTATGGAAACAGGCCCTTTGGCCCAATAAGTCCACACCGACCCCAAAGAGTAACCCACCCAGACGCATTTCCCTCTGACTGATACACCTAACACTAAGGGCAATTTAACATGGCCAATTCACCTGACCTGCACATCTTTGGACTGTGGGAGCACCCGGAGGAAACCCTCGCAGACACTGGAAGAATGTGCAAACTCCACACAGTCGCCTGAGGCTGGAATCGAACCTGGGACCCTGGTGCTATGAGGCAGCAGTGCTAACCACTGAGCCACCATGCCATAATACCATCTCTCTTAAACCATTTTTGCATTCCCTGATATTGGTGAATTTTGTCCTTTAAAGCAACAGAGTTCCTTGGAGAGGTTGTTACTCAGGTGCATCACTACATATGCGTAGCTTCAAATAACATCAGCAGCTGTTGTTTTCTGTGATTCTATTTCGATGTATCGTTCTTTCAGGCTTCATAATTCATATAGTCAAATACACACAGGAAGGGTTTTTTTAAGCATCACATTTCTCTCTTCACTTAAGTAAAAGTTAATTAAGTTGCAAATTTGCTTTCGAACTTTTTTGCTTGGGAGTGTGTAGTGTGTACAGTGCTGACTGAATTAGTGCAAAGAAAGCAGGTCATTTAGTGGCTTCCAAAGAATCATACATTTTAAAAAGAAAAGTCCTCAAGTCATTAGTTGGAAGATGTAAAACCTAATTTGCCCCACAAGGGAAATTAAATTGTTTAATTGATTAAATTTGAAGTCCTGAAGGACCTCAATTTGCAAATTGGCCATCTGGCACAACTGTATGTTGTATTGGTATTTCAGTCTATTTAATCTAGAAAACATCGATGCAAAGTTACATTTAATACTTCATCTTAAGTGATTTACTACATCAAAGGGCTGTACAAGTACAGGAGGTTATTGTGCTTGTATTTCTCTTTTTTGTCAAGTATCTTTTACAAAACGTTTTGAGGTGATAGTGATTTACAGCTGTGTTGCCTTGGTTGCTACCCTTTTGAATTTTTGCTCTTCACCCCATCTCCTTATTTCCCAGCATTTGTTTTCTAAGATGGGGACACTTGATGCATAGAGAATTTTAGTTGTACTTTCCCGAGCATTGTGGAGTGTCAATGTTGTGACAGTTCCTGTGGAAGCACTTGCATTTAATGAAGCATAACATTGATTGTGCTAACATTGATAGGCTGACAACAAACCACTGAAAAATGCTTTGCACAATCTTAGTATAACATTTAAAAGATTTAACTTTTTTGTGCTTGGAAGACTGGGGAATATTGAATATTTTAAATGTTTGTTTACCTTGCTGTATCATTGTCTAAGAATGCAATGGCTCATTATTAGTTTGCCTCAAAGTCAGCCACAAAAGCAATGAGGGAGCTGACGAGCAGCTGATTTTACTTTAACTGTTTTCAAGAGTGGCTGAATGCTGGTTCTTTGACACATGGGAAATGTTCTTAATCAAAGTTGAATTTCAAAACCATGGATGGTTATTGCATACTGAAGCACTTTGATTCAGTGCTGTGGGAACCTAATGTTTTCAATCATCAATCCAATATAGAAAGGCTTTGTCTTGAGCTCTCTGGGTAGTTTGTAGAGATTCAGAAAAGCATTGGCTAGTTAATTTGTTTTAACCATCACTAATTGTGATTCTAGGTAGTTTAAGTTATGTGATGTCTGTTGTTTTATAGTTAACTCACAGGTCCAGACTATTAAAGTACTGGTATTCAGTTCAAAGTATGTATCACCAGAATGTAATGGATCTTATGTTACTAACTCAATTGGCTTCTATATGTCAAATGTGACTGATTTGAGGATAAGCAACATTTCATCGAATTCAATTTCTATAAATATCCACTTCCTTCACTGTTGCTGTGTGGCTGCTGTAGGTACCATCTGGACGATGCACTGCAGCTACTCTCCCAGGTTTCTTCTGTGAGCATTTCCAAAGCACGATCTTGATGATTTAGGTGAGAAAGGGCAGTTGGTACATGAAATAACATCACCTCCAATTCTTTTTCCAATTCACAAACTACCCTGGCTTGGACATATAACACTGTTTCTTCTTCCACTCTGAAAATTCTGGAACACTACATGAAAGCACTGTGGACGCAATTGGCTATGCTGACTGCAGCAATTAAGAAAACCACTGATCACTGCCTTCTCTAGGGCAATTAGGAACAGCCGGTCTCAATGGTTGCCTGCCCCCCCACCCCCCAAAGGGCCCTTGTTGAGGTCTCATGTGGGCTATGTTTTGATTTTTGGGGACTGGTTTTTGGATTTCAGTGGCTCCTTTTTCAGTCTTGTTAACTTGTTCAATAGGTGATGCAGTTTTCTGCATTTGAGTTGATATAAGATGTTTGGACTTGTACAGGAGCAGAATTAGAACAATTTTCATCACTCTATTGAACTTAAAGGCACAGCACGCGTGGAAAGCATTAATTTTCTAGATATCTCCGTATTTGAGCTAGTGCAAGACAATAGGTGAAGTTAGCAGCAAATATATATTTTTTGAAAACATTGATCCTTCTGTACCCAAAGGTATTACCCTAAATATGGTTTTGTGTGGCTGATGAGGTCACAGTTAAACAATTGGAAGCTTGTCTCTAACTCACCACGCCAACTCAAGTAATTCATTGAATGCTTGACACTTTGAATTGTGATAATAACAAAATGCAAATCTTGAAGAGGTAAAACTGTTCAATGTGGGGCACTGTTAATTAGAATTTTAAGCTGACAGCAGTGAAAGAATGAGTGAGACAGTGGTATTAAATAAAGGTTAGTGCAGGAATCGTTCATAATTCTCATTAATAATTTCTAAGGTACTCTGGGTTAACATTTGCAGATATTATCAAAAATAAGGTACAACTGGCACTGATGAGGCCCACAATTTAAATAAATAAATTGCATCCAGTTTATCGTGGCACGGTGGCACAGTCGTTAGCACTGCTGCTTCACAGCGCTTGAGACCCGGGTTCAATTCCCGCCTCAGGCGACTGACTGTGTGGAGTTTGCACGTTCTCCCCGTGTCTGCGTGGGTTTCCTCCCACAGTCCAAAAATGTGCAGGTCAGGTGAATTGGCCATGCTAAATTGCCCGTAGTGTTCGGTAAGGGGTAGATGTAGGGGTATGGGTGAGTTGCGCTTCGACGGGTCGGTGTGGACTTGTTGGGCCGAAGGGTCTGTTTCCACACTGTAAGTAATCTAATCTAATCTTAAATTGTTAACTTATAAATGAGATGATGGACTTCGCTGGAAAAGCAGAGAGATGCACTTAAAAATTAAGACGAAAGGGTAGAAGAATAAAGAGGTCTAGGACTACAGGTGAATAAGTCAATAAAAACAGCAATGCAGATTAGCAAATCAGTTATGAATAGTTAACAAAGCAGTAAAGTTTTATGTCAGGCTGCAGTTAAACTACTCTGCACAGTTCTTGTCCCCACACTGTTTAAAAGGATGGAAGCTCTGACAAAATACAAAAAAAACACTAAGGGTGGCAATGACTGAGCTTCTGTCTAGATCAGAATGGTGCTGGAAAAGCATTATTCCTGATGAAGGGCTTTTGCCAGAAACGTTAACTTTTTTCCTGCTCCTCGGATGCTGCTTGACCTGCTGTGCTTTTCCAGCACCATTCTGATCTAAACTCTGGTTTCCAGCATCTGCAGTCCTCACTTTTGCCTAGTGACTGAGCTTCTAACTAGCAGAAAGACATTGTTATTTATCCTTTAAAAAACTGAAGAATTTGAGCAGTCCTGATAGACACACACACACATTTCTGGACATTTATATCCACCTGTTGGAGAATCTTAAAACAAGGACCACAAATATAAAGGTAAAGCTAAATGTACTTAACATACCACCCAGCATGGAGAAAAGTGGAGTAATATTTCAGACTGAGATTACCTTTATTTGAAATCCACTGGTACCTGACCTGTTGAGTATTTCCAACAATTGTTTTTATTTCAGATTTCTAGCATCCACCATATTTTGCTTTTGCATTAAGTCATAAATGTGTGATGGTTGCTAATATTTGTATTTGCAGATACATTCTATTTTGCTCAAAAAGCACACAACCTGCAAGCAGTCAACCCATGTGAATTTTATGAATTCCTATTTTGGAAATAGAACCAGTCCGATTCAAGATTGGGAAACGGACAGACTCGAACCTCACACTCTTAATAGATTGTCTGAGCTGAGATGCCACTTTTTTTGTAAAACCTTAAATTATCTCGAGAAGGAAGTTCTGGGATTTACATAATGAACCGAAATCTACA
The DNA here is from genome assembly GCF_037043375.1 of Chiloscyllium plagiosum. Classification (NCBI taxonomy): domain Eukaryota; kingdom Metazoa; phylum Chordata; class Chondrichthyes; order Orectolobiformes; family Hemiscylliidae; genus Chiloscyllium; species Chiloscyllium plagiosum. The sequence continues at coordinate 8,807,170 of NW_028270162.1, read as the reverse complement.
ACCATTTCTAAAAAATGGAAGACTTAACAGCAGTCTAGGTTTGTTCAAAATATTGTTTCAATTGCATGACACTAATCTTTTGCTATGAATTCTGTCTTATGATCCTGTTCCACAGCTATCTGAAAGAGCAGTGCTTCCAAATAAACCTGTTGTACTTAACCTGGTGTTGTGTGTGATTTTTAACTTTCCACCCCAGTCCAATACCGGTGCCTCCATGTCATGTTCAAGATATACAAAAGAATCTTTGACACTAGTTGAAAAGAAAGCACAATTCTCTTGGTTGAAAACTGAAAATGCTGGGTTGCTGGCAACATCCAGGAGACAGAAGCAGAATTGATGCTTTAGACAAACATTGACTGAGACTGCCATAGGCATAGAGTCATAGAGATGTATAGCATGGAAACAGACCCTTCGGTCCAACCCGTTCATGCCGACCAGATATCCCAATCCAATCTAGTCCCACCTGCCAGCACCCAGCCCATATCCCTCCAAACCCTCCCTGTTCATATACCCATCCAAATGCCTCTTAAATGTTGCAATTGTACTAGCCTCCACCGGCAGCTCATTCCATACACGTACTACCCTCTGCGTGAAAAGGTTGCTCCATAGGTCTCTTTTATATCTTTCCCCTCTCACGCTAAACCTATGCCCGCTAGTTCTGGACTCCCCGACCCAAGGGAAAAGACTTTGTCTATTTACCCTATCCAGGCTCCTCATAATTTTGTAAAACTCTAAGGTCATCCTTCAGCCTCTCCCTATAGCTTAAATCCTCCAACTCTGGCAACATCCTTGTAAATCTTTTCTGAACCCTTTCAAGTTTCACAACATCTTTCCAAAAGGAAGGAGACCAGAATTGCATGTAATATTCCAACAGTGGCCTAATCAATGTCTTGTACAGCCACAACATGACCTCCCAACTCCTGTACTCCATACTCTGACCAATAAATTGTGAGCTAACTGAAACTTAATTTGAATTCCTTTCCATGGTTCACTCTGATCTGATATTATTGTGATATATACATATTTATGTGCTTGGAGATTTGTGTGCTTATTCTTAGTCATTGAGATGTACAGCATGGAAACAGACCCTTGTCTGTTAGGTTTCGTATATGAGATGCAATTCACACAAGCCAACTTCTGCAAACAGTTAAAGTTTATTAAAGCTTGTACAAGCTATGTGACCCCATTTGACACCCCTTGCAGGCATGCGAGGTACAAAGAAACACATCCCCTTTATTTAGGCCAGTTGGCCATGCTTACAGATACTCTGGCCACTCCCCCACAGTTAAATGCCACTTGACAATCCCTAGTTACACAGTCAAGTTACCCCTGGTACAATGGCAGGATGAGATCATCCTCTGAGATAATGCTAATGCACTAATCCTGTGGAATCATTATGCAGATGACTTCCTGACTCTGATTCTCCAAGACAATGCAGGTGCAACATACCTCTGGTCAGAAAGCATTTCTGAATGGAAGAGATTGAACGATAGTTTAACTTGACAGTAGCAAGGGGGAGTAGCAGCAAATGCCTGTCCAATTGGGGTTTGGGTGATTTGTATTTTTTCATGATTGTTGTCCTCATCTAAAGATAGTGCAGTTTAACCCTTTAATATTACATTAAATGGGAATATCTCTCTGGACATTAATCTTTTAACATTACATTCTTCTATTTTAGCATTGCATGATAACCACCTAGATGACACTACTAGCTTTCAACACACTTTGCCAGCCAGTATTTAAGCAAGTTATTGATACACAGCATGCAATAATTACAGCAATAAAAATTACCAGTCCATACAGGAAATAGAATTTGAGGAATCGTGTCATGTGGGGGAAAAAAAATCACCAGCCAAGGTGTTAAATCCACAGTCCTTTAGTAACCACTCTGCCCACTCCAAGTCATGTGGAAACAAGCCAGTTCTCCAAAGTCTCCTACAGTGAAGTCCAACCTGAAAACAAAATTCAGTCTGTCCTTGCACACCACTCCATTGAGAAATCTGTATTCATGGATAAGGGCAGTTAAATACTTCACAAAACCCACGAGACTTCCATCCTTCCAGAGATGCTTCAGATGGTGGATACCATTGCATCTGAGTGTGCAGTGCAATAGCAGCAGTGTAGGTGAACGCAGCATTGTTTGCTGCTTCTGCTCCCACTCTGCTGTTAAATGTAACAAAGCCAACTGGCTTGTGATGTTACCTTGATCAGTGAACCTTCATATCCCTTAAATGATCGAAAGCCAAAGTAAAGCTCATGTGGTTTAATGTCCATAAGAAGGCCACTGACAAAAAACATCGTCACTGTGTTGTTAGCTTCTTTGCTTTTCATGCTCATGACTGGGGAGCTGATTTGAATCAGTTGGATCAGGTTGTGGAGGGGTAGGCGGTGGTCCAACAGCATGCTTTACCTGTGAATGGAGAAACTCAAGAGACTGTTAGCTGCTGAAAATATCTTTGCATTTCCTCTCTCATTCCTTCCTTGCCAAGGGTGGTTATCAGTCTGAAGATAGTCACACATTTAACTACACTAAATTGTGTCTGCCTATTTCAACATTCTTTGAATTCTTGAAGTCTATTTCTCTGTTCACTACTTATGATATCAAGTTTTATAAAATCCATACACTAAATTGCACTGCCTCAACAATTCAGACAATTATAAACAACAATCAGTGGTCCTAAAATCAAACCCTTGGAGGACCCTATTCAGGTTATTCAAAATTATTTTTCTTTAACAGATTAACGCTTGGCTAATATGAAAGCTGTTAAGAAAAGTATTTCCAAAATCTAGAACAGCAAGAAAACAACAGTGTTTCATATGCTCTAGCCATTTAAGAGGCAGTTACAGTTCAGATTTAAATCTCCAATCTTAGTCGGAAACAAATGCAGAATATTAAAATATGTTCTCCAAATATTAAGGGGGCCAATGAAGTCTCAACAATAATTAACAGAACTGAAACAGCTCAGCCTCTAGTTCTAATATCCCCTAAAATCTTAAAGTCAAACTTAAAAAGCATTTCTTTGAACACTCTGCATTAAAAACACAGCCGCAAAGATATTTTAATACAAAACTCTCATCTGGCTAAAGCATGGCCACAGACCCAACATTTTTTTAATAGGCATTGTAGAATTTCAAACAAGTCAGGGGCTCAAGGCACTCAATCAATTTGTTTTAAGGTTACAAGTTTGATAATTTTTAAAAAGGACATAATGTTGTACAATTTCAATGTTAAAACAAGATCTGCCCTATGACATAGCCCACAAAACCTATTGAATTGAGATACTGATTCAAACAAGGCAAAACAGTTACTTAATGATTTTCTGAACAAGTATTTTAACAAATCAAAAGATTTTAATCAAACAGTCATGCAGGGCATAATTTACTTTGAAACTTTCCCCCCTGGACCCAAGTATTAGTACAACCTTAATTTCAGCATTTCTCTTTTTCTTTGAAGAGCCTCTGGCCAGAATTCTTCTCATTTTAATATGGGGGAAAACACACACACATTTGAGACCCTCCCTCCCTCAGTTCAGCTGGTGATGATCCATGAAATGGAAAGCAAGGAGTTAAAAAGATGGAGGACGTGGCCCCAAAAGATGCACACCAGAGTCAGACAAAAATAAATCACGTTCACAGAGTCTGAATCAAACACCACGACACAGAAAAAACTCAAAAGCTTTGGTCCAAGATTCCCAAAGCTAGTGAACCCCACAGTGCCTGGTGCGCACACAGAAAAAAGATCACTAAAACATCCTCACCTCGATGGAAACGGAACTAGACCGAGGAACGCCACTCCACTACCGGAAGCGGCCGTGAAGAAAGACCAGCCGTACCCTCACGACGAAATCACACCTACAGACAAAACCTTGCAGCAGAGCACATGGCGCCACAGTCCAAGCCACACTTTGTCCCAGAACAAAGGCTTGCAGAGTCGAGTTCACATCTCAAAAACCCGGACAAAGCTTCCCCAGCAGTCAGTGCACTTTATTGTCGGTACCCGAGGGATCGGCTCCACTTTCTCCCCTTTTTTCTGGTGACGCCATGTTGCCTAAAAGTATTTCTAAGGGGAGGGGTGGGGAACAAAAGCAACAATTTTAAGAAGTACCAAATTCTTATTTTTTTACTCTAGAGCCTCAAATCTCGCCACTTGAAATTAAACTCCTTTTTACCTGGAGGACTCTAACCCCGATTTGCCCCTTTTTAAAACCTGGCTTCGCGCAAAGCATTGGTGTGCAAGTGTGTGTGTTACCTCAAAGATTCCATCACCATCGAGTCCCAGGAGACGAGGGGTCGTCTGAAAGGTAGATTTAGAGAGAGAGAGACCAATGTGAAGCTTAACTTGTGGGCCTATCTGTCTCACGCAACCGACACTCAAATGATCGCTTATCCAGTTCACCTGGAAGCTCAGTGTATGTTAGAATCCCACTGATGCCATCATATATTTGGTTATTTTCCACACGAGATGCAGTTCGCACACCCCAACTTCTGCAAACAATTTATTAAAGCTTGTACAAGCTAGGTGACCCCCTTTGATGCCTGCCCGCCCATCGCGCAGGTGTTCGAGGTTGAGTCAAAGTGAGGCCCTGAACAAAGAAAACACATTCCGTTTATACAGGTCTGTGGTTATGCTTGCAGATGCTCTGGCCACTCCTCCACAGTTGCATGCCACTCAAGACAACCCCCAGTGACTCACCGTCACAAATTACCCCAGGTTCAATGGCAGGATGAGATCATCTCAGAGATAATGCTGATGCCCTAATCCTGGGAAATTGTTATGCAGACAATGCCCTGACTCAGTGATTCCCTTAACCAATGACCTGTACAGCTGCAAGATGACCTCCCAACTCCTATACTCAATGCTCTGACCAATAAAGAAAAGCATATTGAATGCCATCTTCACTATCCTATCTACCTGTGACTACTTTCTAGGAACTATGAACCTGCACTCCAAGGTCTCTTTGTTCATCAACACTCCCTAGGACTTTACCATTAAGTGTATAACTCCTGCTCTGATTTGCTTTCCCAAAATGCAACACCACACATTTATCTAAACTAAATTCCATCTGCCACTCCTCAGCTCATTGGCCCGTCTGATCAAGATGCCATTGTAATCTGAGGTAACCTTCTTTGCTGTCCACTACACCTCCAATTTTTGTGTCACCTGCAAACTTACTAACTATACCTCCTGTGTTCATATCCAAATCATTTATATAAATGACAAAAAACAGTGGAGCCAGCACAGATCCTTGTGGCACTCCACTGGTCACAGGCCTCCAGTCTGAAAAACAACCCTCCACCACCACCCTCTGTCTTCTGCCTTTGAGCCAGTTCTATATCCAAAATGCTACTTCTCCCTGTTTCCAGAAGAAGGGCTTATGCCCGAAACGTCGATTCTCCTGTTCCCTGGATGCTGCCTGACCTGCTGCGCTTTTCCAGCAACACATTTTTCAGTCCATGAGATCTAACCTTGCTAACCAGTCTCACATGGGGAACCTTGTCAAACACCTTACTGAAGTCCATATAGATCATGTCTACCACTCTGCCCTCATCAATCATGTTCGTTACTTCTTCAAAAAACTCAATCAAGTTTGTGAGACATGATTTCCCATGCACAAAGCTATGCTGACTATCCCTAATTAGTTCTTGCCTTTCAAACACATGTAAATCCTGTCCCTTAGGATTCCCTCCAACAACTTGCCCACCACTTACCTGATTGCTTCATAGTTTATTTATTGTTCTTTTTCCACCATCATTTTGTGACTTATTCCTCTTGCAATCTCACCCCTGTTCATTCTGTCTGGTTCTCCTCTCATCCCATTAATTACTTCATCCCTCTTTTCTTTCTATTTCTCTCTTGTTGTGGTTCTGTTCGCCGAGCTGGAAGTTCTCTTATCAATGACCATACTACTTCAGTCTCAACTTATCACTTTCTTTGCTCAACTGTCTCCCTGATGTTCTAGCTCTTGATGCTGCCCCTTCTTGTCACTCCACATATCCATTACTGCTTCCTTTTTATTATCAAGTTGTTCCACCTCTACCTTTACATTTAAGTTTCTCTGCTATATAACAGAGCTGGTCTCTTAGCTGTCTTATTTTTGAGTTTCAATAATGCTTTTCTATCATTTAGTACTTCACTGCACTTTGTCCAATTATTCTTACTAAATTGATTCTTACTTCCAATTTCTGTTACCATTGACCCCAAGTACTTGAAATTATTCACTTTTCCCCTGGGATGGTATGCTGGTATATGCAATTGCATAAACCTATAGGTTAGAGTTTCCAAACAAAAACCATTTTATTATATGTTGGGCTGGAATTCATCAACCTTCAATGGTGCTCTAATACTATCATGCAGTCCACTGAATTAAATTCAAACTAAGTGGGCCACTTCCTTTCTATATAATTTTAGATCAAGCAAGCAAATCTGTTATCCTTACCCTCTCTCATTCTGTTTGTTGCACTTTATAAAGTGCTGTTTTTAAAATTCACATCTTTTGTGCTCAAATTCGTCTTTGGCCTTGTCCCTCTTATATCTATAGTTTCTTCCAGCCTTGGAACTCTCAAAGTCTCTTTGCTCTGAGATGTTAAGGGGTTAGTTTGCTCTGCTGACCTGCTCACCTGGGGGCTGGGGTGGTATGTTTCTCTGTCTTACAGGTATTATCATCTAGTATTCAGAGTAAACTTGCATTATCATCTCCTATTCAGAATCAGTAAGAACCTTGCAATTAAAATTCTGACCACATCCTGTAATTTTAAAAAAACTATTTACAACAGATCCTGCCGTTAGGGGATGATTCACATTACATTGTTTCTGGAGATGATCAGGTTACTGTCTTGTGTCTTGAGTGGCATGTGACTGTGGGGGTTGTCTTGTGGGCTTTTTAACTGTGATGTGAGATTTGGTTCCTTTGTTCAGAGCCTTGCTTGACACACTCTGCAAGCATTGTGAAGAGTGTTAAGTGATCCTCCAAAGCTTGTACTTAATAAAGTTTGGTTGCTAACAGAAGTTAGCATATTGCAGTTGTATCACGTGTGTAAGAATCCCAAGAAAAAGAACCTAACAGCTCTTGCAATTTTTTGCCTCTTATGTTCCCTGAATTTCATCACTTTTCCCTTTTTGAAGGCTCTTGGGCCCGAGGCTCTGGAATTCCCCCTCTAAATCTCCACTTCTACCTCCTCCTTTTTAAACTACCCTTTAAAAGCTACCACTTCAAACAAAATGTAGATTGCCTATTTTAATATTTCCTTTTGTGGCTGTCAATGTTTTTAGATGCCCATTCTTCAGACGACAACAGCTACTTATTAAAATCCTCTAGTGTAAATAAAGTTTGTATTTAGTTTGTTTTCACAATGTTTTGACATTGTAGTCACATCTTTGATTTTTCAGTTCTTAAAAACTTAATTGTATAATGGAATATTATCAAGGCAGCTTCACAAATGCATTGTGTATTGGTTACCACTCTGCTGTACCATACTTTTTGCTGCTACTAGGTGTGATTCTGAACACTTACTGTAACTGCTTTAATTGGAGAATAGTAGTTTATCCAGAAATTGTTTCAGTGCTGAACAGATTTTTGTCATTAAATTGTGAACAAGTGAACTTGATTGCTCAACGTGGTTTTGCTGGTGGCTTGTTGTTGAAGAGATAAATGTGATTTTGTTTTTCTTCAGTGCCAGTTCTCAAAGCATACAATAACGATGGGGAAAAAATATTGTCAGCTGTTTGTTTTTGGTTATTAAACCTCACAATGTTTAATAAAACAATTTTTAAATACTGGAAAGTGATACTTGTTGACAATTTTTCCCAACAAATTGAAAACAAATGATTCAAGTTGCTGAATTGAAATTGCACAAATTATTAAATGATCTAAACAGGACTTTTTATTAATATATTTGCATGGATATTGTTTAAATGTATGTGACATGATTTAGATAAGGGTGTGATATGATTATAGATGTGTACATTATTTCCAAGGAGCCAGCTTGAAGCAGTTAGCCTCTGCCTGAATATTGGCTGTGAGAGAATTCATTTTCGGGACATTTTGTGATTCAGATGACCATGAAACTACCAATGCACCCTAACTTGCTATGTACTATTTTTATCTCTATTCTGTCATTTGGAAATTTTAGCTAGACAGAACTATTCCACTATTTAAAATATACAAGGGACAATTCCCAAACGCTGCCCAATGGAGGACACTGAATTCCCAGGTCTCAATTGTTGCCTCTCATAATGACATATCTGAGATTAGGTACAAGAATCTGTTTTGTCCTCAATCCATTTGTGGTAAAACGTGTTGTTGAGCAACCAAAGAAAATACACTATTATTGTGTTGCAATCACATTTTAGGATTTTTCTATGTACATGCATTTCCATGTAAGGGAATTTGCCTGATCACAGTATGCATTTAATGATGTTTTCTTTTTTACTTCATGGAAAATTCCCATGGTGAGGAATGTTCATGCTTGAGTAATGTTGGCAATCATTGAACACATTTTCAGCAGCATGAAGTACTACAGACATTTTGATGGGGTCAGAGAATTAGGTTCTGCCCTTCTCACTATCATATTATATTACATTATGATCCATTCAAGACTTTTGTAAGCAAATGTGCACAATAGTACTGATTTATTTCAGGAGCTGACAACATCTTTATAAGATAGTTTCTTGGAAGTGCAAAACTTGAGCATTGCTGAGAGAAGACTTTTTTTTCCCGAAAACCTTTTCATCTTGCACTGTTCAAGATATTTGCAGGAAGGAAAGCCACACTTATATTGTGAGAGTACATGGGGCAATTCCCAAGAAATGCCAATGAGTGCAAGGTGAAAAGCTTTGACAAAGTATCTTAGTTTCAGCAATACTCCTTCTAATGAATTTAGATGAGTCAGCTGCTCCCTCATTGAAATCCTGTTGTGTATTGTGAATAAGTATTTTGGCAGCTGAAAGATATATTAGAATGCCTCCAACAGTTCTTTAACAAGAAAGTTTGTTTGGTCTGTTCATTGTGGCATTGATCATTTCCTCATTAATTTGAATTTTAAAAGATTATTTAGAACAGTATTATGTTGAGATTTCCTTTTGTTTAATTCTTGCCCCCTCTAATGTTCTCAGCTGCAGCATCAGCTGATGATAAACTAATGACTGAGTTAGTCTGTCATTGTTAATGCGTAATATACACGAAATTGCTTCTTTCCTGTAACTATAAAATTAATGCAATTTGATGTATTTTATGTAGTTTTATGAATTTTTTGGAAAATTCTACGCCAGTTAATATTGGTGTACGCTTCAGTATCCAAAGGCTGTTGTGTATGATCTGTCTGAATTTCCAACGCTGAAGAAATGCACTGATGTGTTCAGACACCCATTTATCAAATAATTAAAGCAAAGCAGGCAGCTGGTTAGATCATTTGGCTGGACAATTGAATAATTGCAATACTATTGGATTTGATTCTTCCTCCAACTATCTAGACTTCGATAATTCACTCATGATTTATTTCAACATTTATTTCTCATCCATTGTTGCTGATGAGAAAGTAGTGCAGCTGGTAGTTTTCCCATGTAACTGCTGCCTTCTTGAAAGTGCTACCTATGGAGACTAGGTAAATTTCTGCAATGCACTTTGTAGGTGGTATATACACTGCTGCTATTGTTCATCACTGGGTGGAGAGAATGAGTGTTTTTTTGGTGCGTTAATTAAGCAAGCCTCTTTGTCCTGGTTGGTGTCTCACTTCTTGTCTGTTGTTCAAGCTGTACTCATACAGGTAAATAGGCAATGTTCCATCACACCTTGTAGATGTATAGGCTTTAGGGAGTCAGCAGGTGAGTTTTTTTTATGATTAGATTCCCTACAGTGTTGAAACAGGCCCTTCGGCCCAACCAGTCCACACCGACCCTCTGAAGAGTAACCCACCCAGACCCGTTTCCCTCTGACTAATGCACCTAACACTATGGGCACTGGCCAATTCACCTGACCTGCACGTCTTTGTGACTGTGGGAGGAAACCGGAGCACATGGAGGAAACTCTCGCAGACACTGGGAGAATGTGCAAGCACCACACAGGCAGTCGCCCGAGACTGGAACCGAACCTGGGACCCTGGTGCTGTGAGGCAGTAGTGCTAACCACTGAGCCACTGTGCCACCCCACGTAGAATGCTTTAGTATTTGAGTTGTGGATGTGCTGAAAATTGGAATCATCAATGAGTAGACTACATTTGGGATATTGTGAGTGGTTTTGAGCCCCTTATCTAAGGAAGGTCTTGGAGTGGGTTCAGAGGAGGTTGATAAGAATGATCCCAGGAATGAAAGGCTAATCATATGAAGACCTGTTGAGAATTCTGGGTCTGTACTAAATAGAGTTTGGATGGATGAGGACGATCTCATCTGAAGCTTGCAGAATACTGAGAGGTCTGGATAGAGTTGATGGGGAAGGTGTTTCCAGTAGAAGAAACGAGGAACTGAGGGGACAGCCCTCCGGCAGAGGGTAATGAATCTGTGGAACCACTGTTTCAGAAGGCTGTGGAGGCCTAGTCATCAAGTGCGTTTAAGCCAGAGATAGATTCTTGAATAATAAGGAGATCAAAGGTTACAGAGAGAATAGAATCATGGGGTCATACAGGCTAGAAACAGGCCCTTCAGCCCACAAGTCTATGCTGAGCAACAAACACACCTGCTATGCCCTCTCATTTTAAATGTTTCCTTATATTTATTAAATGTTGTGCAAATATTTGTACCACCACTTCCTCAGGCAGCACCTTCCATATTTTTAACCACTGTCTAGGTGAAAAAAAATTCTTTCTCAGATTTCCTTTAAGAAACTTGCTTCATTTGGAGAAGGCAAGAAAATGAGGCTGAGAAACACGTCAGCCATGATCAAATGGTAGAGCGGACTTGATGGGCAGAACGGCCTAACTCTGCTCCTACATCTTATCCCCACTTTTGGCCTTTATGATAGAGGGAAAATCATTGATTGAGCAGCTGAAAATGGTTGAACCCAGGATGTTATGCTGAAGAACTCCTACAGAAATGTCTGTACACATCTACAAAGCCAGGATGAGTCTGTTCAGCCATGATTGAATGACGGAGCAGACTCGGTGGGCTGAATAGCCTAACTTCTGCCTTTATGACTGACCTCCAACAACCACAGCTGCCTTCCTATGTGTCAAGTATAATTCTAATCTGTGAAGAGTATCCTCTCAGATTTCCATTGATTTTGGTTTTGCTAGAGCTCCTTCATGCTGCACCCATTCAAGTGAGGCTCTGATGTCAAGGATAGTCACACTCTCACCAAGGTCACAATGAGGTTAAGAGCTGATTGTCCCTGGCCAACCCAAGCTGAGCATCCATGAGACAGTTATTGTTAAACAAGTTTTTGGTAGCACTGTTGATGATAATCAGTAAAGTGTTGAAAGATGCTGAGAGTAGACTGAGAACAGTAATTTGCCAGGTTGGATTTGTCCCACTTTTGTATACAGGGCATATCTGGGCACTTTTCCAAATTGTCAGCAAGCTGTTTTAGCTGTACAGGAACAGCTTGACAGGGGCCATGGCAAGTAATGGAGCACATGTTGTCTTCAGTACATTTGCCAAAATATTGTCCAAACCAATAGCTATGGCAGTACACAGCCATCCTAAGCAACCTTTGAAGAATAGATATGCAAGAAATCCTGTAGTAATTATGGTTGCACCTGGGATTTTGGCAAGTTACTTTTATGGTTTAAAGGGGAGGAAAAAGCCAAAAGTCAGTCACTTGTTGTCGCATCTAAGAAATAATGGACAATTTATCAAAGTCTAATTGTTAACAAACATGAGTATTTCTGTTGCTGATATAACATTGAAAGTCATTGAGCTAAGAGGAATTTAAATTCTTTGCAGTAAAGTCACCAAATAAAGTTTTGTCCACTTTAACTAGAGAAACAATTTGATTGGGCTCTGATGCAGATTTCTTTGACTTAAAAATGTCATTACTGTACTTTGATATGCTGTCACAAGATTAGTTTTGTCCACTAAGTACCATATGGTGCAGTTTCATCACAAGGACTTAATCCCATGTGTTAGCTGTTAATGTTACTAAGCTACAAATAGATTTTTCAGATGTTCCAGACATATGCTGACTGCAGAGATTATGTACGGGTTATTTTAATGTGTTGAAAATTCAGTTGTTTTGTGTTGCTGGTAGGATATCACTTGCCACTTTTTAAAAAAACCAATACTGTTTATTCACAGTGTTGAACTTATCCATCATGCCATTTTATTTCTGTATTGTAAATCATCCCTGCTATGGTGGGTGGGGGAGGGGGGAATAAAACCTCTGCAGGTTTTATACTAATAATAAACAAAATCTGAAAGTTTTAAGGAAAAGAAATTACTTATGTTATGGATAGGTTAGGTGAATTGATCAAAATTTGGCAATCAAGTTTAACGTGGATAAATGAGGTTCTCCCTTCTAGTAAACTTCTGAGTGCTTCCGTGTAAAGGGCTCTAGGTGTCCTCAAATACGAACTGCAGAAAACTAGTATGCATGTTCGGCAGGTAATGAGGAAGTCAAATGGAATTTTGGCATTTATTGCTAAATGAATAGAATGTAAAAGTAGCAAAGTGTTACTGCAATTGTACAAGGCATTAGTGAGACTGCAGCTGGAGCATTGAACAGTTTTGTCCCCATACCTCAGGAAGGATGTAGTTGCTTTGGAGGCAATTCAGAGAAAGTTCACCAGATTGATTCCAGAAATTAGGTGTTTAACTTGAGAGATTGAGCAGTTTAGGCCTATACTGTCTGGAAAGAGAGGTGGTATGTAAGATCCTATAAATAATGAGAGATGTATGATGCTGAAGGGGGTTGACAAAATAGATGTAGAAAAGATGTCTACTCACATGAGATGGGATATTGAGAGGTCATAGTTTTTGGATAAAGGGCAGCAGATTAAAACAAAGATAAGGGGAAATTACTTCTCTGAAGGTCATAAGTCTGTAATTCACTACACAAGTGTGGTGGATATTGGGAAATGGAGTAAATTTGAAGGGGGGGTGATAGATTTTTAATTAGTAATGGGCCAAAGGGTAATAGAGAGCAGGCAGGAAACTGGAGTTGAGGCTGAGATGAGATCAGCCACGATCATATCAAATGGTGAAGGAAGCTTAAAGGCCTGAATTGCCTACTGCTGCTCCTAATTCTTATATTCTTCTTCCTTTTTCTTCCCAATATTATAAAATGGAAAATTCAAGTTTTTGTGGTTTCCATACATTCCTGGGGAGGAAAAGCAGATGAAGCAGATGAAGTTCTTAATAGATGTGGTTATGTTGTCTTGGTAAAGCTAGCGTAGCCTTGTTTCATTTATTGCAGTAGGTATTACTGTTTGGCCAGCATTTATTGTCCGGCCCCAGTTGCCCTTGAGAAGGTGGTGGTAAGTGCCTCCTTGAACCAATGCTGTCCACCTGCTGTGGGTTGGCCCATAATGCCATTGAAGGAAGTCCAGGATTTTGACTCACAGAAAATACTTATGCAACAGCCTATGTGCTAAGCAAAGTGGTATCAGTTTTGCTTTGACACTTAACTCATGAAGTGTAAATTGAGTATCCAACAGCAAAGCAAAATGATACTTCTTCTGGGGACTCTTGCTTTCTTTGGTAGTTATACTGATCCTTGTCCTATCTCTTGGCAACGTCTAATAAATTTTAACTTATTGATACTTAAGTGTAGAGACTCATGTCGGCAAATATGGAGACATTTTGGGTGCAACAAGTTGGCACCTGTGAGATAAATAATCTATTGGATCCAAAATGGGGGCACCAGCATGGTAGGTGGTGTTTGGGCTCCTGAGCCTGTCTGCTCCAGGTCGGCCACATGCTTCCTCTTTTTCCTTTTTGTCTTATTTCTTTTTCTCTTTATTCATCATCTTGGCAGTGGCAGAGATGTCATCACAGAGGAGGCTGGAGTGGGACTCATGGCAAAGGTAGCGGTGGCTCATGGTTGCGAGGCCCTGAGCAGGGATTTCTGGTGAGATAGCAGGGAATCCTGAGGCATCAGCTGAACTTGGAATGGGGACTCATTAGCAATAAAAACAAAAGTTGCTGGAAAAGCTGAGCAGGTTTGGCAGCATCTGTGAAAAGAAATCAAAGTTTCAGGTCAGGTGATCCTTCCTCAGAACATTAGGTGACTCATTGAAACTTGGAGACTGGAACACCTTACCAAAAACTCCGGAAACCTAGAGCCATGCTAAGATAGGAGGGATTGTAAAGTTGAACATTATTTCTTATTTTTCTATATTTGGTTTGTCAATTAATCAGAAGATGCAGTTCTATCTAAATAATTGCTTTTATTCATTTTGTAATCCAAAATGGAGCCAGATTGTGGCAACAAAACAGTTTTCAAATACACGTGACGATAAAATAATCTCATTCATTCATTCATTAAATTTTTCTGGTTTTAGCTCAGGCAAGTATTGATTTATGACGTTAGGGATTCCCTGATCTCGTGCAAAACTGATGATGTCAAGTTGATGATGTCAAGTTGACAATGTCAACTACAGTGGGGGTAGATAGGTGAAGTATTTGAATTGAAACTAGCACAAGCCTGGTCAGCTGAATGACCTATTTGCATATTGCATAATTCTACTATTTTGTTATCTAGTAGTGAAAATTTTCTTTTCTTAAATCATGATTTTCTCTCAACAGTGTTTAATTGTATTGTAATTTGAATATCTGGTGATGAAATCTTGTCTTTTTAGAGGGAAGAGTCAGCCTAATATGAACCTTGTTCAACTTTGAGTACTTCTTTTCAGACTTCCAAATGGTGAGGAAATCTGCCTAAATAAGACAAAGCTAGAATTAGAAAATGTCATTTGAACCATTAATCCATTGCTTTTGTTATTCGCCATTGTAATGCACATCAGAATGAACTAGCTCAATTTATTTATTATACTTAAGGTGAGGTGAATGTATATGTGTATGTGAAATCTCTCCTTGTTCCCATTTAGTAACCTAATGAAACTCCAGCTGGCATGTGAGCATAGCTTGAAATAACTTGGAACCTGGAAGGGTTCCTTGTGTTTTCATGTACAGCTTTACACACAACAGGCAATAAACTTCATTATTTTTCACTTCTTTGTGGAATTATTGATTTTCTTTCAAGATTTGATTGTTAGGTTACCATTGGGTGATAACAAGCATAAATTAATTGGCCAATTGTATGTTGTATATCTGCATATATATTGCATTTTCCTTTTCAAAAGAAATTTGCATGATGTATGTACTCAGGCTTGGTATTTTATCTAGCCTTTTATGGGGTTTTATGCAGGGTTCTTTTGTTTCTGAAAACTAATTTGTTGCTTTAACAGTCGTGCCAGCATTTCGAAGTATACGCAGCTCTCGAGCAATCTTGTGCCAAACTAATTTTAACCAGCAATACTAAGTCTGCTAACTACTCCAAAATTGCAAAGTAAGATTTGTATCAAACTGTCCCCCAGTCGTTAGCAGTGAGAATCGCATTCTGCGTTTGAAGTTGGATGTTTGTTCTGTGAGTGTTATGAAGTTGGCTTATGAATTCTAAATCTCTATTTTCCTTGTTATTGTCATTAATTCCAATAGAAGAAAATCAGTAATGCTCCTTTACAAATATTTGTCCAACCCATTCAATTATTTAATAATTGCTGCACCTCTTGGAGAAAGGCCTAGGAATATCGTGAACAAGAATTGATGGAAAGACTGTGCAGGTTAGGCAGCATCTGGAGAGAGAGTTAACGTTTCAGGTTGATTCCCTTTCACCTGATCCAGGAAAAATTAAATATGTAATATGTTTTGAACAAAAAGGTGGGTGAGGGAAGTACAGCCTTAAGGTATGCTGTGATTGGGTAATAGATAAGAGATTGAATCGTAGTTAATCTTACAAGGCTTTGGGAATGCTGATAGGACAAGAGTCCAAAGATGTGACGAGGGAGGTGTGCTGCAATCAAAGTGGAGGGGGAAAGCAATTTGGGATGTCCTGAAATTTCCTGCACTGTCAATGGAAATATCTTGCTCTGCTATTGACTGACATCTACAGAAATCAGCAATTAGGCTAACTTGCACCAGTCATTGCATCAGTTTCTAGCAACATATTATATTTGGGCTCTTGGTGATTTTCTCACCAACTTGATACATATTGAAATCAGACAAGGAACATCTGTAATTATATGGCATGTTTCACCCCTACAGGGCACCCAGAGCACTTCAAAACCAAACTTAACCACTGGGCAAAGCAGGAAAAGTGACAACAAATTCCACTAATCAAATTCTCACAATGATCGATATGGTAATGACCAGGTGCTTTCTTTTCTGGAGATCAGTACACCAGGGATAATTCCACACCTCTTTTGAAGTAGTGCTGTAGGATTATAGTAAGTACATTGATGGGGCTGTCAGGACCTTGGATTAATGACTCATTTGGAGCAGGTCAGTGACTCGTCCATATGAGAGCTGAATAATCAGACTGTCTGTCTGCTGGAAAATTATTTTAAGACTGATTTTTAAAAATGTTATTGATTCTAAATGACCTATTTCTAAATCTAGTCCTTTTTGACTTCACTTCTAACATATTTAAATCTCAGTCAGAAGGCCATTGGTTCAAATATCTATCAGCCTTAACCCCCTTTTCTCTGATGGACTTGACCGCACAACCTGGACCAACACTGAATTGTTGTATTCTATAGTCTTCAGATCAGGAGTTAAATCAATACTGTCGATCTTTGGCTATAAATGACTAATTAATCTAATGCAGAGTGTTCTTCTGATGTACTAACCATTATTCCACCCTTACCAAGAAAAACACAATTAACTGGTTATCTTATTTATATACATTACAACACAGGAACAGGCCTTTCAGCCCACCAAGCCAGCGCTGATTGAGCCCTCATGTAGACCTACTGCATATTGTCCATATGTGTTGTTTCATCCCTCTGTTCACTTCATGATATGCCTTAAAAGTTGTTTACGTGCCTGCTTCCACCACTTCCACTAGCAGGTGCATTCCAGGCACCCACTACGGTCTGTGAAAAACTTTCCGTGCACTTCTCCCTTAAACTTTCCCCTTTGAACCTCTTGTAGTTGAACTTTTCATACTGGGGAAACAGCCTCTGACTATCTACCCCCATAATTTTTTCGATCTCTGTCATAGAGATGTACAACATTGAAACAGACCCTTCGGTCCAACTCATCCATGCTGACCAGATATCCTAAATGAATCTAGTCCCATTTGCCAGCATTTGGCCCAAATCTGTCTAAACCCTTCCTATTCATATAGCCATCTAGATGCCTTTTTTTATATGTTGTAATTGTACCAGCCTCCACCATAGAGTCATAGAGATGTACAGCATGGAAACAGACCCTTCAGCCCAACCAATTATCCCAACTCAATCTAGTCCCACCAGCCAGCACCCGGCCCATATCCCTCCAAACCCGTCGTATTCATATACCCATCCAAATGCCTCTTAAATGTTGCAATTGCACCAGCCTCCCACTTCCTCTGGCATCTCATTCCATACACGAACCACCCTCTGAGTGAAAAAGTTGCCCCTTAAGTCCCTTTTATATCTTTCCCCTTTCACCCTAAACCTATGCCCTCTTGTTCTGGACTCCCTGACCCAAGGGAAAAAAACTTTGTCTATTTACCCTATATGTGCCCCTCATAATTTTGTAAACCTCTATAAGGTCACCCCTCAGCCTCTGATGTTCCAGGGAAAACAGCCACAGTCTGTTCAGCCTCTCCCTGTAGCTCAAATCCTCCAAACCTGGCAACATCCTTGTAAATCTTTTTTGGACCCTTTCAAGTTTCACAACATCTTTCTGATAGAAAGGAGACCAAAATTGCACGCAAGATTCCAACAGTGGCATAACCAGTGTCCTGTACAGCCACAACATGACCTCCCAACTCCTGTACTCAATACTCTGACCAATAAAGGAAAGCATACCAAACGTCGCCTTCACTATCCTATCTACCTGCGACTCCACTTTCAAGGAGCTATGAACCTGCACTCCAAGGTCTCTTTGTTCAGCACCACTCCCTAGTACCTTACCATTAAGTGTATAAGTCCTGCTAACATTTGCTTTCCCAAAATGTAGCACCGCACATTTATCTGAATTAAAGTCCATCTGCCACTTAGCCCTTTGGCCCATCTGATCAAGATCCTGTTGTAATCTGAGAGAGAAAGTGAGGGCTGCAGATGCTGGAGATCAGAGCTGAAAATGTGTTGCTGGAAAAGCGCAGCAGGTCAGGCAGCATCCAAGGAACAGGAGAATCGACGTTTCGGGCATAAGCCCTTCTTCAGGAATGAGGAAAGTCTTGAAGAAGGGCTTACGCCCGAAACGTCGATTCTCCTGTTCCTTGGATGCTGCCTGACCTGCTGCGCTTTTCCAGCAACACATTTTCAGCCCTGTTGTAATCCGAGGTAACATTCTTCGCTGTCCACTACACCTCCAATTTTGGTGTCCTCTACAAACTTACTAACTCTACCTCTTACATTCAAATCATTTATATAAATGATGAACACTTCCTCTGGCAGCTCATTCCATACATACACTACCCTTTGCATGGAAACATTGCCCCTTAGTTCCCTTTTAAATCTTTCCCCTATTACCCTAAACTTGTGCCCTCTAGTTCTGGACTCCCCAAGCCAGGGAAAATACTTTGTCTGTTTACCCTATCCATGCCCCTCATGATTTTATAAACCTCTATAAGGTCACCCCTCGATCTCCAATGCTCCAGGGAAAACAGCCCTAGCTTATTCAGCCTCTTCCTGTAGTTCAAACCCTCCAACCCTGGCAACGCCCTTGGAAATCTTTTCTGAACCATTTCAAGTTTCACAACATCTTTCCTATAGGAAGAAGACCAGAATTGCACACAATATTCCAAAAGGGGCCTCACCAATGTCCTGTACATCCACAACATGACTTCCCAACTCCTATATTTGATGCTTTGACCAATAAAGGAAAGCATACCAGATGCCGCCTTACTATCCTATCTACCTGGAACTCCACTTTCAAGGAACTAGGAACCTGCACTCCAAGGTCTCTTTGTTCAGGAACGCTTCCTCAGGTTACCCTTCAGCCTCTGTCTTTCCAGTGAAAACAATGAGTTTATCCAACCTCTCCCTCACAACAAATCCTCCAAACCATGCAACATCCTGATAAATCTTTTCTGCTCCACCTCTAAAGCATCTTATGTTCTTTCAGTAGTGCAACTGCTAGCAATGCAAGAACTGCAAGCAATGTTCCAAATGTGACCTAACTAAAATTTTGTACAGCTGGAACATAACTTACCAACTTTTATATTCAATGCCTCGGCTGATGAAGGCAAGAATGACTTCTTGACCACCTTACTCGCCTTTCAGAGAATCTGTGGACCTGGTATGCCCAGATCCCTCTGTCAGGGCTCCTAATGAGAATGCGTATAGGGTATAAACAGGCAGGGAAAGAGTTAACTTCTGAGTTTTGTGAAACAAGAGATTCAGCTGAGTATGACTCAGATCAAATAAGAACTTAAGTTAACAATGAGGTGCTGCAGGCAAGGGTAATGGATAACAAGGTGGAAAAGCATTCATTATGTAGAGCCATTTAACAAGATGAGGTAGCATTCAATATATGTAACTTCAATTAACAAGGTGCAAAGCATTCATTGTGAAGCCAGTTATTCATTGTGTAACAGCAGATGGCTTAATCTTTATTCTGTTGATCCTCATTGATTGTAACGGTCACCCAGTCAATATGTATGTTGCCTTATCTGGATGCTCCACCTTGTAAAATGACTATATAGTTAATTGAGAAACTGCTGTTCCAGAGAAGACCTTGAACTCATGTCTCTGTGCACATGGGTGATCGTTCTCTCTCCCTCCAGGGCCCAGATTAAAGATGAAGGAGGTAAAACTATACTGTGTCTGAGCATTTAGCTTCAACTGAGGGGGGATGGGGACAGGATGACACTAAAGATTCTACCACTTATTGTATAAATCACACCTGAATTTGATCTTCCAAATGTATCACCTCCATCTGCCATTTCTCTGCCTAAATCTGCAAAACATCTATATCCCGCGGTGTGCTTTGACAATCCTTCCTCACTATCTGCAACTCTGCCAATTTGGTGTCATCTGCAAGCTTACTAATCAGACCACTTACATTTTCCTCCAGATGACTTACACACATATTACAAACAACCAAGGTCCTAGCACTGATTCCTGTGGAACACCACTAGTTACTGATCTCCATTCTGAAAAACACCCTTACACTCCTACTCTGTCTTCTATGTCCAAGTCAGTTTTGCATCCTTCTAGCCAGCTCACCCTGGATCCCATGAGACTCCATCTTTTGTACGAGTTGCCATGAGGTACCTTATTAAATGCCTTATGAAAGTCCATGTGGATAACATTCACTACCATCCTTTCAATTATTCTGGTGACCACCTCAAAAAACAAAACAAAAACATCCCTGCACAAACACATGCTGCCTATCACTAAGAAGTCCTATGCTTCCAAATGTAAATAAATCCTATCTCAGTATCTTCACCCAGCACTGATGTCTAAGCCACTTGCCTGTAATTACCTGGATTATCTCTGTTTCTCTCCTTAAACAAAGGGACAACATTGGCCATTCTCCTGTTTTCTGGAACCTTGCCTGATGCCAAAAAGGATGAAAAGACATCTGTTAAGGCCCCAGCTATTTCCTCCTCTGCCTCCCACAGTATCCTGGAATAGATCACATTTGGCTGTCTGGACTTGTCAACCTTAATGCAATGCAAGACACCCTAATCAATAATGTAACTCCCCCACCTCTTTCATTCTGTCCTGTCTCATCTAAAGCATCAATATTGTGGAATGTTAAGCTGCCAATCCTGTTCCTCTTTCAGTCATGTCTCAGTGATAGCAGCAAAAACAACAACCTAATTGCATGCATTAATCTAGGCTCTAAGTTCATCTGTCTTACCCATTCTACTTCTTGCATTGAAACAAATACAGTCCAAGCCTTCAGTTGAAAAGGTCAGCAACCTCTCCCTGTTTGCCATAGTCTCAAGCTCTTTACCAGTCCTTATACTTACTGACCTGCTGTTCTAGTTACCACTCACCTGGTCCCATTCACACCTCCCTGTCACACTTGTTTAAACCCTCCTGTGTGGCACTATCAAACTTCCTTGCCAGGATATTGGTGCCCCTCCAGTTTGGATGCAAACCTAAACTAGGGGGATGCCAATCTCCTATCTGGATCCTGCAGAGTACAAATTGGTTTCATAGTTCGTTTACATGGACATGGTTTACTTCTACATTACTAAAGTTTTTTTTCCCAGGCTTCAAGCATGCAATACAGTATTAATTGCTAAAGGCTTAACCAATCTGTAAATTTTGAGGTCATTTTAATTTGATTACGTTCTGGAAATTGAGAATTTGCCAATGATTATTTTCTTGAACTTTGTATCTATGTAATAAAGGGAGAGATGATGGAGCTTAATGCCCTTGGTGTGTGGGTTCAAATCTCACCATGGTAGCTGTTGGAATTTAAATTTCAGTTTCGTCTGGAGTAAAAATTTCTTATCCGTAATGGCGACCAACAATCCACCAATTGTTGTAAAAACCCCATGTAGTCCACTTATGTTATTTAGAAGTCCTTTTTTTGAGGAAGGAAATCTGTCATCCTCACTCAATCCAGGCAACGTGATTCCAGACCCAAAGTAATCTGGTTGACTCGACTTACATAGCAAGCCATTCAATTCAAGAGCAATTAAGGATGCTGTCATCCCATGAAAAAAAGCAAAGGAACAAGTGACAGTAAAAGCATGTTTATTTCATTTGATCATGTTGGAGGGCCATTCAGGAAAATCTGTTTTTGGAAAAGTGAGTAGAACCCATACAGGGAGTTTTAATTTATGATCTGTTTGAAAAGTTGGTTGTAAAAACTGAAACTGCTGCAAGCAGAGCAAGCAGTATCTACGCAAAGAGAGCATTTCAGAAGGGACATTGGATATGAAGCATTAACTCTGTTTTCTCTGCACAGATGCTGCCTGATCTGCAGAGTTTTTCCAGCAATTTTTTTGTTCCTAACTTCTTGCATCTGCAGTTCTTTAGAGTTTGTTTTGTTTAAGGTTCAGGTCATTCACTGTCAGAATGCAAGATGTTAGTTATTTTAGCACTATAAAATCTCTGTCAATGAATGTTGCAATGAGTTCTGGCAAACTAATTTGCTTTTGTAACTGATGTGTCAGTGAGAAACAAAAGGCTTGTTGTATAAAAGCCTGCTGCAAATTATTTTCATGTTATTCCTCAGTCTCAAAACTATGAAAGGCAAACTGGTCTGTCTTTTACAGCAGACCATCTATTCATAAATTAATGATTATTGTCACCTCACTGCACTAATTAAATATCTCTAGTTTTTTATTGCAGACAGATAAGGTAGTAGAAGAGACATTGAAAGGTAGCTGACATAATGGGTTGCATGTTAAAGAGATGTTTATTGATCATTAAGATTCAGCATTGTATATTAACACAAATTAAGTGAGGCACTGAACCAGAGAACAAACCTAAATCAGAGTTTGATGTATTGATTCCTTACTCTGGTCACCTTTCCTGTGATGTTAGTATCATGCAATGTCAAAATGTTGAGGCAATTTGCTCTTTTGTCTCTGAAATTAACATGTTATTTACATTCGCACAGAATAGGGACTCAATCTAACACTTTACATTTGTAAGTTTTTTAATTAGTGCTGTATCCTTACACATTAAGATTGATATAGCTTGAAGCCTAAGAGACTTGATAATTTCTTCTCAATTACAGTGAATCAATATGCCTGATTTTCAGGGAACTGGATTTTAAAATTGTCTCTTCTGTTTAAGTATAATTTCTTGAAATGCATCTTTAAAATATTTGAAGCTCAAACAAGTCATTCAAATCTCCAAAAGAGCAAATTCCAAGTCCCAGAACTTGCCTCATTTCTTTTTAGTTTGCAAATAGTTGGCTGATTTCTTTGGGGAAGTCATACAATGGATTCTACTTTCAGCGTTGTTTTCTGGTAGGATATTTCACATCCAAACAATTTTCTGAAGAAAAAACTCTTCCAACTTCTCCCTTCATTTTAAATCGATGAGGAATTTAGAATTTTTTTCTTCTACCATCAGATCCTATTAGATTTTTTTCAATTGACCCTTTAGTATCACATCTTTGATGTATTGACATGTTCTGTGTGTCATATTCATAGAGTTTGTACAACATGCAAGAGACCTCTGGCCCATCATGTCTGTACCAGCCATCAAATAGCCATCAGTTCTAAACCCATTTTCCATTATTTGACCCATAGCCATGCATGGTATGATTTTTCAAGTGTGTATCTAAATAGTTGAATGTTTAGAGAGCTCCCACCTCCACTACACTTTTGGTCAGTGAGTTCGAGATCCCCAAAAGATTCTGCAGGAAAACATGTTTCCCCAAATCCTCTCTAAACCACCTCAAATTCCCCATTCCTTCTGGTTAGTTAAGGGGTCACTAAAGGGTATCGCAGCTACAGAAGCTTCCATTGTCGAGGAAGATTTGCCTACCGAGTCAGTATGGGTGGAAATAAGGAACAGCAAGGGAGCAGTCATCTCGTTAGGGGTTTACTATAGGCCTGGAAATGTGTTGCTGGAAAAGCGCAGCAGGTCAGGCAGCATTAAGGGAACAGGAGAATCGACGTTTCGGGCATAAGCCCAATAGCAGCAGGGCGATGGAAGAAAGCATAGGTCGGCAGATTTTGGAAAAGTGTGGACGTAGTAGTATTGTTGTAATGGGTGACTTTAACTTTCCCAATATTGATTGGAACCTCCTTCGAGCAGAAGATTTGAATGGAGCTGTTTTTGTAAGGTGTGTTCAGGAGGGTTTCCTAACTCAGTACGTTGACAGGCCGACGAGGGGAGAGGCCATTCTAGACTTGGTGCTTGGAAACAAGCCGGGGCAGGTATCAGATCTTGTGGTGGGAGAGCATTTTGGTGATAGTGACCACAACTGCCTCACATTCTACATAGCTATGGAGAATGAGAGGATTAGGCAAAATGGGAGGATATTTAATTGGGGAAGAGGAAACTTTGATGCGGTTAGACATGAGTTAGGAAGCATGGATTGGGAGCAATTGTTCCATGGTAAAGGCACTATAGACATGTGGAGACTGTTTAAGGAACAATTGTTGCAAGTGATGAATAAATATGTCCCTCTGAGACAGGCAAGAAGTGGTAAGATAAAGGAACCTTGGATGACGAGAGCGGTGGAGCTTCTCGTCAAAAGGAAGAAGGTAGCTTACATAAGATGGAGGAAGCTAGGGTCAAGCTCAGCTCTACAAGATTACAGGCAGGGGAGGAAGGAGCTTATAAATGGTCTGAGGAGAGCCAGGAGGCGGCACGAGAAAGGCTTGGCAGAATGGATTAGGGAGAACACAAAGGCATTTTACACTTATGTGAGGAATAAGAGAATGGTCAAAGAAAGAGTAGGGCTGATCAGGGATAGCATAGGGAATTTGTGTGTGAAGTCTGAGGAGGTAGGGGAAGCCCTAAATGAGTTTTTTGCTTCTGTCTTTACGAAAGAAACGAACTTTGTAGTGAATGAAACCTTTGAAGAGCAGGTGTGCATGCTGGAATGGATAGAGATAGAGGAAACTGATGTGCTGAAAATTTTGTCAAACATTAAGATTGACAAGTCATCAGGCCCGGACCAGATTTTTCCTTGGCTGCTTTGGGAAACGAGAAATGCAATTGCTTCGCCATTTGCGAAGATCTTTTCATCCTCGCTCTCCACTGGAGTTGTACCTGAGGACTGGAGAGAGGCAAATGTAATTCCTCTCTTCAAGAAAGGAAATAGGGAAATCCCTGGCAATTACAGACCAGTAAGTCTCACGTCTGTCGTCTGCAAGATGTTAGAAAGGATTCTGAGGGATAGGATTTATGACCATCTGGAAGAGCATGGCTTGATTAAATGCAGTCAACACGGCTTTGTGAGGGGCAGGTCATGCCTCACAAACCTTATCGATTTCTTTGAGGATGTGACTAGAAACGTTGATGAGGGTTGAGCTGTGGATGTGGTGTATATGGACTTCAGCAAGGCATTTGATAAGGTTCCCCATGGTAGGCTCATTCAGAAGGTCAGGAGGAATGGGATTCAGGGGAACATAGCTGTCTGGATACAGAATTGGCTGGCCAACAGAAGACAGCGAGTGGTAGTCGAAGGAAAATATTCTGCCTGGAAGTCTGTGGTGAGTGGTGTTCCTCAGGGCTCAGTCCTTGGGCCTCTATTATTTGTAATTTTTATTAATGACTTGGATGAGGGGATTGAAGGATGGATCAGCAAGTTTGCAGATGACACAAAGGTTGGAGGTGTCGTTGACCGTATAAAGGGCTGTTGTCGGCAGCAGCGGGACATTGACAGGATGCAGAGGTGGGCTGAGAGGTGGCAGATGGAGTTCAACCTGGATAAATGCGAGGTGATGCATTTTGGAAGGTCGAATTTGAAAGCTGAGTACAGGATTAAGGATAGGATTCTTGGCAGTGTGGAGGAACAGAGGGATCTTGGTGTGCCTCTGTTAGATTCCTTAAAATGGCCACCCAAGTGGACAGGGTTGTTAAGAAAGCATATGGTGTTTTGGCTTTCATTAACAGGGGGATTGAGTTTAAGAGTCGTGAGATCTTGTTGCAGCTCTATAAAACTTTGGTTAGACCGCACTTGGAATACTGCGTCCAGTTCTGGTCGCCCTGTTACAAGAAAGATGTGGATGCTTTGGAGAGGGTTCAGAGGAGGTTTACCAGGATGCTGCCTGGACTGGAGGGCTTATCTTATGAGGAGTGGTTGACTGAGCTCGGACTTTTTTCATTGGAGAAAAGGAGGAGAAGAGGGGACCTAATTGAGGTATACAAGATAATGAGAGGCATAGATAGAGTCGATAGCCAGAGACTATTTCCCAGGGCAGAAATGACACGAGGGGTCATAGCTTTAAGCTGGTTGGAGGAAAGTATAGAGGGGATGTCAGAGGCGGGTTCTTTACACACAGAGTTGTGAGAGCATGGAATGCGTTGCCAGCAGCAGTTGTGGAAGCAAGGTCATTGGGGACATTTAAGAGACTCCTGGACATGCATATGGTCACAGAAATTTGAGGATGCATACATGAGGATCAGTGGTCGGCATAACATTGTGGGCTGAAGGGCCTGTTCTGTGCTGTAGTGTTCTATGTTCTAAAGGAAAAAGGTTTCTTGCTGTCTACCCCTGTCTATGCCCAAAAGAAATTTGTACACCTCAATCAGATCCCCCTCAGCTCCAGCTTATCGAGACTTTTTTTTTCTTTTTCCATAATTAAATTGCTCCAGCCCTGGCAACATACTGATGAATTATTTCTGCACCCTCCCCGATGCAATTACGTCTTTCCCATTGTGTGGCGACCAGAACTGCATACAGTACTCCAGCTATGATGTAACCAATGTTACTCCATATGTTGTGTGTCGTGTATTTTTGTGATTTTTCTGTGTGCAGTTCCTCAGAGAAGGAGGCAAATACTTGTATTAAAATCAGCTTGCAGCGAGTTCATGAAACTGGCTTCAAGAATGAAGGCACTTCTTTTGAGGAGAATATGCTCATCAGAAGAATGAGTGGTGATCTTATTGAAATATGCAGGACACTGAAGGGAATTGAGAGGGTATATACTGATAAGCTGGTTCCTCGTGTACGCGAGTCTTGAAGTAGAGGACACTTTTAAGATAAAATACAGGTATTATGATTTTTAGACTGAGATGAGGAATTGTGGAGCAGGCTTGATGGGGCTGAATTTTTTCTATATTTCTTATCTTTTTGTTTCTTCAACTGTGCTTCCTGTTGTCTTTTACAGATATACCTTCCACTATTTCCTGTTTGTCAGTTTTTCAGGCTTTTTGTTACGTTTTTTCTTCCTCTTGCCTTGATTCTGTTACTTTTAAAATTGTATTTAACATCTTTAATATAGGCTATAAACCTGAAGCTCCTCTTTACTTTGTTCACATGTGCTGTTCCACCTGCTGTGTGCTTGTAGCATTTTCTATTTCCTCAGATTTACAACATCTGCATTTTAAAAATATTTTTTCATAAATTTTATAGTCATTGAATTACTGTAACCCAGAATTGTCTTCCAGCTGCTCCCACTTCATCAATGTAACGTTGCCAAAAGTACAACCATGCTTTCGGTCAAGTTAAATCCTGGATCTGTGTTCACCTATTCGGTTTGCACACAATTTGCCCATCAGCCAGTTCATTTCTTTTCATCGCTTGACAAAAAAAAACAAAAGAGAAGTGGTGGATGCGGGTACAATTAGAATGTTTAAAAGAAACTTGGATAAGTACATGAATAGGAGCTGAAAATGTGTTGCCGGAAAAGCGCAGCAGGTCAGGCATAAGTATATGAATAAGAAATATTTGGAGGGATATGGGCCTAGCGCAGGGAGGTGGGACTAGTTTAGTTTGGGATTAGGGTCAGCACGGACTGGATGGACTGAAGTGTCTGTTTCTGTGCTGTATGACTATAACTGTGGGTGCGGATATCTGAAACAAAACAATTTTGAAAATTGCAGGTCTGACTGCATCCTTGGAGCGGAATCCGAGTTAACATTTCAGATCCAGTGACCTTTCTTCAAAATTTATTTGCCAACTATTCCTTTTAATTGTGTTTATCTGCTTCTATCTTTTCTTTAGTCTGATTATTTCTTCTGATTTTAAAGCAATAAATTTGGCGTGTTAAGCCCAGTAAAATTGTAACAGATGGCAGACAGATTCAGAGATGGTGGGGTGACTTTTCTCCTTTCTCTTGTTTGCTGGCAACAAGATAGGTGTTAAAGCAAGTGTTTCAAACCTTTTGAGTGTTTTGATTTTGGGCAATAAACACCAGGCTTTCAGGTAAGATGAAATAGAACAAAAGGTGATGTTTAATCCTGCAACATCCCAAAGCATGTACGGAAAATGTAAAGATGGATTCTAAACGAATAAAGCTTGCAGCTAGAGTATTAACAGAATACCAGAGGCAAACCAGGTTGGAGGGAATTGTCCTCCTCATGCTATTGGGTTTGCCCCTGGTTTTTGGGATTTTCTTTATCTATAGCCTATTTTAGTTAGTTCAAAGTTTGTGCGAAGATTTATAGCTCGGGTGCTCGTTGCTGTGGTTCTGTTCGCCGAGCTGGAAGTTTTTGTTGCAAACGTTTCGTCCCCTGTCTAGGTGACATCCTCAGTGCTTGGGAACCTCGTGTGAAGCGCTTCTGTGGTGTTTCCTCCGGTATTTATAGTGGCCTGTCCTTGCCGCTTCCGGTTGTCAGTTTCAGCTGTCCGCTGTAGTGGCCGGTATATTGGGTCCAGGTCGATGTGTTTGTTGATGGAGTTTGTGGATGAGTGCCATGCTTCTAGGAATTCCCTGGCTGTTCTTTGTTTGGCTTGCCCTATAATGGTAGTGTTAGAACAAACAGTC
This sequence comes from Chiloscyllium plagiosum, assembly GCF_037043375.1. Lineage (NCBI taxonomy): Eukaryota > Metazoa > Chordata > Chondrichthyes > Orectolobiformes > Hemiscylliidae > Chiloscyllium > Chiloscyllium plagiosum. The sequence goes on along the minus strand of NW_028270162.1, from coordinate 8,778,731 downwards.
TTACCACAAATTCAACCCAAACTCTGGGTCAGATACGTTGATGACACCTTTGTAATCATTAAAAACATGGAAATAGAGAAAACACACCGGATCATCAACTCCACACTCACAGGAATCTGATTCACGAGAGAGGAAGAAAAGGACAACCAACTCCCATTCCTAGACGTGAGGGTACAGAGAACACCAAACGGAGAATTCACCACAAAGGTACACAGGAAAGCCACACACACAGACCAATTCCTGAACTATGAAAGCAACCACCCCAATACACACAAACGAAGTTGCATCAAGACACTATTCAAAAGAGCCACAACACACTGCAGCACACCAGAACTGCAAAAAGAGGAAGAGGAACACCTATACAAGGTATTCGCCAAAAACGGATATCCTCGCAATTTCACCAACAGATGCCTAAGGGAAAGACAACGGAACGAGGACATGCCGCAACCCAAAGGACTAGCCACACTACCATACGTCAAGAACATCTCTGAACTGACAGCCAGACTACTGCGACCACTAGGACTTATAACAGCACACAAACCAGCAGCCACACTCAGACAACAACTCACCAGAACGAAGGACCCGATACCCAGCATGAGCAAAACTAATGTAGTGTACAAAGTCCCATGCAAGGACTGCATAAAACACTATATAGGACAAACAGGAAGACAGCTAACGATCCGCATCCACGAACATCAACTAGCCATGAAACACCACGACCAGCTATCCCTAGTAGCCACACACGCAGACGACAAGCAACATGAATTTGACTGGGACAATATTACCATTATAGGGCGAATTGGACCGATGAGTCTGTTTCTGCTCTGTACATCTCTATGACTCTAATACCTGAGGACTGTATGGTGGCTAATGTTGTGCCTTTCTTTAAGAAAGGCTGTAAGGAGTTTGGGAACTATAGAGCTCTGAGCCTGACTTCGGTGGTAGGTAAGTTGGGGATGATTCTGAAAGATAGGAATTGCGTGCATTTGGAGAGCCTAGAACTGATTAGGGATAGTCAGCATGGCTTTGTGCGTGGGAAATAGTCTTTCAAACTTGATTGAGTTTTTGGAGGAAGTAAACGAAAAGGTTGATAAGGGTAGAGTGATAGATGTTGTTTACGTGGACTTTAGTACTGCCTTTGACAAGGTTGCACATGGTAGACTGACTAACTAGTCAAGTTAGATCACATGGGATTCAGGGTAAGCTTGCAAATTGGTTACAAAATTGGCTTGATGGTAGGAGACGGAGGGGTTTTTTTGGACTGGAAGCCTGTGACCAGTGGTGTTCCACAGGGATTGGTACCACTTTGTCATTTTATGTAAACAATTTGGATGAGAATATAGGAGGCACGGTTAGTATGTTTGTGGATGACACCAAAATTGGTATAGTGGACAGTGAAGTGGTTATCTAAGATTATGAAGAGATCTTGATCAATTGGGTCGAGGGGTTGATGAGTGCCACATAGCATTTAATTTGGCTAAATGCGAGGTATTGCATTTTGGTAAAACAGACAGGGGCAAGACTTGTAAATGTTAGGGCCCTGAGTAATGTTGTAGAGCAGAGACCTAGTGGTTCAGTTTCATAGTTCTTTGAAACTTGCAATACAGGTAGGCAGAGTGGTTAAGAAAGTGTTTAGCATGCTTGCCTTCATTGCTTAGACCTTTTGATTATAGGAGTTGGAACATCATGTTGAGGTTGTATATTGGTGAGGCCTCTTCTGGAGTGGTGTGTGCAGTTCTGGTTGCTCTGCTATAGGAAGGATATTATTAATTTGAAGTAGGTTCAGAAAAGATTTACTAGGGTTTTGCCGGAATGGATGAGTTTGAGTTATTAAAATAGACTGGGACCTTTATTGGAGTTTAGGAGATTGAGGGGTGACCTTTTATAGATGTTTATAAAATCATGAGGGGCATAGGTAAGGTGAATAGTAAGGGTCTTTTCCATTGGATGGGGGAGTTCAAAACTAGGGGCATATTTTTAAGGTGAGAGGAGAAAGTCTTAAAAAGGACATGAGGGCCAGCTTTTTTTAAAAAAAAAGTGGTTCGTATATAGATTGAATTGTCAGAGGAAGTAGTGGATGCAGTACAGTAATATTTAAAAGACATTTGGATAAGTACCTGATTAGAAAAGATTTGGAGGGATATGGGCAAAATGCAGGCAAGTAGGACTTGTTTAGTTTGAGAATATGGTCAGCATGAAGTAGTTGGACTGAAGGGCCTGTTTCCACGCTCTATGATTCTAACATTGGCCTGAAGCAAGCTGATCTGTCATCAGTTGAACTGAATTGCAGATTTACTCTACAGTTGAGATGGAGATAAGAAAATGGCAAGGCTGATGGACATTAGCATCAAGGAACTGAAGAGATGCTGTGTTGCTTCTTGTATTCGGGAAAGATAAATGTTTGCTGTTGCAAGATGTTGTCATTTCAGATCAAACTAAAAATGAAACTGTATAAACAATTGAGTCAGTCATAGGGGTCTACACAGAAAAAGTCCTTTGACCCTTTGAGGCTGCACTAGTCAAAAGTAGCCATGTAACTTTTCTAATCCCATTTTCCAGCTCCTGGCCCATAGCTTTGTATGCCTTGGCATTGAAAGTATGTATCTAAATACTACTAAAACGTTATGATGTTTTTTTGTCTCTACCACCATCCTACATTCAAGTCTAAATCATTGATATAATCCCACAAAGAGCAAGGACCCCAGTACTGATCCCTGCAGAGTCCCACTGGACACAGGCTTCCAATCGCAAAAGCATACCTCAGCCATCACACTCTGCTGCCTGCCACTCAGCCAATTCTAGATCCAATTAGCCAAATTTCTTTAATCTCATAGGCACTTACCTTTGATGTCAGTCTCCTGTGTAGGACCTTGTTAAAAGCCTTGCTGAATTCTAAGTAGATTACATTGAATATATATTCTCTTTATCTACACACTTGGTTGCCTCTTCAAAAACTTTAATCAAGTTGGTCAGACGTGACCTCTCTTTATCAAAACTATTATTCATTAATTCTTGCCTTTCCAAGGTTCTGAGAATAACTTTTTAAAAAAATAACTGCAGATGCTACAAAGTCAAGAATTGCTGGAAAAACTAAGTAGGTCTGGCAGCATATGTGGAGAAAAAGCAAAATTAACACTTTAGATCTAGTGACCCTTGTTCAGAACTCAGGATAGTTTTAATTTCCTCAGAGGACACTGTATATGAAGTGGATCCAATAAATAAATGTAATGAAGGTGAACAGAATAGAAAACAAATGGAAATCCCATCAGAGCAAAGAACCAATTTTCTTAAGGATGAATGGGCATCACCAGAAGAGAAGTGGGGGTGAATCAAGTAAGAAAAAAGTCAAGATTTCAGTTGATACTGTAAATCTGAAATAGAAAAAAGTTAAAGTTTCAGCAATCTGTTGCAAGAGAAACAAAGTTAGCATTTCATGTTGGTGATCATCCTTTTGAAATTGCTTATTAAACAGTCTGTAAAAGAGATGAAGAAAGCTATAATTGAATCATTAATAATTGAATAAAATAAATATGAATCCTGATGTAAAGAATTCATGATTGGCTTTATAAAGACTTTAAAGAAAACGACTTCTTTGCTTACTTTGCCTTTCTATGAACCAAAATGGTGTCCACAAGTTCCCACATCATGCTACTACAACAGTTAGGATTGAATTAATTTTATTATCAAATTTCCCTTTTCCACGTTTCCACCAAGGAGCATTGTAGTAGTTCTCTGTGTAGTTTGGCTTTTAATTGAAGAGTGCATAATGTTTTAATATGTGATAGAAGAGAAGTAACATTACAGAAATTAGCTGTCAGATTTATGAAATTTGTGTCACGTGACTGGATTTTTGAATTCTCTAGTAAAATATTTATGTATATTTCCAGTTCCATTGTAAAACCCATCTCACTTAAAATTAAACTGTTAATTGCTTTTAATTCTATTCATGACTAAAACGTTCAATTGGATTGGATAAGCCACACAATTGAATGATTGTTTTTCACATTTAGTGCTTTGATTATTTGCTGAAAAGTCCTCTTGTGTAAAGTTTCATAAAATAGTAAATAACTTAGAATGTAAATCAATTCAGTAGGTCAACCAAAGTGTTCAGTGTGACACGTTGAGTTCAGTTTGGCCAAGACAAATACCTTCAACCAGATTTCAAATTAAAAAGAATTCATTGCCAAGGGAACTTATAGGGTGCTTGGATGGGCTAAAATGGGTTAGTTGGATTTCAAACCTTTGAACTTTTGAAAGTTTCCTTTTCTTCTCTCAGTTTGAGGGCTTGTATTAAGATACAGTTATATGGATGCTGAAAGCTGTCTAATCCCTTGCACAGTTGGTTATTAATGTGAGAATATAGACTGAATGTATGATACTGTTTGTCAGTCCTCAGATGGCTGTCTTGAGGCTGGTTCTTGTTTGACATCCAAAGATGGCCAATTACCAACCCATCATTCTACTCTTGATCATCAGTAAAGTGATGAAGGGTGTCTTTAACAATGCTATCAAACAGCACCTGCTCAGTGACCCCAGTTTGGGTCCCACCAAGGCCACTCAGCTTCTGACCTCATTACAGCCTTGGCCAAAAGAGCTAAATTCCAGAGATGGGGTGAAAGTGACAGTGTGTGGCATCAAGGTTGCATTTGACAGAGTGTGGCATCAAAGAGCCCTTAGCAAAACTGGAATCAGGGGCAAACTCTCCATTGGTTGAAGTCATATTGGCACATAAGAAGATAGTTGTGGTTTATGGGGCTCTGTCATCTCAGCTTTAGGTCATCTGACAGGAGTTTCTTAGCAAAGTGTCTTAGATCCAACCATCTTTAGCTTCTTTGTCAATGACTTTCCCTCCATCATAAGGTCAGAAGTGGGAAGGTTTGCCAATGATTGCAGAATGTTCAGCACCACTCATGACGACTTCGATGCCAAAGCAGTGCATGTTCAAATGTAACTAGATCTGGACAATATTCAGGCTAGGGCTCTGAGTATTTGTGCTACACAATGATCATTCCAGCAAGAGACAAACTAACCATTACCCCTTGATATTCAGTAGAGTTACCCTTACTAACTCCACAGCTATCAACTTCCTTGGGGTTACCATTTACCAGAAACTCAACTGTACTTGCCATATAAAACTGGCGACGAGAGCAGGTCAGAGTCTACGAATACTGTGGCAAGTGACTCATCTCCTGACTATCCCAAGCCTGTCAACCGAGCACCCTGATTTGGAACTGTATACTGTTCTTTCATTCCCTTAAGAACATAGAAAAGTACAGCACAGAACAGGTCCTTTGGCCCACGATGTTGTGCCAAAGATTAATCCGAATGTAAAATAAAATAGCTTAACCTACGCACCCCTCAATTCACTGCTAATAATGTGCAAGTCCAGCAGTCGCTTAAATGTCCCTAATGACTCTGCTTCCACCACCATCACCGCTGGCAACGCATTCCATGCATTCACAACTCTGCGTAAAGAACCCTCTTCTGGTATCCTCTCTATATCTTTCTCCTAATATCTTAAAAATATGACCTCTCGTGCCAGTCAATCCTGCCCTGGGGAAAAGTCTCTGCTATTGACTCTATCCATTCCTGTCATTATCTTGTATACCATGATCAAGTCACCTCTCTTCCTCCTCTCCAGAGAGAAAAGTCGAGCTTAGTTAACCTCTGTCCATAAGACAAGCCCTCCAGTCCAGGCAGCATCCTGGTAAACTTTTGTTGCACCCTCTCCAAAGCCTCTGTATCTTTCCTATTGTAAGGCGACCAGAATTGGACACAGTATTCCAAGTGTGGTTTCACCAGGGACTTGTAGAGCTGCAGCAAAACCTAGCGGCTCTTAAACTCGATCCCCCTGTTAATGAAAGCCAAAACACCATATGCGTTCTTAACAATCCTATCCACTTGGGTGGCAACTTTGAGGGATCTATGTAGTTGAACACCAAGATCTCTCTGTTTCTCCACACTGCCAAGAATCCTGCCTTTCATCCTATATTCAGCATTTGAGTTCGACCTTCCAAAATGCATCACTTCGCATTTATCCAGGTTGAACTCCATTTGCCATTTCTCACCCCAGGTCTGCTTCTGTCTATGTTGTGCTGTAGCCTGCAATAGCCTCGATACTATCAACGGCAACTCCAACCTTTGTGTCATCTGCAAATTTACTAACCCACCCCTCAACCTCCTCATCCAAGTCATTTATAAAAACTACAAAGAGCAGAGGCCCAAGAACAGAGCCCTACAGGACCCCACTCAACACTGACCTCCAGACAGAATACTTTCCATTTATAACTACTCTAAGCCTTCTATCAGCCAACCAATTCTGAATCCAGATAGCCAAATCTCCCTGAATCCCATACTTCCTGAATTTATGAATGAGCCTACCATGGTGAACCTTATCAAATGCCTTGCTGAAGTCCATATACACCACATCCACTGCTCGACCATCATCGACCTGTCTTGTCACCTCCTCAAAGAACTTGATAAGATTTGTGAGGCATGATCTGCCTCTCACAAAGCCATGCTGACTGCCTTTAATCACACAATGCTTTGCCAAATAGTCATAAATCCTATTCCTCAGAATTCTTTCCAAACCTTTGCTGACCCCAGTTTACTAATAGTACTGTAGATTTACCCACTCTTCAAGGATTGCAGTAATTCAAGATAAAACTCATCACCATCTTGTGCGAAACTAGGAATGGGCAACAAGTGCTGGCCTAATCCACAACACCCACTTCCCATGAATTACTATAATAAAACTTCACTTGTGTTATAATGAAGCATGGCTGGGAGGTTCAAAAATAGAGGGCATAATTTTAAGGTGGGCAGAGAAAGATTTAAAAGGGTCCTAAAAGGCAGCCTTCTAGTGCGGAGAGTGAAAATGAACAATCAGATGAAGTAGTAGATGCAGGTACAGTTACAACCTTTAAAAGTCACTTGGATAGGCACGTGAATAGGAACGGTTTAGAGAGATGTGGGCCAAATGGGATTGGTTTAGTTTGAGAATCCTAGTCACCATGGACAAGTTGGATCGAAGGGTCCATTTCCATGCTGTATGACTGACTCTGTAACAGTCTACAAGACACAAGTCAGGGATGTGATGATCTACTCCCCAATTGCCTGGATGGCTGCAGGAACAACAACACTTGAGAAGCTTGACACCATCCAGGACAAAGCAGTCTGTTTGACTGGCATTCACCTTCTTCCACCAATGATGCACAGTAGCACTAGTGAGTACTACCTGTAAGATGCACTGCAGAAATTCACCAAAGATCCTTCGATAGCACCTTCCAAACCCATGGCTACATCCATCTGGTAGGATATGAGCAGAGGGAACACCACCATCTGCAAGTTCCCTCAAAGCCATCCTAACTTGGAAAAATACTGATGTTCCTTTTACTGTCATTGGTTCAAAATCTTGGAATTTTCTCCCTAAGATTCCTTTCCATTGTGTGTCACCCTACACTACGTGGACTGCAGCAGTTCAAAAAGGTCACGCCTACCGCCTTCTCATGGGCATCTAGGGACAGGCAATAAATACTGGCAAACCACTGATGCTCATGTCCCACAAGCGATTTTCAAATCAAACTGTACAAAGATGTTATAGACATCTGAAGCAGGTGACACTTGAACGTAGGTCTTTTGGCTCAGAGATGGCTCAGTGGCACAATGGCTCAGTGGTTAGCACTGCCGTCTCACAGCGGTAGGGACCCGGGTTCGATTCCAGCCTGAGGCAACTGTCTGTGTGGAGTTTGCACATTCTCCCTGTGTCTGCGTGGGTTTCCTCTGGGTGCTCTGGTTTCCTCCCGCATTCCAAAGATGTGTAGGTCAGGTGAACTGGTCATGCTAAATTGTCCATAGTGTTCAGGGATGTATAGGTGAGGGGCTTTAGTCAGGGGAAATGTAGAGTAATAGGACAGGAGAATGGGTCTCTGTGGAGCTTCGGTGTGGACTTGTTGGGCCAAATGGCCTGTTTCTACACTGTAGGGATTCTATAGGTAGGGCCGCTATTATTATGTCACGAGCTCCAAACGTTTAATTCAAATGATTTGTGGAGATGGGATTTGCCATGTCCCCAGAGCATCAACAAACAAAGCTTTCACAAGTTCAAAGGTTTGAAAACCATCTAATCCATTTTAGCCCATTCCAAATACCCTACAAGTTCCCTCCATATGACAATGAATTCTTTTTAATTTGAAATCTGATTGTAGGTGATTATCTTAGCCAAACTGAACTCAATATGTCAGACTGATCATTTTGTTTGGAAATGTGTTGCTGGAAAAGCGCAGCAGGTCAGGCAGCATCTAGGGAACAGGAGAATCGACGTTTCGGGCATTAGCCCTCGATCATTTTGTTTGACCTACTGAATTGATTTATGTTTTCTAAGTTATTTACTATTTTATAAACTTTTTACAGACGATGAATTTTCAGCAAATAATCAAAACATTGAAGGATAAAGGGTAAGTTTTAGAATACTCATTGACCAAGACAAGAGTGGTCCTAAAGGAAGCGTGCTAAATTGGAGGAAGGCCAAAATTCAGTAGGAGCTAGGGAATGTGGAATGGGATCAGTTATTTGAAGGTTTGAAAACCATATTTGATATGTGGGAGGCATTTAAAGAGAAGTTGATTCGAGTGCAGGACAGACATGTCTCTGTGAAAATGAGGGATAGAAATGGCAAGATTAGGGAACCATGGATGACAGGTGAAATTATGAGACGAGCTGAGAGGAAATAGGAAGCATACATAATATCTAGGCGACTGAAAACAGATAACGCTTTGGAAGAGTATCAAGAAAGTAGGACTAATCTTAAACAAGGTGTTACAACGCGGGGTAAATCCCTCTGCTAATTTAAACCTGACACACAGAAAAGATTCACCTCATGCTGTAATCTGTTCAAATTTGAGAGGCAAAGAACTATCCCAAAAGTCACTATTTAAAGTAAAAATTGCAACTTTAATTTTTTAAAAGTCTAACAGAGAATAATTAACTAACAATTATTTACAACTCATTTATCTAAACATATCTTTTACCTTCCCCTCTAATACTTGTCCGATAAAACCCCCCGATTAAGATTTGCAGAAAAATTCAAATTTCAAAAAACAGAGCTGCCAAATCTTCTCTTAGCATCCTCCTCTGTCTTCTTTTCTTCTTCTTAGGATTTCTGATTCACAGGTCACAGATCGATAAAGGTACCTTTAAGAGAGCTATTTTCCGGGCAGTCTGCATATATTGGTGGCATGGCAGTTCACCCCTCCAACTGCTCAATCTTCCCTTGTCTTATACCCCAAAGCATTGGATAGTTTCATTGGTTTTTAATATTGTCAGTATCCTAAATTCAAACTTGATTGGAGGTTGTTATTTTGGGGTATAATTTAAACTGATTGGCTGAATTTGAATTTGTTTTTGTCTCCAGGTAACCCAGCCAGTGCGAACTGTTTTGAACCAAAAGTTAGGTTGTAAATTCTCCAGCATTCTGTGTGCTTCTCGAAGTCCTTGCTAGCTTTCATCTTTCTTTTTTTTTTGTAAATATATTGATTAGCAAATTTTTTTAACTTTACAAACCTATTGATTTTTTCAATAATTTTATAACAAATATCAGTATAATAAAAAGAAAAAAATACAAATTGCAATACAACTACTATCTACTAACTACCAACCTACCCTACAATACAAAGCAAACCCTAACACCGTGCAAAGCAACACCAAAAATAAAGAAAGAAAAGCAAAAAAAACCCCACAAAATACAGAACAGCTAAGCTCCCAAACAAAGGAACGGGAGCATTGTATATATATCCATATTAACTCGGGAGACCTCCTCCAGGGCCCAGGGCTTGACAAATCTAATCATCCTGGTTAAACAAACGCCCTAGGTAAGATAACTGACAAATCTATATCCAAATAACTCAAGTAGGGCTGCCATGTCTTATAAAAATTGTCTGTTGTGTGGTGCACCATGTTTGTAAAAAAAAAAAGTCCAAGGGAATGTGCTCCATAATTAATTTCTGCTATCCCAGCAAGTCTGGCGGGTTCTCAGACACCCAATTCATCAGAATATTCTTCCGTGCAGTATGCAAGAATATTAAATAGTTTCTTACCATGCCCATCTAAAGGTGGTATATCCAGAAGCAATGGGTAAGAGTACCTACACTTATTTTACATTTGGGGCACACTGAAGATGCCCCTTTTTTAAACTTTGCCAGGCAGTCTGGTGCCACATGAGCCCAGTGCAAAACTTTTAACTGTGTAGCGCATGTCCTATAACAGATTGAGATCTTTCGAGTATTCTCCCATATGTTCTCCTATGTTTCAGAAGAGATCTCCACTCCCAGCTCTTGCTCCCATAACCGGTTAATATCCTGCCAGGCCCTGCCACCCAGCAGGCGATAGGGGGCACTAACCGAAAGGGTGCTTGTGGAACGTAGCAACAACCTCTCTGTATCGGGCTTATAGGGCTTAGTGAGAAGCGTAGTCGTCTTCTGGATGAAATCCCTAACCTGAAAAATACGGAAAAGATCTCTGCTGCGCAACCCGTATTTGCGGCTCAGTTGCTCAAAAGACGACATAACCTCCCCCTCAAACTAGTCTCCCAAACTAGAAATTCCTTTTGCTGCCCATAATTTTAACCCTGCATCCATCATCCCTGGTCGGAACCCTGGCATAGGTGTAAGTGGTGAAGTTTGGGATAAACAACCCTCACTCTGATGCTTCGCCCTCCATGCCTTGACTGTACTAATGACAATGTGGTTCCGGCAATGGTCCATAACTGTCCTCATCTTATCCATGAACAACAGATTAATAAGAGGGCACTTTGCCTGGGAGGCCTCGATATCCAGCCATATTGAGTTTGGATCCTACCCAATCACAGATAAAGGACAGCAAGGAACTCAACTGTTACCTCCTGATGTCTGGGAAATCAACTCCTCCCCCTCCATGAGGCAATTACAATGTAGTAAGTTTGCTGAGGGGTCACCCACGATGCCAGACAAGGGAACCAAACCACCCCATAAGCTTCTGCACCGTTGGCCTGGGAAACATTACAGGGCGTATACGCATGGGATAAAGCAAACGAGGAAGAACATCCTTCTTAATGAGAGATATTCAGCCCAGCCATGGAATTGGAAGAGCCTCCCATCTCTGGGGATCTCGCCTAATATTGTCGAGCAAGTGAGCAAAGTTAGTCCGAAATAATTTGCGTCTTTTGAGCAACTGAGCCACAAATACAGGTTGCGCAGCAGAGATCTTTTCCGTATTTTTCAGGTTAGGGATTTCATCCAGAAGACGACTACGCTTCTCACTAAAAATGCCTAGGTATTGGAACCCTGCCCGTGACCACTTAAAAGGGAACTTGGGGCCACCTTCAACTGGCACATCCTTAAGGTTCCCCAAAGGCATAGCCTCCGATTTTGCAAAGTTAATCTTATATCCTGAAATAGTCCCAAATGAATGGATACATTGTATCAAGTGGGGTACGGAGGTCATCGGGTTCGGTTAAAAACAGAAGGACATCATCCGCATACAGTGTAATCTTGTGTGCCCTCGATCCCACTTCCGGAGTGGTTATGTGGATGTTCTGACGAATGGCTTCTGCCAGCGGCTCTATCACTAACGTAAACAACAGCGGTGAGAGGGGACAGACTTGCCAACTACCCTGCCAATCCTAAAATTCCCAGACTTCATTGCATTGGTGATGACCGTGGCCAGAGGGTGGCGATATAAAACCTCTACCCACCTAGTAAAGACTCCACCCAACCCAAACTGTTCTAAGACATATAAAAAAAATGGCCTTTCCACCCTGTCAAATGCTTTCTCTGCATCTAAGGAAATCATCAACCCCTGAATCAATCATTGCCGACAAGCTTCTAATATTATTAGAGGACCTACGGCCCCTTATAAAGCCTGGCTGGTCCTTTTTAATAACATGGGGCAACACCCTTTCTAATCTCAGCGCCAGGATCTTGGACAGAATCTTGAAATCTGAATTTAATAGAGAGATGGGCCTGTATGAGGCACAATCCTCAGGAACCTTTCCCTTCTTAAGAATTAGGGAAATATTAGCTTCTTTCAAAGATGGTGGTAGGCATTCATGCATGTAGGAGTGATTATACATCTCCAACATCGGCCCTGACAGAATCCCTATAAACTCCTTAAAAAACTCACCCGGGAGACCATCAGGGCCATGCGCTTTCTCATTCTGAAGTTGCCTAGCTGCTTCTTGTATTTCCTGAACTGTCAAGGGGGCATTAAGGAGAGAGGCCTGTTCCAAGGTTAACCCTGGGAGGTCCAGGTTCTTAAAGTCTCCATTTTAGCCCTCTTGTCCTCGCAACCTTCAGACCGATACAATTCAGAGTAAAAGCTCTGAAAAGCCTCATTAATCTTTTTAGCATCATATGTAAGGACCCCGGTGCTGTCTCTGATTGCAGTAATGGATTGGGGAGCACGCTTTTTCCTAGTCAGGTACGCTAAATACTTCCCTGGCCTATCCCCATATTCGAACAGCCTTTGTCTAGCAAAAGCAAGTTCTTTCTTTGCGTTTTGTGTCAGTATTGAATTCAAGGCAGCCCGGAGGGCCATGATTCGCTGTAGCTTAGTCACCGAAGGCCACGCAAAATGTGCCGCCTTGGCGGCTTTCAACCGCGTCTCAAGTAGACGCTGCTGTTCCTCCTTTTGTCATTTCCGGCTAGCCGAATAGGAAATAGCTAATCCCTTAGCAAAGGCCTTAGCAGTCTCCCGTAGCATAGATGGACTACTAGCCGTGCCTGAGTTGATAGTCAAGAATTTCTGAAACTCCTTCAAAACGTATTCCACAAATTTGGAATCTTTAAGGAGAAAAGGGTCCAAACGCCAGTGCCGCAAACCTAGCCCCTCACTCTTGGCCTTAACTTCCAAATACACTGCTGCATGATCAGAGATAGCTATGTTCACAATTTCACAACCCATAGTCGAATCCAGAAGGGCCGAGGGAGCCAGAAAGAGGTCAATCCTCGTGTGACATTTATGTGGGTTTGAAAAAAAGGTGAAGTCCCTGCTGGTAGGGTAACGACATCTCCAAATATCCACCAGCCCCAATTCCTCGCATAAGTCAACCACCTGTTTGGCCTGCGAAAAAATAGTTGGGGGCCCACGAGGCATCCTGTCCACTGTCGGATCCAAAAGACAATTAAAATCCCCCCCCCCCCCATAATAATGTGCTGTGTTCCAAAAGCACTCAACTTAGAGAAAGCACTAATCCAAAATTTGAGGGGATGCGCCGGAGGACAGTAGACATTTAAAATGCCATATTCCTCCCCATGTATCAGCTCTTTAAGTATCACAAACTATCCCTGCTCATCTTTCAACTGCTCTAATAATGTGAACGGAATTTTTTTCTGGATAAGTACCGCCACTCCTCTACTTTTAGTAGTAAAGGATGAAAAGAATACCCGGTCATAATTTCAGGTGTTCCCCATCATCAAGATGGGTTTCCTGCAACAAAGCGATATCCACCCTTTGCCTCTTAAGGCTAGAAAGTACTTTTTTCCTTTTAACAGGCGAATGACTTCCCTTAACGTTCCAGGTGCACCATTTAATAAGACACTTAGCCATATCCCCTTTCAGACACCCTTGAACCCCTGGGAGGGAGAACCCTGCTTACAAAGTGCCAGGCATAAGTAAATAAAGACTCGTAGATTCGAAGAACTATATACACAAAAACTACTCTATCATAACTATAATCAACTATTACTACCAAAAAACTATAAAAAAGCAACTATAAAACCTTGAATGGAAGACTCTTCCCCCTGCCCATAGGGGGCACTCACCCTACCCATCCCCTCCTTCAAAGCTCCTTCAAACCTGGACTGTGCCCCAGCCTTAGGCCAGAAAAAAAACAAGGAGATGATCCTTAAATCAACAGAAAAAAAGATCAAGTCAGGATGAGCACTCCACCTATCCCTGGGTTCATGTCACCCCTTGTTGTGGTTCTGTTGGCCAAGCTGGGAATTTGTGTTGCAGACGTTTCGTCCCCTGTCTAGGTGACATCCTCAGTGCTTGGGAGCCTCCTGTGAAGTGCTTCTGTGATGTTTCCTCTGGCATTTATAGTGGTCTGTCTCTGCCGCTTCCGGTTGTCAGTTCCAGCTGTCCGTTGCAGTGGTCGGTATATTGGGTCCAGGTCGATGTGCTTATTGATTGAATCTGTGGATGAGTGCCATGCCTCTAGGAATTCCCTGGCTGTTCTCTGTTTGGCTTGTCCTATAATAGTAGTGTTGTCCCAGTTGAACTCACGTTGCTTGTCATCTGAGTGTGTGGCTACTAAGAATAGCTGGTCGTGTCGTTTCGTGGCTAGTTGGTGTTCATGGATGCGGATGTCATGTCACCCCTATTTGTGACTAAAAGAGAAACAGAAGAAATAAAAAAAAGGGGAGAGACAACAAAGAACATCCACAAAATTTTCCATCAGAAAATCCAGTTATTAAAAAAAAAACAACTTATTCCAAGATCTTTTTCCCTCCTTTCCAAAAAGGAAATTATTAGGGAGAAAGAAACAAATTTAAAAAAAAAGGAAAACATGAGGAAAGATAGAAGTGAGAACAAACACTATCCATATTCTTCAGGCTAATCTGTCTATTGTAAAGTGTCTACGAAGGTTTTAGCTTTATCCGCTGAGTCAATTGTATAAACTGAGTCCTCGTGGCTGAAACAGGGTACCTCATGGAGTACTGGGTGCCCAGGTTCCTCAGCCTCTTTTTAACTTCATTGAAGGACTTCCTCTTTCGAATTACAGCTGCGGGGAAATCCTGGAAAGACATTTATTTTTGACCCCTTGTGCAACAGTGCCTGCGGATCTTTTCCTAGAGATCTGGAAACCTCTATGACTTTTTGCTTGTCCTTATATGAATGGAAGTGCACTAAGACCGAGCAGGGGTGCTGCACCAGCCCTGACCTGTGCATTGTAACCTGATAAGCCCTTTCAATCTGTAACCTGCTGGACTCAATGTGAAGGCCCAAAACCTTCGGTAGCCAGCTTTCAAAGAAGCTGACTGTCTGCTCACCTTCAGGGAGCCCAACAATTCGGAGATTTATCCTCCGACCTCGATTTTCAAGGTCGTCGATAAGGGCTCGCAAGGCCCCGCACCTTTCGCTCCAGCACTGGGTGAGGACTCCATTGCAGCCTCCGAGGCCTTAGTTCGACCCTCCACCTCCTCCAGCTTCTCTCTGAGGCCCTGGACCTCTTGCTCATGATTCTGCAGCATGGATAATAATAGGTTGGATCTGGGCACAAATCTCCCCATGGAGCTCCTCAATTGCAGCTCCAACTTTCACGGTAAGTCTCTCCATCGCCACAGCCAATTCCTGTGAGTATGTCAGGTCCCCGGTGGGGTCAGGAGAGGATGCTGCTGCAGTGTCTGGTGTTGTAGGTGCTGCAGGGGAGTGTCCTCTCTGCTGCTGTTTGCTTGCTCCTTTTCCTTTTGGCATCCTTCCCACCCCCAAATATTAACAAATATGTGTTCTGTAAGGTTTTAAACTAATAATTCCACCACATAAGTTGGCCAGGGATGGCAAAAAACACCAGTATGCCTTGGCTGTTAGGTACAGCTGTCCACAGCAGTTCTACAGAATCGCCGCCATCTTGCCGAGTCCGCTTTTATCTTTCTTAAAGGTACCCCTCACACCTTCATAACAGAGGAATTAAGAGGGATAAAAGGAGTCAAGCAGGATTAAGGAAAATCCCAAAGCCTTTTATTCATATATAAGGAGCAAGAGGTAACTTTAAAAAAAAATGGGTTGGGCCACTCAAGGACAAAGGAGGAAAGTTATGCGTGGAGTCAGAAAATGGATGAGATTCTTAATGAGGACTTTGCATTGGTATTCAGCAAGGAGAGGGATTTGACGGATTTGAGTTTGGAGATAGATGGTTGATTACTCTAGATCAGGTCAGCATAAGGAGGGAGGGAGTGCTGGGTGTTCTAAAAGACATTAAGGTGGACAAGTCCCCAGGTCCAGATAGGATCTGTCCCAGGTTACTGGTAGAAGCAAGAGAGGAAATAGCTGGGGCCTTAACGGGTATCTTTGCAGCATTGTTGAACATGGGTGAGGTCCTAGAAGATTGGAGAATTGCTAAGGTTGTCCCCTTGTTTAAGTAGGGTAGCAGGGATAATTCAGGTAATTATAGACCGGTGAGCCTGATGTCAGTGGTAGGGAAGCTGCTGGAGAAGATACTGAGGGATAGGATCTATTCCCATTGGATGAAAATGGGCTTATCTGTGGTAGACAACATGGTTTTGTGCAGGGAAGGTCTTACCAACCTAATAGAATTTTTGAGGAAGTGACAAAGTTGATTGATGAGGGAAGGGCTGTAGGTGTCACATACATGAACTTCAGTAAGGCGTTTGATAAGGTTTCCCATGGTATGCTGATGTAGAAGGCGAAGTCACAGGGGGTCCAGGATGTACTAGCTGGTTGGATAAAAAACTGACTGGACAACAGGAGGCAGAAAGTGATAGTGGATGGGAATTTCTCAAAATGGAGACCTGTGACCAGTGGTGTTCCACAGTGATCTGTGCTGGGACCGCTGTGTTTTGTGATATTATTAATTGATCTGGAAGAAGGTATAGGTCAGGGGTGGGGAACCTGCGGCCTTCTAGGCCATTGTGTGTGGCCTTTTGAGCATTTCAACCTCACGTAGTTGATGTCTCCAAGGCTCCTAAAGAACTACAGATGGAATTGATTGAGCTCTCAGAAGATGGCATTTTAAAGTCCTTATTTGATGCTAAGAAAGATCAGATTGAAATCTTGAAAAATGCAATAGAATACCCATGCCTTCGGCAACATGCACGAAAAATGCTTTCTTGCTTTTCAACCACTTATTGCTGCAAATCTACATTCTCCTACTTAACCAAAATCAAGACGCCCTTAAGTTCACAAATGATGGATACCCATCTAGAGGATCAGCTAAAACTGCAGACCTCCATGCTGCAACCGAATATTCAAATGCTTTCCTACAAAAAGCAGTCACGACAAAGTCATTAAAAGGTTAGTTAACTTTAGAATTAACATCTTTTTTCATTTTTTTTAGTTAGTTTGTACATAGTAGTTGGATTTTTACAAAATAATGTGAATTTTGAAGAATATATAATTGAAGTTTTTTGGATGCGGCCATATTAGATTACAACTAATATAATGCGGCCTTCCAATATGAAAAGGTTCCCCACCTCTGGGAAAGGTGGTCGGATTTGCAAGTTTGCAGATGATACTAAGGTTGGTGGAGTAGCAGATAGTGAAAGGAACTATCAGAGAATGCAACAAAACATAGATTGGGGAGTTGGGCAGAGACATGTCAGATGGAGTTCAACCCAAGCAAATGTGAGGTGATGCATTTTGGAAGATCCAGGGGTGAGGTTGAACTATAAGGTAAATGGAAAAGCTCTGGGGAAAATTTGACGTACAGAGAGATCTGAATGTACAGGTCCATTGTACCCTGAAAGTGGCAACGCAGGTCAATAGAATGGTCAAGAAGGAAACATGTTTCCACTGATGGGTGAGTGCCGAACCAGAGGGCACAGCTTAAACATACGAGGGGTAGACCATTTAGGACAGAGATGAGGAGAAACTTCTTCACTCAGAGTGGTGGCTGTGTGGAATGCTCTGCCCCAGAGGACGGTGGAGGCCCAGTCTCTGGATTCATTTAAGAAACAGTTGGATAGAGCTCTCAAGGATAGTGGAATCAAAGGTTATGGAGATAAGGCAGGAACAGGATACTGATTAAGGATGATCAGCCATGATCATATTGAATGGTGGTGCAGGTTCGAAGGGCAGAATGGCCTACTCCTGCATCTATTGTCTATTATCTATTGCATACAGCATGCTTTCCTTCATCAGACAGAGTATTGAGTACAAGGATTGGCAGGTCATGTTACAGTCATATTGGACTTTGATTCGGCCACATTTGGAATACTGCATATAGTTCTGGTGGTCACATTACCAGAAGGGAATGAATGCTTTGGAGAGCATGTAGAGGAGATTCACCAGGATTTTGCCTGGTATGGAAGAACGCTAGCTATAAAGAGAGGTTGAGTAGTTGAGAATTATTTTCATTAGAAAGATGGACATTGAGGGGGACCTGATTGATGTCTACTAAATCATTAGATGGTATAGACAGGATGGATAGCAAGAAGCTTTTTTTCCCCCAAGAGTGGAGGACTTGATTACTCGGGGTCACAAGTTCAAGGTGACAGGGGAAAGTTTTAAGGGAGATATGTGTGGAAAGTTCTTTACGCAGAGGGTGGTGGGTGCCTGGAAGGCGATGTCAGCAGAGGTGGTAGAGGTGAGTACTGTTGTATCATTTAAGGTATATCTAGACAGATACATAAATGGGCAGGGAGCAGAGGGATACAGATCCTTAGAAAATAGGTGAGACGTTTAGATAGAGGATTTAGATTGGTGCAGGCTGGGAGGGCCGAAGGGCCTGTTCATGTGTTGTAATTTACTTTGGCTTTCACATTTACAAAAAACAGTCATTCTATTTATGGTTTACACAGTGCAATGTATGTTTTAGTCATGAATAGAATTAAAAAGCAATTAACAGTTTAATTTTAGGTGAGAGGTTTTACTACGGAACTGACAAAAAAATACATAAATATTTCACTAGAGAATTTTTAAATACAGTTATGTTACACAAATTTCATAAATCTGACAGGTAGTTTCTGTAACGTTACTTCTCTTCTATCACATATTAAAACATATATGGCGCTCCTCAACTCAAAGCTGAACTACACTGGGGAAACTCAGCAAATCTTCTGAAGTGTCACTGGACTTGAAGCATTAATTCTGTTTTCTCTCCACAGATTTTGCCAGACTTGCTGAATTTCTCTTGCAATTTATGTTTTGGTTTCAGACCTCCAGCATCTGCAATCCTTTGTTTTACCATGATGTGTTACCATGAGGTTCTGGATTACCAGTCCAGTGACATTACCACTACTCTACTGCTTCTCTTTTCTAAAATATTTTATTACGAAAGTAGCCTCCGCGTAACAATCTGGAATACCTGCCTTTCTTCCTTTCCTTCTAATTTAAATAAATTGTAGCAACCCGGTTGTTCTTTTTGATTGAGATCAGCAACTTAGGTGAGGATTAAACCTTTGAACTACTAGTTTTCTTCGCTTAGAATCACTAATCTGGTTATCTCTTCTATTGAGTCATGCTGAGAGTGGGTTTTGTTGTTGCTCCACTTCGTACAGCTCGATCGTATAATCCCTGGAGTATGGAAAAAGGCAGTTTGGCCCAATGAGTTCCCTCCGAAGAGCATCCCCCAAAGATGCCACCCCTCCCATACGTGTTAACCCTGCATTTCCCAGGCTACCTGACCTAGCCAGCACATCCCTGGACACTATGGGCAAGTTAACATGGCCAAATCAACTAACATGCACATCCTTATAGGATCAAATTACTGCAGATGCTGACATTTGTACTGAAAATAACATACTGGAGATTATAGTGGGTAGACAGCATCTATGGAGGTAGAGCAAGCTAACATTTCAAGTCGAGAGAACTCTTCAGAGCTGAAGTAAAGTAAGAAGAGGGCCAGAAGGCTACGAAGTGTCTCACCTGACAATGAGATGTTGTTCCTCCAGTTTGCGCTGTGATTCACTGGAACACTGTCGCATGCCAAGGACAGACAAGTAGGCATGCAAGCCTACTTGCATTGTTAAAATGACTGGCTATAGGAAAGTCAGGGTCATGCTTGTGCACAGACTTGGAGGTGTTCTGCAAAGCGGTTACCTAGTCTGGGATTGGTTTCTCCAATGCAGAGTTTTCTGCACATGGTTGGACTGTGGGAGGACCAGAGCACCCAAAGGAAATTCTCGCAACCACTGGGATAGTGTACAAACTCCACACAAAGTCACCGGACGGTGGAATCGAACTTGAATCCGCAGCAGTGCTAATGATTGAACTACCGTGCTGCCCAATGTTAATGTTATGCAACTAGTGATAAAACATGGAAACATTTAGAACATAGAACATAGAACAATACAGCGTAGAACAGGCCCTTTGGCCCTCTATGTTGCACCGACCTGTGAACTAATCTAAGCCCATCACCCTACACTATCCCATCATCGTCCATATGCTTATTCAAGGACTGTTTAAATGCCCCTAATGTGGCTGAGTTAACTACATTGGCAGGCAGGGCATTCCACACCCTTACCACTGTCTCTGAGTAAAGAACCTGCCTCTGATGTCTGTCTTAAATCTATCACCCCTCAATTTGCAGCTATGCCCCCTCGTATAAGCCGATGCCATCATCCTAGGAAAAAGATTCTCACTGTTTGCCCTACCTAATCCTCGATACATCATTAAGACCAAATGTAAAATAAGGGCATATTTTGCCGAGCATCTCAGCTGAGCCTATAAGGGAAAGCCTGACCTCCTGGTCACCGCCCATTTTAATTCCCTTTCCCACTCCCGTACCGACATGTCCATTTTCTGTCTCCTCCATTGCCACAGTGAATCGGATCATAAATTGGAGGAATAACACCTTATCTTGCACCTAGGTAGTCTACAGCCTGGAGGACTCAGCCCAAAGCCCATCTCACTTTCCAACTCTGCCGCCTCCCTTCCATCCCTCCGACCGACCCCTCCTTCCAGCTACCAACCAGATTCATTCCTTTTACTGACCTACCAGGTCGTACCTGCACCTGTATTCACCTATTACTTCCACTCCTCTCCCCACCTATGGTCTCTGCCTCTCTGCAGCTCCCCCTACCCTACCTTCATTCCTGCAGAAGGGTTAAACCGGACTTCTCTACCTCTTAATGCTGCCTGGCTTGCTGTGCTCTTCTGTGTTTTGATGGATTTATGTGTGTGTATAGCTAAGACTTTCATTGGTATATTAGATTACTTACAGTGTGGAAACAGGCCCTTCGGCCCAACAAGTCCACACCGACCCGCCGAAGCGCAACCCACCCATACCCCTACATTTACCCCTTACCTAACACTACGGGCAATTTAGCATGGCCTATTCACCTGACCTGCACATCTTTGGACTGTGGGAGGAAACCGGAGCACCCGGAGGAAACCCACGCAGACACAGGGAGAACGTGCAAACTCCACACAGTCAGTCGCCGGAGGCGGGAATTGAACCCGGGTCTCTGGCGCTGTGAGGCAGCAGTGCTAACCACTGGGCCACCGTGCCGCCCAATATTGTTAAATTTTACAGTAATTCTACCCTATAGAGTGGGGAGAAAAGCATCGGTACTAAGTTGTAGCATCATATGATGTGGCAACTCCATGGCTCTCAAATTACAGTCAGTTATCCTTTTATCTACCCCAGAGCTACCACACTGAGCACACTTATCATGTTACGAGAACAAAGAAGATCGATATTTGTCTTGTAGTTTGAAACAAAAATAAATTTTGGCGAACTATCTTGTCAATTGAGCCTCTTAATTCAATTCACTATCTATCATCTCTTCTATTTTTCACAAAAATTATTTAATTCTTCAAGGAAAGTCTGTTGTTGGCAAAGTGCACCAGGGGTCTACCATGCATTTTATTGCCCATTTCAGATGTGTGTTCATTTGGAACATTCAGAAATTCTTAGCTGTAATTGCACATTCCTTATGTACTGGAAAGATAAAATGAAAGCTGTGATGAAGGAGTCAAACAGGAAGAGATTTCCATGGTGTTAACACACCAGGAGAGACGGGTTTGCTGAATGGCTTGATGCCATGCAGTATGTCAGAACTAGTAATGTCCTTTTAAGGTTGTATCAGAAGATCTATTTCTAGTCAATCTGTTCAGAGATGTTATTACAGACCTCTGGCAAAACCAACATTTTATACAGCTCCAGCATAACGACCTTGAGTATGTCTGAGAGGGAGAGTACTGAGAGATATCAGTCAGTGCACAGGTATCTCCCTGAGAGAGATGGACTGAAAGATACCAGAAAGTGTATAGACAACACTCTCGGAGTCAGCAATCTGGATATTTTAAAACAAAATGGCTCAGTTCTATGATAGAGTGGTGGTGTCCCTATCTTTGAGCCATAAGGTTCAAGTTCAAGACCTACCTACTCCAGAGGTGAGCCTTAACATGTCCAAATAGGCTTATTTTAGAAAACAAAACTGGTTCTGGCTTGGCTTTTGGACAGGGAAAGCTGGTGTTACTTAATCTATAGGTTTGCAATATAACCCTTGTAAATCTGTCTTTTTCTATAAAATGTAACATATGGATATTGGTGTGTTGAGCATTCTATTCTATGTAATTCTGTTAATTTGTTTTAATCTCAGACCATAATGAAAAAAATATTCTGACTTGAGGATATGAAATTCTGTCTTAAAAATGGCTGAGCTAAAAAAATTACTTGTTCTGTATTTTTCTTGCAAGTGACAGCAATGACGAGATGTCGTTCAAGACTTTTTAAAACCAAAATTGCTGAATGAACGATTGAAAGTCCTGCTTAAAACCTATTGTCCTAAGTAAGCTGTTGTGGAATTATGTTTAAAAAAACCTTCCCTGTTTCCATTATGCCTTCAACACTGTGGTTCTGATACTTGATCTCGAGGCTGAAGTAATAACAAGATAAGAAGCTTTATTATTTTGCAACTATACCTTTCAACACGTTATCACTGAAATAATATACAGTGCCTCAATGTCCAAATGCTCTTGATATTTCAGTAAATGGCAGTCACTTTATACATAATTGGTGGAAAAACCATTCTGTGCTCAAAAATGAAAGAAATTAATGTTCCACAATGCAGGAAGCTGATTTGTTGTTTTTTTCCCTACCATTAATATTACAATCTTTCTCTAGAGGGGAAGTGAAGAAATCTAAGGAACTGGTAACATTACATAGGAAACAGGATTTTTTTTGTAGACTTGGATGAATATGTTTTATTTTTTAAGCTGTAAATGAGGAAAGTAGAGTACATTAACTTTTATAGTATTAGATATAAGAAAAGCTAAAATACTTAATTAATCAAGACAACCTTTTCCACTCACTCACACAAAAATTATTCAAAACGAACTTTGTGCTCTCAAAGAAACAAATCTGTGCTTCATGACAACTCTTCATGTGCCAATTTAAAACCAATTCCTCCACTCCCAAGCTATCATTGACCGACAATAATTATACCGCCATGAGTCTGCTTTTTATTTTAAACTAGTAATAAATCAACTATTTATTCTTCGTTCAATTCTGGGTAAGTTTACTGTGTTACTCGAATGTGACACCGAAAATAGTTGCATATTTGGAACATGGGGATAAAGGTCAATTTAGTCATAGAATATACAGCACAGTACAGGCTCTTCGGCCCTCGATGTTGTGCCGACCTGTGGAACCAATCTGAAGCCCATCTAACCTACACTATTCCAGTCTTGTCCATATGCCTACCCAGTGACCATTTAAAGTTGGCAAGTCTACTACTGTTGCAGTTCCACACCCCTATTACACTCTGAGTAAAGAAACT
Organism: Chiloscyllium plagiosum; assembly: GCF_037043375.1. Taxonomy (NCBI): domain Eukaryota; kingdom Metazoa; phylum Chordata; class Chondrichthyes; order Orectolobiformes; family Hemiscylliidae; genus Chiloscyllium; species Chiloscyllium plagiosum. The sequence goes on along the minus strand of NW_028270162.1, from coordinate 8,755,293 downwards.
ACCTCTGTCATCTGCCCTATCTCTACCACCCCTCAATTTAAAGCTATGCCCCCTCATGCGAGCCATCACCATCTGAGTAAAAGGCTCTCACTGTCCAACCTATCTAACCCTCTGATTATCTAATGTCTCAATCAAATCACCTCTCAACCTTCTTCTCTCTAATGAAAACAGCCTCAAGTCCCTCAGTCTTTCCTCGTAAGACCTACCCTCCATAACAGGCAAAAGTGCGGACTGTAAATGCTGGAAACCAGAGTCGAGATTAGAGTGGTGCTGTAAAAGCAGAGCAGGTCAGGCAGCATCCGAGGAACAGGAAAATCGATGTTTCGGGCAAAAGTCCTTCATCAGGAATGGAGGCAGGGAGCTTCCAGGTTGGAGAGATAAATGGCGGGGGAGGGGGGTGGGTTGGCAGGCACTGTGGGGCTGTGGAGAAGGTAGCAAAGAGTACAATGGAGTGGATGGAGTGGGGATGAAGGTGATAGGTCAGAGAGGAGGGTGGAGCAGGAAGGAAGATTGGCAGGTAGAACAGGTCATGAGGATGGTGCTGAGCTGGAAGTTTGGAATTGGGTAAGGTGGGGGGAGGGGAAATGAGGAAACCGGTGAAGTCCACATTGATGCCTTGGGGTTGAAGGGTCCTGAGGTGGAAGATGAGGCATTCTTCCTCCAGGCGTCGGGTGGTGAGGCAGTGGCAGTGGAGAGGGCCCAAGACCTGCATGTCCTCAGCAGAGTGGGAGGTGGAGTTGAAATATTGAGCCATGAGGCAGTGGGGTTGATTGGTGTGGATGTCCCAGGAGATGTTCCCTAAAGCGCTCTGCGAGGAGGCGTCCAGTCTCGCCAGTGTAGTGGAGACTGCATCGGGAGCAACGGATACAATAAATGACATTGGTGGATGTCATTTGATGAAACTTTGATGGATGTGGAAGGCTCCTTTTGCGGCCTTGGATGGAGGTGAGGGAGGAGGTGTGGGCACAGGTTTTGCAATTCCCACAGTGGCAGGAGAAGGTGCCAGGAGGGGAGGGTGGGTTGTTGGAGGGGGTGTGGACCTGACCAGGTGGTCACGGAGGGAATGGTCTTTGCAGAAAGTGGTGGGGAGGGAAATATATCTCTGGTGGTGGGGTCCATTTGGAGGTGGCAGAAATGTCGGCGGATGATATGGTTTATGTGAAGGTTGGTAAGGTGGAAGGTGAGGACCGGAGGGGGGTTCTGTCCTTGTTATGGTTGGAGGGGTGGGGTTTGAGGGCGGAGGGGCTGGATGTGGATGAGATGCATTGGAGGGCATCTTCAACCACAGGGGAAGGGAAATTTCAGTCTCTAATGAAGGAGGCCATCTGGTGTGTTCTGTCGTGGAACTGGTCCTCCAGGCAGAGGCGGAGAAATTGGGAATACAGGATGACATTTTTGCAGGAGGTAGGGTGGGAAGAGGTGTAATCCAGGTAGCTGTGGGAGTCAGTGGGTTTGTAAAAAAAAAAATGTCAGTGTCAATTCGGTCGTCATTAATGGAGATGGAGAAGTCCAGGAAGAGGAGGGAGGTGTCAGAGATGGTCTAGGTAAATTTAAGGTTGGGGTGGAATGTGTTGGTGAAGTTGATGAATTGCTCAACCTCCTCGTGGGAGCACGAGGTGGCACCAATGCTGTCATCAGTGTAGCGGAGGAAGAGGTGGGGAGTGGTGCCGGTGTAACTACAAGATGGATTGTTCCACGTAGCCAACAAAGACACAGGTATAGCTGTGGCCCATATGGGTGCCTATGGCTACCCCTTTGGTCTGGAGGAAGTTGGAGGATTCGAAGGAGAAATTGTTAAGGCTGAGGACCAGTTCAGCCAAACGAATGAGTGTGTCAATGGAAAGGTACTGTTGTGGACATCGGGAGAGGAAGAAACGGAGGGCTTGGAGGCCCTCGTCATGGTGGATTGAGGTGTAGAGGGATTGGGTGTCCACGGTGAAGATGAGGTGTTGGGGGCTGGGGAAACTGAAGTCTTGGAGGATGTGGAGGGGGAGGGAATGGGTGGTGTCTCGAACGTATGTGGGGAGTCCATGGACTAGGGGGGATAGGACAGTATCGAGGTAGGTGGATATCAGTTCTGTGGAGCAGGAACATGCTGAGACAATGGATCGGCCGGGGTGGTCAGGCTTGTGGATCTTGGGAAGGAGGTAGTCCCTACCCTCCATACCAGGAGCTATGTACCTGGACACAGATCACTGAGGGCAGCATGGTGGCTCAGTGGTTAGCACTGCTGCCTCAGTGCCAGGGACCTGGGTTTGATTCCAGCCTTGGGTGACTGTCTGTGTGGAGTTTGCTCATTCTTTGTGTCTGTGCAGGTTTCCTCTGGGTGCTCTGGTTTCATCCCACAGTCCAAGGATGTGCAGGTTAGATGCATTGGCCATGCTAAATTGACCATGGTGTTAGGTGCATTAGTCAAAGGGAACTGGGTCTGGGTGGGTTACTCTTCGGACGGTCAGTGTGGACATTTTGGGGCGAAGGGCCTTTTCCACACTATAGGGAACCTAATCTAATCTACACTATCAAGAATCTTACCATAAGCCCAGTACTGTGCATTCCTGTTACTCCTTCCAAAGTGAATCACCCCACACTTTTCTGCATCAATCCCCATTTGCCACCTCTCAGCTCTGCAGCTTCTGTCTCTCTCTGTAACCTACAACCTGGACACTATCCACAACTTTACCCACCTTCGTATCATCCGCAAATTTACTAACCCATCCTTCTATGCCCTCCTGCAGGTCATTTATAAAAATGACAAACAACAGTGGACTCAAAACAGATCCTTGGGATGCCCCACTGAACTCCAGGATGAATATTTCCCATCAACCACCACCCTCTGTCTTCTTTCAGCTAGCTAATTTCTGATCCAAACCGCTAAATTACTGTCAATCCCATGCCTCTGTATTTTGTGCAATAGCCTACAGTGGGGAACCTTATCAAATGCCTTACTGAAATCCATTTACACCACATCAACCATTTTACCCTCATCCACCTGTTTGGTCACCTTCTCAAAGAACTCAGTAAGGTTTGTGAGGCATGACCTACCCTTGCCAAAACTGTGTTGTTTATCCCTAATCAACTTATTCCTTTCTAGATGGTTATAAATCCTATCTCTTATAATCCTCTTCAACACTTTACCCACAACGGAATAAGGCTCACAGGTCTATAGTTTCCAGGGTTGTCTCCACTCTCCTTGAACAAGGGAACAACATTTGCTATCCTCCAGTCTTCTGGCACTATTCCTGTAGACAATGATGACATAAAGATCAAAGTCAAAGGCTCTGCAATTTCCTCCCTGGATTCCCAGAGAATCTTAGGATAAATTCCATCCGGCCTTTCACTTTCCAGAATTGCTAACACCTTCTCCTTATGCACCTGAATCCCATCTAGTCTAGTAGTCTGTATCTCAGTATTCTCCTTGACCACATTGTATTTTTCTAGTGTGAATGCTGACAAAAAGTATTAATTTAGCACTTCTCCTATCTCCTCTGACTCCACGCACAACTTCCTACCACTATCCTTGATTGGCCCTAATCTTACTAAAGTCATTCTTTTGTTCCTGAAATACCAATAGAAAGCTTAAGGGTTTTCCTTGATCCTGACTGTCAACAACTTCTCATGTCCCCTCCAGCTCTCTCTCTCGGTCTTTCCTGGCTAACTTGTAACTCTCCAATTGCCCGAGCTGAGCCTTCACATCTCATCTGAACATAAGCTGCCTCCCTCCTCTTGACAAGAGACTCAACTTCCTTCGTAAACCACGGCTCCTGTGCTTGACAATTTCCTCCCTGCCTGACAGGTACAAACTTATCAAGGACCCGCAGTAGCTGGTCCTTGAATAAGGTTCATATTTCAATTACACCCATCTCCTGCAGTTTTGTTTCCCATCCTATGGATCCTAAATCTTGCCTAATTGCATCTTAATTGCTTTTCCCCCAACTATAACTTTTATCCCTTTCTATCACTAAAGTAAACATAACTGAATTGTGGTCACTATCACCAAAGTGCTCAACTACCTCCAAATTTAACACCTGGCCAGGTTCATTACTCAGTACCAAATCTAATGTGGCCTTGCCCTGTGTTGGCCTGTCTACATACTGTGTCAGAAAACCCTCATGCACACAATAGACAAAAACTGACACATCTAAAGTACTTGAACTATAGTACTCCCAGTCAATATTTGGAAATATTGGGCTGTGTTGTTCCTGTTGACATGAACTCCAGCTAATCATTGTTAATTTTTGGAAGGAAAAGAAATCTGTTCGGTTTTCTGTCTTCCCTGAAAGGCATTGAGAGTAGAAGAATCATTACATCATCTCATGTGCATTCTTTACTAGTTACCTTATTGGTACAAATTGTGTGCATTTCTCACTGGGGACAAGTGGTAAAGTGAGTTGAAGTTTGTACTGTTTGGCAGTAATGCTGGAAAGTATTGAATCGGCTGCCCACTGTGGATTCTCAGATTTGCACATCAATTTATTGGTTGATTTATTATAATTTGAGTTTGCATATGCCTTTGTTTCAAAAATACCAATTTTTGTGCAGAACTGCTGAACTCTTTCTGTTGCCTTTACCCAATAGATTGAAGTATTGTTGGATTAATTAGATTTGTGATCCTGTAATAATTTCAGTTTTTAAAATCTAATGAGAATTCTTTGTCGGTGATGGAATTTGTGTGTGCTATAGTCAGTTTTGTATTACAAAAATAGAGCATGCTGAAAATATTTGACAAGCTAGGCAGAATCTATGGGGAGGAACATTTAAGATTTCAGAATGAGAAACAGAAAGAACTGCAGGTGCTGATAGTCAGAAACAAAACAGAATACTGAAAATAGTAGGTCTGACAGCATCTATGGAGAGAAAGCTGAGTTAACATTTTGGGTCCAGTAACCCTTCAGAACCCGTCTGAGGAAGGGTCAGTCAACCCAAAATATTAACTCTGATTTTTCTCCACACATGCTGCCAGACCTGCTGAATTATTCCAGAAGTTTGTTTTTCTTTAAGATTTCAGGTCAATTACCCTTCAGATTGATTTTTTTTTATGGTAGGGCTTGAGACATTAGTTCCTAAATATGAAATACAATCTACTGACTAACTTGAACCACTTAATTTGAATTACTGGGAAGAAGCTTTCTTGAACTTGTTGGGAATGTGCTCACCACCTTGACTGTTGCATCTACATGGGAAATCCAGGACAGGTTGTCAGTTATCGTAACTCCAAGGAACTTGACACTGTCAACCCTCTCAACCTCTGCTCCATTGATGTAGGTGGGGCCTGTTCTCCTCCTTGCTTCTTGAAGTCAATGATCAGTGGATATGGTCCATACCAATGGGCGGCTTTGCCCTGGAGGCTCTTGAGTGTTGTTGGAGCTGCATCCATCCAGGAAAGTGGAAGTATTCCATCACATTCCTGACTTGTACCTTGCAGATGGCTTTGGGAAATCATAACACGAGTCATTCACTACAGAATAGCCAGTTTTACAGTCATACAGCATGGGGACCGATCTAGTCCATTTTTTTTTTAGATTACATTACTTTACAGTGTGGAAACAGGCCCTTCGGCCCAACAAGTCCACACCGACCTGCCGAAGCGCAAGCCACCCACACCCCTACATTTACCCCTTACCTAACACTACGGACAATTTAGCATGGCCAATTCACCTGACCTGCACATCTTTGGACTGTGGGAGGAAACCGGAGCACCCAAGGAAACCCACGCAGACACGGGGAGAATGTGCAAACTCCACACAGTCAGTCGCGTGAGGCAGGAATTGAACCTGGGTCTCTGGCGCTGTGAGGCAGCAGTGCTAACCACTGTGCCACCGTGCCGCCAGCATTTGGCCCATATCCCCCTAAACCTTTCCAAATCATATACCTATCTAGATGCCTTTTAAATGTTGTAATTGTACCCATCTCCACCACTTCCTCTGGCAGCTCGTTCCATAGACGCACCATCCTCTGTGTGAAAAGGTTACTCTTCAGGTCCCTTTTAAATCTTTCCCTTCTCATCTTTAAACCTATGCCCTCCAGTTTTGGACTCACCCACCTGAAGAAAACATCCTTGGCTATTGACCCTAACCATGGCTCTCGTGACATTTATAAATCTCTATAAGGTCACCCCTCAGCCTCCAATGCTTAGGGAAAAATGCCCCAGCCTATGTAGCCCCTGCCTATAACTCAAAACCTCCACTCCCAGCAACATCCTTGTAAATCTTTTCTGCACCCTCTCAAGTTTAACAACATCCTTCCTATAGAAGGGTGATCAGATTTGTACGAAGTATTCTAAAAGTGGTCTCACAAATGTCATGTACAGCTGCAACATAAAGTCCCAACTCCGATAATCAATGTTCTGATCAATGTTCTGATCAATGAAGCAAGTGTGCTGAAGGCAGCCTTCACTACGCTGTCTACCTGTGACTCCACTTTCAAGGAACTATGCACCTGCACCCCTCGGCTTCTTTGTTCGCCAACGCTCCCCAGGACTTTACTATTTAGCGGAAAAGTCCTGCTGCCTTTTGCCTTTCCAAAATGCAGCACCTCACCTTTATCTAAATTAAACTCCTTCTACCATTCCTCAGCCCGTTGGCCTATCTGACCAAGGTCCCGTTGTATTCCGAGGTAACCTTCTTTGTTCTATTACACTGCCTGTTGTGGTGTCATCTGCAAACTTACTAACCATTCCTCCTATATTCACATCCAAATTATTTACATAAATGATGAAAAAAAGTGGACTCACCACAGATTGTTGCAGCATACACTGGTCACAGGCCTCCAGTCCTAAAAGCAACCCTCTACCACCACCCTCTATCTCCTATGTTCAAGCCAATTTTGAATTCACTTGGCTAGCTCCCCCTGGATCCCATGGAATCTAACCTTCCTAACCAGTCTACCATTAAGAAAGTTATTGAATGCTTTGCTGAAGTCCATATAGCCACTATCTACTGCTCTGCCTTCATCAATCACCTTTGTCACTTCTTCAAAAAACTCTATCAAGTTAGTAAGGCGCTATTTCCCACACTCAGCTATGCTGACTATCCCTCATCAGTCCTTGCCTTTCCAAACATATGTAAATCCTGTCCCTCAGAATCCCCTCCAACAACTTACCCATCACTGACATAGGGCTCACCATTCGATAGTCCCTGGCTTTTCCTTGTAGACTGTCTTAAATAATGGCACCACAATAGTCAATCTCCAGTCTTCTGGCACCTTACCTGATGCAGATATCCCTGCAAGGGGCCCAGCAATCTCTTCCCTAGCTTCCTTTATAATTCTGGGAAACACCTGATCAGGTCCTGCAGATTTATCTACTTTGTGTATTAAAACCTCCAGTGCTTCCTCTTCTGTAATATGGACTTTTTTTTTTCAAGACATCACTGTTTATTTCCCTAAGATCTCTGGCTTCCATGTCCTTCTCCACAGTAAATATTGACGTGAAATACTTGTTTAGTATCTCACCGATCTCCTGTGGGTTCCAGTGTAGATGGCCACGTTGATCTTTAAGGGGCTGTATTGTCTCCCTAGTTACTCTTTCGCCCTTAATGTAAATTTCTTTGGATTCTCATTTAACTCTCTTTACCAATGCTATCTCATGTTCCCTTTTTTTTTTTGCCCTCTTGATATCCCTCTTCCAGCTGTCTATATCTGACACATGCCTCCTTCTTGACCAGAGTCTCAATTTCTCTAGTCACCAGCATTCCCTACACCTACCATCCTTACTCATCGCCCTAACAGGAACATACTATCTCTGAATCCTTGTTATCTCATTTTGAAAGGCCTCCCACTTCCCAATTTTCCCTTTTACCTGTGAATTGCCTCCCACAATCAACTTTTTAAAGTTCCTATTTAATACTGTCAAAGTTGTCCTTACTCCAATTTCAAGCTTCAGAACTTTAGAACAAAGTTGTGATATTTTACATTACATTCGAACTGAAAACTTTTATCAAATTTCTTCTTGCTCTTCTTTCCAATCTGTTCTCCGAACTGAAGTTTTCTATTCCTTGATCCATTTTTGTATATCTTTGCTGCACACACTACAGTGCGAACTGTAAACACTGCTGCAGTTTAGGTTTAACAAGTGTCTTGTATAAGTTAGCATAACTTCCCTGTTCTTATACTCCACGCCCTATTAATAAAGCCTTGTTTGTTGCTTTTTTTTATTTGGTATTACCAGGATGTATGTATGGGCTGGTAGTTGCACACTGGCTGTCACATGGTTTAGCATGTTCTTGGTCCAATGACAAAAGGGTTTCAAAATATTTGGAAGCCAGGTTTTGCTATGAGCCATTAGCAGTGCCTGTTCACGAACAAAATGGCCTAGCTGCAATTCAGACATTCCTGTATTCGCTTCTATATTTTTATTTTATTTTATCAGTTCTAAAATGTATTCTGTGCTCTGTGCCATCCCAGTAATGTTAAAGAATAATCACTCGTGACCCCCTCAACTTCATCGAAGCCTTTGACAGAAATTTAAAATTTCCTGAGTTCCCCTTGTTATATTAACAATGAACTTTAGTATATGCATCAAGCAAAAGCTATCACCTGCTAACTACTTTTTAATATCTTTGATTCCATCATATACCTGTCATTTCTGCCAATGATTCTCCATTTGTTCAAGAGGCTTTTTTTAAATTCACCACCAAATTAACAAATCTCTTAATGTGATTACCCTTTTATCCCTTATCATTGGCACCCAAATTAATTTCACCATTCTCTTAAATCAAGTACTGTATTCAGCTTTTTCATACTATCTGTCTGAATGTGATGAAGCAACTGGCTACATCCTTTCATCCCAGTTATGGCAGGAGATGCTCATAAAAATCAACCCCGTAAGGTGTCCTAAAGTCAGCCCTTGTTTTTGACCCAATAACCTGGAATTTTCCACATACCTTGTGAAAACTTCAACCCTAGTTCTTTACAGATAAGGATCAACGTTTATGAGTCAGTGTGTCAGCTGTCATGTTCTGCTCCAGCCTTCCAGTCTGCCGGTTGTTCCGCTCTGCTCCCGGTCTTCCAGTCCACAGCTGTTGTTTTCTGCTCTGGGTTTTCAGAATTATTGTAATTTGCTATTTTTTTCATTCATTTAGAGATCAGTTGGGCTTCTGCTAATGATATGGTATGAATTTTGACTGGCATGAATTTTAGCCCCTCAAAAATAGTATCCATATAATAGTTGACCCCATAAATCTAACCTTAAAAAGTAGTCAAAAAAAAGTGTCTATTACTAGAGTATATACAGTATTTATGAAGGATTGCACACAGTTCTCTATGCAATTGCATAATATTTGAGTTACTTTGATTTTGATGTCTATTTATTTATTTTATCTATCATATTGAACCAACAACCCACAGATAGTAATCACTCAAGTTGTTGAGTTTACAGAAATGGCACCTGGAAAATAAAACTATAAAACCTGACAGATTGTCATAACCCATTTGCTTTGCTATCCCAAAAGACACCTGCTGCCTTTGCCCTTTTATGCTCAGGTCTGCAGAAGTCCATGTTTTGTAGTTTGCTCTTAATGCTTTCTAAAGCATGCTAGCAACCCATCACATTATAATTTCTGAAAAGGCTAATGCTATTACCAACTTTTCAAAGCAATTGGGGCTGGGCATTAATTGGGTTTTCATTGGCTGGCTGTAAGAATGCAGAAATTGTGCTGTATTTATACGAAGCCCTTATACAAAAGCTATACAAAATTTGGGGTACTGTGAGCAGATCTGGGCAAATACGTAGTTTGTTGAAAGTGACGTCACAAGTAGGCAAGATGGTGAAGAAGGCACTTAACATGCTGGCCTTCATCAGTCGAGGCATTGAGTATCGGAATAAGGACATTGTTAGGTCGTATAAGTTGTTGGTGAAGCTGCACTTGGAGTGTTGTGTACAGTTTTGGTCCGCCTGTTATAGGAAAGACATAGTTAAACTGGAAAAAGTGCAAGGAAGATTTGCGAGGATGTTGCCAGGGCTAGTAGACTTGAGTTAAAGGGGAAGGTTAGCTAGGATAGGACTTCAATCTCCTACATTCCAAGGAAAAAGGGTTACCTTACTGAGGTGTGTAAAATCATGAGGAGCATAGATAGGATGAATGCTAATATTGTCTTTTTCCCAGGGAAGGGGAATTAAAAACTAGCGGGCTTAGTTTTAAGATGGGAAGGGAAAGATTTAGGAAGGAAGGATCTGAAGCGGAACTTCAGACAGAATGGTGTGTATATGGAATAGGCTGCCAGAGAAAGTGGCTGAGGCAGGCACAAAAGCAACATTTAAGCATTTGGATAGGTACATGAATGGGAAGGGTTTGGAGGCATATGGGCCAAATGGGGGCAGTTGGAACTAGCTGAGTGGGCACCATGGTCAGTGTGGACCAGTTTGGACTGAAAGGCCTCTTTCCCTGCTGTCATACTCTGACGGTATGACCTTAGGAAGGATATATTGGCCTTGGAGTACAATTGTAAATTTACAAAAATGATACCTACATTTCAAGGGTTGAGTTCTGAGGAGTAATTGTACAAATTAGGTCTGATTTTTGTAGAATTTAGAAGGTTGAGGGATGATCCAATCGAAGACTTCAAGATATTAACAGGAAAAGACCAGGTAGATAAAGATAAACTATTCCACTGGTAGGGGACACAGTCTGAGAATCAGGGCCAGACTGTTCAGGAGAGATGTTAGGAAGTACTTCTACAAACAAAAGGTCTTAGATGTTTGGAACTCTCTTCCACAAACAGCAGTGGATGCTGGATCAGATGTTAATTTTAAATCTTGAATTCTTTTTTCGGCAAGGTATTAAGCCAAAGGCAGTTTTATAAGAGTTAGGCCACATATCAACCATACTGAATGAGGAAACTGGCTATAGGAGCTAGATGGCCTGCTCCTGTTTCTCCTGTTTGGACGTACATGGAATAGTGTAGGTGGGATGGGCTTCAGATTAGTATGACAGGGCGGCGCAACATCGGGGGCTGAAGGGCCTGTACTGTGCTGTAATGTTCTTTGTTCTATGTTCCTATTAAATATGGCCTTTCTTGTGTTGTCTACACCTTGAGAGAAGATTTTAAAACAACTGAGGAGACACAGGAAGGGAAAACCGTAGTGAATTTCAAATAGAAAATTTTTGTCCTTTAATATTAATCACGGCTTTTCTAATGCCTTATTTGGGCAAAAGTGTCACCTTGTATAGCTCTGTAATAAGAACCAGTTGCTGGATTATATGAACTAGTTGAGTATCGGTGGTGAAAAGGAGGTTGAATGATTGAAGTGACCCGATCAAAGGAAGAAAGCAGTTGACAGGGTTATTACTGCTGATTGTGATGGCGTGTTCTTAGTACAGGACTATGTTTGACTACAATGCTATTTTTAATGTAAAATCTTGTGCTGACATATTAAATAGTGGAGCATCCCCTTGTGCATTAGCATGCTGTCATCAGCTATAGGACCTTGATTTTACCTGATTCAACAAGAATCAGTGCCTTTAGTGGTGAGAAAGAACTAATTGGTTTGGGACAAAATTGAACGTGTTTTCAAAAGTGCATGTTTTCTTTAAGCCCAGTGTAATCAAGAGATTTGATATTAGAAGCTAATTAAACTCCATGTTCTGTAGGTTAATAATTCTTTAACCTTTCTTTGGAGAATTTAAGGAGGTGTTTATTTCAATTATGTGGCAATTTCCCATCATTAATTTATGAAGATTGGCCAAGGCACTGTTTTGAGAGCAAAATGAAAAAACTGCAAAACAGTAATCTTGTGACTACAATAAAGATATTTGTGTAATTCGAAGCGATGTAATTCAAGATGAAACCGCAATATTAGATTTCCCGAAAGAGACCGGGTTCTCAGTTGTGTGTGTAATATGCGACAGTTAACTTTTTCTTCACAAAGTATCTAGTGTGCATTACACTGTATAAATGAGCCAAGCCACGTTCAGAGGAAAAAACAAGGTAAAAACAATGACTGCAGATGCTGGAAACCAGATTCTGGATTAGAGTGTAGTCCTAAGGGCACTACACTTACCCATTAACTTGGGCAAAGTGTAGAGTTTTAAGGATTGGCTTGAAAATAAAATAGCCTTCATAGCAATCATGAATTTCTGACCACCATGAAACAGGACAGCCTAATAGCCCAGTTGGCCCTTTCACACAATCATAGAATCTTACGTTGCAGAAGAGGCCTTTTAGCCCATTGTGTGCACTGCTGGAAAAGCACAGCAGTTCAGGTAGCATTCGAGGAACAGGAAAATCAACATTGTGGGCAAAAGCTCTTCATCAGGAATACAGGCAGAGTGCCTGAAGAGATAAATGAGAGGAGGGTGGGGGTGGGGAGAAAGTAGTATAGAGTACAATAGGTGAGTGGGGGTGGGGATGAAGGTGATAAGTCAGGGAGGAAGGTGGGGAAAGGTAGCAAAGAGTGCAATGGGTGAATGGGGGTGGGATGAAGGTGATAGGTCAGAGAGGAGGGTGGAGTGGATAGGTGGAAAGGAAGATAGGCAGGTAGGACAGGTCATGGGGACAGTACTGAGCTGGTAGTTTGGAACTGGGGTGAGGTGGGGGAAGGGGAAATGAGGAAACTGGTGAAGTGTGCATTGATGCCCTGGGGTTGAAATGTTCCGAGGCGGAAGATGAGGTGTTCTTCCTCCATTCATAGGAAACTCATAACGTTATTATATTTTATAGACCTTAGCCATTAGCTGTTTAAGTGCACCATGTCAGATGCAAAAAAGTTCCCTTTATTGAAGAAGAGGAGAAAAAGCAAAATGTAATTTTATGTGGCAATGATATTTTGATTGGGATGTCTCAAACAGTAGTGCAACAAACGACAATTTGTGTTTTTGAAGCACGTTTGTCCTAAGGGCACTACACTTACCAATAAACTTGGGCAAAGTGTAGAGTTTTAAGGATTGGCTTGAAAATAAAATGGCCTTCATAACAATCATGAATTTCTGACCACCATGAAACGGGACACCTAATAGCCCAGTTGGCCCTTTCACACAATCATAGAATCTTACGGTGCAGAGGAGGCCTTTTAGCCCATTGTGTGCACTGCTTTTAAAAAGAACATCATTACCTATTGCCAATTGTTTTCGACCAGATAATGTCCCACACTTGCTATTTCCTTCAGTCCAGGAGAAGGAACCCCGACAATGAATCTAGCAACGAAGAGAGAACTTGAGCTTTTTTGCAGCAGAGACAGAGAGAGAGAGAGCTGTAACTCCAAAATCCCAACTTCAACTGAAGCAAAACTAAAACTCCCTGGGTCGATGTGAGCTTGACTCCGTTCACTCCGCTTCTTTTGTCTAATTTTTAAAAAAATCAAAACTATTTATTCTGCATTCCATGGAGCAGATATCTCAGCACCAGATTCACAAGACCCCTCCAAAAGAAACAGAACAGAACAAATCCGTTTTAAATGCACATATCGTTATACAATCTCCTGTTTCCTCTCCAAATCACCTGACTACACTGAACCAAAAGAAAGTAAACACCTTTTTGATACCATTCTGTGTCCTCCCTAATGAATTATTTTGCTGCCATACATGATATTGTGATGATTCCTCCATGATATTATAATGAAAATTCATAACCTCCTTAAATGTCTGGGTTATAGAATGGAGAAAAATCAGATATTGGTTTTGAAATTCTTTGAAAATTTGATTTTATTTTTGAAAGGTCAAAGTCATTTTGTACATTTAGTTTCAAACAGTGTTTATAAGAAGTCATGTTATTTGAGCTAAATGACCATGAAGCCACCTTGAGAGACAATTATGACAGAAGCTTTGGGCACTGACAATATTGTTTCAGTAATGCTGAAGATTAGTGCCGAAAGTTGTTTCAGTACATCTACAACACTGACATTTATCCAACAATATGGAAATTTGCAAGTGAATATCCTGTCCAGAAAAAGCAAGAAATTCAACCTAATCAGTTACAGCCCCATCAGTCTATTCTTGATTATCAGAAAAATGATGAAAGGGGTCATCATCAGTGCTATCAAGAAGCTCTTGTTCAACAATTGTTTCATTGCCTAATTTTGATTTGACCAGAATCTCTCTCAGCTCCTGATGTCATTACAGTCTTGGTCCAAACATGGACAAAAGAACTGAATTCCAGAGATAAAGTGAGAGTCATTGCCCTTAATACTAAGGCAGCATTTGATAGTGTGGCCTGACAGAGCCCTACAGAAACTAGAGTCAGGGGAAACCAGGAGAAAACTCCACTAATTGGGAGCATATTTAGCACAAAGGATGATGCATGATAGTTGCATCTCAGTCCTGGAACATCACTGCAGGAGTTCCTCCTGCAAATGTCTTGGCCCAACCATTTTCACCTGCGTTATCAATGACCCCTCCATTGTGAAGTCAGAAGTTTGCTGATGAATGCTCAATGTTTAGCACCATTCGCTACTTCGATACTGAAGCAGTCTATCTCTGCTTTCATAGTTAAAAATCACACAATACCAGGTTATAGTCCAACAGGTTTAATTGGAAGCACACTAGCTTTCGGAACGATGCTCCTTCATCAGGTGATTGACTGATGCGTCGCTCCGAAAGCTAGTGTGCTTTCAATTAAACCTGTTGGACTATAACCTGGTGTTGTGTGATTTATAACTTTGTACACCCCAATCCAACACCGGCATCTCTGAATCATGTCTGCTTTCATATATGGCAACAACTGGGACCCTCACCTACTTTTACAGATACTTCCACAGAAGGCATTCTATCTGAAAGCATCATAGCTTGATCTGGCAACTGCTCAGGACTGTAAGAAACTACAGAAAATTATAAACCTAGCCCAGACCACCACACAAGCCAACCTTCTTTCCGTTGACTCCACCTGCATTAGTTGTTGCTGCAGAGAGGCAGCCGGCATCATCAAAGAACTCTCCCAATCCAGTTATAATCTCTTCCAACCTCAATTATGGAGACATGGCTCAAGGATGGACAAGTACAGAGACATGGCTCAGGGATGGACAGAGCTGGCAGCTTAATGTTCCAGAACATAGATCCTATAGGAAGGATAGAAAGAGGAGAAGGGAGGGAGGGAGATTGGTGTTTTTGATTAGGAATAACATTACAGCTGTACTTCAGATATTCCTGGAAATACATCCAGAGAAGTTAGAACTGAGAAATAAGTAACTGATGATCACCTTACTGGGATTATACTATAGATTTCTCCCACTCCCCCAAAAAACAAGTCAGTGGGAAATTGAGAAACAAATTTGTAAGGAGTTCTTCTATCTCTAAGAATAATAGGGCGGTTATGGGTAGGGGATTTTAGCTTTGCAAAAATAGACTGGGACTGCCATAATGTTAAGGACTTGGATAGAGAGGAATTTTAAGTGTGTACAAGAACATTTTCTGATTCAGTATGTGGTTGTACCTACTCGTGAAGGTGCAAAACTTGACCTACTCTTGGGCAGGGCAGGTGACTGAGGTGTCAGTAGGGGAGCATTTTTGGGCCAGTGACCATAATTCTATAAGTTTTAAAGTAGTGATGGAAAAGGATGGTCCAGATTTAAAAGATAAAGTTCTAAATTGGAGGAACACAAATTTTCACAGTGCAAGGCAAGAACTTGGGGGCGGATGTTTGGATTTAAAAGGATGGCTGGAAAATGCGAAGTTTCCAAAAATTAGCTAACAAGAGTCCAGAGATTGCACATCCTGTTCAGGTGAAGGGTAAGGCTAGTAGATGTAGGGAATACTTGATGATGAGAGAAATTAAGGTTTTGGCCAAAACTAAGAAGAAATAGGTACAGACAGTAGAGATCCAATGAATCCTTAAGAGTATAAAGACAGTAGGAGTATACTGAAGAGGGAAATCAGGAGGGCAAGAAAGGAACATAGCTTTGGCATATAGGGTTAAGGAGAATACCAAGAGAATCTACAAATACATTAAGGACAAAAGGGTAACAAGGGAGAGAATAGGGCCCCTCTAAGATCGGCAAGGCAGCCTACGTGTGCAGCTGCAGGAGATGGGGGAGATACTAAATGAGTATTTTGCATCAGTATTTACTGTGGAAAAGGACATGGAAGATGTCAAATATAGGGAAATAGGTGGTGACATCTTGAAAAATGTCCATATTACAGAGGAGGTGGTGCTGGATCTTGAAAGGCACAGACAAATAGGATAGTGAATAAGGTATTTGATATGCTTGCCTTTACTGGTCAGTGCATTGAGTATAGGCGTTGGGAGCTCATGTTGGAGCTGTACAGGGCATCGGTTAGGCCACTAATGGAATACTGTGTGCAATTCTGGTCTTTCCCTCCTAAATGAAAGATGTTGTGAAACTTAAAAGGCCTCAAAGATTTACAAGGATGTTTCCAGGGTTGGAGGGTTTGAGCTATAGGGATAGGCTGAATAGGAAAGGGGTACTTTGCCTGGCATGTTGGAGGTTGAGGGGTGACCTTATAGAGGTTTAAAATCATGAGGGACATGGATAGGGCGAATAGACAAGGGCATTTCCCCAGAATAGGGGAGTCCAAAGCTAGAGGGCATAGGTTTAAGGTGAGAGGGGAAAGATTTAAAAGGGACCTGAGGGGCAACTTTTTCATGCAGAGGGTGATGATTGTATGGAATGAAGTGGTGGAGGTTGGTACAATTATAACATTTAAAAGGCATCTAGATGGGTATATGAATAGGAAGGGTTTAGAAGAATGTAGACCAAATGCTGGCAAATGGGACTAGAATTATTTAGGATATCTGGTCAGCATGGACAAGTTGGACCAAAGGGTGTTTTTCTCTATTGTATATCTACATGAATCTTCTGTTAGGCAGAAGATGCAAAAGCTTAAACACATAGAGATGTACAGCATGGAAACAGACCTTTCGGTTCAACCCGTCCATGCCGACCAGATATCCCAACCCAATCTAGTCCCACCTGCCAGGACCCGGCCCATTTCCCTCCAAACCCTTCCTATTCATATTCCCATCCAAATGCCACTTAAATGTTGTAATTGTACCAGCCTCCACCACTTCCTCTGGCAGCTCATTCCACACACAAACCCCCCGCATGAAAAAGTTGCCCCTTAGGTCTCTTTTATATCTTTCCCCTCTCACCCTAAACCTATGCCATCTATTTCTGGACTCCCGACCCCAGGGAAAAGACTTTGCCTATTTACCCTATCCATGCCCCTCAATTTTGTAAACCTCTATAAGGTCACCCCTCAGCCTCCAACGCTCCAGGGAAAACAGCCCCAGCCTGTTCAGCCTCTCCCAATAGCTCAAATCCTCCAACCTTGGCGAGGGGGAAGGGGCTGGGGAGGGAGGTTATTTGAAATTGGAGAACTCAATGTTCCTCGATGACATGATGGGCTGAGTGGCCTAATTTCTGCTGCTATGTCTTATGGTCTTATGAAGTGTAGTCACTATTGAAATGTAGGAATTGCAGTAGCCAATTTGCACACAGCATATTCACTCAAAAACAATTTGGTAATGACCATTCATTCTGTTTGTAACCTTAATTTGGACTACTGGGAGAAGCTCAATTAGACTGGGGCTATTTTCCCAGGAGCATTGCAGGCTGAGGCATGACCTTATAGAAGGGTAGAAAATCAAGAGGGGCATGGATAGAGTGAATACCAAAGGTCTTTTCCCCAGGGTAGGGGAATCCGAAACGAGAGGGGATAGGTTTAAGGTGAGAAGGAAAAGATATGAAAGGGACCAAAGGGACAACGGTCTTCTTGCAGAGGGTGGTACATGTACGGAATAAGCTATCAGAGGAAGTGGTGGAGGCAGGTACAATTACAACATTTAAAAGGCACCTGGATGGGTATATGAATAGGAAGGGTTCTCAGGGATATGGGCCAAATGCTGGCAAATGGGACGAGATCAGATTGGGATATCTAGTCATTGTGGATGAGTTGGACCAACGGGTCTGTTTCCATGCTGTACAACTCGATAACTATTTCAAGATGTCTGAAGTGACCTTGAGGCAATTTCCTTAACAATAAGGTCTGAACAATCTCTGAGAGGTGAGAGAACACGAGATCTGAGAATGACATCTGTATTTTAGTCACCTGTGGAATTGGAATGGGACTGAAAGCACCAACACTTCACATTGTATGTTCCAACCTCAGTGCAGCAGTTTATAACAACTTATGGTACAGTGGCAAGTGACAATCAAACTTCCTGGTTTTCTTCAGGTAGAGATGGAATCATGCTTGCTGTATTAAAGTGAACCCACACAAGGCTCTAAGTCTGCTAATTCATTCTAAAATTATGCTATCGCTTGCTTGAACATAACAACAAAGCTCTGTTCACTCCAAAGCTATTCTGATAATTGTTACATACACAACATATATCAGCCATTTAGTGCACCCATGAATTCTCAAGCATTCAACTGTAAAGTTTTGGTTTCATTTACTATTAATTTGCACATTTGCAGGCCTGGACTAATAATAAATACAGGCCTGGGAACATGGATTTGAATCCTACCACACTAGATGGTGAAATTGGAATTTAATAAAATCTGCAATTAAAAGCTAGTCTAATGGTAACCATGTAACAATGGTCAATTAACATTAAAAACCCCATCTGGTTCACTAACATCATTTAGGGAAGGAAATCTGTAAACCTTACCTGGTGTGGCCTATAAGTTCAGCTTTCTTTTCAATGTGTATCCCCAACAATCAGCTCAGAGAAGGGTTATCCATTTAAAGTAGGTGAAAACCACCCCGCCCCCCCTCCCCTCCCCAAAGACCTTTCAGAGGATGGTGAATCTGTAGATTTCTTTACTGCAGAGGGCTGCATTCTTAAGTATATTCAAGGCTGAGATAGATAGAATTTCAACTAGTAATGGAATCAAAGATAATAATGATAAGGCAGGAGACTGGAGTTGAGGATTATCAGATCAAAATAATCTCATTGAATGGCAAAGTAGACTGTTGGGGCTGAATGGCCTAGTTCTGCTGTTCTGTCTTATGCACAAAACTGTTTTCTGCTGTCAAATGCAAAAACAAAATACCAATTCTACTCATAAATTGCACCATAATGAAATTTGTATGCATGTTCAGAGGACAACAGATATAATGCATGCTTTCATCGAACAAAACAAAATTGAGTAACTCAACATTGAATATTCAATTGAAGTCCTCCAAACTTTTCAAGCTCTTTAACCACTTAAATAGTTGTTTGTTCACTATGTTCAATCTAAGATTTGAAGCAAAATATCCATACAAATTTTTCCATTTTACTGCACATGGGGAGACAGGCAAGAAGGAACTTGAAATTGTAACATCAGTTGGCACCAGAGAGGTAAAAATGATGTCTTTATTAGATATAGGTGAAACAATCAAAAACTGTGAAAAATCATCAAGAAATGAATGAAAAAGTAATTGAATGGGATATAAGGGAAGACCTATTGAGAGCAGCGGAATAGAACAGAAATTTCATCTTGAGCTGGAAATTTCTATTTGCTAAAAACAGGGGAAAAAATTGCAGTAAGTGACCAGTAAGGTCACATGATAAAAGCGCAAAGAGAATGCGGAGGCAGGCTTAAAAATCCGTTTCAAAAGAATAATACTTACAAGGATAAAATTTTGTCGGGCAATAAATGTCGGGCTATTTAATTTCTACGAATTCTTAATTCAGCATGTTCCACCACAGGAGATCAATCAGTCTTTAGAAAAACAAATTGGTCTTCAAAACTTTGAAATCAGTAACTACTAATAATATCTTCCCTTTTCTTTTAAGCAAAAGTAGTAGGAAAACATTTTGAACAACAACAGCTGGCTACACACCCCAGGTAATACATGCCAGACGACCCTTTCTTTCAACTGCCAAAACATCTGTCTCCATTGCTGAGGTCTGAATGATTCACCAGTTAAAATTCAAAAAAGGCAGAGCAGATGTCATCTCAGTAAAATAAGAGCAAAGTGATATTTTACATTAGCTGTTGGTCATTAAAATCCCCACCCATCAGAGAGCCTTTAAGGTGGAGAACCCAGACTTCAGAACCGATCCAACAAATTCAGCTTTCTAAACTGAAATAACTTCGAAATTATATGCTTAGATTTTGCGTTTCAGTGTTTATCCAGCTCTGGAGGCATTGAAAAGTCTGTTATTTACTTTTGCCGAATGTGTTCTGGTCTGTGAAACAATGTGCAAGTGAACAGGGATTGAAGGTAAAAAGTCTCTTATAAAGTGCGTACTTCTATGACACACAATACTGAAAATACTTAAACCCCTTACCATGAAGACTCAGAAAATAATCAGAAACAGTAACATCTAATGAATGGCATTTTAAAGGAGGATATGGGTCTAAGTAATTAGTTTGAACAATCTTGCTCTCTTTCAGAGGTTGTTCACCCTGGTGAATTTGCAATATTCATTCCGCCCCCACTAATCTGAATGGATCCCTTTTGTTGCAAGACAAAGAACTTTTTGTTTTAAATTCCCACTTCTTTCTCATTTCCACCCCCATTCAGCTTCCCATCCAACTCCATAAAGTTCTATTCACAATACCCTCTTTTCGATTTCAAAGACACGACCTTAAATCCCACTTGTCAAACTAAAGTCCTTGTCATAGAGTCATAGAGATGTATAGCACAGAAACAGACCCTTCGATCCAACTTGTCCATGCCAACCTAATCTAGTCCCATTTGCCAGCACTTGGCCCATATCCCTCAAAACCCTTCCTATTCATATATCCATCCAGATGCCTTTTAAATGTTGGAATGTACCAGCCTCCACCACTTCCTCTGGCAGCTCATTCCATACACGCACCCCACCCTCTGCGTGAAAAGGTTGTCCATTAGGTCCCTTTTTTATCTTTCTCCTCTCACCCTAAACCTATGCCCTCTAGTTCTGGACTCCCCGACCCCAGGGAAGAGACTTTGTCTATTTATCCTATCCATGCTTCTCATGATTTTATAAACCTCTGAGGTCATCCCTCAGCCTTCGACACTCCATGGAAAACAGCCCCAGCCTATTCAACCGCTCCGTATAGCTCAAATCCTCCAACCCTGGCAACATCCTTGTAGATCTTTTCTGAACCCTTTCAGGTTTCACAACATCCTTCATATAGGAAGGAGACCATAATTGCATGCAATATTCCAAAAGTGGCCTAACCAATGTCCTATACAGCTGCAGCATGACCTCCCAACTCCTAAACTTGATGCTCTGACCAATAAAGGAAAGCAGACCAGATGCCTTCTTCACTATCCTATCTACCTGTGATTCCACTTACAAGGAGCTAAGAACCTGCACTCCAAGGTCTCTTTGTTCAGCAACGTTCCCTTGGACCTTACCATTAAGTGTACAAGTGCTGCTAAGATTTCCCAAAATGCAGCACCTCACATTTATCTAAATTAATCCACCTGCCACTCCTCAGCCCATTGGCCCATCTGATCAAAATCCCGTTGTAATCTGAGGTAACCTTCTTCACTGTCCACTATACCTCCAAATTTGATGTCATATGCAAACTCACTAACTATACCTCCTATGTTCATATCCAAATCATTTATATCAACGACAAACAATAGTGGACCAAGCACCAATCTTTGTGGCACTCCACTGGTCACAGGCCTCCAATCTGAAAAACACCTCTGCACCACCACTCTCTGTCTTCTATCTTCGAGCCAGTTCGGTATCCAAATGGCTAGTTCTTCCTGTTTACCATGAGATCTAACCTTGCTAACCAGTCTCCCATGGGGAATCTTGTCGAACGCCTTACTGAAGTCCATATCGATCACGTCCACCGCTCTGCCCTCATTAATCCCCTTTGTTACTTTTTCAGAAACTCAATCAAGTTTGTGAGACATGATTTCCCGTGCACAAAGTCATGTTGACTATCCCTAATCAGTCCTTGCTTTTCCAAATACAGGTAAATCCTGTCCCACAGGATTCCCTCTAACAACTTGCCCAGCACCGGTGTCAGGCTCACCGATCTACAGTTCCCTGGCCTGTCCTTACCACCTTTCTTAAGTAATAGTACCATGTTAGCCAACTTTCAGTCTTCTGGCACCTCACCTGTGGCTATCAGTGATACAAGTATCTCAGCAAGGGACCCAGCAATCATTTCCCTAGCTTCCCACAGAGGTCTAGGGTACACTTGATCAGGTCCTGGGGATTTATCCATCTTTATGTGCTTCAAGACATCCAGCACTTCCTCCTCTGTAATATGGACATTTTTCAAGATGTCACCATCTATTTCCCTACATTCTATATCTTCCATGTCCTTCTCCACAGTGATGGAAAACACTCATTTAATATCTTACCCCATCTCCTGCGGCTTCGCACAAAGGCTGCCCTGCTGATTTTTGACGGGCCTTATTCACTCCCTGGTTACTCTTTTGTCCTTAATGTATTCATAAAAACCCTTTGTATTCTCCTTAACCCTGTTTGTCAAAGCTATCTCATGTCCCCTTTTTGCCCTCCTGATTTCCCTCTTAAGTATACTAGGTGTCTGACTATCATAGAAACTGAAAGATACTGCGAAGCGTCTCGAGCCTGGTCCACCATGCAATTAGATTATGGCTGATGTTAAAAATCACTCAACACCAGGTTATAGTCCAACAGGTTTATTTGGAATCACTAGATTTTGAAGTGCTGCTTCTTCATTGGGTGGTTGTGGAGCAGAATCATAAGACACAGACATTCTAGCAACAGGATTGCAGTGTTATGGAATGTAATGTTAACAAATTTAGCTTAATTCTTTCATCTTTTAGAATGACCATGTTAGTTTCAGTTCCTTCATATGTAAATCCCAGAATTCCTTTAAACTTACATTCTCAAGATAGCTTTTAATAAAAGGTGTCATCTCAGCTCAGATAATGCATTGAAGGTGTGAAGTTAAAGTCTCTCTGTGTCAGGTCAGACTGATTGATTGTTTTTCTAAAGTGGGATTACAGAATGTTACATGGATTTGAGCAAAATAAAATGTAATTCTGCAAGTACAAATTCACCCAACAAATTTATGTGTGTGTGGGTGTGTGCAGGGGAAACTGAATGAATGTGTGTGTGGATGTGGATGTGAGTGTCCGTCAGTGTGTGTGAGTGTAATGGGGTATAAGTCCGTGAGAGGGAGAGTTTGGGTGTCTGTGTGAGTGTGTGGGTCTGAAGGAGTGTGTGTGTGAGAGAGAGAGAGAGCGAGTGTCTATAGTGTATTGGAGTCGCCTGAAGTGTGACTTCTCCCAATGGAAACATCATCTTCCCAATATCCACTCTGTCCAGGCCATTAAGTATTCTGTAAGTTTCAATTAGATCACCCCCTCATCCTAAACTCCATTGAATATAGAGCCAGAGTCCACAAATGTTCCTCATGTTAAGCTGTTCATTCCTGGGATCATACTCATGACAATAGACAATAGGTGCAGGAGTAGGCCATTCTGCCCTTCGAGCCTGCACCACCATTCAATATGATCATGGCTGATCATCCTTAATCAGTATCCTGTTAATGAGTCTCTTTTGAACATGCTCCAGGGCCAGTACATTCTTCATGAAATATGGGACCTAAAACTGCACATAATACTCAAAATGTGGCCTGACCAGAGCCTTGTAGATCCTCAGAAGTACATCCCTGCTTTTATATTCAATTCCTCTTGAAATAAATGCCATCTTTGCATTTGCCTTCCTAACTACTGACTCAATCTGCAAGTTTACCTTGAAAGAATCTTGGACTAGAAATCCAAAGTCTCTTTGCACTTCAGACTTCTAAATTTTCTCCCCATTTAGAAAAAAGTCCATGTGTCTGTTCTTCCTACCAAAGAGCATAACCTCACACTTTCCCACATTGTATTCCATCTGTTATTTCTTTGCCCACTCTCCTAACCTGTCCAAATCCTTTTGCAGCCTCTCTACCACCTCAATATTACCTGTCCCTCCACCTATCTTTGTGTAATCTGCAAACTTAGCCAGAATGCCCTCAGTTCCTTCATCTAGATCATTAATGTATAAAGTGAAAAGTTGTGGTCCTGACATTGACCCTTGCAGAACACCATCCGTTACTGGCTGCCACCCTGAGAAGGACCCTTTTATCCCCACTCTGTGCTGGTATCCATGCTAGCACCTTGCCTCTAACACCATAGACCCTTATCTTACTCATTAGCTTCCTGTGTGGCACCCTGTCAAAGGCCTTCTTGAAGTCCAGGTCGATAACATCAATTTGTTCTCCTTGGTCTAATCTATTCGTTACTTCCTCAAAGAATTCCAGCAGATTTGTCAGGCATGACCTACTCTTGATGAAACCATGCTGACTTTGCCCTATTTTACCATACACTTCCAAGTGTTCAGAAATCTCATCCTTCACGATGAATTCCAGGATCTTACCCACGACTGAGGTTAGGCTAATTGGTCTATAATTTTCCATCTTCTGCTTTTATTCTCTTTTTAAACAGGGTGTCATGTTAAAAATTTTCCTGTCCTCTGGGACCCTGCCTGGTTCTAGTGATTCCTGAAAGATTTCCACTAATGCCTCCACTATCTCTTCAGCTATCCCCCTTAGAACTCTGGGGTGTAGTCCATCTGGTCCAGGTGATGGCCACCACATTTAGCTCTGCTCCTGACTCTCTAATGTTTTGGGAAGTTACCTGTGTCTTGCACTGTAAAGACTGACCCGAAGTAATTATTCAGTACCTCAGCCATTTCTTTGTTTCCCACTGCTATCTCTCCTGTGTCTTTTTCCAGTGACCCAGTGTCCACTTTTGCCTCTTTTGCCCTTTACATATCTGAAGAAACTCTTACAGTCTTCCTTTATATTACTGGCTAGCTTATCCTCATATTACTTCAAAGAATACTTCATTATCTGGAACACACTTGGAGGTGGCTGGTAATCATAAAATTTTCAAAATAATTGTAATTTTTTCATAGAATCCCTAGAGTAGGGAAGCTTGCCACTCAACCCACCAACTCTCCAAAGAGTATCTCACCCAAACCCAACCCCTTACTCTATCCCTGTAACCCTGCGTTCCCCATGGTTGATCCACCTAGCCTGCACGTCACTGGACACCACGAGCAATTTCACATGGCCTATTCACCTAACCTGCACATCATTGGACTACAGGGGTTAACTGGAGCATCCTGGGGGAACCCATGCAAACACTGGGAGAATGCAAACTTGGCACAGACAGTCCCCTGAGGGTGGATTTATACCTGGATCCCTGGCGCTGTGAGCCACAGTGCCACCACTTTTTGAAAGTGATCATAGTTTGGTCAAGTTCAAAGTGTGTTTGAAAGAGAGAAATATGATGCAACTACTTAAATTTCAAATTTAATTCAGACTGGCTTCAATGGGATGAGCCATAACTTGTCCACAGCAAACAGAACAAATCAAGTAATGGGTCGAAGCAGCAGAAAATTAGTGGGAGGTGTTTAAAAAAAATTGTGATACAAAGCCAATTTTTAGACCTTCAAAGAAGCTTGGGATCTAAGTAAATAGCATATTCAAGTGTCAAGAACAGGTACAGAGAATAATTTATAAAAGTCTGTTCTGTACAATTCGGGCTTCCTGGAAACTATAGTCATTCTTCATTCGCTGAAAAATGAGAGCACTGCTAGTGTTCTTCAATTCTTAAAAACTGATTATAACTTGCAATATGCTATTTCACCATGTTTTAACAACAACCTGTATATAGCTCCATCACATAAAATGTCTCAAATTACCTCATAGCATTATAAAGCAAAATATTGCACAGAAGTTTAACACTTTGTTCTTTCAGTAACTTATTATGAATGTCTTGTGCTTTGTAGGCAGAATATTTTTTTGCCAGTTTGTAATCTTTTTGGGTTTTTAATTCTTATTTCCAATTACCAGCATATGCTTTTGTGTTGAAACTGCTATGTCCAAAGTATTCATGAATTATGTAACAACTGATAACCCGCAACTACTAAAACTGTATTTTCTAGTTTTTGAAACAAAAAGTGTTTTCCTCCTTTACGGCTTTCATCAGGACTAGATTTACTTTATTGTTATTTCCCCCACTTGCTGCTTGTGGCAGAGGATGAGATTTATCTTGGTGTCTGGGTGCCAGAGGTATTAACAGCCTTCAAACATCCTGGCATATGTTTAAAGGGTGTATGGGGAACGTTGAAACTCTGCACAATCACTTTTCTCACTTGCCCAGCAGGATTGACAGACAGAAAATTAGAGCAGAAAGCCTTGTTTAATTCATTTCCCAATCTGTATCATATTTTGTTTCTGACAGGTGTCCTTGGCTAACAAAAGAAATCTCTCCAGCAATTCCAGTCTACAATGGACTCCTGTTTCTGTTTGTTTTGGCAAACTTCAGCATGGCAACATTTATGGATCCTGGAGTATTTCCACGAGGTTGGTGTACAAAGATTGTATGGCTACAATTTGCAATGTCTCTGCACTACTTAAGAGTGAAGAGCTGCTCATTACAGAACTTCATTAGTGCTGGCCACATGAATTTACTAGAACCTTTACCAACCATTAGTCTAAACTTAATGTGTGTGTGTATAATAATGCATAATGGACATGAAAGAATCTCGTTTTCTCTATAAATTAATAGCTATGTTCTAAATGGGTTTCTAAGAAAATTGCTTAAGCATTTTGTTCAATTCCCACATTCTTACGAAGTGCCATTTTACTACTGTCAACATGATCTTGTTTGGCTTGCTCCTAATTTTCCCTTAGCAACAGTATGTGAGGCTAAACCTAATTGACAGAACTTTTTTTTTCTTCCAATTTAACGGAGATAATTTCATATTTCAACTTATTTCACCCTAAGCCACATGTCCATCACCCTCGTTTCTGGTCTTTGTGATATCTAAGCATAAGTTTACAGAGTGCTTTCATGGCTGGCTTCTAAACCTGCTTCATTCAGAATTCCACCATCTCAGTCCCATTCAAAGTTAAGTCCTGCTCATCCATCCTCACCGATCTCCAGGAATGGTTGAACCTTGAATGTATTGATTCTGTTCTTTCACTACTGTATCTCTGGAACTTCCTCCAGTATTTCTGGATGCGCCCAACCAGAGGCGAGATTTTACATGCCCCCTCAGGGCAGTCACTATCCATGTTCCACTGGCTGCCCCCACAGCAGCATAATGCCAAGAGCAATATTACTCTCATTATAATTAGAGTCCCTTACTCCAACAGAAGTCCGACCTTAGAGAGCTGTTGGCCAATAGTTTTGTACACTCCGATGTGCCAGGTGAGATGGTGATCTTTGCTGGGACGACAGGCAGCGTGATTGCCATGGAACTCAGATGAGTTTGGTATCAGTGATCTCAGTGAGGGTTGGGTAGGGAAAAGGGTTCAAGGGGCTTAGGAAGGCTAAAGTGGGGGAATTCATTCATAATTTTACTGAAAGAAATGCAGTGTATTTGACCCTCTGTTCATTAGTGGGGCAGCCTAGTGATTTTGTTGCTGGACTGTTAATTCAGCAAATGGTGGAATTTGAATTCAATAAAAATCTGGAATTAAAAATCTGATGACCATGAAACCATTGTCGATTGTCAGAAAAAAAGATTACTTACTTAGTGTGTGGAAACAGGCCCTTCGGCCCAACAAGTCCACACCGACCCGCCGAAGCGCAACCCACCCATACCCCTACATTTACCCCTTTAACCTAACACTACGGGCAATTTAGCATGGCCAATTCACCTGACCCGCACATCTTTGTGACTGTGGGAGGAAACTGGAGCACCCGGAGGAAACCCACGCAGACACGGGGAGAATGTGCAAACTCCACACAGTCAGTCGCCTGAGTCGGGAATTGAACCCGGGTCTCTGGCGCTGTGAGGCAGCAGTGCTAACCACTGTGCCACCGTGCCGCCCACGAAGACATCTGCTCATTAATATCCTTTAGGGAAGGAAACTGCCATCCTTTCCTGGTCTGGCCTACATATGACTCCAGACTCGCAGAAATGTGGTTGACTCTTAACTGACCTCTGGGCAATTAGGGATGACAATAAATGATGGCCTTGACAGTGATGCGCCCATCCTGTGAATGAATGAATTAAATTTAGATGTACAATTATAGCTGATATCCTCTCATTTGAGTGCCTTCCTTGAGATGGGTGAAGTTGATTTGCTTTGGCAGTCGGAACTCAGGCATCTTAAGCATGTGGGTGGCCCACCGGAATTGGTTTCCAATGATCGTGGCCTCAATCTAACGCTATTGGCTGCATCAAGGGTGCTGATTTCCTCCCAGCTGATGTGGAGAATCCAAGTTAAAGACTGTTCATGGCAATTCTCAAGGGCCTGCAGGATAAAACAAATATTTCAAAGACTCCTTGAAGGTTTCCCTCAAGAAATGCAACATAGATGCCAATGCATGGGAGACTCTCATTCAAAAGAAACTGACTTGGAGGTAGCTCCTGTATGAAAGGACACGATCTTTTGAAAACACTGCTCAGCAAGAGGAATAATGGAAAAGTAACCAGAGAAAGGAACAAGCAATTTCAAGGTCAAGGAGCATTTAATGCACATACCTGCTAAATGTGTGGTTGGAGATGCTGCCTCTCAGCACCAGGGACCCAGGTTCAATTCCAAGCTCGGGTGATTGTCTATGTGGAGTTTACACATTCTCCCTGTTTCTGTGAGGGTCCTCTGGCTTTCTCCCATAGTCCAAAGATGTGCAGGTCAGATGGATTGGCCGTGCTAAATTGCCCATAGTGTCCAGGGATGTATAGATTAGGGGGTGGTTAGCTTGGGATATGCAGCGTTATCAGGATAGAGTGGAGGTGGGGGGTGAATCTGAGAGGGATGCTCTTTGGAAAGTCGGTGTGGATTTGTTGGCCTTAATGGCCTGTTTCCACACTGTAGGGATTCTATGTCAGTTCTTCTATCCTATTCTAAGAAATAGTCACATTGCTGTGGGTCTGGAGTCACTTATATATTAAGAGCAGCACGGTGGCTCAGTGGTTAACACTGCTGCCTCACTGCGCCAGGGACCCAGGTTTGATTCCACCCTCTGGCCACTGTCTGTGTGGAGTTTGCACATTCTCCCAGTGTCTGCATGGGTTTCCTCTGGGTGCTCTGGTTTCCTCCCACAGTCCAAAGATATGCAGATCAGGTGAACTGACCATGCTAAATTGCCCATAGTATTAGATTCATTAGTCGGGGGTAAATGTAGGGGAATGGGTCTGGGTGGGTTACTCTTCAGAGGGTTGGTGTGGATTTGTTGGGCCAAATGGCATGCTTCCACACTGTAGGGAATCTTTAAAAAAATATACACAAGGATAGCAGATTTTCTTCCCTAAAGGATATATGATTTTTTTTCCAGCACCACACTTTTTGGCTCTGATCTCCAGCATCTGCAGTCCTCACTTTCTCCCATTTCCTGTGGCTAATTCACCTATCCTGCATATCTTTGGACTGAGGGAGGAAACCCTTGCAGGTGCAGGGAGAATGTGCAAACTCCACACAGACAGTCACCGGAGGATAGAATTGAATCTGGGTCCCTGGAGCTGTGGGACCACCGTGCTGTCCTTGAAGTGACCTATAAACAGTGATTCGATCAAACTCATAAGAAATTTGGAGAAGTGTTAGTCCAGCCATTCTTTTGTGCAATTTTTGCATTGAAATATTTGGGAAGAATGTTGTAGAAATTGAAACTTTTACAATCAAAGTAACAATAATAAGAATGACAAGCATAAAGAGAGAGAGAAATTTGCAAATTGCACCTTGGTAGCTGCCAAGTAAATCTGCTGATCGTATGATCTTGGGTCCACTTTTTGGATTATTGAGTATTGAATAATTTGTCTGCACTGCAAGTAATAATTTCTCAATAATCCTAACATTCAATGCATAATGTTTGGATTGATTCCTGTTTTATTAAAACAGTTTGCACCTTTTGAAAAGTGATTTATCAACTAATCTGTCAGTGGTTTCATTTAATCTTGTGGTGTTTCATTTTTGATTGTGTATATTGAGGTAGAATTATTTGAACTTCAGGGATGGTTTTGAAGGAATAAATGAGCAGAACCTGTTTTCACTGGCAGAAGCAGTAACCGGAGGGATACATAGTTAAGGTAATTGCCAAAAGAACTGGAGGGCCCATAGAGCTCTTTTAAAAAAAAGCACACAGTGAGGTGGTATTGTACTGAATATCTAACTGTCTGGAAGGATAGTGGCAATAGATTTAGTTCTAGCTTTGTGAAAGGTATTTGATCAAATTAGTTACAAAAGTCATGTTAATATGATTGACTGACTAAGAGGATTGTTGACACATTTTATTTCTTTAATATAGTTAAATAAGTGACCTTTTCTTTTAAAATAAAATTACATTTCACCTATTTGAGTAAATATCAGTCTTGGACTGTCATCCTTTTGTCTACTTCACTTTAGGTTTTCTTGCTGGCATTTTGTGTGACACTGCTTGAAACTGGCACACACAAGATTCTATTTGGACTGTCTATTATAATAAAGCTGTTTTGTCTTGATTGATGCACATGCCTAATGTGGTTTCAGTGAATGTGGGAAGAACGAAGATGAAGACAAAGTTGAAGAATTATTTAGAACCAGAATTGTGTGGAAGACTAACTAATTTGGCGCTTTGACCAGGCTTAACTAGGAAATATTCATTTCTCAGCAACTAAAATTTTCTTGAAAGAGTTGAGCTGCAGCAGAGAGAAATATAATCACATGGCCTAAGATTAGCTTAAGATGGGTCTTCAAGATAGAAAACAAAAATGGGCTTCAGTAAGATCAGAGAAAAACTGGTATCTCTTGTTTAAAAGAAATAGGATAAGCGATTAGAATGAAATAACAATAAGATTAAACTGAGTCTGAAAGTTTAAAAATAATTCATCACTTTAAAAATAAGAATTTTTCCACTTTGATTCACTATTCTAGGACATTATATCTAGACATCATACCAGTGCTAATGGCTGAAAATTTATTTTGTTGAACTGAAGATTCGATCCACATTTGTATCAGTTCTTGTCTTTTTGGTTTAACATGGTTTCTATTTTTATAAATTACCTGATTTCTTTCAGCTCATGAGGATGAGGATAAGGATGATGACTTTCGAGCTCCACTCTATAAGAACGTGGAAATCAAAGGAATCCAAGTACGGATGAAATGGTGTGCGACATGTCATTTTTATCGGCCACCGCGATGCTCTCATTGTAGTGTGTGTGACAATTGTGTTGAGGTAAGAGATGCTGCTTTTAGAACTTGGTGCTGAGGTTAAAAAAAGCTGGCGTTGCATTGTTCATTTTTTTTGCATTTCACCCCCTATTTCCTAAAGAAATTTCAGATATGATAATTGCTGCAGTCTTTCCATTAACTTGCCCAAATAATGATCACTTGTGTGTGAATCTTAATGGTGAGCATCAGTGATGTTATTTTATCATTGTTGTTAAGCCTGTGCAGTTACAGTGGGATCTCTGAATAGTAATTAAAAGCTGTAGTAATGTTTATGGATCAATGTCCACACTCAAACATCATCTATTACTAAAACTAATTGTCCTGTTCTTTATACCATCCTGATTTTGATGGGCTCTTTCTGAAGTTAATTGAAATTAATCCTGGACCTTTTCTAGACTGCTCAGCTGACAAATTCAGCGCTTAAACTAATGAAATTTTTCATTGTATCATTTTAATATGTATATATTATCTTGTGCAATACAAACAGAATAATTAAAATAAAGCTTGCAAAGTTGTGTCAGATGTGGACACCTCTCTCAAACTGCATTTTGTTGCAACTGGGGAGAAGAACAGCATTTGGAAAAGGAAACAACTTGCTGAACACTTCATAACTCAGTTCATCTTTGTAGCTTTGTAGTGAGTTTTGAGCAATCCGAGGAGTTCTCAATGGTACTGCTTACCATCATGGTTAAATAAATGGTCAGATAATGCTTTTTTGAATGTATAACAGTCAAGAGGCACAGTCAACATCAGTTAAATGGATGATGTACTTGTGTTGGTGAAGTCATTGTGTTGTAATTCCGTTGATTTGATATAAATTTTGACTGTTTCAAAGATTTTTTTTTAAAATTATCTTTCAATTTTTGTTTTGGTTCACTCTCATTTTTAGGATTTTGATCATCACTGTCCATGGGTAAACAATTGCATTGGGCGAAGAAACTACCGTTACTTCTTCCTCTTCCTCCTCTCCCTTAGTACACACATGATTGGTGTTTTTACCTTTGGACTGATTTATGTATTAAAACATATAGAAGAACTTGCTGCTCCACACACTGCCATCACGTATCCTTTTGCTGCATTGCTACATGGATTGAGATACTGTTGAAACTTGGAGTATTCTCCACTCAAGTGGATAGATGAACACCAGTTTGTATTTATGCAGTGCCTTTAGCATAGTAAAACATCCAGTGTTGCATTTTAGACAAAATGTGGCATCAAGAAGAAAGAAGATATCTGGACAGGTGACCAAAAAAAAACTCAGTCCAAGTAGAGCATTGTAAAAGATACCTTAAACATTTAGTTCTTCTTCGGAGGTCTGTCAGCATAGTTGGCTAGATAACATTGCAGAGTGATGCCAACAGTGTGGGTTCAGCTCACACACTGGCTGAGGTTACCATGAAGGTCTTTCGTACTCAACCTTTGTCCTCGCCTGAAGCATGATGACCCTCTGGTTAAACCATCACCAATCATCTCTCACTATTGAGAGAGCAGCCTGTATTGTTCAGTAGAACTGTGGCAACTTTACTTTTTATTATGTTTGAAACTATTAAGATTTTCAGATTTGCTTGATATCCCTGACAGCTTTAGACCTAGCTCTCATATTTAACCAAAAAGATTACAAATTTAATATTAAACCAACTTACAAAACTTCAAAAGCAACTTTTAAAAATAATCTTCTATTAAATTCAATTGACTGCAGACAGTGTTTCTCACTGTGTTCAGCCATGAATGGCGGAGCAGGCTCAAGGGGCTGAACAGCCTACTTCTGTTCTTTCTTAGTCTTATGGCCTTATTTGTAATTATTAACAAAATATTAATCAGCATTTTCTGGTGAACTATCCTTAATTAATTTGATTCAAAACAAGTTTGCAAAATATAAATTCTTGCATTATTTTTGAAAATTGATTTTAACTTAGCAGTTTGGTAAAGAATGGCACTCTTAAAGGATGTATTATGTTGGATCAGAACAGCAATGATTTGAGTTTTAACAGATTTATTGCAAGTACACTCTCCACCCCCTTGACCAGAATTTCAATTGGCCTAAAGGTGGACATGTTGATTATTGACCATCTTTAACTTGTTACAGCATCACAATGGATCAGAATGTTCAGTGACCTTGGAGTTACTCTTAAGTGAGGGTCCCCTATCCATCAATCTGATCTACTGGAAGATGGACCTGGCTTCAACAGTGTGCATACGTGCTAGGCAGTCTATTATTTTGCAAGGGTGTAAAATGGTTAAAACGAAAATCTATTCAGCTGTTCATTGTGGACAAAGAATTGAATAAAATGAGCTTTGAGGTTATAGAGTCATAGAGATGTACAGCATGGAAACAGACCCTTCGGTCAACTCATTCTCGCCGACCAGATATTCCAACCCAATTTAGTCCCACCTGCCAGCACCCGGCCCATATCCCTCCAAACCCTTCCTATTCATATACCCATCCAAATGCCTTTTAAATGTTGCAATTTGCCAGCCTCCACCACTTCCTTCGGCAGCTCATTCCATACACGTACTACCCTCTGTGAAAAAGTTGCTCGTTAGGTCCTTTTTATATCTTTCCCCACTCACCCTAAACCTATGCCCTCTAGTTCTGGACTCCCCCACCCCAGGGCAAATACTTTGTCTATTTATCCTATCCATGCCACTCCTAATTTTGTAAACCTCTATAAGGTCACCCTCGGTCTTCGACCCTCCAGGGAAAACAGCCCCAGCCTGTTCAGCCTCCTCCCATAGCTCAAATCCTCCAACCCTGGTAACATCCTTGTAAATCTTTTCTGAACCCTTTCAAATAATGAAGCATTGAGTGTGAAAAAAGAAAGGCATACACCAAGTACTGTATTACCTAAATAATAAGAGGCATTGCATTCCACAGTAATTTCCACAGTAATTCTTTGTGTAAAGTGCTTTGAGACATTGAAAAGATGTGATAAGATGTTCTGTAGGTAGATTTAATGCACTAGAGTATGATGTAAGCAGATTTCACCTATATGACTACCAAGGATGAAAGTGAGAATAAAAAAAAAGGGTAGAAATATTGTCAATAAAATGCAAGAGATTGCATGCACACATGCTCACTCAGTTCATATTGGCAGATATTTTGCCCTATGAATAGAAAAAAGGAAGACAATCTTACATTTCTCGAACACGTTCCATAACTTAATATTTTCTAAAGTTCTTTACAGTCTGAGGTATTTTTGAATTATAGTCACATTTGTAATATAGAAAACCCGGCAGCTGATTTGAATAAGCAATTCCCCCCCTATAAACAGCGTTGTAATAATTACCAAGCGAAAGAGAACACTGCAGATACTGGAGATCAGAGTCAAGAGTGTGATGCTGGAAAAGCAGCATCTGAAGTCAGGCAGCATCTGAGGAGCAGGAGAATCGACGTTTTGGGCAAAAACCCTTCATCAGGAATGAGGCTTGGAGCCTATGGGTGGAGAGATAAATGGGAGGGGGCTGGGGCTAGGGGGAAGGTAGCTGAGAGTGCAATAGGTAGATGGAGGTGGGGGTAATGGTGATAGGTCAGAGGGGAGGGTGGAGCAGATAGGTGGGAAGGAAGATGGACAGGTCACGAGGCTGGTGCCAAGTTGGAAGGTCGGATCTGGGATAAGGTGGGGAGAGGGGAAATTTGAATCGCAAAACCTGCACCCACACCTTCCCCTCCTCACCTCCGTCCAAGACCCAAAAGAAGCCACATCCATTAAATTTTCGCCTACCCTTCCACACGTCATTTACTGTATCCATTGCTCCCAAAACGGCCTCCGCTACATTGGGGAGACAGGACACCTACTCTCAGAACGCTTCAGAGAACATCTCCGGGACACACGCACCAACCAACCCCACTGCCCCGTGGCCGAACACTTCAACTCCCCCTCCCACTCTGCCAAGGATATGCAGGTCCTGGGCCTCCTCCATCACCACTCCCTAACCACCCGACGCCTGGAGGAAGAACGCCTCATCTTCTGCCTTGGGACCTTCCAACCCCATGGCATCAATGTGGATTTTACCAATTTCCTCATTCCCCCTCTCCCCACCTTATCCCAAATACAACCTTCCAACTCAGCACCGTCCTCATGACCTGTCCTACCTGGCCATTTTCCTTCTCACCTATCTGCTCCACCCGCCCCTTTGACCTATGGCACTCTCAGCTCCCTTCTCCCCCCCAGCCCCACCCCCACCCCCACCTCCTCCCATTTATTTCTCCACCCCCTAGCTCCCAACCTAATTTCTGATGAAGGGCTTTTACCCGAAACGTCAATTCTCCTGCTTCTTGGATGCTGCCTGACTTGTGATAGTTACCAGCCAATCTGATTTTGGAATGTTGCTTGAAGGATAAATATTGGCTAGGACATCAGGGATAACTAGAGCCATAGAATCCCTGTATTGCAGAAAGAGGTCATTCGGTCCATAGAGTCTGCACTAACCCTTCGAAGAGCATCCCACCCTGAGACCAAAAGAGCGTGCAAACTGTACACAGTCACCTGAGGCTGTAATCAAAACTGGGTCCATGGTGCTGTGAGGCAGCAGTGCTAACCACTAAGCCACCATGCTGCCTTCTCTTTTCTCTTCAGAATAGTAATGGATGAATGAGAATTGAGCACACAACTGAACCAGAGCTGATATGCCCAAAGGAAAGTAGGGTTTCCTGTTTTGGTTGGAGGATTCAGCATGAG
This sequence comes from Chiloscyllium plagiosum, assembly GCF_037043375.1. Taxonomy (NCBI): domain Eukaryota; kingdom Metazoa; phylum Chordata; class Chondrichthyes; order Orectolobiformes; family Hemiscylliidae; genus Chiloscyllium; species Chiloscyllium plagiosum. Next base: position 8,719,581 of record NW_028270162.1, on the reverse strand, counting down.
CCCTTCTTCAGCGATCCTGAAGAAGGGCTCATGCCCGAAACGTCGATTCTCCTGCTCCTTGGATGCTGCCTGACCTGCTGCGCTTTTCCAGCAACACATTTTCAGCTCTTTCCTGTTTTGGTTGCCAAGTGTGCAATCATGTCCTTTCTATGACATTATTTTTGTGTTTGTATTTCTCACTTAATTTCATTAAAATGCCAAATGTGGGTTATGTAGTGATCTCTTCTGTTCAAATGTTCACTTACCTTCAATTTACAAATTATTCTTGCTTGGCTATTTAAAAATTCCAGTAGGAATTATACTATATTCACTGTAAAGTGCTTTGGGATATCCAGAAGTTGTGGAAGTTGCTGTATAAATGCACGTCTTCCCAATTTTCATGCAGGACTTTGAAGCTCTCTCATTAGCACAATATGCTGTACAACTAGTTTCTTTACCTTCAGCTGACATCTTGTGCCAATTACCGTGCATCAATTTGTCTGTATTTTTAATTTCTATCTATGTTTCTCCTGTTGTCGCATCTTGATGTTACTTTTCAATTCTGTCTTATCACTAGCAACCCTTCAAGAGTCAGGATTTTGGAAAATATTCATAATATTTTATATGTGAACAATATGGGCATACTTAGTTGTTAGCAATGAGGTTGAAAGAGATATGAAGGTATTGGAACTTGTGTGCCAAGTCAGTGGAATGGCAAGAAACAAGATGAAGAGGATGGTGAACTGTTTTAGTAAATTTATGAAAGTCATGGGATTTTGGTGCTAAACCTCAACAATGTTCAGGTCACACTTGATCATGAGCACTGTTAAATATCATTCAGGCAGAAGCACAAATAATTTTCAGTTCTGGAAGTTTGAAGATACACTGTAATGTTGACTTTGAGAAAAGGCAACCGAAGACACTAAAAGTACATGTATCAAGTACAAAATGGTTATGTCAAGTGTACTTTGCCCAAAGACCATTTCTTGGCTTATTGTCAGACAATTCTATCTCCTGAGCTATTTTCTTGGCACTTTATTTTATGTCAGTGGTGGCTTGCCATTGCCTTGTGCTTTCAGGGCCAGGGTGAGAGGCAGGTGCAATCTTCTACACAGGAACAAAAACTGTGCTGTTGGTATAAATCTAAACTAAATGCTGTCCCCTAACCAACAAAGTCGAAGAGTGTGGTGCTGGAGAAGCACAGATGGTCAGGCAGCATCCGAGGAGCAGAAGAGTCCACGTTTCGAGCATAAGCTCTTCACCATCTTCTGCTCCTCGGATGTTACCTGACCGACTGTGCTTTTCTAGCACCACACCCTTGGACTCTGATCTCCAGCATCTGCAATCTTCACTTTCTCTTGGTTGAATCTAACCAACAAAGCTAACCTCCCCCCCCACCTCCTAAAATGTAGTGGATACAAATTGAAATCTCCTTTGCAGATAAGGCATGATGATAGGAGAAGGGAAGAATGTGGAAACTGATGAAAGGTCATTTTAACTCCAATGTTAGAACTTTGTGAAACACAAAAACTGATAATGATGTATTTATGAGGTCTCCATAAATAGCTAATGGCATTGGCTCGGAGAGAGCACCCTTGTGTCTAAGTCTGAAGTGCATAACACTCGAGCCTCATTCCAAGACATGAACACATTGTGCAGGCTGACATTTTAGTGCTGTGTTGAGCAATATTTCCTTGAACTTTTCTTAGCAGCGTATAGCCAGCTTGTTGCACTATGCTACTCTGTTGAGATTAACGCATGGTCATAGAAAATAAAAGAAGCTTGTGCATGGCCTACTTGTTCCTTCTGCCATCGGTTCCTGATTGCTGCAAAACCATGAACCCCCATAGCTTAAAAGAAACATTAATTTTGAGAGAGTCTTGCATTGTTGGGGGTGCCATTTTTCAGATGAGACGTTGAACATTCTGCGTGTAGATTTTAAAATAATAAATAACCTATGCCATTATTTCAAAGAAGAATAATTGTTTGGTACACTGCTCAATATTTATCCTTCAATCTCAAACAGGTTATCTGATAATTATCTCATTTCATTTGGGATCTTGCTTTACACAAATTGGCCACCCATCTCTTGTATGTGAAAAATCTACACTGTCCTGAATCAAGGTGCTTATAAGTGAAAGTTCATTCTTTCAAAATGGGTGAATGGAATTCCTTGTTTCTCTTCCACATCTATTTGGAAAATTCAAGTTGACTTACCGTGTTTGAGTAGGTGATCTGAGCTCTTGAGCAATGGGGAAGGGATAAAAGAAAAATCATCTATGAATCTCATTATTGCTTTCTCACTTTGTCAAATGAATGTGGGTGTGGAGATGAAGCAAGAACTGGGAATGGCTGTGATTTCCCCACAATAAAATATCATACTGATCTTTGACTAAGTTGATATACAAGAATTGAACAATTAGAATTTGAGGATGTGTAGGGTTCATAGCAGTGAAAGGGTAGAGGAGAATTAGATATGAAAATAACATTTTTTAAAGAATAATATACATTTTTTAAAGAATAATATTAATATACATGGAAACTAATTACCTGCAGAGTGAATAGTTCGGAGCTCAGTCAGAAGGAGGATACAAGGGGTCTGCCATTTGAAATTGAGATGAGAAGTGCTTTTTCTCAGAATATTGAGTGTTTGAATCTCTCTTCTTGAGAGAGTGGTGGTAGGAGGGTCATTGAATGGTTTCAATGCAGTGGTTGATAAGATTAGGAACTCAAAATTATTGCATTAGCTATGAATATGGAGTTGAGGCCACAATCAGATCAAACATAATTTTATTGAATGATGGAGCAGACTAAAGGGGTCATGTGGCCTACTTATGCACTTCATTTGTATGTTCATAAGACAAACTGTACTTTATATGCAATTAAGACCAATAAGCAGAAGTATATGAATTTAAGTTGTTTCTCATTTTGGAGAAACTATTCTATAGGAAGAGTGAAATAACTGTGTAAGAAATATCAAACAGGTGCATTAGATTGAAATTATTGAGAAAGTTTACTATGCAACTTTTGCAGTCACCAGTTCAAATAGATTAAAAAAAATTAATTTGTATATGTTAAATTAATCATTACTTATTGAATGTGATTCTTCCTTGACTGAAGTAAATAGCATGGCTGTTATGTGTATAGCAGGTCTTTTCTTCATTCCTGTTGTAGGTCTTACAGGATTTCATATGGTTTTAGTCGCCAGGGGACGGACAACAAATGAACAAGTAAGTTAACCAAACCAACATCGAATTGTAACTTCGAGAAGAATGCATTGAAATGTCAATGTTCTCACATCCGGTTTCTACTGTATTTTTGCTGCCTTACTTCAATCACTGGCACACTCAAGTTAAAGGTTTACAAATTGGCATTCAGTTGCTGCAATTTTTAAAATATATAGCATTGGTTTATTGTGTGTACTAAATCAGCATCTTCTGTTATTCAGGTAACTGGTAAATTTCGAGGTGGTGTAAATCCATTCACCCGAGGATGCTGTGGTAATGTGGAATATGTATTATGTAGTCCTTTAGCTCCAAGGTAAGCGTGTCTATTAAATTTCTCAATCCTAAATTGAAAAAGATAGATCTGATAACCAGCTACATTCATAATGAGAAATGAATTTTAAGTTAAAATCAGGATTTCTTCTCTGTAAATTTAAACCTGATTCAACTTGGATGCAGGAAAAGGAACAAATCCATGACCAAAGTTTGCATGGAATAAAATAAAAGTTCAGACATGTTGCTTTTTGTACAAAGTTTGATGTCACATTTATAAAACATACAATATGTGTAATGGTGCTAAAACATAGACTTTAAAGATGCCACTTAATAATGTTGCATGAAGTTGGCTGGTTTGGGATCAATGGGTTAGTGTCTTCTTCCTTTATTAACCCCAGCAGACAAACAATTTTTAATATAGTTCTCTCATGCCTTCTACATACCAGTTCACAAAATGATACCTTTTATATAATAAAGTGAAAATGAAACTTTGTAAATTGAGTTTTATTGACTTATCTTTTATCAATAATTTTTAGCTTGGCTTGCTTAACTATTTATTTTTCTGTTGTGCTATCATGAATGGTATAACTATTTTGATTTAGTCCCTTCCCCCTCTTCCTACCTCCCCCCTCTCCCTACCTCCCCCCTCACCTTTGGCTTGCACTGACCTTAATGGCTTTGCATGTAAATATTTAATTGGCTACAAGAGTGATTACTGGTGGTAGAGACAAGTGGGTGGAAGGAATGTCATGTTGATTTTGATGGGAAAATCGTTTAGTTGTGCATAATAGCACTTTTGGGTGAATGGAAAAATGAAAAGAAAATTACAGCAGACCCTACGAAAACAAAAGCAAACCCTAAGGAAAAAAAGAGAAAAACAGCAGACACTAAGAAAACAAAAAACAGCAGGCCCTAGGGAAAAACATAATAAAGCAGACCCTTAATAGGGAAAGAAGAAGCAGACCCTGTGCAGAAAGAAAAAGAAAACACCTTTATGGCATTTATGGTGCAGTGATAGTCTCCCAATCTCTGAACCAGGAGACACAGGTTCAAGCACCAGCTGCTTCAGAGATGTGTCGTAGCATTTCTGAAAGAAGCTGATGAGAAAATAGTTTTTTTTTAAATTGATGTAAATAAAGCAGATTCTGTTCAGAAAATATAAAGTATACTCTGAAGCTCTTGTGATGGTGATAGTGTCCCTACCTCTGAACCAGAAGGCTTGGGGCTCAAGTCTCACCTGCTCCAGAGATGTATAACAGCGTGTCTGAACAGATTGATTCAAAAATATCTATGAAAGCAGACCCTGGGATGGGTCTGCAGAATTGTCTGAGCTGGAGCTACTCTTTGTATACCACGAATAGTGGCACTATTTTATGTTCAACAGTAAATGATGCTCCTCTCCTGTTGAGCTCTTCAAGTTATTACACCAGAGATATTTGATTAATTCTTTCTTTATCTGGCTTGATTCCAATGAAGATTTCTTTGAAAAGGTTGAATGAAGTTGGAAAAAGGTTAGCTGAATGAAAATTATATATCCTTATTATCATAATTATAAATATATTATAAATGTTGACAATAAGCCTTGTTTTTAGTATGGTTTATACTTATGTGTTAATGGGCACCAATGAATCACTGAATTTTATGATCAAACTGTATGAAACGCCAAGGACAGGTCAGATTGGACCTCACTGTGTGTTAAACCTTGTTATGTATGTTAGAAATGTTACGCGCAAACTTTCTTTTATTTTGATGGTGTTGATTCCTGTTCCCAGGTATGTGGTCGACTATAAAAAGAAAGAGTTGATAACAATAAAATCCCCTTTTGTCAGACTTCCATTGTCTGAAAGACAAATTGCACTCAAGGTAAATGACAATGGAATTCAGGACAATCTGAAAAGGACCAAGGTAAGGAGCCAAATTGTGTTTTAATATCTCAAATTCTTTTAGTATTGTATCCATTCGCCTTGTTAGGTTGAATGGCTAATTCTGCTCTTATAGCTTATGGTTTTAGGATCTATCTATTTGAATTTAAAACTTTGAATCTCAGCCTGAGTAAACCTTTAATATCTTTGCATATCGTTAGGTTCCCTGCCAGGCATCTGTCATACATAAAACAGTATTGAAGTGCTGTGTTTAGCTCTGAATTAGGAGAAAGTGAGGACTGGAGATCAGAGTCAAAATGTGTGGTGCTAGAAAAGCACAGCTGGTCAGGCAGTATCCGAGGAGCAGGAAAGTCGACGTTTCAAGCATAAGCTTATGCTCAAAATGTCGACTCTCCTGTTCTTCAGATGCTGCCTGACTGGCTGTGCTTTTTCAGCACCACATTTTTTGACTTGTTTCTCAATTACCCTACTTAGTTTGCCTGACCGTGTCCATCATTTTGGTATACAGGCTGAAGTTCCAGGGCATATTAGTAGATATTGTGTAGTATTTAAAAAAAAGATATATTTTGTTAAACATTTTCGACTTACACTCGTCTGGACATTTTACAAACGTGCAAGTTCAAGGCAGGAAAGCCTCCATTCTACCTTTGTGCCTAACCCAATAATTTTTGACTCCCCTGTTAGTTAAGAATATTGTTTACCTCTGCCTTTGAACTATTTAGTGACCCTACTTAACCAGTCTCTGGGGAAGAGAGTTTCAAAGATTTCTTTCACTCTGAGAGGAAGCATTTCTCTTCAACTCCATCAGAAATGGAAGACTCCTTATTTTCTTTTTTGACCTAGTACAAAGTCTGGCTGTTAACTGTCAATCAGCATTAATGGGTGCATTCTCCATGGCAATGCCGGTACCAATCACTGTCAACTTGCCACTCTCCTCCAGTGATATATCAACGTGGTTTTTCCCCTTGAATTTGTATTCTTATAAAAGATTCTATATAAAACATTGGTCAGACAACAGCTAGAATATTGTGAAGATTTTTCAAGCCCCACATCCTAAGGAAATATATACTGGATTTGCAGGCACTCTGGATAAGATTCACTAGATTACTACCAGGTATGGAGGGACTGTCTAAAGCAGAGACATTAAGTAGGCTGGACCTTACTTAATGAAATTTAGAATAATGAGAGGTACTTCATTCAAACATGCAAGATCCTTTGAGGACTTCACATGGTAGATGGAGAAAGGTTGGTTCCCCAAGTGAGAGAGTCAAGGACTGTAGGGCATTATTTCGGAATAAGATATTGTATATTTGGGACAGATGAGGAATTTCTCTTCAGTGGGTAGTGAATCTGTGAAATTCTTTACAGCAGAGCGCTGTCAAGCCTGCGTCATTAAGTACATTCAAAACTGAAAGAAACAGGTTTTTAATCAGTAAGAGTATCAAGTGTTAATGGGAAAAGGCAGGAAGATGGAGTTCTGGATTACCAGATCATCCATGATCTCACCAAATGGCAGAGCAGACTCAATTGGCTGAATGGCCTATTTCTGATCCTACATTGTTTTGTTAGCCTGATGAGTGCAAGACAAAAAGCTTTGACAATATTTTCAGGTTCTGTACTACCAAATGTACTACTGTGGGTGGCATGGTGGCTTAGTGGTTAGCACTGCTGCCTCACACTTCCAGAGACCCAGGTTCGAGTCAGCCTTGGGAGTCTGTGTGGAATCTGCACTTTGCAGGTTAGGTGGATTAACCATGTAAACATGGGGTTATGGGGACAGGGTAGGGGTCTGGATCTATGTAGGATGCTCTTCAGAGGGTGGTTGCAGACTCGATAGACCTAATGGCCTCCTTCTGCATTGTCTGGGTTCTGCTTCTATGAAATGACTATTTGTAATACTAGATACTTAGTGTTATGAAATCAGCTTCTTAATTATGGCAATCGATGTTTGCTTCACTACATGTTTGCATCAATTCCAGGAGTTTAGAGACTAACTAAATCTTTTAAATGTTAACACCTTGTAGGATCCTGTTTATAATCATATCAATATATCTTTAATGTAACATTTCAGAACTTGAGTTCAAATGATTAGAACTATGAAATCACTCCCTGGTAAATTTTTGATCTATAAGTTAAGGATTTTAGTTGTGATGTTATTAGCTGCTTCATAAAAACAAAGTGTTGAGGTCTAAGTTGACTTCTGTTGTATGCATGTTAGTCGTTCTGGTTTCTCAGCCAGTTTTGCTGGATAAATTGCATATCATAAAAATGCTGGAGCCAGGGAGGAAAAATGGAACTTCTTGCTAACAAAGAATACTTAAAATATTTAATCCTGATTTCAGAAATTCTTTCAGTAATAAAATGAACATATTATGTCTTGTTACTTGGAGCAGACATTCTTGCTCAAATAATTAATTTACCTGAGGATATACAAGTTAATGCACTATGAACAGTCCCAAAAACATAACACGTTACACAAACTAATCAACTTAAATACTAATCTGCATCAAAATTTGTTTGAAACAAAATCAGAAATTGCTGGAAGAGCTCAGGAGGTCTGGCAGCATTTGCGGAGAGAAGTAGATGTTTTGGGTCTCTTGACCCTTCAGTTCTCTCCAAGCAATTTCTAATTTTTGTTTCAGAATTTGTTAGCATGTTTTTAATACTTGCATTGTTGTCACTATACCCTGTTAGGTTTTGTATTAGTGAGCTAAAGCTAAATGTCTTCTGATATTTCTTTTTAAATCCAGTTAGTTCATGTAAATGAAATTCTAACCTCCCTTGTGCAAGATATATAAGAAACATTAGATATAGAACATAGAACAGTACAGCATAGAACAGGCCCTTCAGCTCATGATGTTGAGCTGACCACTGATCCTCATGTATGCACCCTCAAATTTCTGTGATCATATGCATGTCCAGTAGTCTCTTAAATGTCCCCAATGACCTTGCTTCCACAACTGCTGCTGGCAACGCACTCCATGCTCTCACAACTCTCTGTGTAAAGAACCCGCCTCTGACATCCCCTCTATACTTTCCTCCAACCAGCTTAAAGCTATGACCCCTCATGTTAGTCATTTCTGCCCTGGGAAATAGTCTCTGGCTATCGACTCTATCTATGCCTCTTGTTATCTTATATACCTCAATTAGGTCCCCTCTCCTCCTCCTTTTCTCCAATGAAAAAATTCCGAGCTCAGTCAACCTCTCTTCATAAGATAAGCCCTCCAGTCCAGGCAGCATCCTGTTAAACCTCCTCTGAACCCTCTCCAAAGCATCGACATCTTTCCTATAATAGGGCGACCAGAACTGGACGCAGTATTCCAAGTGCGGTCTAACCAAAGTTTTATAGAGCTGCAACAAGATCTCACGACTCTTAAACTCAATCCCCCTGTTAATAAAAGCAGAGTACTGAAGCTCCAGTAAATGCTTTTGATAACACCCACAATTCATGTACTTTATTGAAAATAGAGTGCAACAAAAAATGTATTACTTTAATGTTTAAGGATTTAAAGGCAGATGCCTCCAAATGGTTACTCTGCTGATTAAATGCTAAAAATGCATCTGTTCTTTGTAGTCAATCATTGTTTGCTTTAGTCTAAAGGAAGTTTGGAAGCTTTGGAAGTTCCATCAACAGATATCGAGCCTCCACTCCCACCTAAACTTGGTTCAAGCAAATATGCAAATCTTAAGAATCAGCTCACCGCTTCAACTAATGAAGGTAATGTGATGAATCAAGAAATGGCAAAATATTTCTGCTTAGATCTCATGTCTGAATAGTTGCTGTTTTCCTGAAATAATTTTACAACGATAGGTGTCTGAAACATGAACAATTATAAACCAGTAATTGAGAGTGATATGTTTTAAGTGGATGGTAAATATTGGTGTACTCTTTTGATAACACTTTGCACATATATCTGCTTATGTTCAAGTAAAATAGAACTAAAAAGTAATCAGGTGTACTTTTGTTCCTATACACACCTTTTAATAAAGTGCACCCATCATAAAACTTGTATTTCTACATCCTATATGCAAGTGCTCGGTCTTCGAGTAGAACCTGCAGAAAACTCTCCCCAGTTTGTAGATCCTTCGTTTCTCACTAGATTTAACTTGCCCTTTTGTTTTATAAAAATAAAGGAAGTTGTTTTTAATGTTTCTAATAACTTCAGATTATACATTATTGTTGAATTACTTTCTGTAATTTGTAAATATTAGAGGAAAAATGCAAATGCCAGAAATCTACTGAAGTGTCATTGCCCAGAACATTATTCTTTTACAGCTTTTTGCAGGTTTGCTCCAGTTAACTGAATATAAGCTGATATAAATCATAATGTATATAAAACATATACACTGAATATATTTATTTCTGAATATAAACTGACAAACGTAGTGAAAGTGAAACATGTCTTCAACTCTAGTAAAATTTAAATGACTTATTTATTTCCTCCCTCTTTGTTCCAATTTCTTTGGATGATAATTGCTGTGAGGCGTATGTAACAATGAGAAATTCAGATTATGGCTAATTAATAGGTTGAGAATAGTGCAGATTGCTTCCTTGTGCCACATTGAAAGACCACTTTTAAGGTCTACAAGACTGTTATTATCTTCAGTTCCTGTTGTGATAGTGCAGACAGGTTTTTGCTGGTTTGCTTATTTTATTACTCTGTTAGATACCTGGCTGAAATCAGGAGTTCATCTGGTGTTTGCGTGTAATCTGTATCTTGCAATGTAGCTAGTTGTCTTATGTATAGTTAATAAATCCAGTGTTCTGTTCACAGTAAATTATTCTGTTTTAGTGTTTCTATGATAGTGGTGGCTGAAGTATGTAACAAGATTTTTTTTTCAAGTACATAAATGTATATATTGTGTGCAACCCTGTGGATAATGACCTGTCTCAGGTGTAAAAGGAGCTACATTTGTTTAACTAGACTTTTTGTTGCTGGTGGAATGCTTTGTTTAACTAGACTTTTTGTTGCTGGTGGAATGAATGTGTAGCATGGGAGCGAGAGATGGGTGGCATGCTGTGCTTTAAACAAGGCATTATTTTAATTTAGAATGTAGAGCTACAATATTTAGAATGAAACATGTAGCAGCAATGTGACCAAAAAAAAAGTATATACTAGGAGATGATGATATTTGGTGTCATAGTTAGGGATTATTGGTGAGAGTTACATTAATTATTACTTGTTCGCAGGTAATATTGCCTCAAAAGTTTTGATACCCTCACTTTGCTTGGAAAGCATAATGTAAATGCAGTTAGATTTTCAGCATTCAACAATGCTTTAAATCCTGTGGTTGCAGAATAAATAGAATTTCATTTTTCTAAAAAGACAGCACATAATTTCCAATAGAAACAATTGATTTTGAAAAATCAAGTTGAAGGAGGGAGTTAAAAAAAAGATGCAATGGAATAAAGCAATTTTGCCAAGTTTATCTACTGTGTCTACTTTGCACTCCCAGCTCAAGTTGATATGCTAGTACATTGCTTACTTTAATCTTTGTTCCACTTAGTACTCTTTCTTTTCTGTCGTCTTTTCCTCGTCCTTCTCCACAGGGAAGTAGTTATTGAACAGTGTTATGGTTCTACAAATAGCTGTTGTTAAAGTGCAGGCTAGGCAGTGATGTTGGTGGTTTTATCGAAATCTATCCTTAACCGGTCATATATGAACGTTTACATTCACACTACTTTTCATCAATGAGTTACTGGATGACATCAGGATCAAGGATTTGATTAATTGTTCTCTCTGTATCCTAGTAGACTAATTGTAGCATTTGGTCATCACCTCATTTGAAAGTGTTTTACTTTGCCCATAACACATCACATTTGAGCTGCTTTGTGAGAATCCTCAGCACACCATTTAATACACTTATTCAACCAATCTTTATTCCTAAAGGGTGAACCTGAGTATTTCCTTTCAAATTTTAGAATGAAAAAGGTGGAGTTAAATTTAGTGTTGCTATAATTAACTCAACTTTTAGTGAGAGAAAGATTTGTCAGAAAGCTGTACACAGATATCTGTGTTGATGATCTACTTGTAATTCTGTAAGGTATGCTGTACTGTAGCTGTGGAATAGGTTTTAAGGTTTTTCAGAGTATGGAATTCCTAGATGGAACATCTTACAGTTCAATTTTCATTTTTAAACATTTTGAGTACTGAGTTTTCTTCGCATTACAAACATTGGTTACTTGGAAGTAATAAATCACTGAATTGTTTTCAACCAACTCCTTTGTTTGAAAAAGACTGAATGATAACAGATTGGCTAATAGGTCTTTACCATATGAAAAATGACAATAAACATGCTAATGTAAATCCACTTTACCAGTGCAAAAGTACTACTCCAGTACTCAAAGGGTTTATTTTTGGCTATTCCAATCCCCTTAATATACCCCACCACCATTATATTCTAATCTGTCATAAAGCTAACGCAGCTTTATGTTTGATTTTCATTTTTTCCCGTGTCCCGGAATGGGATAGCTGAGTTAGTTTACATCTGGTTCTGACATTTAAAAGCTCCTGGAAACCTTGTGATCAGGGTGGTATTTACCTAGATTCCTCTGACCTAGCCCTTCTGTTGTTTTTCAGTAGTTAGAGTGTACCTTTTGTGTCTGTGTGTACTGCTACCTGTACTACATTGTCATTGTCTTATTGCAGATAGTGGTCTCTCATCCAAGCCCATCAACCCACCCACTCCTGCCATGTTTAAGTATCGACCAACATTCAGCAGTTCAGATGCAAACCCCAAAGTCCTCTACCATGCTGCTAGTGATAAGGTGAGGAGCGTGCAGCCTCCGGCGCTAGACATTAAGCCTTATTCATTACGTTTTTCTCAGAAGCATGGGAAATATTAGATAACTTGACTAGAATGGGAAAAATTTGAGAGAAATGTTAGCACAACACTGAAATGGCACTTTCATCCACTGCACTAACCCTTTTCAAGCCACTGCACTGCTTGTTTCTAGAATCTTGAAGAAAATGATGTGAATGTTATACTACTTTAATAACATTATTGATTACCTTATGGCATGTTTTGGATCGCAAGTAAAAGGAGCTTGGGATTTGTATAACACATTAATCTCCAAGCATTTCACACATGGATTTCTCTTGCCACGCAGTGACATTTAGGTAGGTTTAGAAGATTGCTATTTGCTGTTATAAGTTATGATTGATAATTTGTGTGGTCAATAAATATGCTTCTACAGAGTTTGTGAAGGAATTTGTTCTGATGTTTTTAATACCTATAACCAACGTATGTTTCACTTTATAAACAAATATTGCCAATGGTCAGTTTCATTCTACAAGACATCTGGCAGCCCATGACTTCTAATTTACCATCTGTTTGATCTTTTTAAAATAACTTAAAATGAGCATCCATTAATCATTGAGCCTTTGTTGGTTAATTAACATCTTTGCTATCCTGTTCTTTCACAGTGGGATGAACATACAGAGGGGAGAAATATTGGAAAGAAGAATTTCTTTTTTCTTTGCTATATGAGTCTTTGGGGAAGTTATAAAATGTAATGCACTTCATTTGAAACTGAAAATGAGTAGTTTTCTTGTTTGTGAATTGATTATAACTTTCAGATTTCTTTTAGAAATGGTTGATTTGCCAAACAAAATTTAATTATCTTTTAAAATATTGGACTCTCCCAGAATGAAAACGTTTGGAAGTTTAGATGAAAATCAAACTGTTTTGGGGTGATACCTGCATACTCCTGACCATGAAGCTTTGGAATCAGACATGTATAAAGCATTGCAATTAAAGTAACACAACTGTGTTGTAATTTTAATATGATGCGAGAGAGATTCAGATTGCATCAGCAAGTCAATATTATAACCTTTAAAGGGAATGTCTACTGTCAACCTCCTATGATCTTTATCAGCTTTCTCTATCTACTTCATGTGATTTCTATATAATAGTTGAAAATTATACTGTGTATTTGCCAATTTGAACAAGAACAAATTAAATATTTTTATTGAAGAATTAAAAAAGTTGGTGGCAGCAACTGTGATTGTTGAGTAATAAAATTGATTATTCCTGGTATTGTCTTATCTCCTGCTTTATAGATTTCCACGCAGGAGGGACATAAAGAGGGAGCTATTATGGAAGAGTGCAGCAGGGCCCATGATTACAGGTCCGAGCCAAATCTCGATATTCCTGACTACAGATCGCCATCACTTCACAAGACGTACCAGTCATCCCCCTTCCAACTTGATTCACTCTCTGTTAATTCTCGTTCTCTGAGCCTGAAATCTGCCCACAGGAAAGGAACAGATAAGGTTCAGATACACCAAATGAAGTCTGATGGCTCATCCCCCAATCCATACAAAAACATTTTTGGTCCAAATTCATTGTCCAACAAGAATGGAAGCCTGTCGTACGATAGTTTGTTGAATCCCACCACTACACACCCTGGGGTAGATACCACTGTACATACTGGAGTGTCAGGTGTGGGATACCATTCACCATACCTGTCGGCCAAAATGTGCCAGATCCGAGGGGTGAATTTCCAGCGCCAGCCTGTGCAAGGTTACAGCCCCAATCATAGAGCCTCACCACCGCACCAACGGGAACCTTCACCTGTCCGATATGACAACCTCTCGAAGCAAATCATGGCCTCCATTCAGGAGCGGAAGGCAATGGAAGAAAGAGGGCAACTCCTTCGACCCTCACCTGATTCAGTGTTTCTAGATTCAGGGGCACATGACACACCTGGGTCATATAACCTACAGCAAGTGAACACTTTACCGGATGACTCGAGAAGGACAACCACTGGTAGATATGGTTCACGAGATAATCTTCTGTCTCCCGGCAACTACAGCACAAGGAACCCTGTAATGCGCACATCCGCTTCCTCCCTCTCGAGCACGGTGTCAAGGGTAACAAGGACTTCGACAAGTTCCCTTCATGCAGATATAGCAAACAACAATGTGCAGTCCCACCACACTTTGCAAAACAGAGCTGTTGAGACTTCATACAGGTCTCCGGGTCATCAAATCACATCTTCCTCATTAGTCAGGTCCCCCTCCTATGGGAGCCAAAAGCCTCTGTCCTTCGTCACTGCTATGGAAATGTCAGAAGGTGTGCCTCAGCCTCTGATTACCCCCTGGTAGGTAATGCATCTTGTCTTCTGAGCCTTTCTAAGCTGTGTTGGCAGTGTAAATTCAAATTGACTGACTTTTGTGTGGATTGAATAAGAAAGAAAACTATCATTAGGTCTGTACAATAAGATGAATTATAAAATTAAAATAAAGTGACAGAGAAGTTCAACATCTGTGAAGACAGAAACAGAATGTTTCGAGTACAAAATGACAGTTCTTGAGAATAGTGGCCTGATGTATTTGTCTAAATAAAACTCCAGAGCAATACCTGAATGTACCATTGTTGTCTTTTTGTTTTTCAGTGATGAGGTTCAGATGAAGGCAGCTCACAGCAAATTTAATGGACAGCCAAAACGTTTATCCAGGATGGATAGCCGGATAAGCTCAACTTCTAGTTCCCATGGTGCTATGGTCAGTCCCACCAGGCAGCCCAACGTGAAAAAAGTGTCGGGTGTAGGTGGGACCACCTATGAGATCTCGGTGTGAACAGCCATCAACCACGGCAGCTGTAAAGCTGGATGCACTGTGAAGACTATCGCAGCAGCTGTGTGTTATTTTTTGCCCAACAAGCTGCAGCCTTATTTCTCTAGAAATAGTTTTACAACAAGTCCGAAACATGGTTTCAATTCAGGGCAGGCCCACTGCAAACGTTTTATTTTGTCATTTTATTTTCTCTTTTGCTCCAGAAAGTGATTTTTTTAAATCCTTTATCATAGAAAGGATGTACAGTTTTTGTTGAAACTGCCATTGTACACTTACCTATCCGTTGGAATCTTGTGTAAAATTTTGTGCTGTGATGGTTTAATAGTAACCTGGACTTCTGTAATGATTTTATGATGAAGAGTTTTAGTCTGGCCTGCCAATCAAACCTGTTAATACTAGCTTGACAAATGTAATACTTTTTATTTTGTGTTAATAGATGTAGGCACAATTGTGTGGCACCAAAGCTTGTTGGTTCCCTTCCTTCTCAGGAGGAAGTGATGCTCCTACATCAGCCAAACGATGTTTTAAAACTCTGTCCTCTAGGAGACTTTATGCCATTAGACAACCTATCAGATATCCTTGTATGTGAGTATATGTGCGTGTGTGCACCTGTGTGTCTATTAGAGCTTGTTTGGAAAAGTTAAAGGGAGAGTGCATTGTTATAATGCTTCAAACCTCAAAGCTTTAAGAATGTTCGATAATACAAATTATTAAAGTGTTAAAGTTTCCTGTCAGTAATGAAATGTTGGAATTGACAGTGTATATAATTTCATAGATTTCTAGAAGAGGAGTTGATCTGTGCTAAGACTAATGATGAAAAAGTATTGTAAACAAGCAAATTGGCTGTTATTCCATCTCTTGACTGGTGAGGTTTCAGAGTTCAGGCTGTTTTCACACTGCTGCAAAGTAATGGAATATGAGATATTTGCACTCTTGTGTCGCATATAGTACATTTTTCATTTTTATCATGGTTTTAAGGAACTGCTGAGGTTAAGTTAAGTTATTTCCTCCACATCTCTCATAATATTGGTCTAGGACTGGGAAAAATTTCACCATTCTCTGCCTAGAATGACAGCTAGGCTTTAGTTTGCTAAAGAGGGAGGAGAAAATCCATTTAATATCAACTTTTTTCAGTGTGATGTTTCATGTATTATTTTAATTGCAAGGAAAGATCTCAAATATGTGTCTAACATGACTTTTTAAACTAACATCAAATGTCTGATGCAGTGAAATTAGCCACTTAAAATGGACCCTGGTTTACTAATGTCAAGAACCTTGAGGATGCAAATATTTTTAGTTTTGATTCAGATCTTTTCATTCTTTGTTTTGGTCCTCTTGACTTAACATCAGCAGGTCTGATATAGATCTGTGGAATTAAATGTGTCAGATATTTGCACTGTTTGCAGTGAGATGAAACAATCTTTAATTCTCAGGTTTAGTTTGTTTTGGCATAAAAGCCCCATAGTGGCTCATGTAAGCCTCTCATTGGCTGTTTGGAAAGAACATTGCACATGTTGCATCTCTGTCATGTATATCTTGGATATCATTAAGCTTCATACCATCAGGGCCAGGAGCACTTTTGGAAACAATCATGGTGATGTTAACTTCACCTTCCTCTATAGGTCTCATCAGAAGATCCATATGCCTCTGCTTAGTGTATGATTTAAAATTTATTTATTAAGATTGGCTTTCCTTGTTATGAATTAATAAATACCCTTTCTAGTCCCATTTTAGATATGGGCTAGAGAGTAATAACAGGGGCCTCCACAACTTGATGAGCAAGTTGTCTTCTATTATTTTTATAAAGTAATTGAGTCTCCTTAAACCAAGATTTCTTTACTGAAAATAGTTTTCTTGCTCCACAAAAATATTCACCGTTTATAGTTATTAAGAAAGGAAGGAATGAAGAGAGGAATGTAAATTAATAGCTTTCTTGCTATTACATTAAAATTTGAGTTCAAAAGGCTTACTCAGCCCATCAAGCGTGTTCTTTTTGAAAATCAATCAACTATTTTGTTTCTCTCATCACTGGCTCTCTTGCAAAACAAAGTAAAAATTTATTTTAAACACGTTGCAGAATCGACATCAGGTTTTAATTTATTCCATAAATTTAAGCCTCCAAGTTAGTCCTTCACCTTCATTGCACTAACTTTTTTTCTCTTGGCTTTGTTGTACCATAGTTAGTTTGCTTTATGATCCCACAACACTGGATCTGTCTCGTTTTGGTACCCTTCGTTATTTTAAATGCCAGATTAATGTCGTTCTGGGGTTTGACTTTTTAATTTCAACTCCCTTGCCCTTCCATTTCCTCCCCACCCCACCCCCAATAGGAAAGTGAATGCAATTGATCAAAGAATCAGAAATGTGAACAAAACTACAATTAGTCCAGCACCTCATAATCCAGTTTGGCTTGAATCATTGTTCCATTAGAAGCCTAAAATCCTGGAATTGACCCATCCGTTGCCTCTGGTATTCCATATTGTATAGCATTTTTTTAAAAATTCCAACAGATAAAGGATTAACTATTTTGCATGTAAAAATAAGCTAAAGCCAAATATTTACAATTTAAGGACTGTGTAATATCTTGCATCTTTCAATGTCAGTTTCTACCTACCAATGTCATTTAGTCTATGTAAAGTTCGTTGAATGTTATTTCTGCAGAACCTTTAGTTTTTCCACTCAATTTTGTATAATCTGTACAATTGACATTGAACTCCCTCCTCGTCTCCTGCTCAAGATCAGCGTAGCAACTATTGTGACAGATCTCCTCCCACTAACTGTTGCAACTCAGTTGAAAAATTCCAATTGCCAAGCCTTGTGGAACTTGGATGATTATGAAACAACAACAAGAGATTTTGCAAAATTTCCTCCAACCACAAATGTATCATCAACTTTTGAAAACCTCAAACTTAAAAAAGCTTTGTAGAGGGATAGGAGATAGGTGGCATAGTCAACTGGCTAAATAATGGCATGTAAGCATCTTATATTTATATTGCTTTTATTTTAAATTCTTTTAAATCAATATGCAATTCTAAAACTGCCTGTGAATTGTGCCTATAAACTAGCAGTTCTGGTCTAACCTGTTTCTTAGAGACTGTAATATTTTTTTAAAAATTATTTATGGGAAGTGGATGTCACTGGCTGAGCCAGCATTTATTGCCCATTTCGAGTTCACCTTGAAGGTGGTGGTGAGCTGCCCTTTTTGAACTCCTATAGCTCATTCGGGATAGGTAGATCCACAATGTCATTTAGGGAGTGAGTTCCAAGATTTTAACTCCTGAAGGAACGGTGCTACTTTTCCAAGTCAGTGTCTGGTGTGGCTTTGAAGGAAACTTACAGTTATTCCTGTGTGCCTACTGTCCTAGTCCTTCTGGATGAAAGTAATCTTGGATTTATAAGGTCCTGTCTAAGGTGCTTTGGTGAATTTCTGCTGTACACCATGTAGATGCTTCACACTGCTGCTGCTGAGCGTCAGTGGTGGAGGAAGTTAATGTTGGCAGATGTAGTGCCTAGCAAGTGAGCTGCTTTGCCCTGGATGGTGTTAAGCTTCTTGATTGTTGTCCAAATGCACCCATCCTTGCAAGTGTGGAGTATTCTATCACATCCCTGATTTGTGTCTTGTTGATGGTAGGCAGGCTTTGGGGAGTTGGAAGGTGAGTTACTTCAGTATTCCTAGTCTCTGATCTGTTCTTGTTGCCACAGTATTTATTTAGGTAGTCTAATTCAGTTTCTGATCAATAGTTCGCCCCAAAGTGTGGATAGTAGAAATTTCAATGATAGGAATGCTAGTAAATATTTGCTTGGATCCTGTCTTGTTGGAGATGATAATTGCTTGGCATTTTTATGGCACAAACATCACTTACCATTGATCAGCCTAAACCTGGATATTTTACAGTCTTGCTGCATTTGGACATGAATTGCTTCATTATCTGAGGAGTTTCAAATGGCACTGAATATGTGTGCAATCCAGCCAGCATTCCCACTTCTCAGCTCATTATGGAGGGAAGCTGAAAATGGTGGGGCCTAGAAAACTAAGACATTACCCTGAGGAGCAGTGGCAGAATGTCCTGGAGCTGAGATAACTGACCTCCAACAATCATAACTGTCTTCTCTATGTGCTCGGTATCACTCCAACCAGCAGAGAGTTT
The DNA here is from genome assembly GCF_037043375.1 of Chiloscyllium plagiosum. Classification (NCBI taxonomy): domain Eukaryota; kingdom Metazoa; phylum Chordata; class Chondrichthyes; order Orectolobiformes; family Hemiscylliidae; genus Chiloscyllium; species Chiloscyllium plagiosum. The sequence goes on along the minus strand of NW_028270162.1, from coordinate 8,700,490 downwards.
CCCCCCAATTCCTGTTGGCTTCAGTTTTGCTAGAGATCCTTCATGCTACACTTTATCAAATGTAGCCTTGATATCAAGGGCAGTCACTCCCAGCTCACCTCTAGAATTCAGCGCATATGATCATGTTTGAACTAAGGATGTAATAAGGTCAGTATCTGAGTGGCCCTGGTAGAACCCAAACTTAACGTCAGTGGGCAGGTTATTGCTGAGCATGTGCTGCTGGAAGCACTGTTGATGATGCCTTCCATCACTTTACTGATGGTTGAGAATTGATTGATGGGGCGATAATTGTTTGGGTTGGGTTTTTCCTGATTTTTATGTACAGGATAAACGTAGACAATTTTCCATATTGTCAGGTAGATGCCACTGTTTTATCTGTACTGGACACCTTGGCTAGGGACATGGCAAGTTCTAAAGTGCATGTCTTCACTACTATTGCCAAAACGTTGACAGGGACCATGACTTCCTTCGATTTCTTGAATTGAATTGGCTGAAGACTGGTTGAAGGAGGCTGAGATGGATCATTTAGTCCACACTTTTGGCTGAAGATTGTTAAAAATGCTCCAGCTTTAGCTTTTGCACTGACATTCTAGGCTCTCTCATCACTGAGGATGAGGATGTTTGTGGAACTGCCACCTCCAGAGAGTTATTTTAATTACCTAACACCATTCATGACTGGATGTGACAGGCCGCAGAGCTTAAATCAGATTCATTGGTTATGGATTGCTATGTTGCTGCTTATGTTGTTTGGCAAGCTGTTTGGTTGCTTCACCAGGTTTCCACATTATTTTTTTCAGTGTGCCTGATGCTAGTCCTGGCGTGCTGTCCTGTATTGTTCATTGAATCAAGATTGATTCCCTAGCTTGATGGTAATGGTAGAGTGGGTGATATGCTGGGCCATGAGGTTGCAGATTGTGTTGGAGTACAGTTGTGCTGATGCTAATGGCTCACAGCACCTCACGGATGCCCAGTTTTGAATTGTTTGATGTTTTTGAAGTATCTCCCATTTAGGAGAAAGTGAGGACTGCAGATGCTGGAGATCAGAGTCGAAGAGTGTGTTGCTGGAAAAGCACAGCCAGTCAGGCAGCATCCGAGGAGCAGGAGAATCGACGTTTCGAGCATAAACCTTCATTCCAGATTCGCCAGAAACGTCAATTTTCCAGCTCCTCCGATGCTGCCTGACCGGCTGTGCTTTTCTAGCACCACACTCTTCATCTCTCCCACTTAGCACGGTGATAGTGCCACACATCATGACAAAGGTTATTTTTATCGTAAAGATGGGATAGCTTTGAGGGTTATGCAGTTTTGACCCTTGCCAATACTGCAGATTGGTGAGCATGAGGTCAAGAATACTTTTTTTTTTGTTGCTTTCTTCAGCTCACCACCACCACCTTCAGGGCAACTAGGGACGGGCAACAAATGCTGGCCAGCCAACAATGCCCACATTCTACAAATGAATAAACAAAAACCTGCATATCTAGCAGAAAAGACTTTTAGGACTCAACCAGCTTGGTCAGTATTAGTGGTGCTAAGCCACTTCTGGTGAGGAACTTTGAAGCCCCCCCCCACCAGAGTACAGTCTATGCTTTTTCCACACTTTGTGCTGTCTCAGAATGGTGTTCAACATGAAGAGGTTTCCTTGCCCACGTTTGACCTGATGCCATGAGACTTTATAGGGCCAGGAATCAACGTTGAGGTCTCCCATGGCAACTCTGTACCAACTATGTATCGCTATGTTGCCATGCCTACTAGGTCTGTTCTCATGGTGGCATGGCATATGGTGATAGTGTTGTCTGGGGCTTGGTGTGTAAGGTATGATTGTGTGAATGCGACTATGTCAGGCTGTTGTTTTACTAGTTAATAAAGCAGCTCTTCCAATTTTGGCACGAGCCCCCAGATGATTATAAGGAGGACAAGGCTGAGTTTGCCATTGTCATTTCTAGTGCCTTAATAACAGGTGGGCCATCTGTTGCTTTCCTTTTGAGACTTTCTAATGGTTAATACAGATGAGTAGCTTGTTTCCAATTCTGGGGCATTGAAATGAGCTGTTCACAGAATGTCCTATTTTCTGTGGTGAATGTCTAGTTTTAATTTATCTGATTATGGGAGTTATGTCACCAGACAAAAACAGATGAAATCTGGTAGCAATTGGGTGTATACTGTATTGTGCAGCAGACACCAAAGCAATATCTTTATTCTGAATCAGTCGTGTATGTCTTATTAGTTGGTAAATTCACATGCATAGAACACTTAATGAAAATTGAATTAAACTGGAAGGGCAACGTGGATGCCACTGTTGAATTCTGGTTAAAATTAATGATTTGTAATAATCTTGTGAAAAGTTGCAAAAACTAATTGACTAGATTTCCTTTGTTCGAGAACAGAAGTTTCGCTATCCAAGGCATTGTAGGCTGATTCAAGTGTGCTGTTTCCAAAGAATTCTCAGAATCTCATTCATTTGCCAAATCATCAAAATATGTGAGACAAAATCATTTGTTTACCAGAAGTGAGTTTGAGTTTGTTTGACTTGTGTCCCCTCTTTTTGTTGAAGCTTAGTAATGTAACTTTGGGGTGTATTGTAATTTAAAAATAAAGAATTATGGTCTTGATCTGAACCCAGCTTTGCAGGCTTACAAAAAAATAGGTTTGCATTTATATAGCAGATTTCATAACTTCAGCACACCCAAATTATGTTTTAATTGTAGTCATAGTTGTAATTATAGGAAATGAGACAAACATTTGCAACAACAAGCTCGTACAAGCTACAATTTCATAATGAAATTAAAGCAAAATGCTGGCAGTATTCAGCAGGTCCAGCAGTGTCAATGGGGAGAGAAGCAGAAGTAGGGTTTCATGCGGATGACCTGTTATCAGTTCTGTAGATTTCCAGCACTTTGTTTTATTTCAGATTGCCAGCATCTGCAGTACCTTGCTCCTGTCATTTGATAATCTACTTTGGGATGTTGGGAGGGAAATAAACATTTCTACCTGAATTGATGCAGGTGGAGATGAAAACTATATCATGACAAGCAAGGTGATATGAGTACTCTAAATTACTAAATTTCCATAGTGACTACACTTCAAAAGTACTTCATTTGATTGTAAAGCACTTCAAGTTGGGCTGAGGTCATGAAGGTCACTACATAAACACAAGTCTATTTTAATAAGTGAGGCTAACCAGGGAAATCACAAGAGGTGATTAGTTTGTGGTCAGCCTTCTCAGTAGGGATTTTCATATAGACTGTTGTGTGTAACCGATTATTTTATCACACATTGCTCATCATATTTGCAGACTAATATGATTGCCTAAGCAAGTTACTTGAAGTAGTTTGTTTAATCATTTTTGCTTTCTAAATCATTAGCTGAATATTCCAAAACTAGTATTGTAAACATCCTTGAATCTCCTAATGTTAAAGGCCATTTAAGCTGGAGGTTTGACTTGGTCTCCTCTTAATATGCTTTATCTAATATGAACAGTTCATCCACTTTACTAACACCTTCCACCCTGACCACAAATTTACCTGGACCGTCTCAGACTCCTCCCTCCCCTTCCTAGACCTCTCCATTTCTATCTCGGGTGACTGACTCAACACAGACATTTACTACAAACCGACCGACTCTCACAGCTACCTAGATTACACATCCTCCCACCCTGCCCCCTGTAAAAACGCCATCCCATATACCCAATTCCTTCACCTCCGCCGCATCTGCTCCCAGGAGGACCAATTCCACTACCGAACTACCCAAATGGCCTCCTTCTTCAAAGACCGCAATTTCCCCTCAGACGTGGTCGACGATGCTCTCCACCGCATCTCCTCCACTTCCCGCACCTCCGCCCTTGAACCCCGCCCCTCCAATCGCCACCAGGACAGAACCCCACTGGTCTTCACCTTCCACCCAACCAACCTCCGGATACATCGTATCATCCTCCGTCATTTCCGCCACCTCCAAACAGACCCCACCACCAAGGATATATTTCCCTCCCCTCCCCTATCAGCGTTCCGGAGAGACCACTCCCTCTGCGACTCCCTCGTCAGGTCCACACCCCCCACCAACACAACCTCCACTCCTAGCACCTTCCCCTGCAACCGCAAGAAGTGCAAAACTTGTGCCCATACCCCTCTCCAAGGCCCTAATGGATCCTTCCATATCCGTCGCAAATTCACCTGCACCTCCACACACATCATTTACTGTATCTGCTGCACCCGATGTGGTCTCCTCTACATTGGGGAGACAGGCCGCCTACTTGCGGAACGTTTCAGGGAACACCTCTGGGACATCCGCACCAACCAACGCAACTGCCCTGTGGCTGAACACTTTAACTCCCCCTCCCACTCCGCCAAGGACATGCAGATCCTTGGCCTCCTCCATCGCCAGACCCTGGCCACACGACGCCTGGAGGAAGAGCGCCTCATCTTCCGCCTAGGAACCCTCCAAAACACAGGATGAATGTAGATTTCTCCAGCTTCCTCATTTCCCCTCCCCCCACCTTATCTCAGTCCCAACCCCCGGATTCAGCACTGCCCTCTTGACCTGCAATCATCTTCCCGACCTCTCCGCCCCCACCCCCCCTCCGGCCTATCACCCTCACCCTCACCTCCTTCCACCTTTCGTATTCCCAGCACCCCTCCCCCAAATTCCCCCCCCCCCCACCTTTTATATCCCCCCGCTTGGCACGTCAGCCTCATTCCTGAAGATGGGCTTATGCCCGAAACGTCAATTCTCCTGCTTCTCGGATGCTGCCTGGCCTGCGGCGCTTTTCCAGCACCACACTTTTCAACTTTATATAATGCGACCAAACTATGTTCATTGGTTGAATTTTCTGCTGGTAATGCAGTTAGGCAACATTTCAAACTAGATAACCAACATGATAATTTCAAACTTTCTGCGTTCTGCAGAATAACAAATCGCTTGTTCAGATTTTTTGGAGTTGGTGAGAAACCTACTCAAGGAAACCTAAACACATAAATAAAAAGCTGACCATACCACCAATGCTTCACTGCAGGCTCACTGATGATGTTACCTTGTATGGTGACGAAACGTCACGAACCTTCCAGCTCAGCGAGCAAACTTACATCCGTAAACCTATATTGTTTTATTGGGAAGAAGATGTAAGGTATTCACACTTCTATTCATTGAGGAAGACAGTTGTATTGTCTGTGCACAGACTGTCGGTCTCCAAGTCCAAGAGAAGTGTGAAAACTATCAGGTTTTAACAGGGTATATTTTGAACTGTTCATTTGATTCTAAGGTCTAAATTTTATTGAGTTCTTAAAAAATAACTACTCACCATTTCTATCTGGATATAAGACCCATTTGCATTGATGGAAATAGTAGAGAAGAAGGCATTGTTTAAACAAAAAATTGGGTTATGGGTGCACCTGAAATATCAACAAGGAGGTGGGTTATCCTTCCAGGGCCCTGGAGAGGGAACAGTTGGAGGTCAGAAGTAAGTATGGTTCACCACATTTAAACTTGGGTAGCAGCTCAAGCTCTGATTTGTTTTTAACTCCACATGAATTTGTTTTCTTTAAAAGTTGATAATTCACCTGCTTTGAGCTGAAGAGAGGATCTCCAATAATGTTCTCATCATGTACAATGTTTTTAAGACAGTAGATGAGAATGGAAAAGAGTAGAAATAAATTTTTGAGGCCAAGAATCATTTTGGGTTGATTTTCTAGAATTAAATATCTATTTAAAAGACAGTGCAATGTGCCCTTGACGGTGAGTTTGTTCAGTTGTACTAAAAATAAAAATGATATTGTATGATTGAAATTATATGCTGTTTCCAAAAACAAGTGTTGAGTCAAAAGCTTTTTGTCTTCAGTAAAGGGCTTAAAATGAACTCTTGCCATTTTATCCTTTCATCTATCAACTAGAAGTTCAAATTGCTTTAAATTTCTTCTCTGTCAAAAGTATGAATGAGTCACTGGTAAGTATCATTTCTGTTTCACATGTGCCCATAGATATTTAATTTTTATTTTGCACACCAACTCCTGAGTGGCTTTTATAGAAATCTAGTTTGTTCTTCTACTTCATAATAAGCTTTGGTTAAGCTCTATTAGACAGTGTAAAGCAGGGCAGGCTAACAGCTGCATGTGAACTGTGAATACTGTACAGTCAGCACAATGAATTAATAGCCTCATAACTGGAACGTTGCCAGAAATCCAAAATCAAATTCCTTTTCCAACATTGTCTGGGTTTCTTTGGAAGATGGCATGGATCCAACCCCCTATCAGAAACTGCTTATCCTAGTGTAATAGTTTATCACTCAGTAATTTGATTTATCTGGGCAGTAAAATCAAATTTTGCTCTCATACTGAAGCTTCCATTGATGGTGACGTTTTGTGTCCTTCAATATCTTAAGTGTTTTTATTCTCCACCAATTTTAGTCGGTTATTCTCCTTCCTCTGAGAATGTGCTACTTCGAACTAGTGTGCATTCCCTCAGAATTAAGTAAATAGGCTTACAAAACAAGCTGGTGCCATTTTTTAAAATAACAGGTGTGTAGAAAGAATCCTCAATGTCTTGTTTATTTTCTTCCAGCTGAAGATGAAGAATCTATCTTTGATTTATTTATCTTTGATTATTTTATCTTTGATTAATCAATACATTAGTTTTTATTGAATTATGGAATTATTGTCCTATCTACACACAAATTACTTTGAACTTTACAGAGGTATGCCTTAGAGAGAAGAGTAGTCCATCTTAGACAGAAATTGTGCCAGTAAGGTATCATAGAATCCCTACAGTGCAGAAAGAGACCATTAGGCCCATTGAGTCTGCACCGACCTCCAAAGAGCATCCTATGTGGGCGGCACAGTGGCACAGTGGTTAGCACTGCTGTCTCACAGCGCCGGAGACCCGGGTTCAATTCCTGCCTCAGGAAACTGACTGTGTGGAGTTTGTACATTCTCCCCGTGTCTGCGTGGGTTTCCTCCGGGTGCTCCGGTTTCCTCCCACAGTCCAAAGATGTGCAGTTCAGGTGAATTGGCCATGCTAAATTGCCCATAGTGTTAGGTAAGGGGTAAATGTAGGGGTATGGGTGGGTTGTGCTTCGGCGGGTCGGTGTGGACTTGTTGGGCCGAAGGGCCTGTTTCCACACTGTAATGTAATCTAATCTAATCTAATCTAATCTAATCTATCCAGACCCACCGCCCTCCATCATTCTTGTAACCCCGCATGGGGCTTTTACCATGGCTAACACATTAACCTGCAGATCCCTGAACACTGGGAGGCAATTTTAGCATGGTTAATTCACCTAACCTGCATATCTTTGAACTGTGGGAAGAAATTGTAGCATGCAAAAGAAATTCACGCAGACATGGGAAGGTTGTGTGGAGTTTGCACAATCACCCAAGGCTGGAACTGGACCTGGGTCCCTGGTACTGTGAGGCAGCAGTGCTAACCACTGAGTCATTGTGCTGCCTAAGGTACTTCATGGCTGCAATTTTTGAGTTAACCATTGTGGACTCAAATCATGCTCGAAACACAAGCATGCAAAGCACACCTAGTGCACTTCTAAATGTGCAGTGTTATACATGTTTCTTTGAGTGATAAGTTCGGAAGCATTGGATGTAAAAGATCCCTTGATGTTATTTGAACATTGGCAGGCCCCGTTGTTCTGTGCAGTATCTATTCCTCAGTCAATATCTCGAAAATAGACCATCCGGTTATTATCACATTATTATTTGTGGGGCTTACTGTGCATGAATTGGTTTCCATTTTTGAGAACATTATTTGTGTTTACACTTCAAATGTTTCCACTTACTGTAAAGCCCTTTGTAGTGCCCTGAGATTGTTAAATGCCATTCTTTTAAATATTCAGAGTTCAATAGTATCCCTAATGGATATTTAATATGAAATGAGTTTTTGTCATTTCCATATACAGTATATCACAAGTCAGGAGATTAAATATCTAAAATAAATTGTGCCTCTTGCTTGTTATGACACAACCTAGGCTGGGTCTATACTGATCACATTACAAAAAATTGTAATTTTAGCATTGTTTGACCAAAGTTGTTCTCACCTATTCATTTGTATTTTGTATAATCAGCTTTTTTGGCTTTTGGCAGGATTTATTTTTTGACATCTGTTGATAGACATTTTTAGTTGAATCATTTCATTTGAACTAAAGTGCGAATACAGTTCATTGTTTGTGGGCTTTTGTGTACAAGTCTGGCTGCTGTATTTCCTCCATAAATATCTTGCAAAATAAATGCATTAGTTATTTAACAGGGGTTTTGAGTTTCTAATGAGGTGTTATACAAATGCATTCTCTTTCTTAATGGATATGCATTTTGTAGAAGAATAGAATATCCTATTGTAAAACTGTCGCCAATTCTTTTAATCATAGGCTCGATACTAAATATTAATAGTGGCATGAATTGGTGCAGCATAGTTCATAATGGTGATGGTACACAGAGAAGAGTGTCCCATCAGTGGGAGATGGTTATTATACTTAGCTTCGTTAATTGAAAGTAGCAGGTTCACTTCAGGGAAAACATCAAAAGGTTGATACTGTAAATAGAAGAACCCAAGTTGACAACAGTAATGTCTTGCATCATATATTTATAAATTTAATCATGCTGCATTAGAAGGTCTGGGGGACAAAGCCAGCTATTTCTGCTTGATGAGTGAGGTAAAACTAGAAAAGGAGGAAGTCGAGAGCATGGTGCTGGAAAAGCACAACAGGTCTGGCAGCATCACATAGGCAGGAAAAGTGACGTTTCAGGCAAAAGCCCTTCATCAGGAACTTCATCGGGTTCCTGATGAAAGGCTTTTGCCCGAAATGTCGATCTTCCTGTTTCTCTGATGCTGCCTGATCTGCTGTGCTTTTCCAGTACCACACTCTTGACTCTGATCTCCAGCATCTGCAGTCCTCACGTTCCCCCAGAAAGGGAGGAAGTCTTGCCCACTTTATTGACTATTGGGAAGTCCCTAAAAATGTTGTCATTTGGTAACATATTGTGAAGAATAAAAATGGAGAATATTATCAAAGCATAACACAAATTGATGTACCACTGTTAGTACACACATTAACGATGGGAGTTACATTAGAGAAACATATGCAATTAAACTTTCAAGGGGATTGACAACAAAGCATCTCAATAGCGTGCTTATATGGTTACCCACTCGATCTTTTTGTTAATTTTTTTCATTTCAACACACATTTGCCTGCATACTGACAATTCCTATCACTTCCCACAGATAGATTTTTTCACTTGTTTATTACTTTGTCCACCATGTGTTGCACTGATGTCGTCTCCTTCAGTTGTGTTCAGTCTAAAAATATTAATCAAATTCTTTCTTTTTCAATCCCAACCAATTCTTTTTATACTTACTGTGAGCCACTTGCATTTTCTAAGGTTCATTCCACTCCTATACCAACTCATTGCAGCAGCCTGTCTGCTTAAAATAATAAGAGGTGAACAGTCCAGTCTTGTGGTGACCCAGGTCATATAATCTGGTCAGATAACTTCCTAGTATGTTAATGGAATAAATCCTTTGTTGTATAGATTTGGCTTCTAAAGCTGTTATCTGGTAAGACAAAGTTATGCAATTAAAACAAAATGTTATTACTGTTTGGCACAATAATAAAAGTAAAATACTATAAATGCTGAAATGAAAACAAAATTGTATGAAAACCTAACAAGTGTGGCAGTATCTGGAGAGAGAAACAGTTAATTTAAAGTATTTTCTGATGACTTGTTTGTTTGACAGTTAATCTTTTGTCTTCAATTTTTCTGTCCATCCAAGTTCAGACAGAAGCACTCACCCCATACCTTTTCTAGGTAGGAAGATTGTTAAACATTGGATTTTGTAATTTGGTTGTAATGTGATCTGGAAGTATCTTTATTTTCTATTCATAAGATTGCTATGTTGAGGCCCCTAAGAGTGGTTAGAACCTCCGTGTTCACCATTTCCCTCAAAAAATGCCTAAATGTAAACATCCTTGGCAGTGTTATTACTAATTGGAGGTACAAAGTTAGAATTGTGTGTGCAGGATTATCTGGACTGTACACAGAGCAGAAGGCACATCAGCCATACTAAATGTGCCCACCCCCCAACTTGGATGTTAGTCCATCCAAGACTCAACATTTTATTTCTTCTGAACTTGTTTGCCTTTGTGTGATATCTGTACGGAACTGACTGACCTGTTTGCTCCATGAGCTTTTAGGATTCCTTATAATTCATTGTTGTAAGGCACAATTAATTATGCCATTTAATAGTTAGCTTTAGAAATTTTGACCAATACAGCATCTCATGGCAATTTCAACTTTGATACGTTCTTGAAATTGTTGTACGTAGATTATGGCAGAGGACCTTAACTCTTAAGGCAATTTGGAAATTTCTGTTTGCAAAGAATACAGAAATATTTTGGGTGGTGATGAGCTGTTTAACTATTTTGTATTTGATGGATATGATTTCTCTGTTGATTTAAAGTTGGCAGGTATTCTGCAGATGTGCAGTATTTGGCTGCAGGGTTGAACATTGAGGATTCACAGCACCAGTTGATGTGTCATCAAAGTAGATTCCTTCATTATTGTTACCAGTTTATCAAAGTAATTTGAAAATAAAACTCTGAAAGCACTCGGGCAGGTCATGCAGCATCTGTGGAAAAAGAAACTTGTTCATGCATTAGCACGATGACCTTTCAGATCCCTCTTGAGGAGCTTGTGACATTTAGTGGCTTCGTCAAGATGTTTTTCAGATCATGAAGAATAATAAAAGCTGCTTGATTTGTTTTTAAAGTATCTTATTATTAAGGGTTCCGTGAACACAACTTTAGATTCTGCAAGAAAAAAGTGGAATAGAAGTCTAGGTCAGCTGTATGGTGAAAATCTGAATCAACAGTCAAATTGTGGAAATGCACAGTAAATCAATCTTCATCTGTGAAGAGAAAAGGTGGTCAGCTTTTAAGGTGCAGGCAGTTTTTCAAAATTCCAGTTCTGACCAATTACAGAGATCTGACCTCAATGAAGTGTCAGACATGCTCAGTTGACAAGATTGTTTGCTATGTCAGAATGTCATAGGTTCAAGTACCAGTCCAGAGACGTGACCACAAAATTTAGGCTAATACTCCAGTTTGGCACTGAGGAGTGCAGCACTGTTGGAGGTGCTTTCTTTTGGAAAGGCCCAATCTGCACCCTCAGGTAGATCTACAAGTCGCGTAGATATCAATAACATTATTTCAAAGGAAACAAGCACTTTGGAACATCCCAAGATGGTTAAAGGCACTATATAAATGAATGTCTTTCCCTTAAATCCTGAAGCACGAATTTTGTCTGGTCAAGTGCAGACTTCTGTATATTTTCGTAGTTCTGTGCTTATCTTTGCCCACAACACAGTTTTGGGTTGTAGCACAGTGTATAATAAATAGAGAGCCCAAACCATCTCTCCACCTTAGCTTTTTGTGAAATTAAGAATTATTTGGAAACAGCCCTTTTTTGGGGGTGGGAATGCATAGATTATGAAACACAACATAATTACAGGGAATGTTTTGTGCGTGTGTGTGTGTGTGTGTGTGTGTGTGTAAATATGTTTGCATGAGTTTATTTAAATGTAAAAAGGAAAAATATTTATTTTGACTTGTATTTAAGCACAGACTAGCTACATTTATCTTGTAAATCTTCAATGATAAAAAAAACGAGCTGTAACCCTTTTCAAAATTCATGACTCTGTTCTGTATTGTTCCTGTCCCATTTATCTAAAATAAAAGTTTTGTGTTTTATGTATATCATATTTCCTATTGGAATGTAATAGCACATTTTTTTCCCTACGAGGTTCAGATACACTAGTGAAATGAACAGGTTTTGTTTCTTCTGTTACAAATTGTTTTAACTGGTCAAGTAATGGAGTGATCTTTACTCAGTGTTCTGCTGACAGCATTCTTAAATGTAAGCTTTGGAGTTTTTGTACTTTTTAAAAAGATCAATGGATTTTAATTGCAATTGGTTCATGTAATTGTCTGCCTTTCTCCCCCTCTCTCTGAAAGGCCTGGTGATAATGGATGGTTACACAGCCACCAAAGAGCTTTAAATTTATGTTGCAGTCTGTTGTAAATTTGTCAAGACCTGTGTGGGGAAGCAATGAATCATTACACCTTTTGCTACCTGTAGTTAGTGTTCTGTAAAGCTAAGCAATTGGAAATGTACATTTTGGGTAAAGGCTGATGCTTGCTTAAGTTGTATTATTATCCACTTCTATGGGCAAATTAGATTTTTACCACGTTCAGAAATAAGAACGCAAAAGTTAAACCATTAACATATCTTATGTCTCAATGTTAATTACTATCCACAGGAAACTGAGTTTTGTAAACCAGGAAAGTCCCAAGCTTGATCCTCGTTCTATGCTGAGTTAACGAACTTCAGCCAGATTGGCAGTAGGAGCCCTAAGATGGACCTTGCCCCTTCTGAACAGGGAAAATGGTGGATGATGATGTTAGGAGTGGGTGGGGTAGGATTGCATAGTATTCCTATCCTAATCGTAATTCAGTGATCCCATGTTTGAAATTGTCAACCATTGAGGACTGAATCACACAGGTCTGTGATGAGCTGTGTGGCCAAATGTTAATGTCTAGATGAACATGTGTTCACAATAAGCGGATAATAGTAACACGATTCCAAGCATCACCTTGTAATGCCATATGGTTGTTGCATTTAAGATGTTAGTAGAAATGGCTGGTGAATTCCAATCAATCTTATAGCCCTCATAACAACATTATTATTGTGTTTAGCAGTCATATAAAGTCTTGATTTATTGTAGAAGCTATTACAAAAGACAAGTCTATAAAACTTTATATTTTCAGAACTTGCTTTTAAATAAATTTAACAGAAACCATGAAGCATTTCAAATGATGTTTTTTATAAACAGTCATATCCTTTGCTGTTTATATGTGCTAGTGCCTACAGAGGACACCACTAACAAAGTGGAAGTAAATATTACAAAACATACAACTAAAAAATGTTGTTCAAGTAGATCTTCCTCTAAAGAAACACACCCATCACAAAACTACACTTTCTCTTAGTGGTTGTAAAAGATCTCTCAATAATATTTTGTGAACGGAATGTTTTCTCAGGGACAATATTTAACCTTCAATACCATCTGGTCAATTACATTGCTGATTGTGACAGTTCACTGTCTATTAATTGTTTGCCGTGTTTTCTTAGATTATGACAAAGACTACAATTCAAAATTACTTCATCAGCAGCAAGGTGCTTTACAATACCTTGAGGTCATGAAAGGCACTTTGTAAATCCAGGCATTTCTTTACATTTCTTAATAAATACTACCAGAATTTTAATCCCAACTGTCTTATCGAAAACAAACATTCAAGGATATGAATGGCAATTTATCATAACACCTGACTAACTCAGAAATGGTTCAGGATATCAGTCAGTCCTGATCTTGCAATTACATGTTTGTATATAGAACATAGAACAGTACGGCACAAAAATGGACACTCTGGCCCATGATGTCATGCTGAACATAATGCAATTTTAATTAATCCTTTCAGAATGCCCTTCATCCATATCCCTCCATTCCTTGCGTATCCATGTGCTGATCTAAAAGTCCCTTAAACACCCCTATCGTATCTGCCTCCACCAGCACCCCTGGCAGCACATTCTAGACTCCTACCATTGTGTGAAAAAAAATTGCCTCTCACATGTCCTTTGAACTTTCCCCTCTCATCTTAAATGCATGCTGCCTAGTTTTAGACATTTCAAGTTGGCGGGGGTGAGAGATTCTGACTGTCAACCCTGTAGTTTTTCTAGCTCACCTTTATAGTTCATACCCTTTATAGTTCATACCCTGGCAGCATCCTGGTAAACCTCTTATGCACCCTCTCCAAAGCCCTCACATCCTTCCTGTAATGTGCTGACCAGAACTGAATGCAATACTCTTATTTATTGGCCTCACCAAAGTCTTATAAAGCTGCAATATGACATCCTGACTCTTGTACTCAATTCCCTGATCAATAAAGGCAAGCATGCCATAAACCTTCTTTACCAACGTAGCTACTTTCAGGGAACCATGGACTTGAACCCCAAAGGTCCCTCTGTACACCATTGCTGTGCAGGATCCTGCCATTAACTGTTTACTTTTCTTTAACATTTTTTCTCCCAAAGAGCAGTGCCTCCATTATTCAGATTAAACTCTATCAGCTACTTCTCTGTTCATACTTGCAACTGATCTATAGCCTGCTGTATCTTTTGGCAACCCTAGACACTATCCACAACTCCACCAATCTTTATATTGTCTGCAAATTTACTAACCCACCCATCACATTTTCATCCAAGCCATTTATATATATCACAAACAGCAGAGGTCCCAGTACAGATCCGTACAGAACACCAATAGCCTCCAGCCATGAAAACATATTTCCACCAGTACCGTCTGTCTTCTACCAGCAAGTCAATTCTGAATCCAAGCAGCCAAGTCACCATGGATCCCATGCATCTTAATGTGTATGTGTTCGCTTACCTTGCCATAATAATTTAAACTTGAAATGATGCTTTGGATAACCTTTTCAATTAAACTTTAGATTTTATAAGATCTGCACTCAATCATTTTCTTTCAAAGTTGAAGTGTCCAAGTATTTCTGTCTTTCTCCTTGTATCCATGCCCTATAACACCAGAGATCCTTTCTCCTGACACTTCCTTGCTGTTCTTCAGTGTTTCACCTTTTCCTTGGTGCATAGAATTGAATATACCTGAAGATTGACTAGGTGATGCTTCCATTAGCCATAATATTCCTTCAGAGAATAATTTTAATACAGTTTTGAATATGAGGCATTGTTAATTTTTCTGCCATTTTTCCCATACTACTCCCAACAAATGGTTATTTCCTTGCTCAGGTACATTAATTCCTTTGATGTTGCCTTCCCCCTCAGTGACCTTGCTGTGTGTATAACATGATGCTGAAGGTCAGAAGCGTATGAAGTTAGCGTTGTGTCCAGTTTCTACTCATCTGATATTCTTTCCTTTACTTTGATGTAAATGGGGAGTGGGGCTCAGGGTAATTTTCTCTTCATGTGTATCAACTATACCATTCCCATCATTGAAAACAACAAACTGTCAGGGATTGAATGTAGGATCTCCCTTTTCTGTATGCTTAACAGATTAAACTCCCTTTCCATGAATGTGTATTTATCCCAGATTCTGCATCCAGAGATTTACTAATTGAAAGCATTGAGCTGTCCTAATGAAGGAAAGTTTTGAGGTCAAAAGACCCTTACTACTGACACAATCATTCTGGTATTCGGTTACAATGTTCCAAGGTCATTCACATGAGAAGATGAAATAAGTGTTAGCAGAGGGGGCCAAGAATCAGTTTGAAGTTGGGAAGAGATTAGGAAAGACTGTGTTTAGGGAGAGACACCAAATGCTGGCTGTCATTGTGATAAGAACACTTTGTTATAATTCAAATAATGAAGTTCATTTACAAAGTATTTTTATGAAGAGCGTCTAGTCATTAAGTTTTCAAACATAGAAACTAGTTCAACCAAAACAATGTTCTTGAAATGTAACATAACATTAGGAATATGAAGAAATCCAGCTATGTGGCTTGGTAACCACACATGGCACAAAATGGGTTTTGTATATTGAGTCAGAACCTTTTGAGTTGATCCAACCTGAGGGATTTTCTGCTAATCACTGCATAGATCTTAAATCTGAACAGTCTCCTCCTATCTTCCTCTTTAAACTGGCTGATTGTCACCTTGGCATTCCAGTCAATGGTTGATCATTCAAAACCCAACTAATTTGGTTAACTACAGTTTTGATTTTCTTTTGTCCCAGATGAACTTGATTGTATGGTTGGAGAAAAATCTTTTGGAGCATCCTGAAGTAGGGCTTGGTTGATTGCTCCACTTAGAAAAAAGAAATAAATCTTAGAGACTTGTATCAGCTTGCTGTTATTCTTGTACTGCAGAAGGAGTACAGGATACCAACCAGGTTTAACAGTAAGGTTAGTCAATGTTTTGCTTTGCCATGACAGCATCTGTTAATATTTTTATAAAATACTGTAATCTGTTGGATTGTCTTTATGATGTGGTCTGTTTAAGCACTGTCTGATTGTGTGCCTATTCTGCCATTTTATGAAATCTAAATGGTTAGAGTCCAATGACAAATGTTTCTGTTTAATTCTTGGGGTTATTATAATACCAGATACTTAGGGAATTCCTGGGATGTCAATTGCTATAATCCTAAACAATTTAAGAAGTCACATCAGAGAGAGACACAAGACTGATTCCTAGTGGTAGAGTTGAGATTTACAAGGAATGACTAAAATAATTTAAAATTTTTCAGCTTTGAAGAATGGTTTCTTAGAGGTAAACAATAGTAAGCAATGAAATGGAAGATAAATCCAGAAAATTGTTTCAAACTAATTTGGAGGAACAGGCGGAAACATGAGGTCAGATTAGGAAAAGACACATATTGGGCTGGAGCCAGGAATTCTTCTTTGGACAGATGCTGTAATCCCAGCTGATGGTTCTATTAGACAAGTCCAATCTGATATGATAAATCTCTTATTTTTATTTGTACATGGTGGTCATTTGCTGAAATGTAGTCACACAAGGCTGCAGGGCTTTTCGTACACAACAAAAGTTAACTGTACAAAAGATAAAAAGTTATTTTTGAAAAAATATACTTTAATCACAAAAAAAGTCTGCATTCACAGATTCTAAAACAGTTCAATACAGTCTTTGTGTACCAAGAAAAACAAACACTGGAATTTCATATTCCTTGCAGTTGCAAAATCAAAGGCATTTCCTACTCAAGCGGGACACTATTTACTTTTTGAGGCAAAGAGAGCATCTGATAACTGAACAAACCCTCATTATACTTTGGCAGAAAGACCTTAAATGGTGGTCTTTCATTACTGTGCCTTTTGCTGGCAATCACCCCAAGTTTTAGTGTGTCCCTTAGCGCACAGTTCTGGAATTACAGAGTCATTGTCATACAGCACAGAAACCGACCCTTTGGTTCAACTCGTCCATGCCGACCAAGTTTCCCAAACTAAACTAGTCCTACTTGCCTGTGTTTAGCGCATATCCCTCTAAACCTTTTCTGTTCATGTACCTGTTCCAAATGTTTTTTTAAATATTGTAAGTATACCTGCATCTACCACTTCCTCTGGCAGTTCATTCCACATACAAACCACTCTGTGTGAAAAAGCTGCTGCTCAGGTCCCTTTTAAATCTTTCTCCTGTCACCCTAACAAAATGTCCCCTAGCTTTGAACTTCCCCACCCTCGGGAAAAGACTTTTGCTGTTCACCTTATCTCTGTCTGTCATGATTTCATAAACCTCTTTAAGGTCACCCCCCCAACCTCCTCTGCTCCATTGAAAAAAGTCCCAGCCTGTTCAGCATCTCTTTATACATCAGTCCCAGCAACATCATGGTAAATCTTTTCTGAAATTTCTCCAACTTACTTATATACTTCCCAAAGCAAGGTGACCAGAACTAGACACAGTATTCCAAAAATAGTCTCACCAACATCCTGGACAACCTCAACATGCCGTCCCAACTCATATACTCAAAAGTCTGAGCAACAAAGGCAAGCATGCTAAACGCCTTATTACATTTGAAGTGCTATATACATATGTGTAGTCAGGAAAGATGCTATGATTAAGTCAAAGTTCCCTATCGTAATCCAGTAATATTTGTGGGCAGCACGGTGGCACAGTGGTTAGCACTGTTGTCTCACAGCGCCAGAGACCCGGGTTCAATTCCCGACTCAGGAAACTGACTGTGTGGAGTTTGCACATTCTCCCCGTGTCTGTGTGGGTTTCCTCCAGGTGCTCCGGTTTCCTCCCACAGTCCAAAGATGTGCAGGTCAGGTGAATTGGCCATGCTAAATTGCCCGTAGTGTTAGGTAAAAAGGGGTACATGTAGGGGTTTGGGTGGGTTGCGCTTCGGTGGGTCGGTGTGGACTTGTTGGGCCGAAGGGCCTGTTTCCACACTGTAAGTAATCTAATCTAATTTAAATTACTTTAATTTAAGAAGAGAATGATGTATTTATTTAGCCCTATTGGCCCATGCAACTCATGAAATGCCTTAGTTTGACTCCTGGTCAATGCTGATCTAAGCTAGGACCTTGAAATGTGCCAGTTTGCAACACTTGTTCAAGGTCAGCCCCAAACACTAGAAGACCAGCAAGCTTTGGGTAGACCAAAGAGCAACTTTCACCAATTTGATGCTCTCCCACACACAGTTGATGTTTGTCTCATTGTGCGTCCAGGGACAGACCATCGAGGACAGAGTCCTGCATCACAGAGCTGCTCAGCATGTACCTCAACAAAACTACTGCATCTTATCCAGACCTTCTTTACATAGGCACGTTACAAAGGAGATGTGTTACAGTTTCCCCATCCATGCAGCCGTTTTAAGTGTAGCATGTCCTGGTAGAGTCCAAGCATACGTGCAGAATCTCACAGGTGGTATCCTTCTCACCGCCAACTATGATGAACAATGAATTGAACATGGTGGAAGAGTGTGTGTTCAGGTCCCTCAACAGTGAATGTGTAGTGTGCTGTCCTCCATAATCTGTTCCTAATGCAGCGAAACTGCACAAGTTAAACTGATTTACTGGATTTATTTTAACAGGGAGAGAGAATTTAAAATGGGTTTGGAACAATTCTCTACATGATGGTCAACTCATGATTTTTTTTTGTCCTGTTTCTGGTAAGCAGGTTGTGTGTTTAAATAACTTGAAGATGTAGGATTTCAATGAAAATAAAAAATAAACAGATCCAGTATTAAAGAAATGCTTCACTGTCAAAACCTAAATCTGAGGCCTTTTGATGTGGACATAATAAGTCCCATAGCACTAGAGAAAGAGTGTTCTCCCTTATCCTGGCAAAACTTGGTCCATCAATCAACACTTCAAACAGATTTGAGAGTGTGGTGTTGGAAAAGCACAGCAGGTCAGGCAGCATCTGATGTGCAGGAAAATCGACATTTTGGGCAAGAACCCTTCAGGAATCATCTTGCCCGAAACGTTGATTCTCTTGCTCCTCAGATGCTGCCTAACCTGCTGTGCTTTTCCAGCACCACACACTCTACTCTGATCTCCAGCATCTGCAGTCCTCACTTTCTCTTACTTCAAACAGATTACCTGGTTGTTAACCTCATTACAGTTCTCTTACCACAGACACTATCTCTCTACCTCTCTTCAAATCAGCTCTCAGCTTCCCTTCAAAAAAAAACAATCACTAATTCTTCTGTCCTTGCAAATTATTGCTGAATATCAACATTGCTGTATCCAGGGATTTATAGTCAATGTTTACCTGTCCTCAGTGAAACTTTCACGACTTAAATAACAAATATAGAAGTGGTTGCTCTGAGGAACAGAAACCTCACAGTTACTAGGAGTGCATTATAATTAGATACGACAGTGTTTTATTTACATGATTTAGTTCCTGCTTTAACATTTGTTAATTAATGGTGTTACAATACTGCTGAGGCTGACTGTTAGTAAATTACAGCCTTTGATAAAAGGTAGTATATTGTGAAATACAGTCTGACAAAAAGCACATGCTAAACATACAATTATTGGTGAATATGTATGATTTAATTCAGCCTAAAAACTGGTAAGAAAATGTAGGGAAATGTTTTACGTTATGTTATTTCTATGTTATACTTATGTTATTTCTAATTATAAACTGTCAGCAACAATAGAACAATGATAGCAGTAATACACTGGTCCATTTGTGTAGAACCTTTTGAAGGATTAGCTGATACTATTCTGCACCTGGTGCATTTGGAGAGATATTTCCAATTGTTTAAGCCGTTATGTCTTTTGAGAACAACTTGTTGAAGGGATATGAGTTTTACACTAGGAACTGCACTGGAAAACTCCATTTCGTATATTCTTATAGCTCTTTTATAGCCAATCCACAAGCAAGCTGTCTACTGTAAATAAATTATTACTTTTTTAAAACCGGGCTCTTCCCTGTGACCTTTCACCTCCATGACCTAATTTAAAAGGTATTTTTATCAAAGTATTAAATAAAATTGTAACATTTTAAATACACATTAATTTGATTGACAGTGGTTTTGAGGCAAAGGCAGGTACTTCTGAAACTGAGCCTTAAATTTCAAATGTCACTTCATTCCTCATGCTCATCTGAAAAATACATTGGAAACATTCTGATAAGTACTGACTTTTAAAATTCCAGCTAAGTTTGAAATAATGCTACTCATCACGTACAAACCAATTCTGAATGGCAAGAGCAATTGGATACCGATGTTTACTGTAGAAAGCAGCAGATTTTAAACTTTAGATGGGCCTAAATGTTGTTGGACTTCCAATGACCATCTGCAGACACTGCCACACTTTTGTAAACGCTGAGACTTTCCTACAAACAACCAAACTCCAAATTGCCAAAAATATCAGAAACCCAAAGAAAATCAAATCTGTATCCAAACGAAAAATACTGTGGGTGCTGGAATTAGAAATAAAAACAAAGCTAATGCTTCAATCTTTCATCAGAACTATTCAGTCCTGTTTCTGCTTGTGTGTTTAAATAACTTGAGCAAATAATGTAGGAAAACAGTTCAGTGCAGCATTAAAGAAATGCTTCACTGTCAAAGGTTTAGATGTTAAATCTGAGGCCCTTTGATGTGAATGTAATAAGTCCCTAGTACTAGAGGTAGAGTGTCCTCCTTTATCTGACAGCTACATGATGAAGAAGCAGTGCTCTGAAAGCTAGTATTTAAAGAGGTTTATAAAATCATGAGGGGGCATGGATAGGGTAAAGAGCTCTTTTCCTGGGGTGGGGGAGTCCAGAACCAGAGGACATAGGTTTAGGGTGAGAGGGAAAGATACAAAAGAGACCTAAAGGTCAACATTTTCACGCAGAGGGTGGTGCGTGTGTGGAATGAGCTGCCAGATGAAGTAGTGGAGGCTTGTACAATTGCAACATTTAAAAGGCATCTGGATGGATATGTGAATAGGAAGGGTTTGGAGGGATTTGGGCTGGGTGCTGGCAGGTGTGACTAGATTGGGTTGGGATATCTGGTCGGCATGGACGAGTTGGACCGAAGGGTCTGTTTCTGTGCTGTACATCTCTATGACTGTATGACTTCCAAATAAACGTGTTGAACTATAACCTGGAGTTGTGTGATTTTTAACTTTGTCCACCCCAGACCAACACGGCACCTCTACATCATAGCTCCTTTATCCTGGCCACACTTGATCCATCAATCAACACTTCAAGCAGATTGACTGGTTGTTCATCTCATTGCAATTCTCTTTCCACAGATACTTGTCTCTCTAATAAAAGCAAATTACTGCGGATGCTGGAACCTGAAACTAAAAGAGAAAATGCTGGAAAATCTCAGCAGGTCTGACAGCATCTGTAAGGAGAGAAAAGAGCTGACATTTCGAGTCTAACTGACCCTTTGTCAAAGCTTAAAAAAAGGGGCCTAGTATAAATACCTCCCTATTTCTCCCTTTTTTTTTAGCTTTGACAAAGGGTCAGTTAGACTCAACGTCAGCTCTGTTCAGCAACACTCCCTAGGACTTTACCATTAAGTGTATAGGTTCTGCTCTGATTTGCTTTTCCAAAATGCAGCACATCGCATTTATCGAAATTAAACTCCATCTGCCACTCCTCAGGCATTGGCCCATCTGATCAAGATCCCATTGTACACTGAGGTAACCATCTTCGTGGGATGAGGATGGAAACATGACAGAGGTCCACTACACCTCCAATTTTGGTGTCATCTGCAAACTTACAAACTGTACCTCCTAGGTTCACATCCAAATCATTTATATAAATGATGAAAAGTAGTGGTCCTTGTGGTACTCCATTGGTCACAGGCCTCCAGTCTGAAAAGCAACCCTCCACTGTCACCCTCTGTCTTCTACCTTCGAGCCAGTTCTGTATCCAAAGGGCTAGTTCTCCCTGTATTCCATGAGATCTAGCCTTGCTAAGCAGTCTCCTATGGGGGAACCTTGTTAAACGTCTTATTGAAGTCCATATAGATCACTAGGAGACAGTGAGGTCTGCAGAAGCTGGAGATCAGAGTTGAGAGTGTGTTGCTGGAAAAGCATAGTCAGGCAGCATCTGGGTAGCAGGAAGTTTGACATTTTGGATCGGAGCAATTCCTGATGAAGGGTTCTGGCCCAAAACATTGATTTTCCTGCATCTCAGATGCTTCCTGACCTGCTGTGCTTTTCCAGCAACACACACTCAACTTCATATAGATCACATCCACCTCTGTGCCCTCATCAATCCTCTTTGTAACTTTTTCAAATAAACTCAATCAAGTTTGAGAGACGTGATTTCCCACGCACAAAGCCATGTTAACTATCCTTATCAGTCCTTGCCTTTCCAAATACATGTAAATCCTGTCCCTCAGGATTCCCTCCAGCAACTTGCCCCCACCGATGTCCGGCTCACTGGTCTATAGTTCCCTAGCTTTTCCTTGCAATTTTTTAAAAATAGTGGCACCACGTTAGCCATATTCCAGTATTCCGGCACCTTGCCTGTGACTATTGATAATACAAATGTTCATAGGCAGCAAGCAGCTCCACCTCATCTGCATCTCATTTCTCCAGGTATCACATTATTATACCAAGCTAAGAAGCTAGAGAGCTGCTGATCACAGATAACATGCCAGACAACTTATGTGATGAAGTTTGGAGTAGGTCTCTTCCCACTGACAGGAACTCATTGTCACAGTAGATTACTATTCTGAGTACTGGGAGGTGGACCAGCTGACTTCAGTGATTACTGCTGAGGTTGTTGAATGCTGGGAAAATACACATCAGCCATTGTGACGTTCCCAACGTTGACATAAGTAACAATGGACTTCTGTTCATGAGTGGGGAATTCAGTCATTTCATGAAAGATTTGGCAATTCAACTCCACAATATCCCCAGTCAAATGGAAAGGTTGAGATGGCAGTGAAATTGAGCAAATCGTATGCAGATGTACATAAGACAATCAAGTGGAGAAACACATCTCTTGAAGGCATAGGAAGTAGTCTACTACAAAGACCGTCACGCCACACATAAATTACTCTTCCAACAGCAAAAAAACTCCTGGAACCAAAAGTAGTGTTAAGTATGAGTGAAATGGCTGAAAGCCAAATTTGTTTTTGACAAGACTGCTAAACTATTCAGGGTACAAACATACGGTGGATCAGTGGGTAGCACTGCTGCCTTATAGCACCAGGGACCTGGGTTCAATTCCTATCTTGGGTGACTGTGTGGAGTTTGCACATTCTCCCCGTGTCCCCGGTTTCCTCCCACAATCCAAAGATGTGCAGGTTAGGTGAATTAGTCATGATAAATTGCCCAAAAATGTTAGTTGCATTAGTCAGGGGTAATTATAGGGTGGGTAAATGGGTTTGGGTGGGTTGCTCTTCGGAGGGTCGGTGTGGACTTGCTGGGCCGAAGGGCCTGTTTTCATACTGTAGGGAATCTAAAATCATTCAATGATCACAATAAAAGCTAATCAAAGTGCCCACTTGGGACCTGTATGAAACAGGTAACACCTCAGTTATATGCACTGGCAGTGGGCGACCAGGTATGCATCACTGCAACTACAGCACATGCACCCAACTCCTGAATCTACTCTTCAACCATAATCAGCTGATCAGGAAGACATGAATATCCCACATACATAAAACACACACTAACTATCAGACTCACAGTCTACAGCAACCCAACATCAGAAATAGAATAACAATGGGTGACACAGGAACAAAACTGTCTGGTGAAATAACATTACCCAGATGAAAAGCTGACAACAGGCATGCATGTGCACCATGAAGTGATGAACACCATATAAGGATTGTGTGGGCAATGCATGTCCAGAGACTGATGGAAAAAACAAATTACTGAGGCATGGGAACCGTAGTGTGTGTAGTTGGGAACTTGAATAATATATGTATTTTGTTTTCACTTTGTATAAATGGGGGATTTGAATTGCATCATATTCAAAGGTCTGGACTGGTCTGCCATAGTCATGTGACTTCTGTAGGCAGACATCTGAAACTTTGCTTCAATAAAGTCCTAGTGTTGATCACACTGCTGTGTTGCACAGATGAAACAGGGGCAAGAGGAAAATACTTTTTGTTTTCCTCAATTCCAACACCATTCTGAAGCAATATATTAAGAAAGAGTCAGAAAACAGCCAGCTGCTGTGAATAAATTATTCATGCCATTATTCTTAATGATTGATTGCAAAGAAAGCTGTATGTATTTTGTATCTTTCATCACCATAGGACATCCCAAAGTGCATCGCAGCTAATGAAGAACTTTTGAAATATTGTGAATTTGTACTGTCAAAAATACTGCAGCCAATTTGTGCATAGCAAGTTCCCACAATGTGATCATTTTTGTGATGCTGTGTGAGAAAGAAGGTTGACCAGGATGCTGGTGATAACTCCTCTGCTCTTTTCTAAAAGAGTGCCATCGGATCTTGTACATCCACCAGAGAGGGCAGGCAGGATATTTGCTTAACACCTAGTCAGAAAGTGGCACCTCCAATATTGCAGCACAAAACTGGGCCAGCACATGTTGCACATCCCTAGTTGTCCTTGAGAAGCTGGTGATGAACTGCTTTCTTGATTTGCTGTATGTAAACCCAAAATGCTGTTTGTGAAGGAATTCCAGGATTTTGACCCAGCAGGAGTGAAGGAATGGTGAGTTATCTCCAAGTCCAGATGGTGAATGGCTTGGAGGGGAACTTGCAGGGGATGGTGTTCCCATGTATCTGCTGCCCTTGTCCTTCTAGATGGAAGCTGCTGTCTGAGGATCTTTGGTCTAGATTAGAGTGGTGCTGGAAAAGCACAGCAGTCCAGGCAGCATCCGAGGAGCAGGAAAATCGACGTTTTGGGCAAAAGCCCTTCATCAGGAATAGAGCTCTTGCCCGAAATGTCGATTTTCCTGCTCCTCGGATGCTGCCTGAACTGCTGTACTTTTCCAGCACCACTCTAATCTAGAATCTGGTTTCCAGCATCTGCAGCCCTTGTTTTTACCTGAGGATCTTTGGTGAATTACTGCAGTGCATCTTGTTGACATTACACTGCTGCTATTGAACATCAATGACGAATATGGTGGCTATCAAGTTGGCTGCTTGTTCTTATTGAATTCAGATTTCAACATTTGTCTTAGTGTTATTCAAACCCATGCCTGGAGCATTTGGCTGGGATTCTGGATTACACGACTAGTGATGTTACCTCCACTCCTCCACCTTGCTGTAATTTACACTCAATCTCAAATGGAGTCATGTTATCAATATTCTGCTTTAAATGTTCTGCATAATCATAATGTGTTTTAATGAGAATACCAGCAATACAAGGCTTGAACTTGTTAATAACCACAACTTGTTTTTATACAAGTCTTAGGCTAGCTACGATTTCACAGTGCTTCGACACTGATCCAAATCCACACCGACTTAGAGGTAAATATCTTCAAAGAAGCAGGTTTTACCAATAAATTACATTTAGAAAACCCTTCAACATAGTTCCCTTTCAATAATAATGTCCAGCTGCTGATAATAAAAAGTAGCACTCTAAAATGTAACATAGCTTCAACAGATAATTGTTTGTCCATTTTTTGCTAAGCATTGTGTCTTTGTGTGATTTGGTAGCCATTGTTACAGAGGTTAGCTGTAAATTGAGAAAGTTTGTTCAGTCATATCCAGGAGGGAACATTATACCCAGAATAACATTCATAGTGATATTCATACAGTTGATTCAATGCTTCATTTAGTGGTGCGTAAATGCATCCCAAGCGACTAACAAGGACAGTTGTAGTTATAAATAATGTTGTCATTACAAATAATGGAAGTCATATCCTTAAGTTTTAACATAATCTCAATGCCGTTTTAAATACACGATGAATGTGCTACCCTGCTCCATGTAGAGTTTTGCTAGCCAAGGGTATTAAGGAATAAGGAACTTGTGGGTGAATGGAGTTAGTCAGGATACAAA
This sequence comes from Chiloscyllium plagiosum, assembly GCF_037043375.1. Classification (NCBI taxonomy): domain Eukaryota; kingdom Metazoa; phylum Chordata; class Chondrichthyes; order Orectolobiformes; family Hemiscylliidae; genus Chiloscyllium; species Chiloscyllium plagiosum. The sequence goes on along the minus strand of NW_028270162.1, from coordinate 8,674,528 downwards.
ACTATGATTTCACTTAAAGTTGGAACAAGCTAGAAGAGGTAGAACATTAAAAACTAGGAGTAGGAGTAGGCCATTTAAGCCTTTGAGCCTGCTCAGCCATTTTAATATGATGATGCTATGTTATCGTATGGGCTGTGATGGAAATTTATAATCTTATTTTAACACCAACATTCTTAGTCTCTGGTGACCCTCCATTCTTACTTCAGGTGGCTGAGACAGACCAGTTTCTACAAATTTCTTTTGACAGTTCCTAACTGCAGTCTGCACATTTTCCCCGTGTCTGCATGGGTTTCCTCTGGGTGCTCTGGTTTCCTCCCACAGTCCAAAGATGTGCTGGTTAGGTGAATTGGCCATACTAACTTGCCCATAGTGTTCAGGAATGTGTAGATTAGGTGCATGTGTAGTCGGATAAATGTAAAGTAATAGGGTAAGGAAATGGGTCTGGGTGGGTTACTCTTTGGCGGGTCAGTGTGGACATTTTGGCCCAAATGGCCTGTTTCCACATTGTAAGGATTCTATGAATTCTAATGTCAGGATCAGAAGGGTTTCCAGGAATTAAAGATTAATCACCAGGATATTTCTGGGACTTAGTGGGGAGGGGCTAGAATCTCTCTGGGAATTGGAGGTCAACCTCCAGGGAATTGCTAAGGACAGAAATTTGGGAAAAATTCATAAGGAAACGTGATAAATTAACAGAAGGTCAAGTAGCATCAGGTAACAAAGTATCAAATTGTTTCATCATTATTGTCGAAAGGAATCTGGGCACAGCAATGATGTACAAGTTGGATGAACAATCATGGGAGTGTGAGATTGGACGCAGTTCACGTGATAAGTACAATCAGATGAATTAGGAGCAAGAGTTGGCCATTTGGCCCCTTGAGTCTGCTCCACCATTCAATAAGACGATGGCTTATCTAACTAGCCTCAACCCCACTGTCCTACCTGCTATTTCTAACTTTCAACTCCCTTGTCAGTCATGAATCTATCTAACTCTACCTTAGAAACCTTGGTTAAAAATCACACAACACCAGGTTGTTATCCAACAGGATTCTTTGGAAGCCTAGCTTTCGGAGGGTCAGAAGGTTCCTTAGATTCTCAACCTGCTGAGAAAAACATTTCTCTTCATCTCAGCTATAAATGGGAGATCTGTTAAGTGTCCCCTAGTTCTCGTCTCTCACACAATGGGAAAGTTCCAGGAATATATTCAATCACAGTCATCAGTCTTAAGGAGAGGAGACGCTATAGACTGGGGACAGGGTGATAAACATCTTTCACTATTTTTCAACATGCAATCTCCTTCTTACAGTGTAGATGTCTGATTCGAGTGTCTTGAATAGGGAAGGCATGCAGTCTTGGCAGCCAGCATGCTGATGTCATATTAACCATTTCTGAAAGCAATCTCCAGTCCTTGATATCTCCATTTTCTGATCATCAATTACTCCGGTGATATGTTTGATCACACACATTCCCACAACCCATTTACTCTCTACACTCCAATTGCCTGATGGATATTTGTAAATAAAAGTACAATGCTTCACAAATTGACTACAAAATGGAAACTTATTGATAATTTTCCATTGTTAAGGTGGATAAATTATTCAGAGTTTAATGTTCTCCTAATGATTGTCCTTATTAAGAAATGAAGTGAAATGTGGATACAATTCCAAATCTCAAGTCAAGGTTTGAGTTTCATGAAATTCTTGTTTGTTCCTCCCCAGCCAATGTTTTTTTTGTTAATGAAAAGCTAATATTGTTTTGTTGTATTTGTTCTAAACAGCTTGGGAACAATAATTTTTCAAAGAATTATTGATGCTAGCCTCAATCGGGAGACATGACATTAAGTGACTAAAATGTGGTGAAACTCCTTAATCTTATGAGAGAGATTCACGGTTGATATGTTGCCTCCCAGGTGCCAGGGTTCATGATCCTTGCAGGGCAGGGATGCAGCCCCAAGTCGTGGTCCACCTGGAAACCAACAACCTAGGTAGGAAGAGAGATGGGGTTATAAGGCAGAAATTCAGGGTGCTAGGGTGGAAGCTTAGAGTCATAGAGATGTACAGCATGCAAACAGCTGGTCCAACCTGTCCATGCCGACCAGATATCCCAATCCAATCTAGTCCCACCTGCCAGCATCCGGCCCATATCTCTCCAAACCCTTCCTATTCATATACCCATCCAAATGCCTCTTAAATATTGCAATTGTACCTGCCTCCACCACATCCTCTGGCAGCTCATTCCATAAACGTACCATCCTCTGCGTGAAAAAGTTGCTCCTTAGGTCTCTTTCATATCTTTCCCCTCTCACCCTAAACCTATGCACTCTAGTTCTGGACTCCCCGATCCCAGGGAAAAGACTTTGCCTATTTATCCTATCCATGCCCCTCAATTTTGTAAACCTCTATGAGGTCACCCCTCAGCCTCTGATGCTCCAGGGAGAACAGCCCCAGCCTGTTCAGCCTCTCCCTATAGCTCAAATCCTCCAACCCTGGCAACATCCTTGGAAATCTTTTCTGAACCCTTTCAAGTTTCACAACATCTTTCCAATAGGAAGGAGACCAGAAGTGCATGCAATATTCCAACAGTGGCCTAACCAATGTCCTGTACAGCGCAACATGACCTCCCAACTCCTGTACTCAATACTCTGACCAATAAAAGAAAGTATACCAAACGCCTTCTTCACTATCCTATCTACCTGCAACTCCACTTTCAAGGAGCTATGAACCTGTACTCTAAGGTCTCTTTGTTCAGCAACACTCCCTAGGACCTTATCATTAAGTGTATAAGTCCTGCTAAGATTTGCTTTCTCAAAATGCATTACTTCACATTTATCTAAATTAAACTCCATCTGCCACTCCTCAGCCCATTGGCCCCTCTGGTCCAGATCCTGTTGTAATGTGAGGTAACCCTCTTCGCTGTCCACTACACCTCCAATTTTGGTGTCATCTGCAAACTTACCAACTGTACCTCTTATGCTTGCATCCAAATCATTTATGTAAATGACAAAAAGTAGAGGACCCAGCACCGATCCTTGTGGCACTCCACTGGTCACAGGCCTCCAGTCTGAAAAACAACCCTCCACCACCACCCTGTGTCTTCCCCCTTTGAGCCAGTTCTGTATCCAAAATGGCTAGTTCTCCCTGTATTCCATGAGATCTAACCTTGCTAATCAGTCTCCCATGGGGAACCTTGTCGAACGCCTTACTGAAGTCCATATAGATCACATCTACTGCTCTGCCCTCATCAATCCTCTTTGTTGTTTCTTCAAAAAACTCAATCAAGTTTGTGAGACATGATTTCCCACGCACAAAGCCATGTTGACTATCCCCAATCAGTCCTTGCCTTTCCAAATACATGTACATCCTGTGCCTCAGGATTCCCTCCAACAACTTGCCCACCACTGAGGTCAGGCTCACCGGTCTATAGTTCCCTGGCTTGTCTTTACCACCCTTCTTAAACAGTGGCACCACGTTTGCCAACCTCCAGTCTTCCGACACCTCACCTATGACTATCGATGATACAAATATCTTAGCAAGGGGCCCAGCAATCACTTCTCTAGCTTCTCACAGAGTTCTTGGGTGCACCTGATCACGTCCTGGGGATTTATCCACTTTTAACCGTTTCAAGACATCCAGCACTTCCTCCCCTGTAATCTGGACATTTTGCAAGATGTCACCATCTATTTCCCTACAGTCTATATCTTCCATATCCTTTTCCACAGTAAATACTGATGCAAAATATTCATTTAGTATCTCCCCCATTTTCTGCGGCTCCACTGTTTTATATGCTGTTGCATTGTTTTGGAACTTAGAGCTAGGACAAACAGAGCTGTTATCTCTGGTTTGTTGCTTGTGCCACGAGCAAGTGAGGTGAGGAATAGGGAGAGAGAGAGAGGAGTTGAACACATGGCTACAGGGATGATGCAGGAGGGTTTTGGATTTCTGGATAATTGAGGCTATTTCTGGGGTAGGTGAGATCTCTACAAACAGAATGGTCTTCACCTGAACCAGAGGGGTACCAATATCCTGGGTGAAATTTGCTAATGCTCTTTGGGTGGGTTTAAACTAATTCAGCTGGGGGGATGGGAACCTAATTATAGTTCGAGTATAGAGGAGGTTGAGAGTAGGCAGGTCCGAAATAAGGTTTCAGGGTTGAAAGAGGGCACTTGGTTTGAAGTATGTCTATTTCAGTGCCAGGAGCATCCGGAGTAAGGTGAGTGAACTTGCAGCATGGGTCAATACCTAGGATTTCAATGTTGTGGCCATTTCAGAGACATGAGTAGAGCAGGGACAGGAATGATTGTTGCAGGTTCCAGGATTTAGATGTTTCATTAAGAACAGAGAAGATGGTAAAAGAGGTGGGAGTGTGGCATTGTTAGTCATGGACGGTCCTGCAGAAAGGATGTTTGAGGACTCATCAACTGAAGTACTATAGGCTGAGATTAGAAACAAGAAAGGAGAGGTCACCCTGTTGGGAGTTTTCTCTAGGCCTCCGAATAGTTTCAGAGATTTAGAGGAAAGGATAGCAAAGATGATTCTCGACAGGAGCAAGAGTAGCAGGGCAGTTGTTACGAGGGACTTTAACTTTCCAAATATTGACTGGGAGTACTATAGTTCAAGTACATTAGATAGGTCAGTTTTTGTCTATTGTGTGCAAGAGGGTTTTCTGACAGAGTATGTAGACAGGCCAACAAGGGGCAGGGCCACATTAGAATTGGTTCTGGGTAATGAACCCGGCCAGGTGTTAGATTTTGGAGGTAGGTGAGCACTTTGGTGATAGTGACCACAATTCAGTTATGTTTACTTTAGTGATGGAAAGGAATAAATATACACCTGAGGGCAAGAGCTAAAACTGGGGGAAAGGCAATTACGATGTGATTAGACAAGATTTAGGATGCATAGGTTGGGAAGGAAACTGCAGGGGATGGGCACAATAGAAATGTGGAACTTGTTCAAGGACCAACTACTGTGTGTCCTTGATAAGTATGTACCTGTCAGACAGGGAGGAAGTTGTCGAGTGCAAAGGCAGTGGTTTACTAAGGAAGTTGAATCTCTTGTCAAGAGGAACAAAGAAGGCTTATGTTAGGATGAGATGTGAAGGCTCAGTTCGGGCGCTTGAGAGTGACAAGGTAGCCAGGAAAGACCTAAAGAGACAGCTAAGATGAGCGAGGAGGGGACATGAGAAGTTGTTGGCAGATAGCTTTCTATAGGTATATAGGGATAAAAGAAAGACTAGAGTAAGATTAGGGCCAATCAAGGACAGTAATGGGAAGTTGTGTGTGGAGTCAGAGGAGATAGGGGAAGCGCTAATTGAATATTTTTCATCAGTATTCACTCTGGAAAAAGACAATGTTGTCAAGGCGAATACTGAGAAACAGGCTACGAGACTAGATGGGATTGAGGTTCACAAGGAGGAGGTGTCAGAAATTCTGGGAATTGTGAAAATAGATAAATCCCCTGGCCGGATGGGATTTATCCCAGGTATCTCTGGGAAGCCAGAAAGGAGATTGCCAAGCCTTTGGCTTTGATCTTTATGTTGTCATTGTCTACAGGAATAGTGTCAGAAGACTGGAGGATGGCAAATGTTGTTTCCTTGTTCAAGAAGGGGAGTAGAGACAACCATGGTAATTATAGACCAGTGAGCCTTACTTCAGTTGTGGGTAAAGTGTTGGAAAAGGTAATAAGAGGTAGGATTTATAATCGTCTTGAAAAGAATGTTGATTAGGGATAGTCAGCACGGTTTTGTGAAGGGTAGGTTGTGCCTCACAAACCTTATTGAGTTCTTTGAGAAGGTGGCCAAACAGGTGGATGAGGGTAAAGCCGTTGATGTCATGTATATGCATTTCAGTAAGGCATTTGATAAGGTTCCCCATGGTAAGCTATTGCATAAAATACAGAGGCATGAGATTGAGAGTGATTTAGCGGTTTGGATCAGAAACTGGCTAGCTGAAAGAAGACAGAGGGTGGTGGTTGATGGGAAATGTTTATCCTGGAGTTCAGTTACTAGGGTGTACAGCAAGGATCTGTTTTGAGTCCATTGCTGTTTGTCATTTTGATAAACGACCTGGATGAGGGCATAGAAGGATGGATTAGTAAATTTACGGACGATACTAAGGTCGGTACAGTTGTGGATAGTGCTGAAGGATGTTGTAGGTTACAGAGGGACATAGATAATCTGCAGAGCTGGGCTGAGAGGTGGCACATGGAGTTTAATGCAGAAAAGTGTGAGGTGATTTACTTTGGAAGGAGTAACAGGAATGTAGAGTACTGGGCGAATGGTAGTGTAGATAAGCAGAGCGATCTCTGTGTCCATGTACACAGATCCCTCAAAGTTGCCACACAGGTTGATAGGGCTGTTAAGAAGGCATACGATGTGTTAGCTTTTATTAGTAGAGGGATCGAGTTTTGGAACCATGAGGTCATGCTGCAACTGTACAAAACTCTGGTGTGGCTGCACTTGGAACATTGCGTACAGTTCTGGTCACCACATTATAGGAAGGATGTGGAAGCTTTGGAAGGGTTCAGAGGAGATTTATCGGATGTTGCCTGGTATGGAGTGAGGGTCTTAAAAGGAAAGGTTGAGGGACTTGAGGGTGTTTTTGTTAGGGAGAAGAAAGTTGAGAGGTGACCTAATTGAGACATGTAAGATAATCAGAGGGTTAGATTGGGTGGACAGTGAGAATCTTTTTCCTAGGATGGTGATGGCTAGCACGAGGGGGCATAGCTTTAAATTGAGGGGTGATGTCAGAGGTAGTTTCTTTACTCAGAGTAATAGGCGCATGGAAAGCACTGCCTGCAACAGTTGTAGACTCGCCAACTTTACGGGCATTTAAATGGTCATTGGATAGGCATACAGACGAGAACGGAATAGTCTAGGTTAGATGGGCTTCAGATTGGTTTCACAGGGCAACGCAACATCGAGTGCTAAAGGGCCAGTACTGTGCTGTAATGTTCTCTGTACTGTCAGGAGTGTCACTCAAAATGTTGTGGTCTGAAATCCCACTCTAGATATTACATTGCACTAATATAAGGAGAGTATCAGCCTAGGTTTTTGTAGTGCTACCCATATCAGAGATGCTGTCTTTTCAGGAAAATGTTGTTGAGTGGGCACAAAAGTTCCCCTTGCAGTAGTTAGAAGATCAGCAGAGGAGTTTCCTCCTGGTGTCCTATTTATCTCACAACCACCATTGCTTAAAACAGATTATTCTGATTGTAAAAGGTGCTATATAAACAAATCTATTTTTGAAAGAACTGAAACCTGCAAACTATTGTAAAAGATGAAAGACTTAACAGCAATCTAGGTTTATTCAATATATAATTTCAGTTATATGACACTGTAATCTTTTGCTATATATTCTGTATCTTATGATCCTCTTCCACAGCTCGTGTTTCCAAATAAACCTGTTGTACTATAACCTCGTGCTGTCTGGTTTTTAAACTGTTTTAATAATGATATTTATCAATTTATACCTTTGTTTGCGAGTACTTCAAACAGATGACTAGGCTGATAGTGTCTTATTGCTTAAGTCACCTCAGTAGTTGGAAAGTTTATTTTAGAAACATTGCACCAGATCATCATTAAAATGTGACCAGGCAGGGAGATAGTCGAATTAAGCGGAACAAGGTATTCGAAAACACACTTTGTCCCTCTTCGGCCACCAGCGGGAGCCGGTGCGCCTGCGTTAATGCTCCCCCCGGCAATGCGTGCCCAGAACATTGGTTCCCTGTTATCCTCCGTGGAGTCGCGCCTCCGTGTTCAGGCGGGCGGGCCATGGCGTTCCGGAAAGCTTTCCAAGTGGCCTGCGGTATCGCTGGCACGGCCGCTGTGGTGGTGGCCGCGGCGGCCACTACCCAAAGGCGCGGCGAGGGCCGGGTCGAGGCGGCGGCGGTGAGTTGGAGCCCGAGCTCGCCTCTGGAGCAGCGAACGGCCGCCGTCTGGGACTCCAACTGGGACAAGTGAGTGCGGGAGAGTCCCCGGTCCCCGGCCCCGGGGGAAGGCCGCAGGAAACCCCCTCCCTCTCCCCAGGTTCAAGCCCCGCGGGGCTGAGGGGAGGGAGGCGCGCAGTGTCGGAGCTGCCCACCCTCTTTCCCTCGCATTTTAAATAAACAACAAAAACTCTGCGCAGCTCCTTTCGCCGCCGGTCTCGGGCCCCGAGGGGGGTCCCCGCTGCTTCCAGCCCCCTGTGGACCAGGAGCGGCCTCCCGGGGCTTTCTGCTCAATATTTAACTCTCCATCGATATCCTTCATCAGGTGGTTGTGAAGGAGCGTCGCTCCGAAAGCTAGTGCTTCCGATTAAAGCTGTTGGACTATAACCTGGTGTTGTGTGATTTTTAACTTTGTACACCCCGGTCCAACACCGGCATCTCCGAATCGTTTAAATGAAAGTACCGTAAATAGGAATTGCTGAAAAATCTGTTCAGAGAAAACGGAGTTAATGTACCGAGTCCAGCGCCCCATTGGAGGATGGAGAGCTGGGGATCTTTAAATATCAAAGGGGTTGGGTATCAAGGGATTTACAATAAAAGCCAATAAGTGAAGTATATACTTGGATTTAGTTGAATGGCAGAATAGACATTGAAGAGCAGAATGTGGTCTCCTGTTTCTGTGTCTGTAAAACATGCAGTGTACATATATTGCTGTTTTTATTCTAGTTTGAGGTATTTTAGTTATTGTGCTGGTACAGTTTGACATCAAGGCCACATTCCACTGAATGCAGCACCAAAGATCAATAGGGGGACAGACAAACTCTCATAGAGATGTACAGCATGGAAACAGACCCTTCGGTCCAACACAATCTAGTCCCACCTGCCAGTACCTGGCCCAAATCCCTCCAAACCTTCCTATTCATATACCCATCTAAATGCCTCTTAAATGTGACAATTGTACCAGCCTCCACCACATCCTCTGGCAGCGCATTCCATACACATACCACCCTCTGCATGAAAAAGTTGCCTCTTGGGTCTCCTTGGGAGTCTTTTATATCTTTCCCCTCTCACCCTAAACCTATGCCCTCTAGTTCTGGACTCCCCCCACCCCAGGGAGTCTATATATCCTGTCCATGCCCCTCATAATTTTGTAAACCTCTGTAAGGTCACGCCTCAGCCTCTGACGCTCCTGGGAAAACAGCCCCAAGCCTGTTTCAGCCTCTCCCTATAGCTAAGATCCTCCAACCCTGGCAACATCCTTGTAAATCTTTTCTGAACTCTTTCAAGTTTCACAACATCTTCTGGTTGGAATCATACCTGGTACATTGGAAAATGGTTTTGGTGTTGGAGATAAGTCCTCTCAGCTCCAGGACATCTCTGTAGGAATTCCTCAGGGCAATGTCCTCGGCCTGACAATTTTTCAACTGCTTCATTAATGACCTTCCCTCCATCATAAGGTCAGAAGTGGGGATTTCATCAATGATGGCACAGTATTCAGCACTATTTGCAGTTCCCCAGATACTGAAGCTGTCAAAATTCTGGAATTCCCTTCTTCGGTTAACCTACAATACAAGGGCTGCAGAAGGCAGCTCACAAACATCTTCTCAAGGACAAGCAATAAATGCTGGCCAGCCAGTGATGCCCACATTCTACAAATTATTTTTTTTAAAAAATGAATTGGTTACTTCCACTAAGTTTGTCAAAATTTAATGCCGTTGTGTATATGCACTTGTACTGAAGGCAGATTAGTTCTTGATGCATGAGCTTAACAAGTTCTCAGGTGCCTAGTTAAAATGCCAGGGAAGGAGTTTTCTGATGGAATGTAAAACATTGAGAAGGTGGTGCCTGTTATAAACGTTTTTGAATTGCTTTTCATTTAGGCGGGAGCCTATTTCACTGATGAAACCCAATAAGAAAAACAAAGACGACACTGAGGATTTTACTGCTCAACTTGAAAATTACAAAGTCAAAGCCACGAGACATATCTTCCTCATCAGGCATTCCCAATACAACCTGTCAGCCTCAACAGACAAAGAAAGAAGTCTGACATCACTGGGTCTGTATTCGTGAAATTATTACTTAAGACCTTTTGTAGATTATCCTTTTGGTTGTATCTACTATTATTTTGTAATGATTATGCATTTGCTAGGATTGAGGAATGACTTTGTTGGGAAACTAGGAGCTAAGATCTTGCAGAGGAAATTTTGCTGGGCTTGGGAGAAAATATAAGGGATGAATTAGACATAAAATTCAGGAATACTCCATAGTTCTAGCAGAACCTGCCAAATGTCTCAAGTGAAATAGGTTTTGTACAAGTGAAAGGAGGAGACTGGAAGGAAAACAGTGGGAAAGTCTGTGGTGGATTAAATGACAAGTGGCTTAACTTTTATTTTGGATTTCTAACATTTGCATTATTTTGTTTTTGGACCACTTGGACAGATTTTAAAAGGAATTAGCACAGGCATAATAGATCAAATAGCCACCACCTTTGCTTTATTATTCCATGATACACATCCTCGTTTTCAGATTATTCTCACCATTTCCTGTAATTTCTCCTAGCCCTGTGACTGTTCAGATGTTTGTGCTCATCTAATGCTAGCCTGTTGAGCTGCCTCAGTTTGAATCACTCCACCACGGGTGACCATGCCTTCAGTTGCTCAGAACCTAAGCTCTGGAATTTCTTCTGTGTGTCTAACTCACTTTCTTCCTTTAAAACCATCCCTTCAAACCTACTTTTCTACTTTTAGAAAGTCAATTGGTGAACAACGATACTGGAGCCAATCTATACACAATTTCACATTTATTTACAGGTTGAATCGTTACAAGTATCCACCACCTAATTTAACCTGCCCCCACATTTTCATCTCTTTATATTTGCTCAAGAGATATTTTCAAATCAACCTGTTCAGAGATGTTATTACACCCCTGAACCCAGGCCTCCCAACCCAGGGATAGGGACATTAACACTCACTACAAAAACCCTTTATATTTACACAATAAAAACTATGTTAATGCACTCTATTTCCAAATAATTAAACACAATTGCTGGATAATTAATCTTTTAATAGTTATTTACTTTAATCAGTTTTTGATCATTATCCCTGCCATCTCCTTGCATGCCTCAGTGTCTGATTTTGCTTTATAATTTCCTGTGAAGACCTGTGGAATGGATGTTGATGTAGGTTTGCTCGCTGAGCTTGAAGGTTTGTTTTCCCAAGGAAACCCAAACATATAAATAGAAAGCGGGCTACACCACCAGTGCTTCATTCGGAGGCTCACTGACAATAGTACCTAGTATGGAGACGAAACATCTGAAAACAATCCTTCCAGCTCAGCGAGCAAAACTACATCCAGAACCTCAACCTGAGCTACAAATCTTCTCAAAACTCGCAAACACCTGTGGAATGTTTTCTTATATCAGAATTACCTTATAAACTGAGATTGTTGTAGTGCAGGAAGCCAGCAAGGTTTGATAGTGGAAGAGCAGATTACAGAGTTTGATTTGCGGTGGTGATGCCAAACTCAGATTTTAACTGTTGGAGGAAGGCCAAGTAAACCGACAAGTTCAGTTGTTTTAAGGTCCTTCGTCAGAGAGGATGTGCAGGAGCAGCCAGTGTTCCTTTAAACAGGCAGAACAATGTCCAGGACAGTCTGTTGTATGTTATAAAGAGCTGAAAATGTGTTGCTGGAAAAGCGCAGCAGGTCAGGCAGCATCCAAGGAACAGGAGAATCGACGTTTCGGGTATAAGCCTTCCTGAAGAAGGGCTTATGCCCGAAACGTCGATTCTCCTGTTCCTTGGATGCTGCCTGACCTGCTGCACTTTTCCAGCAACACATTTTCAGCTCTGATCTCCAGCATCTGCAGCCCTCACTTTCTCTCAAAGTATGTTATAAAGAGCAAAGCAGCTCATGTTTCATTATTTATGTTTTACAGTTCTAGAAATGTGTGTTTCTCATATAACATTGTTAATATATTCAGTACTTGAGCAAAGCATAGTCCATCAGACATTTGATGGAGTTTGTTTAATTTATCAGTTGAATGACTTGCTGCTTTATTGACAATATCCTGGTCATTATCTTCAGGCTGATAATGTTACTTTGTTCCAGGACGTGAACAGGCTGAACTAACTGGTCAGCGATTGGCAAGTTTGGGATTGAACTATGACATTCTCATTCACTCCAGTATGACCAGAGCAAAAGAGACAGCAACAATTATCAGTAAATACCTGCCAGGTAGGTCAGGGTGAACTCAGTCAGACTAATACTGTGTCTTACAGGTACTTTGCACATCAGTTTTTTTTCCTGATTTTTAATAATCAATTGTAGCATTAAAAAAAGTGAAATTTGCATTTGAGAGACTTGGATATTTAACAGGGACAACACACAATTAGATTTATTCATTCTCCTCAACATTTTTTCTTCTTTTAAGACACTCCTTAAAACCACTTCTTTGGCTAAATCTTTGATCACCTCTCCTTATGTGGCTTGGTGTCAATTTTTATCTGATAACACTCCTTTGAAGTGGTTTGGGATGTTTTATTATGGTTAAGGTGCTATATAAATGTAAGTAGCTTTGCATATCCATGAAGTTAGATGGATGTAATAGTCATAGATTCATAGAGATGTACAGCACGGAAACAGGCCCTTTAGTCTAACTTGTCCATGCCGACCAGATATCCCAAACCTAGTCTAGTCTCATTTGCCAGCACTTGGCCCATATCCCTCTAAACCTTCCTATTCATATACCCATCCAGATGCCTTTTAAATGTTGCAATTGCACCAGCTTCCATCACTTCCTCTGGCAGCTCATTCCAAACATGCGCCACCCTCTGAGTGAAAAAGTTGAGATTAAGATAAAAGCCCTTGACTACTTTGGGACCCAGTGATGGTTGAGTGTTGCATGCTGCGTGCTGGGAGAAACACCTAAGTCCCCAAAAGGTCTCCACGATGAGTTTTGCTCACTTCATGTCTTGATCAGTTGTAAATTCACTAATAGACATTGATCATTGTGATCAGTCATTAATTCCACTATCATGAACTAGATGGACCTTGGTCCTTTTCCTCATTTAGAAGTTTTTTAAAAATCTGTTGATGAGAATCCTGAATAGGACTCCAAAGTCCCGTTGTGCTTCAGATTTTCAAAGCCTTTCCAGTTTAGAAAATAGTCTATGCCTCTATTCTGCTTACTAAAGTGCTTAACCTCCCACCTCTCAGTATTGTGTTCCATCTGCCATTTCTTTATCCACTTTGCTAGCATGTTCCTCCACCTGTCTTTGTGTCATCTGCAAATTTAGCAACACTGCCCTCAGTTCCTTCGTCCAGATCATCAATGTATAACACGAATAGTTGTGGTCCCAACAGGACCCCCTGCTGAACTCCACTAGTCACCATCTACTGTCCTGAAATCAAACTGTCTAATGATGAAAGTTGAATTGAATGGAAATCTGGTGGTGCGTGAAGTGGAAGAGCTGCTCGGTGGGTGACATTGGCGATCAAGGCTTCTGTATCTAAGGTGAGTGGTGTCCATCGGGGCGGAAGTGCCTGCAGCGCCAGCAACCTCAGGGACAAAAGTAAACATACAAGGTAGGTATCGCGTCTCCTCCACATCACGCATCACCTTCCACCCCACCCCTCCCAATGGAACAAGGATAGAACACCCCCCCCCCACCCCGGTCTGCACCTTCCACCCCACCACCCTCTGCGTACATCCCCTGCTACTTCTGCCATCTCCAAATGGACCCCACCACCAAAGTTATATTTCCATCCCTACCACTATCGCGGACAGACTATTCCCTCCGCGACTCCCTCATCAGGTCCACGCCCCCACCAGCCCGCACCCCACTCCTGGCATCTTTCCCTGCTATTGCAGGAAGTGCAAAACCTGCACCCACACCTCCGTCCAAGGCTTCAAGGGAACCTTCCACATCCATCAGAAATACATCTGTACCCCTATCAGTGTCATCTAATGTATCCATTGCACCCGGTGTGGTCTCCTCTATCTCTTGAGGATCATTTCAGAGAACATCTCTGGGACACCTGCACCCACCAACCCCAGCACCCTGTGGCTGAACACTTCAACTCCCCCTGCCACTCTGTCAAGGACATGCAGGTCCTGGGCCGCCTCCACTGCCAAACCATTACCACCTGACACCTGGAGGAGGAACACCTCATATTCTGGGATCTCATACCTTGGGATCTGTAACCACATGGGATCAATGTGGATTTCTAGGAGAAAGTGAAGAAGGGCTTATGCCCGAAACGTCGATTCTCCTGCTCCTTTGATGCTGCCTGACCTGCTGCGCTTTTCCAGCAACACATTTTTAATCAATGTGGATTTCAACAGCTTCCTCATTCCCCCACCCCCCACATTACACATCCCAAGCCTACAACTCAGCACCGCCGTCCAGACCTGTCCATCAGACTGGACCTGACCTACCACATTCTCCCTCATCTTCATCCACCTATCACTTTCTCAGCTATCCACCACCACCACCCCCCACCCCCTATTTATCTCTCAGCCCCGACCCACAAGCCTCATTCCTGATGAAGGGCTTATGCCCGAAGTGTTGATTCTTCTGCTCCTCGGATGCTGCCTGACCTGTGTTTTTCCAGCACCACTCTGAACTAAACTCCTTCTGTGGCAGGTCATTGACCTCAGTTGCATCTTTGTAGCGAAATTGAAGAGTGTTCATACGTAGCAATAGTGGGGAATGGGGCAAAAGTATCAGTGTAAGTAAGCAATTAGTGTTTTCAATGTACTGATTGGATGTGGCATTTATACTTGCGAGCATTGTGATTCTAGGCTTGGAAATGATGAGTTGTGACTTACTGAGAGAGGGAGCACCAATTGAACCCGTACCACCAGTCAGCCATTGGAAACCAGAGGCTATGGTAAGAATGAAGCTAATGGTAACTTTCAATAAACTGCTTCTGTTGAGAAATGTCAATGGAAATCACAAGATTACACGCTGTCCCATTGGTACAGTGCATTTAATGTTTGAATATAGTTTGGCTTTCTTTTATAGATGCGGATGACTTAGCAAGTTTTTTTTAATGAACTTCTTGCTGTTATGGAGCCATGTGGATTATAAAAGTATTATAATAACTCACCCCTTTAACCCAAAACTGCTTTGCACAAAATTTCATCTCCTATTCTGCTGTTTCTACAGAACATGGGTGTCTGGATTTGTAATTAGTGAATGCTATTAGTTTTAGATACATTGAAAGCTGCACTATTGCTAACAGAGTCTACTGAGGCTGTGTTTCTGTTCTGCTGATGCTAATTGTCCCTCTCTGCGTAAGAGATTGAAGTATGTGAGACCAGTTTTGTGCTCTGGATTGATGATTGGGATGAGTCCAGATTAAGTCATTGGACAAGTTGATTTTAAATCACATCCATTTGAGTTGAATTAAATTCAGGTCACAGCAGCAAAATGCCCGTGTTTCCCCAATGGGACTCAACATATCACCATCGACACAGACATCGGGAATACTCTTCACTTGCCTCGATGAGTGAAGCTCCAATAACACTCAATAATCTCAACAAAGCAGTCCACCTTTTTGGAACCTTCTGCTCTCTACCATTTAGAAGGATAGAGGCAGCAGATGCATTGGAATACCACAACCTGCTCTTTCCCCTCCAAGCCAGCTAGTGTCCTGACTTGGAAGTACATCACTGCTTGTTCACTGTCACTGGGTAAAAATCCTGGAAGTCTCCTCAAACAGCACTGAAAGTGCTCCAATACCTAATGGATTAAGAAGGCAAATCAATGTCATCGTCAGCATGACAATTGGGGATGGTCAATGAATGATGGCTTAACCAGTGTCACCCACATCCTATGAACAAATAATCTAAAAAACTGTATTTTGATTCCTTTAGCAATAACTTGGAGAAGGAGCAGGTTACAATTCTGATGGAAGCGTAATCTAAAATGTATATTTCATAGTGTCATTATAATTGTTCTCGACATATTACACCCACTTTGATGTTGGAAAGGGAGTTCCAAGATTTTGATCCAATGCCAATGAAGGAATGGCAATATATTTCCACATTATAGCTCAGAGATGGATTTTGCCAATATGTTTGTAATTTCTAGACATTACGTCTTTCCAGACAGTATCTAAAGTGACTTACATATTTTTGAAATGTACTCAGCAGTATCATGAAGATGGTGCAAGAATTGAAGCTGCCTTCCGACGCTATATTCACAGAGCTGATCTGAAGCAAGAGAACGATAGTTATGAGATCATTGTCTGTCATGCAAACGTTATCCGCTATTTTGTTTGCAGGTATTTATTCAACGTTTGTTATAACGGGAAAGTGTAGATGTTTTATACTCGATAGTGAATTTCCAAATAGCTATTTGAGCATCAAGTCCATGTTTTGTTTAGTATAACACCAGTTTGATGATATTCATAAATGCATGCAAATCCATTTAGTTTTTATCAGTCTCAAAAATCTGTTGGAAATGAAACGTCTTGCCTGTGCACTCTTGGTAATACATTTCAGTGATGCTTAAAGATTTTGGAAAAATTCTATATTGAAGAACTGACAGGGTTGAGATCAGTTCTGCAAAGAAACTGGACAAGCAAGGATTATTTTCGTTTCAGCAAAAAAAATTAGAGGACATTTAATGGAGTTGCTCAAATCATGAGAGTAATCGAGAAATTGTTTCTAGTGGAAGGAATGGTAACCAGACAGGCCATAATTTTACCATTATCACCTGAAAAAAGCAGTGCTGCACTGACTCACGATTGTACTGACCACCTAGAGTTTGTGCTGAAATATCTGGATGGGACTTAAACCCATACCTGTAAGAGCTGGGAGCATCAAGGCTAACACCAAAATATCACAGCTACATTCAGACTTATCAAACTGAAGGAGAAGAACTCACTTAAGTGCAAACAGCCTCGCTTGATTTTGTCTTATTCATTTATAGGATGTGAGCTTCAGGAGTAAGACCAGCATTTATTGTTCATTCCTAAATGTTCTTGAGAAGGTGGTATTAAGCTGCCTATCTTTGATACAGTTGACTGGCTGGTTAGGCCATTTCAGAGGACAGCTGAGAGTCAGCCACATTGCTGTGTGTCTGGAGTTGTCTGTAGGTCAGATTAGGTAAGAATACCAGAACTCCTTCACTAAAAAAAACATTAGTGGGTTTTTAATGACCATGCAGTAGTTACATGATTATTACTATTGGTACTAACTTTTAACTCGAGATTTAGTTAATTAATTGTACTTCATTTCCCCAAATGCCAGGCAGGTATTTGAACTCCTGTCTGTAGGTGAAAGTGAGGACTGCAGATGCTGGAGATCAGAATCAACATTAGAGTGGTGCTGGAAAAGCACAGCAGGTCAGGCAGCATCTGTGGAGTAGGAAAATCGACGTTTCAGGCAGGAGCCCTTTATCAGGAATGAAGGCAGAGAGCCTCCGGGGTGGAGAGATAAATGGGAGTGGGGTGGGGCTGGGGAGAAGGTAGCCAAGAGTACAATAGGTGGATAGAGGTGGGGATGAAGGTGACAGATCAGAGAGGAGGGTGGAGCGGACAGGTGGGAAGGAAGATTGGCAGGTAGGATAGGTCATGAGGATGGTGCTGAGCTGGAAGGTTAGAATTGGGGTAAGGTGGGGGGGGGTGGAAATGAGGAAACTGGGGAAATCCACATTGATACCCTGGGATTGAAGGATTCCGAGGCGGAAGATGAGGCATGCGTCCTCCAGGCGTCAGGTAGTGAGGGAGTGGTGATGGAGGAGGCCCAGGACCTGGAGGTCCTCAGCAGATTTGAGGGTGGAGTTGAAGTGTTCGGCCACGGGGCAGTGGGGTTGATTGATTGGTGCTGGTGTCCCAGAGCTGTTCCCTAAAGTTCTCTGCAAGGAAGCGTCCAGTCATGCTGTCTACAGTCAGCTATGCTCAACTGAGGGCCACACTCTCTCAGAAATGCAAAGGACCCCTTCTGTACTATATCCTAAAAAATTCATATGGACCATCTCTGATACCTCCCTCCCCTTTCTGGACCTCTCCATCTCCATCAATGATGACCAATTCAACACTGACATTTTTTTTACAAACCCACCGACTCCCACAGGTACCTGGATTACACCTCTTCCCACCCTACCTCCTGCAGAATGCCATCCCTATTCCCAACTTCTCTGCCTCTGCCGTATCTGCTCCCAGGAGGACCAGTTCCACCACAGAATACACCAGTTGGCCGCCTCCTTTAAAGACTGTAATTTCCCCTTCCATGTGGTTAAAGATGCCCTCCAACGCATCTCATCTATGTCCCGCACTTCTGCCCTCAAACCCCACCCCTCCAACTGCAACAAGGACAGAACCCCCCTGGTCCTCACCTTCCACCCCACCAACTTCCACATAAACCGCATCAACAGCCGATATTTCCACCACCTCCAAACGGACCCCACCATTTGTATATTTCCCTCCCCACACCTATCCGCTTTCCACACAGACCGTTCCCTCGGTGACTACCTGGTCAGGTCCATGCCCCCCAACAAACCACCCTCCCCTCCTGGCACATTCCCCTGCTACCGCAGGAATTGCAAAAGTTGCGTCCACACCTCCCCATCTCACCTCCATCCAAGGCCCAAAGGAGCCTTCCACATCCGTCAAAGTTTCACCTGCACATCCACAAATGTCATTTATTGTATCCGTTGCTCCCGATGCGGTCTCCACTATATTGAGGAGACTGGACGCTTTCTCGCAGAGCGCTTTAGGGAATGTCTCCGGAACACCCACACCAATCAACCCTACCGTCCCGTGGCTGAACATTTCAACTCCACCCCCCACTCTGCCGAGGACATGCACGTCCTGGGCCTCCTCTCATCACCCGACGTCTGGAGGAAGAACGCCTCATCTTCCGCCTCGGAACACTTCAACCCCAGGGCATCAATGTGGACTTCACCAGTTTCCTTATTTTCCCATCCCCCACCTTACCCCAGTTCCAAGCTTCCAGCTCAGCACCATCCTCATGACCTGTCCTACTTGCCAATCTTTCTTCCTATCTGCTCCACCCTCCTCTCCGACCTAACACCTTTATCCCCACCTCCATCCACCTATTGCACTCTTAGCTACCTTCTCCCCACCCCCCTCCCATTTATGTAAACACCCCGGAGGCTCCCAGCCTCATTCCTGATGAACGGCTCCTGCCCAAAACATCACTTTTCCTGGTCCTAAAAGCTGCCTGACCTGCTGTGCTTTTCCAGCATCACTCTAATCTGAACTCCTGTCTGTATCCAGCTGTTATGAATTACTAGTTCAATAGCATAAACTTTATGGTACAACACATGATCTGTTTGCATTAACAAAATAATGATTTAACTAATTATAATCGGCATGGATTTTTGAATGGATAATTGTACTTGACAAATGTATTAGTTTTTTTAGGATGTTACTAACAGCATTGATAAAGGGGAGTTAGTGGATAGAATATATTCAAAATTTTAAAGACTTTTAGTAAAGATTCCCATAGGTTAGCATAACTGAAGTACGTGGAATAAGAGGTAATGTACTGGCACGCATTTAAGGATTGGCCAGTGGGCAAAAACAGTAAGGATAAATGGGTTATTCTCACGTTGCTAGGCTGTGTCTAATGGGATATTGCAAGGATCAGGTACTTGGGGTCCCAGTTGTTCACAGTATGTTTCAGTCATTTGGTTGTGTTGTCCAAGTGTAAAATTTCCCATGTGTTGTGAGGAAGACCCAAGTTAAAGGATTTGGAAAGACTTAGTAAGTGGACATTAACATAGTAGTTGGATTATAATGTGCACAGTTGTGAAGTTATCCACTTTGGTAGGAGGAACAGATGTGCAGAGTATTTATCTTAAATAGTAACCGATTAGAAAGTGTATGTACAAAGGGACCTGAGAGTCCTCACTGAATAATCACTGATGGTTGGCGTGTAGTTCAACAAGCAGTTAGGAAGGTTAATAGAATATTGGCCTTTACTGCTACTTTACTCAAATCCTTTTGCAATAATGTCTTATAGAACTTTGGTTAGACCACACCCACATGCACTCTTAGTGTCCCTTAGGAAGTATATTATTGCATAGATGAAATGCAACAAACATGGAATTCACCAGACATTTTCTTCTAGGATAATGGGACTTCGTTATGGAGAGAGGTTGGGGAAACTGGTAGTCTGAAACAGAAATTGCTGGTGAAACTCAGCTTTCTTCCCAGAGACACTACCAGACCTGCTAATTTTGCCAGTATTTCTATTTTTATGGGGAATCTGGACCACATTTACTGTTTTCATAAAATGAGGGGTGATTGAATTGAAACTTGCAAAATAATTAAAGGAGAAGCAAATTACTACAGATGCTGGAATCTGTACTGAAAACAAAAAATGCAAGGAATCACAGTGGGTCAGGCAGTATCTATGGAGAGAGAACAAGCTAATATTTTCAGTCGAGATGACTCTTCATTTCTGGGTTCTGATGAAGGGTGATCTAGACTCGAAACATTAGCTTGCTCTCTCTCCACAGATACTGTGATTTCCAGCATTTTTTGTTTTCAGTCAAAATAATTTAAAGTGGTGGATGTAGTGAATAGATAAAGGGAAAGTCACATAATTGAGATTAGAAATTCTTTTACTGTGAATGTTTGGGATTCTCTACATCAGAACAGTAGAAGCTCAATCACTAAGTATGTTTAAGTAAGGAATTGACAGATTTCTAAATTCTACTGAATGTTGTCCAGTAAATGCTGTATTTGCATATGGACTGTTTCAGTATTTGAGATCTTGCATCATTTTGTAGAGAACATCCCCACTTCTGATCTAATGATGGAATGATCTATTTTGTAATAACTTCATAGATTCACCAATATTTAATACATTTTCCAGTAATCCATGTTTTTTCTCTTTGTAGAGCTTTGCAGTTTCCACCAGAAGGATGGCTGAGAATGTGTCTCAACAATGGCAGCATCACCTGGCTTACCATCCGCCCGAATGGGAGGGTTGCACTCCGAACATTAGGAGACACAGGCTTCATGCCTCCTGACAAATTAAGTCGCTAGAACAGAACTGCTGCTTATTATTTCAAAATCTTGTGCTTCATTTCACAGTGCAGAATGTTGTCAAATACTTGAAATGATATCAGTTGTCACCATGTCTGTTTACAAGTTGATTTTTATTTTAATAATTTTCTGTACATTTTCTAATCACTCCCCTGAATCCAGGTTGTGTGTGTGTGTGTGTGAGAGAGAGAGATACAATTAATTAATGTTGATTCATTTTAGCTGATAATGGACTTGAATGATGTCTCTGCCTGTGCTACCGTATGTTTCTGTTCACTTTCACTCCCTTACCTCATTGTAACCTTGTTGAGAACTAGTAAACTTAACTTGGAGGGAGATGCAAAGTCTGGTCCGGAGTGTCTTTATCACTGTACCAGTAACTTGCTTTTTAAAAATTTAAATGATTCTCAGCATAGAGGTGTGTTTAGTCTATCAAAGAGTCACTTTTCTCTCACAGATATTGTATGCTTGAGGCAAAGCAGTGCCCCATTATCAATATTAGACCCTATTAGTACACAGTATCTTGCTTTACTGTGGTTAATGAGACGTTATTCTCCTTGGCTCATTGCTAAACCCAGCAGCAGGCCTTCCTTGCCCTGTGCAATGGGGTACATTAGCCAGTACTGCTCAGGTAGGGGGAGAGTAGTTGCTATGAATCTGACCCTCCATCAGTCATTGAGTTGTGATATCCCTGTAGGTGAACAGGCTGTTAAAACCATGAATGAAATAGGATAACTTCCCTCCATTAAAGGAAATAATTTTTTATCTTTATAGTACATTGTGTCAGAACCAATGAATTAATTTTGAAATAGTCACAGCTTTGCTGGGGAGAATAAAAGCTGACTGAAACAAATCATTATACTTGATAATTGGTGATCAAGCTGTAGAATTTGTATCATGTTTTGCATTAAGCAGTTTACTGATTTTTTTTTCCCCAGGCTACATCAATGCAATATTAAATTCATTACAGTGCTCTGCAATAAAGGGTTTTTAAACAAACTGTTGTCTTGTAGCAATAGACATATTATTGTCAAGTACTATGATTGAAAGATCACACCCAGTAACTTTCATCCCCTTGAAACCACATCCATAAAGTTATTAGAATGAGTCCTTTGATAATTATAAGTTAATTTTTCATTTGAGTTCAAAGTAGCTTCTGACCTCTAACAATCTTCCAAGAGTATTATTCACAGAAAATCTTGACCACAATTATTGTAAATTGAGATTACCAGCTAGTCCTACATCACTCTGTGGTACAACTTAACGCATGGTTGTGAAAACTGAAGTCAGTGAAGGGGAACAGCCTGTTATGTAAGTGGTGTTGATTAAGTACTGCAACTACAAGGAGTCATTCTCCATTCAATCTTGAATAAGGCCTCCCATCCCTCATCAACCAGATTCTGATTTTAGCAGTGAAAGGTTTTCAAATCAATTACTCAGAAGACCATAAATTTAACTGGAGTACTGTAAAAAGAGCATGTGCACCTTGTGACAAGCTGCAAGAGAACCCTCCCTCTGATAATTTGCTATTGGTGAGAAAGAGGCTAATTCAACTTACAACACGCTACATGCAGAACAAGCCCCTCTTAAAGCCATAATATGGTGCTAGGACTTCTGAACTAAAGATATGGAAAAGAAAATTTCATCCTCCCAATTAAATTCCAGAAAGTGCAATGTGGATTATACCTGTTAGGAAAAGCCAAAAGTCACCAATCTTACCCAAGGATACAGGAGTAAAGGAAATAGTTTATCTCAGATCTCGTCAAAAATTAGCTTCAACTCTCAAATGTTTGAATACAGCAAACACCTTCATAACCATAATGCAGGATAGAGGTTTTCATTGAGGATTAGCTCACCTTAAACAACCCAAACTGATTATGGTCATCCAACACTTTGCAAAGCCTAGATATGCAAGAGATTAACAATTACAAATACAACCCATTTAAAAATTCTTTAACAGGGCTCTTCTACTTATTGTGGGCAAGTTTTCTTTTGCTAAAAGATTGGATTACAAACTAGTCAACTGTAAAAGTAAAGCAAGTGCCCAGAGAGATGAAGTCCACCATGTGGCCAAAACAGGAACTGAATTAAACTGGGTCATCAACGTGACCTGCATGCCTGTGCTCCCTCCCAATGAGATCATCCCTTCAAGACTGGCACAGAACCTGAGCACTTAATTAAGTTGATGTAATCATTTTGGTTCTTTTTCTAAAGTGAACAAAACCTTATTTTCCAAATTCAATACTGTTTATCTGATGAAGGGGCTACACTCTCCAAAAGCTTGTGATTTCAAATAAACCTGTTGAACTATAACCTGGTATTGTTAGACTTCTGACTCAGTTTTATCTGAAAGTGAGCAACCTAGCTTCATGGTCACTACACCAATGTCTTGCAGTATTTATTGAAACATTGTTCTAGTTAGAAGTTATACCTTTAAAAATCCTACCTCCAATTTCTTAATATACTGTTTTATTGATATCATTTTTCTCACCAACATTCAATAGTAATTCATCATGTAACAGAATTTCTGCTGTTTAGGAATTCTTTGCACAGATCAGCTGAAGATTTATAAACATTAGAAACAGGCAACTTGTCAGCAAAGGTGCTTTCCTTCCCCTCGTTACACATCTTCCATATAATTACAAGTCTCTTTTTAAAAAAAAGCAAAGAAACTCACTGTACAGAAATGTTTATTAAATTACTACCTACACTAAACCAGTTATTAAATTTCAAAGCATGTTACCACAGGGAGGGGAGAATGAACTTCTTGCTCTTCTTCAGCTGTCAAGTACAGCACCTTGAAGCCAATGACAGTGAGAAATTAACCCAGTCACAATAGCATCAATACTACACTTGAACTGAGCAAGTCAGGATACAGATAAACCCACAATATAGAAATTTACAAATCATGTGTTTGATTTAATTTCCTAAGTTTTTGATTACACACAAAACTATTCAATGCAACTCAGTAACTTGCACTTGCATATTGAACACTCATATATTGTTCAATGGCTTTAAAAAAGTGAAACTCCATTATAACAATTAAATGTTTTAATTTTATGCATTTTTCTTTATTCTTTTCTCTAGTCATCATTTCACATTTACACGTAAGAAATGTACCATAAATACATGCTACATCCCAGAGGTGCAGTCTGAAAGGTCAGAGGCAATAAGGTCAGACATTTTCATATATTTAGAGGACCAATCTACTGGCACTTATGGGTGTAGGAGCAACAGTGTAAAACCACTTTATATAAGCACAAAAGTGCTTTCAGGTTAGCATTGTGTCCTAGGTATCTGTGCTGTAACAATGTGGGGGCTGAACAGTAGATGGTCTCCAGAAATTATCCAGTCATCCCATACCTATATGCTGCATTTAATTACATTAAAGGCAACAGTAATACTAGTCCATAGCTCAATTAAAAAGTACTTTTAAAAAGGCACTAAAAAGCTTGCAAAAGTCACAGATGCAATTTTCTTGCAACAATTTTTAATACAATTGACAAACGTACTGAGAATACTTAATGACCAATGCAAACAAGGTGTCAGGGAGACTGATTCATTGCTGTATGTCAGTACCTTATTTTCTCTCTTCAAATGTTTAACATAGATGTTTTCTGCCTTTCTACACATCAGTTATAGAAACTTGCTTTCTGTAGCACATTTCAGTTCCATGCTGTATAATGTTCAGTAACACACCCATAAATGTACATTCCAGCAATAACAAATAAAGCCAGTTTAATTTATTCTTCCTCTGCATGACTTCATTCCACCCCCACCCCCCAAAATAAGTGGAATCTTAGAGAAATTTCATAGAAATTAAATTGAAAAAAAAAACATAACTGCGAGTGTTACGAACATTATCAGCCTGGATCAGGATGCTGTACAATATTCAGAGCTGCCTTGGTCATGAAATCCTCAGAAAAGTTAAATTACTTTTTCTCCCAATCCTATTTTCTGGCAAGTTCAAATAGGGGACACTTTATTACAGCATGGCATAAAAAAGTTGTAATGTATTCATGTTTGGATGAAGAGATGGCAGAAACATCAAGGTTAACATTGATTACAGAGAAATGGCGAACTTGGGATAATACAGGCAATAAGGAAATGCAATGAAAATTGATTTACATCAAAAGAATACATTAACAATGAAACAGCCATTGTACATTTTAGATGTATTTAGGAAACTACATTTCTTTTTTCAAAATATAAAATCAGTTCCTTCTCTAAAATGGGCCAACATATTGTTTTCACAACAACAAATGTTAGAGCTCAGATGATTCAGTTAAGTGCAGAAGTCGCAGCACCTGGATATGGCTGGCATAGGCTGGACTGTATCGCCCTGGGCTTCCAAACTCTGAGTAAGGAGAGCTCCCAAACTTTCCTGGACTGTGGCACAGTGGACTAGATCTCCCATGAATGGAGAAACCAGGGCTGCATGGAGAACTCTGTGCAATGGACTGCATTTTTGGTCTCCCTTTTAGTATAGCAGGGCTTGGCCAACTGCAAGAACAAATAAAATTGTGAAAGCAACTGCATGTCAATTTATTTGATCCACTTGCCAGGTTTTACCTCGAGCTCTGCCATGTACACAACACTTTGCAGAACAAACTCAATAAATATTAGTTCAACATACAAGTATTCATGTCATATAATTTATTACTAAAGAAGTTGACTTTGAGGGTTGCTGGTAAGATATTTTCATCAGAAATGATAATGAGAACTAGAACTGCAAGGTGAAAACTGCCTTTGCCCATATCCCACATACATTAGAGGAAAATGGCATTGATCTGAAAATGGTCCTGAGGTTACTGAGGAGGTCCTCCCACTGCACCAACTATCTCTAGGATAGCAACATGCTATGCAGAAGTAGTAGTTAGCTGAAATAAACTGTTGTCTTCATTGACTTTATTCAAACAGGACAGATCAGGTAGGTCAGGATAAGTAGTTTATATACAGTGATTCAGAGCTGTTACACTGTACTGCTGGGATGAATGGCATGAAGATAAAGAAATCAGAACGGCCAAATCGCAGGGTAAATAATTTTCAAGTGTTGAAGATTAGTTTTGATGAACGTTAATTATATCTTTATGTAAATACTGGTCAAATTGACCACATGTCATTTGCCTTTACATTTTCCACTCCATCTGATTGAAAGACCTCAGGTTTTATTCAGGGCCTCAAGTGCATGACCAGAATTAGAGGGAATAAAAGTTGTTCATGCTCATTAAGAATTCTAAAACACTCAGTACTGTTGGAATTCCTATCCTTTGAAATGCATAAAAGCAGATTATTATGGACCAGGCCAGATCACTCAAAACATTCTTATGCAGGCAGCCAGACCGTAACTTTGTAATTTGTTTCAGTAAGTGTATAGTGAAAATAACCCAGAGTATGTTAGCTAGGCTGACTACCAGGTTTTAAAAATTTATTCAAAAGTATGGAATGAAACACAAAGAACACAATATAGAATACCTGCACAACTCAGTCTATCCAAACTAGACTTAATTATGCTGTTCCGAAAAAAACGTGCAACAGTCCCAATAAACAAACCCCCAAACAAACAGTAAAACTGAAAGAGGCTTACAGATCAAAGTTAGAAGGACAGAAGGAGAGAGCCAATAACTTTACTGTAAAATGGCTCAATGCATATAGAAAATGTTGCACTGTTTTTGTATAATGTTATACAATCTGGAACCAATATTTGCTGTTCATCATAACAGTTCAGCTCCCAGGAGAACATTTATAATAAGCATTAAATGAAATACCATATTTGAATTAGGAACAAACATTGCATCCTAATTTTTTTGCTTAAGAAAGCTGTAATGCTAGTGGCTATACTGGATTACACAGCTCTCTCTGCTGGAGGACCATTAAAACAATGGTGCAAATCTTGCAAACATATAGCCTCACAGAAACATTATATGCTGAAAATAATAGGTTCTAGACCAAATATTTGATATGTTCTAATTAAATCTTCTTGGCAATGCATGGGTTACAATAACTCACATAAAACATGTTTTTCAACACATTCTGTTCAAAACACAAAAGGCTGTTTCCTCTCTTTTAGATAATTTTTTCTCTTATTCTCAGCTGGAAGTGGTGATTACATTGGGAAACAGATGGATAGGTGCCAGCAACACAAGCACAGTGCTCGCCAATCTTTGGCCATCAAGACAGCAGACCTCCGGTCTATGCACAAACATGACCCGATCTTCTTGTTGCCAGTCATTTTATCACAGTGCCCTGCTCAAACACCCACTTGTCTGTCCTCGGCATGCTGCAGTATTCCAGTGTACAAACTGGAGGAACCCCTCCCATGCCCCAGTGGGCGGCACGGTGGCACAGTGGTTAGCACTGCTGCCTCACAGCGCCAGAGACCCGGGTTCAATTCCCGACTCAGGCGACTGACTGTGTGGAGTTTGCACATTCTCCCCGTGTCTGCGTGGGTTTCCTCCGGGTGCTCCGGTTTCCTCCCACAGTCCAAAGATGTGCAGGGTCAGGTGAATTGGCCATACTAAATTGCCCGTAGTGTTAGGTAAGGGGTAAATGTAGGGGTATGGGTGGGTTGCGCTTCGGCGGGTCGGTGTGGACTTGTTGGGCCGAAGGGCCTGTTTCCACACTGTAAGTAATCTAATCTAATCTAATCTAATCTAATCTAATCTAATCTAATCTAATCTAATCTAAACATCTCATCCTCAGACGGGTCACTTTACAGCCTTCTGGACTTAATATTGAGTTCAACACCTTCAAATTGTGACCCAACTCCCATTCCGTCTCTTTCTTTTAGTCTTACTTGTTACATTCTCTGACACTATGTCCGCCCTCCCCTCCCATGCCCCAGTGAGACTATGTTCTCTTTCAGGTCTGGCAGGAGAAACACCATTGTTCTGCCATTCTCACATTCCGATCACTGAATCTGAATGATCAACACTCCACCAGCACTTTATATCCCACCACCACCCCAACACCTGCTCTCCCCTCAACCGGCGCATAAATGCTGCCCTCTCCACACTTCACATCAGCTCTGTTATTGAGACTCAAACCGTTAGCTTGCTCTCTGACTCACTGTGATCTCCAGCATTTGTTGTTTTCAACTTTGACTTCTCTGACCCTGTTTTGGTATTTGGAGACTGACATGATCCTAAGAACTGAGGATGCTGTAACATCTGGTTCACCTGGAAATCACCTCCCCTGCCACAGTGTTTTGTAACACTGCATTCAGGCTTAACCCCTCTCATTTTCTTTAGGTCAGAAGGGTGGCCATGAATACCCACAGGAGCCCCAGTTATGCTGTCTCTTTGTGTGGTCCCTGCTCCAGTCCTATTCCAGGCCTGACCCAACCCACAATTCTTTTTCCGATATATCAGTGATATCATCGGTGCGGTTTCCTTCTCTTGTCTGGAATTGGAAAAGTTTATCGATTTCGCTTCCAATTTCTAGCCCATCCTCATTCTCACCTGGTCCATCTTGGACTCCTCCCTTCCCTTCCTTGACATCTGTGTTCCCATTTCTGAGGATAAAATGGCCATTAATATCCGCTATAAACCCACCGACTCCCACACTTACCTGGATTATACATCCTCGCACCTTGCTTCCTGTAAAGACTCCATTCTAATCTCCCAGTTCCTCCGTCTCCATCACATATGTTCCAGTAAGGCCAAACTTGACGAGAGAATCTCTGAAATGTCCTCCTCCCTCAACTGAGGATTCTCCAGCACCATTGTTGACAAGGCTCTCAATGAGGTCCGAACCATCTTCCGCCCTCACCCTGTCTCTTCCCTCCCACAACAGTGATATGGTTCCCTGGTCCTTGCCTACCATCCCACTAACATCCACATTCAGAAGATCATCAGCCGCTATTTCTGCCACCACCACCAGACACACATTCGCCTCCCCTCCAGGACACCCTGGTTCACTCCTCCTCCTCTCCCAACACTCCCCCACAGCACCTCTCCCTGCAGTCGCCAAAGATGTAACACCTGCTCATTTACCTCTTCCCTCTTCAGTATCCAAGGCCCCATATCTTTACAGGTGAAGCAGCACTTTACCTGAACTTCTCACAATCTAGTCTACTGCATTCACTGCTCAGTGTGGTCTCCTCTACATCGGAGAAATGAAGCATAGACTACAGGTGTTCTGCAAAGCAATCACCCAGTCTGCCCACAGAAATGATCCTGAGCTTCCAGTTGCCTGCTACTTGAACACCACCCTGCATCCTGGCCGACATCTCTGTCTCAGGCTTACTGTAGTGCTCTAGCAAAGGTCAGTGCAAGCTGGAAGAACAAAACCTCATTTTCCACTTGGGAACCCTACAGCCCTGCAGACTCAATATAGAGTTCAATAATTTTCGAGCCTAAACTCGCCCATGTCCTAAGCCCCCAATCCCACACACCTTGCTACCACAAAGTCTGACGGTACACAGCACTTATTGTTAGCCACTAACAGTTTCCATTAATAGCTATTTATTCTCCTAGCCAGATTGTTATCCACTTTTTGACTGTCCAACTGTTCATCTCCCTCTCTCTTTACCCCCTCCCCCAACACTATATCTGCACATAAACTGACATTTTCCTAGCTACCCGTGAGTTCTGACGGTCACTGGGCCCTAAATATTAACTTTGATTTTTCTTCATTGTTGCTGCCAGACCTGCTGAGCTTTTCCTGTAAAAACTCCTGCTTTTGTTTCTGATTTATAGCATCTGCAGTTCTTTCGGCTTTTATCAAGGATTGACCTGTCTGGCGATGCCCACTATTTAAATCACTGTGGTATTTTTAAGTGGCCAGATAGTTGTTAGTACTCAGTCGAGGTTTCACGACAGTCAGTACTGCCTTAGTTTGCAACCCCAAACTTTTTGCAGCCAACCCCATTGGAGGTCTCAACCCACTCTGGGAAACCCTGCTCTGGCACCTTGAACCTAGGCCAATATTGATATGAACTTAGACCATGAGAGTCAACAGATTGTTCGATTCTGGGAAGTCAAGGAGACCCAATTCTGTCTGAATGTCATACAGGCAAAACCTCTCAAATAGACAGTGTTCAAGATCAGGACCTTCCTCCCTTCTGGGCAAAGTGAGTGTCGAATTGGAGGTTTGTTCTGTATGATTTGATACTGAGCCTTTAGAGAGCATCTGATAGTTAGATTTCACATACTTTATAGTTGAATTAGGTAATGCAGTTGGTTTTGGTACTGACCTGTTACCCAGAAATTGAAAATCCAGAAGGTTCCCAAGTTAAGAATTAAAACTGAATTCAATTAATCTGGTCTAGAATGGCAGTAGTAAAAACAAACATGTCTACTAAAGAAACCAAATGAAAAATAAAATTGGTTTACTAATGTCCTGCAGGGTGGGAACATGTCACCATCAGATTTGGTTAGCCCTACCCCCCCCACCTTTTCCAGTTCACATGTTGTGGTTTGCTTCTAATGCCCATTGAAAAAGCCAAAAACTAAAGCCCGGCCATGACTATCTTAGGACAAGTACTGAGTTTCATCAGACTCACTTATTTCGCCAAGAAGAATATGGAAAAAAACGATATTTTAAGAAAAAATATCATAGTTTCTGTACAAATTCAACAACATACACTTTTACAACCTGCTTACCAATGGCATATCATCAGATACAGTATATTAAGGCAGTATCAATATGATACCTTCAGCATTTGTAATTAAAGGACTAAGCCACCATAATCTTTCTCCAACTGAGGGTACAAGGTTTACTTTGTTTTCAAAACTCACCTTTGCATTTCTGACGGGGAGTAGAACTGCATTCTGTTCTTCCACTGACTTAAACATGGGAACATCAGAGGGTCAATATCAACACCATTCAGCGCAGCTAAAACATCACTGTCAAGCTTCGTTGGTCCATCTCTGGAGGGGAACGAGAGAGAACTGTATACACTTCAATGTTAACCAGTAACTTCGATGGCTCCAAGTATTTTAAAAGCATAACACTCCAGGTATTTAAAAACATTCTTTTAGTCTTCTCTTCACCTCACCCTTACTAGAGTAGGCGCTATACACCAAAGAAAAATCATCCTTTGCCTCAATTTAGAGCCCATATTTTATTTCTGAAGTTAAGATACTGAAGTTCTTTGCTTTGAAAGGTGTCATATACAGGCCTGGTATTTGTGTACCTTTATCAGTTTCCTGAAGGAGTAATTGAAGACAAAGCTGAAACCTGGTCTGACATTTCTCCAACCCTGTCCCAGAGAGCTCAAACCAACTGGAAGGACTCAGATCAGTGAACTCATTATCAATCAGGAATGAAGTCTTCATTATGATTGGTTCCAAATGGAGGGAAATGGCTCAGGAAATTTCCTTTTAAATAATTTCTTAGAACGAACTCTGATGGAGGTGGGAGAGATACTAAAAGAGTATTTTGCATCAGTGTTTACTGTAAAAAAAAACAGGATATGCAAGATATAGAACATGGAGAAATAAATAGAGGCATCTTGAAAAATATCCATATTACAGAGGTGGTGGTGCTGGACACACAAAACACAAAGGTGGATAAATCCCTGGGACCTATCAGAAGTACCCTGGAACTCTGTGGAAAGCTAGGGACGTGATTGCTGGGCCCTTTACTGAGGTATTTGTTTCATCGATAGCCACAGGTGAGGTGCTGGAAGACTGGAGGTTGGCTAATGTGATGCCACTATTTAAGGTGGTAAGGAAAAAACAGGGAACTATAGACCAGTGTGCCTGACGTCGATGGTGGGCAAGTTGTTGGAGGGAACCCCGAGAGACAGAATTGACATGTATTTGGGAAGGCAAGGACTGATTATGGACATCTTTGTGCATGGGAAGTCATGTTTCATGAACTTGATTGAGTTTTTTTAAAGATGTAACCTAGAGGATAGACGAGGACAGAGCAGAAGAGACTTCAGTAAGACGTTCAACAAGGTTCCTCATGGTCAGACTGGTTAGCAAGGTTAGATCACATGGAATACAAGGAGAACTGGCCATTTAGATACAGAATTGGCTTGAAGGTAGAAGGCAGACGGTGGTGGTGAAGGGGTGCTTTTCAGACTGGAGGCCTGTGCACAGCAGTGTCCCACAAGGATCGGTGCTGGGTCCACTGCTTTTTGTCACT
Source organism: Chiloscyllium plagiosum (assembly GCF_037043375.1). Lineage (NCBI taxonomy): Eukaryota > Metazoa > Chordata > Chondrichthyes > Orectolobiformes > Hemiscylliidae > Chiloscyllium > Chiloscyllium plagiosum. Next base: position 8,642,480 of record NW_028270162.1, on the reverse strand, counting down.
TATATAAATGATTTAGATGCGAACACAGGAGGTATGGTTAATAAGTTTGCAGGTGACACCAAAATTGGAGGTGTAGTGGACAGTGACAGAGGTTACTGGGCCAAATTGGCCGAGGAGTGGCAGATGGAGCTTAATTTAGATAAATGTGAGGTGCTGTATTTTTGAAAGGCAAATGAGGGCAGGACTTATATACTTAATGGTAAGGTACTGGGAGTGTTGCTGAACAAAGAGACGTTGGACTGCAGGTTCATAGTTCCTTGAAAGTGAAGTCGCAGGTAGATAGGATAGTGAAGGCAGCATTTGGTACGCTTGTCTTTATTGGTCAGTGCACTATGAGATTACTGTGTGCAGTTCTTGTCTCCTTCCTATCGGAAAGATGTTGTGAAACTTGAAAGGGTTCAGAAAAGATTTACAAGGATGTTGCCAGGATTGGAGGATTTGAGCTGTAGGAGAGGCTGAATAAACTGGGGCTATTTTACCTGTCAGAACTGAGGGGTGACCTTATAGAGGTTTATATAATCATGAGAGTCATGGATAGGTCAAATAGAAAAGGTATTTTCCCTGGGGTGGAGGAGTCCAAAGCTGGAGGGCATAGGGTTAAGGTGAGGGGAGGAAAGTTTTAAAAGAGATTTAAGAGGCAACTTTTTCACCCAAAGGGTGGTGCGTGTATGGGACGAGCTGCCAAAGGAAGAGGTGGAGGCTGGCACAATCACAACATTTAAAAGGCACCTAGATGGGTATATGAATAGGAAGGGTTTAGAGGGATATCGGCCAAATGCTGGTAAATGGAACTAGAGTTATTTAGGATACAGAACATTATAGCGCAGTGCAGTCTGGTCAGCATGGACAAGTTGAACCAAAGGTTCGGCTTCTGTGCTGTATATTTCTATGAGTCTACTTATTACTTTGCATAATTTGCATTGAAAACAGGAATTAAAGAGTAACTTTTCCACCCAGAGCAAACTCTCTACTTGAATAAAAGCAAAGGACATTTTTAAAAATGCATGGACGTACAAAGATATCATAATTTACAATCCTGAATTCAAGAACTGGAAAGTGGGATTAGGCTCAAAATAATTTTATTTTGGCCAGCACAGACAGAGTGGGCTAAATCGCCTTATTCTGTGCTGTAAATTTTTCATTTTTTTTTAATGAAACCTAGCCTGGTAAATTTCAGTACTAAAAGCTAGTTCCCTACATTTGAAAGTAGAAAAATAATAAGCAGAAGTATATTTATTCAATATTTAGGCTGGATGGGTTAGTTTTGTTAATGATGTATTTATTTACCCTCTAGCACCTACCCATCATCAATAATCCTAACATTATACATTAATAATCTGGATGAAAAAACTGAAAGTATTGTTGCTAGGTTTGCAGATGATAAGGATAGGTGGAGGGACTGCAAGTGTTGAGGAAGTAGGGAGACTGCAGAAGGACTTGGACAGGCTGGGAGAGTGGGCATAGAAGTGGCAGATGGAACAAACAATGGGGAATGACATTCTGTACACTGGTTGGAAGAATAGAGGCATATATTATTTTCTAAATGAGGAAAGGCTTCGGAATTATGAAGCACATTCTGGCTCAGTCGTCAGTTAGGAAAGTAAATGCAATGTTAACATCAAGAGGGCTTGAATACAAGAGCAGGGATGTACTGCTGATGTTGTACAAGGCCCTGGTCAGACTGCATTTGGAATGTTGAGAGCAATTTTCAGCCCTGTATCTAAGGATGTGCTGGCACTGGAGAGGATTTGGAAGTGGTTTACAAAATTGATTCTGGGGTAACAGACTTGTCATATGAGGAGCGGTAGAAGGCTCTGGGTCTGTACTCAATAGAGTTTAGAAGGATATGGGAAGATCTGATTGAAACTTACAGAATACTGAGTGTGGACATGGAGATGATGTTTCCATTACTGAGAGAGACTAGGACTTAGAGGGCATAGTGTCAGAGTGAAGGGATGACCTTTTAGAATTGAGATAAGGAAGAATTTCTTCAGCCAGATGGTGGTGAATCTGTGGAACTCACTGCTGCAGAGGGCTGTGAAGGCCAAGTCATTGGGTGTATTTAAGACAGAAATAGATAGGTTCTTGGTTAGCAAGGTTATGGAGAGAAGGCAGGAGAATGGGGTTGAGAAATATTATGATGGTTGCATGGTGGAGCAGGTTTGACAAGTCAAGTAGCTTAATTCTGCTCCCAAATCTTATGGTCAAATACGTTATCAGTTCCTTACCCAATCAGAAAGATCCCCTTGGAGGATCCTCTTCTTAAAGACCCTGGAGTGTGCTTGGGAAGAAACTGTTGCTGGTCTTCTGGGGATCTGCCAGTAATGTTCTCCAAATGCATAGTGGTCTGCGAGTCCAGTTTGTCTTGAGATGCACTAGATTCCTGTGTTGAAGGATTTACAGAAAACTCCCTTTCCAAAGTAGGAGAAATCGCTGTCCTACAGGCTTGGCTGCTGCTATGTGCATAGTTCCTCTGATTTTTGAGCTGTAAAGTTGCTACCTTTGATGTGCATAATGACAATAAATCTGAGATTTCACCACTATCTTCTATCACAGACTGCTTCTGGTCAGGAGTGAGTAATGGATTTTCCTTCCTGGTTTCTTTTTCAGTCACTCCCTCACTCTCAATTAGATCACTCTTACTCCACTGCATATCCTGGTCATTCATAGAGCTTTTCTCATGAGCTACCAATCCTGACACATTACTGCCCATCAATTCTCCAGTTACTTCATTCATCTCAGACAGCAAATTTCTCTCTTCATCATCGTAGAGTGAAAGCTTTTCAAATTCAGCCATGAGGTTAGAAACAGGGGAAAGGATATCTTTTGATCCAGACATGGTAAATAAACGAGAAGATTGCCCTCCAGGATTTTCAGTACCAACAGGAGAACAGACTCCATTTAAGTCGGGTGAGATCGCCATGTCAAGTTTACTTAGATGGTTTGTAGAATCAATAATGTCTGTTGAGTGCTGCACAGGAAGTATATGGCATCCATTTCCTTCAATGGTACCAGGGCTAGTTCCAGAACTAACTACTGACATGCTGACTTTTAGTGCAGCATTTTGTCTATTTTTTAATTCTTCTAAACTGAGGTCATCATCCAAAAAAGAACCAGTGATCGAGCTGCAGTACTTATTAGTTTTACCTGTAGGAGGAGAAAAGAATAAATTTTGATTGCAATTTTTCACAAAGAATAAATTTTGATTGCAATTTTTCACAAAGACCTTAAATATCATTCCTCCACAATATTCGCTTTTAAAAATCACAGCAATAAGAATGGGAAACTCTTAACAACATGAAATGATTGAGGTGAATAACTTGGGTATCTTTGGGGGAAGGCAAATAGTTGAGGGAGAAAGGAGCAGAAGAAATGTTGATAGGATGAGACAAGACAAGTGGGAAGAGCTGGTGTGTAGCTGATAAATGATCAGATATTTTGGGCTGGTTTTTATTATATAAATTATAAGGAGTTATGACTAAAGAAGATTAACACTCTTCACCTCAGACTAGGACGAGATTAGAATCTCATCCAATGTTAATGCTCCAACTCCACTGCCAGTATCTGCAAGTCCCTCTGAAAGTTTACAAACAGCTACTGCTGCATAAGAAAAAAATAAATGTTTGCAGCTTGTAGCTGCTGGATTTGTTTCTTTACACTACAGCACAGCAGCTCACTTTTGTTATTTGCTTTAACTATGTATAAATGTTGAAAATTAAAAATTGTATGGATTTGAAAGTAGCAACCTCTGCGTTATTCTTTAACATGGCCAGCAGCTTAGAATCATAGAATCCCTACAGTGAACAAGCTGGTCATTCTGCCCATCGAGTCCACACTAATTCTCTAAACAGCATCCCACCCACACCCACGTCCCTATTCTATTCTTGTAATCCTGCATTTCCAATGGCTAATCCATCTAGCTGACATATCCCTGAACACTCTGGCCAACCTCATGAGGGTGCTACCAAAGTACCACCAACACATCTCCTGCCCCACCAGAAGATAGAACATGCTGGACCACTGCGGCACAACCAAAGAGACCAACTTCTCCATCCCCAGCCCACATTTCAGAAAATCAAATCACAGTGCTGTGTTCCTCCTCCTAGCTTACAAGCAGAAGCTGAAACGGGATGACCCTTTACAAAAAGTAGTACATGCTGACCAGAGGCAGCAGAAGACAGTCTCTGGGACTGCTTGGAATTGATGGACTGGACCATTTTAAAGTACTCAGCAAAAACCCTAGATCAGTACATCACCACTGTCACAGTCTTCATTCGCAAATGAGTAGAGAATTGCATGCCAAAGAAGTCAAACCAAGCAATCCCCAACCAGAAACCTGGGAAGAACCAGGAAATCCACCCCCTACTGAAGACCACGCATGCAGCCTTCAAGTCAGGCCACCCAGACCTATACAAGACGTTCAGATATGACATCTGCAAAACCATCAGGGATGCCAAGAGGCAGTACGAGTCCAAGTTGGAGGGCCAAACCAGCCAAACAGATTTCCGCTGCCTGTGGCAAGGCCTGAACAACATAATGGGATACAAAATGAAGCAGAGCAAGATAGCAGACAAAGACACATCCCTCTCTGCTTTCTATGTTCCGTTCAATAAGAATGCCAGCAGTGTAATGGCACCTGCCCAACAGCCCCAGACGTACCTGTGCCCACTGTCACCGCTGCTGACTGTCTTCCTGGGAGTCAACCCAAGGAAAGCGACAGGCCTGAATGAGCATTCAGATCCTGTGCAAACTAACTGACAGAGGTATTCACTGACATCTTCAACCTCTTCCTCATAAGCACAAGTCGCCACCTGCTTCAAGAAGACCATTACATCCCAGTACCTAAGAAAGCATATACAACGTGCCTTAATGACTATTGCCCAGTGGCTCTGACGTCCATTATCATGAAGTGCTACGAGAAGCTGGTCATGGTCCATATCAACTCTTAGTCTCTCAGCCTGCTCAAATCACCTACAATTTGTCTACCAACCTTACAATAAACTTACCATTTCCCTAGCCCTGAACGCATCCCTAGAACATGCTAGACAACAGGATACCTTCATCAGGCTCCTGTTCATTGAAAGTGGAGCTGTAGTCAACACCATTATCCCCTCCAGACTGATCTCAAAACTCCATGACCAAGGTCTCAGCTCCACCCTCTGCAACTGGATCCTCAACTTTCTAACCCACAGACCGTATTAGGTGAAGCAACACAACTGCATGTCTTCCATGATAACACTCAACACTGGAGTGCCCCCCCAAGGATCGTACTCAGCTCCCTACCTTATACACTGACTGTGTTGCCAAATTCCAAACAAACACCATCTACAAGTTTGCTAACAGCACCTCCATGGTAGGACAGATATCAAACAATGAGTCAGAATACAGAAAGGAGATAGAGGGCTGGTGATGTGGTGCAATGAGAATAACCTCTCTCTCACAACATTGGCAAAACTGAAGAAATGATCACTGACTTCAGAAAGAAAGGAGGAAAACACGGCCCCATCTACATCAACGGAGCCGAGGTTAACAGGGTGGACAGCGTCAGGTTCCTGGGAATGACAACAACCAACCACCTGTCCTGGACTTCCCACACAGATGCGATGGTCAAGAAGGTATAAAAATGCTTCTTCTTCCTCAGGGGGCTCAGGAAATTTGGCATGTCCGTAAGGATCCTCCCCAACTTCTACAGATGCACCACTGACAGCATACTATCAGGGTGCATATTGGTCTGGCATGGCAACCACTCTGCCCAGAATCATAAGAAACTATAGAGGGTGGTGTGCACAGCCAAGACCATCACAGAAGCCAATCTTCCAACCATTGACTCCTTTTACATGGCCTGTTACCACGAAAAGGCTGCCTACATCACCAACAATCCATCGCAACTCCGCAATGCTCTCCTATAACCTCTTCCATCAGGCAGAAAATAGAGGCTTGAACACATGCACTAGCAGGTTCAAGAACAGCTTCTTTCCTGTTATTAGACTGATGAATGGATTCTCTAACTTCAAATAATGCTGATCTTGCTAATGTTGATCTCGCCTAGCATACATACCCTGTGCAACACAACCTGTATGCCTCTACATATTTTTCCTCACCCAATAATCTATGTCCTTGATTACTATGATCTGCCTGCACTGCTCATAGATAAAGCTTTTCACTGTACTTAGGTACACATGACAATAAATAAATTAAATCAATTTAGCTTGGCCAATCCACCTAACCTGCACATTATTGGACTGTGGGAGGAGACTGGAGCACCCGGAGGAAGCCCTTGCAGACACAGAGGGAACGTGCCAACTCCACACAGACAGTTGCCTATGGTTGGAATTGAACATGGGTCCCTGACGCTGTGAGGCAGCAGTGCTAAATGAGCCACTATGCTACTTCTTAAAGAGAATTGAAACAGGAAACCAATTCTTGTTTGGTTTGATGGAATTTGCATTGATAGACCCCGATATAAATGCACAAAAAGCCTGATAAAAATAATGAAATATGCAAATCTCAATTAAATGTTGCTTTTAAACTTTTCATTTGAATGAAGAAAGTTAAAGACCTTACAGAGGTCTCACAATAAATCTTAAATAGCTGGTATAACAGAGGAAAGGTTATTTTCATCTGGCTTATGAGATAATGAGAAGCAGGTTATTATTGGAAGCAATGTTTTCACACAGGAAGCTATAAGAATGACTAATGCAGTCAAGATTACATAATGTAGAATCCTTACAATACAGAAGCAGGCCATTCGGCCCATCAAATCCATATCAACCCTCCGCAGAGATTCCAGCCAGACTCACCTGCCCTACCGCATCCCTGTCATCCTGCATTTCCCATGGCTAACCCACCTAACTTGCACATCCCTGAACACTATGGACGATTTAGCATGGCTAATAGACCTAAATTGCACATCTTTGGACTGTGGGAGGAAACTGGAGCACCCAGAGGAACCCCACACAGACAGTCATCAGAGCCTGGAATTGAACCCAATGCAGTGCTATCCACTGAGTCATCGTGATTGGAAAAGGAAAAATATAAAAGATTAAAGATAGCAAGGTTAGACAAAGTGAGCCAGTACATATAGCTCACCAAGCTATAAGGGTGGTGATGGTGAGGCAGATTTCAGTAAGCAAAACAAACACAAAATGGTCAGTGCATTTCAGCTATATACATTTATTTAATGGTGCAAATATTTGCAATCTTTCCTTTAACTAAGTTTGGAATTCTGCCTTGAAATGCACAACCACCTTACTGCAGCTTCCAGACTGTAACATATGAACAGGAGTAGGCCAACATTTGTGACCAGTATGACTTCAGAGTGACTGCTGAGAACGTTGACTCTCCAGGGAAACAGCACACTCTACCCCAGCTCTTCATTCACTATGCGGTTGGATGCTGCTGTCCCCTGGCTGAGACAGACTCTGTTCAAACAGCTGGTTATTGATTCTGCTTGCTTCCCTCAGTTGGCCTCAAACTGTTATTCACATTATGCAGGTAGGGGAACTGAAATACAGTAGTTTTGCGGTTTCCATGGCGTCTAGTGCAATTAATAAAATCTGGATTCTCAATTAACATCATGCAGCTAATGTACTGGTCTACTCTAATTGGGGGTATATAGTTCATGTGGAAGAACTGGTATTGTGCTATAATTCCCATGATTCTTATTTACTTTTACACTTACCAGTTGGTGGAGGACTTCTGAATTTATTGCAGATATGGATGTCTCCACCTTTCTGTTCAGCTTTTTTACTCAGATAGTCTTCTATTTTTCTAATTGCTTCTGGTGCCGCAAGATCAATAAAACAGCCAAGAAACTCCCAGTACTCAGCCCATGGGTGTCCCATTTCATGAGCCAAATCCCTGAAATGAAAGTTATTACTACATTACACCGTTACTTATTAAAAGCCCACTTGAAAGATTTAAAAGTCTTCTTGGTAAAGCATTTGCTTGTTTTTTCCTCTAGGTGAAATTAATGCAAGCATTACTACCGGCTGAATAAATTATTAAAAAAGTGAAATTCAGAACGCACAAATTATCGGGCAAGAGCCATGTGGCATGGAAACAGATCCTTCTATCCAACTTGCATTGAGCAGACATCCCAATCTGACCTAGTCCCATTTGCCAGCATTTGGCCCACATCCCTATAAACCTTTCTTATTCTATTTCACATCCAAATGCCTTTTAAAAGTTGTAATTGTACCAGTCTTCACCACCAGCTCATTCCATAACTGGACCACCCTCTGCGTGAAAAAGTTACACACCCCTCAGATCCTTTTTCAATCTTTCCTCTTTCACCTCAAACCTATGCCCTCTAGTTTGGACATCCCCACCCATGAGAAAAGACTGAGATGTTCACCCTATCCATGCCCCTCAAGGTTTTATAAACCTCTAAAAGGTCACCCCTCCGTTTCCATTGTTCCAGGGAAAAAAGCCACAGCCTATTCAGCTTCTTCCTATAACTCAAACCCTCCAGTCCCAACAACATCCATGTAAATATTTTCTGCACTCTTTCAAGTTTAACAACATCTTTCCAATAGAGGGGCGACCGGAATCATACACTATATTCTAAAAGTGGTCTCACCAATGTCCTGTACAACTACAACATAACATTCCTATACTCATGTTCTGACCAATGAAGGCAAGCGTGCCAAATGCCTTCTTCACCATCCTGCCTATCTACAATTCCACTACCAAAGAACGATTCACCTATTAAATGAAGTGATTCCTTCTCCTCACTAGGGAGCGCCTAAAAATATCTAAGTGCAATCATGTTAACTATTCAATTTTTAACATGCCTAACAGAAAAGCAAGGCCACTCAGCCCCTCAAACTGTTCCAATGTTTGACATGAGGCAGATCGGATTGTTGCCTCTACTCCACTTTCCTATCTATCCACATGCCTTCTGACAGACTTTTACATCAAGATTCTGCCCAACTCATCGTTAAAAACATTTAATCAATCTGTCTACATTGATGTGGTAAAAACAATGACTGCAGATGCTGGAAACCGGATTCTGGATTAGTGGTGCTGGAAGAGCACAGCAGTTCAGGCAGCATCCAAGGAGCAGCGAAATTGACGTTTCGGGCAAAAGCCCTTCGTCAGGAATGTCTACATTGATGTCAAGGAGAAAACTCCACAGATGAAATATTGCCACATCTCCAACTGAAATGGGAGACCCTTCATTTTTAAATGTGTCTCCTGGTTCTTTTCTCTCTTACAAAGGAGAGAATATCCTCCCAGCATCTACCCTGTTTAGGCTCCTCAGGAGTTTGAAAGTTTCAATAACATAAACTCTTATATTTTTTTAAACTGAGATAGATACCAGTCCAATTTGTCCACCCTTTACCAATTAGACTAGCCTTTCATCCCAGAATTCAGCCATGTCAGCCTTCAAATGCTATTATATCCACTCAAGTGAGGAGATTAAAACTGTACACAGTACTCCAAATGTGGTCTGAACAAAATCCTATGAAACTGTCACCAAACTTCCCTTCTTTAATATTCCATACTTCCAGCAATAAAATGGCAACAGTCTATTTGCCTTCGTCAACACTTGCTTAATCTCTATACTTTTTTTATGATTCATGTAGCAGGACGCACAGATCTTCTGTACCATAAAGGTTTGCAATTTTTCTTCACCAAAATAACATGCTGCTTTTCCTATTCCTCCTGTCAAACTGGACAAGTTCACATTTTCCCACATTATATTCCATCTACCATTTTTTTGCCCACTGCACCTAGCTATATCCCTTTATAGGTTTTATATCCTCCACACAATTTACTTTCCTACTCCTCTTTCATCATCAAATCAAATTTAGCAACTAAAACTTCAGTCTCTTCATCCAAGTTATTTATACAAATTGTAAATAGTTGAGGCCCCTGCATTGATCCCTGTGGCACTCCAGTAGTTACACCTTGCTAATCTTCAAACAACCCATTTATTCCTACCCTTTGCTTCCTATTAGCCAACTAATCCTCTATCCATTACAATGTTATCTCTACACATTCTGCCTAAGTGCATTAATAATTTCTAAGTGCTCCACTACAAACCCCTTAATAATCATTTTCCCTGATGCAAGATGTTAGTCTCAATAACCTCCAGTTAGAATGGTTTATTTCTTTGTTGAATTAACACGTGTATAACTTTATATTCACTGTGACCTTTGAACGGTTTAATAAACTGGACGTTATTATCTAGTTTCTTTCTTTTTCTCTCTGATAGCACAACTCTTAATGGATATTAACAGTGGTTAAGTAATTCAAACAGGAGCTCTCGGTGCACTTTTCAACTGTCAAGGAAACATGACCCATTCAGACCACATCTGGAGTACTGTATACAGTTTTAATCTCCTCACTTGAGTGGATATAATAGTATTTAAAGTGATGCTCACAGATGTGTAAATTCTCACATGAAGTCAATCAGGTAGAGGGCATTGGTGGAAACTATCCCTTACTGACTCAAGAAACACTCAAACGGAGGTCAACTAAGTCAGCATAAGCTGTCAATTAATCATAGGTCCTTCAGAGCTGTAAGCTTGGATACATTAGGTAGACAGCTTGGGAGAATGTCAGCACTTTCAAATTGATACTTAAAATGTTGCTTGAAAATCTCTGCAGTGAAGAGTGATTGTTTTCTATTTAGCAGAGGTATTTATAGCATATATAAATATAAAAGTTTCCAATAAGCCCAGAGGGTGACAGGGTTTCTCTCTCATTAGACACACACAACTGGTGGTAGTTAACAAAGGTCACCACATCTCAGGTGAGGAGCAAAATTGAGAAGGTGGCATCGACTTGGTAATCTCAGCTGATAAAGGAAATGAATCCAAACTGTTGGCATTACTCTTGTTACCAACCAGCCGTCCAAGCAATTGAGCTAACCGACAGCCAATATAGTTAGACTATGTCTGCACAGGATAAACTATTCACGTCCTCATTTTCATATTTAGAAGGAGAGGAAGTTGTAGATTGCGATTTGGTGTCCTTACCTTCCAACTCTCTCATAGCCTCGCTCAGCATCTGCCTTTTTAAATTCATTTGCTCTCTCTCGAGATGGAGTTTTCCATACTCTCCGAAATTCCTCTGCCTGAATTGAAACAAGAAAAGAACGACAACAGTATAAACAAACTGTATCTGTTCTAAGGAAAAAAAAATCATGAAAAACATTGGTGCTATATAAATAGGAACATAAGAACTAAGAGCAGCAGTAGGCCATTTGGCCCTTCAAGCCTGCCCTGCCATTCAATAAGATCATGTCACCTCAGCTCCACTTATCCATCCTCTCACCATAACCCTTTATTCCTTTACTGTTCAAAAAATTCTCTCTCAGCTTTAAAAGTATTTATTGAGGAAGGCTCAACTACTTCACTGGGCAGCGAATTCCGTAGATTCACAACCCTCTGGGTGAAGAAGCTCCTTCTCAATTTAGTCTTAAAACTGCTCCCCATAAAATTTTGCCCTGAAGGAGGGTTACACCTTAAACGTCGACTTCTTCACCTCCTGTTGCTGCCTGGTCCCTTATTTTGAGGCTATGCATTCTTGTCCTAGTTTCACCTGCCAGTGGAAACAGCCTCTCTACTTCTATTCCCTTCATGATTTCATATATTTCTATAAGGTGGCTCAGTGGTTAGCACTGCTTCCTCATAGCATCAGGAGCCCGGGATCAATTCCAGCCTCGGGCGACCTTGTGTGGAGTTTGCTCATTCTCCCCAAATCTGTGTGGGTTTCCTCTGGGAGCTCAGTTTCCTCCCACAATCCAAAGATGTGCAGGTTAGGTGAATTGACCATGTTAACAATATAGTGTCCAGGGATGCGTAGGTTAGGTACATTAATTAGGGGTAAACATAGGATAATAGTGTAGGGGAATGGGTTTGGGTGGGTTACTCTTCAGAGGGTCGGTGTGGACTTGTTGGGCCAAAGGGCCTGTTTCCATACTGTAGAGATTCTATGATTCTATGAAAATGCCCCTCATTCTTCTAAATTCCAATGAACATAATCCCAGTCTACTTAGTCTCTCCTTATAAGCAGATCCCTTCAACTCTGGAATCAACCTAGTGAACCTCCTCTACACTCTTCTAATGCCATACATCCTTTCTCAAGTAAGGAGATCAACCTGCATGCATGCAGTATACCAACTGTGGCCTCACCAGCAACCTATACAGCTGCTACAGCTTTTAAACTCAATCCCTCTATCAATGAATGACAAAATTCCATTTGCCTTCTTAATTACCTGTTGCACCTGCAAACCAACCTTCTGTGATGCATGCACAAGGACACCCAAGTTCCTCTCCATAGCATCATGCTGCAATTTCTTTTTACCATTCAAGTAATAGTCCTTGTTATTGTTTTTCCTACCAAATTGGATGACTTCACATTTATTAACATTGTACTCCAACTGCCAGACCTCTCCCCACTTACTTAAACTATCTGTGTCCCTTTGCAAAGTTTCACAGTCCTCTGCACACTTTGCTCTACCACTTATCTTAGTGTCATCCACAAACTTTGACACTCTACACGTGGTCCCCATCTTCAAATCATCTACGTATGCTTCCTGTTAGCCAATCTTCCATCCATTGCCTGTAACATCGTGCATCTTTATCTTATGCAACAGCTTTTGTGTGGCACCTTCTCAAATACCTTTTGGAAATCTAGATACACCACATCTACATAGACACCCCTGGGTCCCCATGCTTGTAATGTTTTCCAGTAGATTAGTTAGGCATGACCTTCCCTTCATGAGCCCATGCTGCATCTGCCCAATGGGACAATTTCAATATAGATGCCTTGCTATTTCTTCCTTGATAACAGACTCAAGTATTTTCCCCAACTATGGAAGTTAAGCTAACTGGTCCATAATCTTCCCTCTAGGACATTTGTCCCTTACTATTACAGGTAAACCCATCTTTTTTGAACAGATCTTTTCTGCCCCAGAAGAGTTCCCAATGATCCAATAACCTGAACCTTTGAACACTACACCACCTCTACACTACACCACCTCTTCACCCATTCATTTTATTCTTTACCTCATTTGAGCTAAGCACCGGCAGTAAACTACAGATTACTACTCTTGAGGTTCTGATTTTTTAATCTTCTACCTAACTTCTTATATTGACTCTGCAAAGCCTTAATCTTTTCCCTAATTATGCCATACCTACTAATGTGTACAATAACCTCCGGTTTCTCATTTTCCCCTTTAACAAGAGGCTTCAAATGTTTTAATACATTCTTAATCCTGGCACCAGTAAAGCAACATACCACGAGTGGCACTGCTGCTTCAAAGCACCAGGGATCCACTCTAACCATGGGTGAACATCTGTGTGGAGTTCGCACATTCTCCCTGTGTCTGCATGGATTTCCTCTAGGTGCTCAGATTTCCTCCCACAGTCCAAAGATGTGCAGTTTAAGGTAAATTGGCCATGCTAAACTGGGATGTGTAGGTTAGGTGCATTAGTCTGGGGGGAACATAGAGTAATAGGGTAGGGAAATGGGTCTGGGTGGGATACACTTCGGAGTGTTGGTGCGGACTTGTTGGGCCAAGTGGCCTGTTTCCACACTGTAGGATTCCATTCTATCCTAGATTCACATTCACTGCTGCAATATCTCCTGTCTGTGCCCTTGACAGGAGTGTCCCCTATAACAATTACTTTTAAATTTTGTCAAATCCCACCTAACAAAAGATTCATTCTTAGTGCCCAAGATCTGACTGTCTCTTCTATTTTCCTTCAAGAGACTATCCTTTCAACAGTATCCCAAACTGATGAGAGTTGAAAGATATTGCGACTTAGATTATCTTTACTAAGTCACTCACCCACTATATTTATTAATACCAGGTTCCCGTTCATTCATTCATAACCCTTTACTAACCTGCCGTTTACTATAACGCATAGGGGAATGGGTAGGTTGCTTTTTGGAGGGTCGGTGTGGACTTGTTGGGTCGAAGGGCCTGTTTCCACACTGTAGGGAATCTAATCTAATCTAAGTTTCGTTCATTCATTCATAAAACCGCATTTTGTATGATATTGTACTATTACAATGTAGACTAAAATTAAAACACCCCTTTCAACCCAGTCACTTTAAACACTTATCAGGCATATTTCTACATCAAAAGCTACCTCTGCATAGGTGTCAATATTGTAAACAATACCATCCCCATGTAGTGTCCATGAAACATTACAATATTAATCAGTCATTACCAACCATCTCCCGGACCTGAATAGATTACAGAACATCAAACAGTTTCTCCAATTAGTATGCACTTGTTAAATAACTTTTAACCAGTCCATTATCCCTTTAAGAAACTAACTGTCAAAAGAGTGCTTGTATGAAATTGCTTGAATGAATGAAGCTCACACCGACAAATAGTAAACAAATCTCACAAACCAGCTGTAGTAACCTTTATTCTTTTAATAAGTGCAGGTACAATTTCTAACTTATTTCGATCATATAGACTTAGTATTTTTTACTAATGTTTACTATCTTAAAAGACAAAAGACTAACACCTCTCAATTATGCAAGCAGACCAGACAGACACTAAGCACACGTTTTAACCCGGCTCCTGTTTCCTACGACAGAAATCCCTCAAACTTTTATGTACTATAGATAAAACAATGTAACACCATAGTAATGGAATTTTAATATATGTAAGAAATGTGTATAAAAAGGCTAGTATAATTACTGCATTTCAGGATTCTATTGCCACTTTCAACTTGTGCTACTTGCGGTTGCTGAATAAAAAAGGCTATTTTCGCCACTCACTGATTTTGTTCGTTATTTGAACACGATCCCACATTATGTACAGTAGTCAGGAGTGGGGGCGTTCCTCCGCCATTCTTTGATTCCCCATTACTAATTCTCCATCCTCATTTTTCAGCAGTCCCAATGACGACTCTTGCTCCCCTCCCAAACAACTCTGGCCAGTTGCTTGCTCATGTCTTTGCAGTTACTTTTCACTCAATTCTAACACGGTTACATCAGGTTCAAACCCTCTCCCTCTCAAACTATAAGGTGAATTCTATCATGTTGTGGCCCTGGGGTTCCTTCACCTTAAATTTCCTAATCAAGTCTGCCTCATTACACATCACCAAATCCAGAACTGCCTATTCTCTAGCCGTCTCGACCACAAGCTGGTCCCAAAAAATGCATGGTGTCGACATTCCACAAATTCCTTTTCTTTGGCTCTGCTACTAACCTGGCTTTCCCAGTCCACCTGCATATTGATGTCCCCATGATTACTGTAATATTGCCTTCCTTGCATGCCTTTACTATCTCCTGATTTATTTTCATTCCTACATTCTGACTACTGCTAAGTGGCCTGTATATAACTCCCACAGGATCTTTTATCGTTTGCAGTTCCTTAACTCTACCTACACAGATGCTGTATCCTTATATAGATCCTATACAGCTTCTTGCTATTGATTTAATTTCTTACTTACAAGGTAACCCCAACCCTTCTGCCTGTCCTCTCAGTACAACATATATCCTTGGATATTTAGTCCAACCATGTCCCTGATGCCAACTACATTGCAATCACCAATTTCAATCAGTGCTACAAGCTTATTTACCTTGTTTCATCAACTGCACACCCTTCAGAACAACACACTCAGTCCTGTGTTGACTACCCCACCTTTTCAGTGGTGTCCCCTTATGGCTGTACCGGAACTTAGATTCCTAATTCTTTCCATACTCTCTGCCCTACAATGAATGAACCAATAATCAGGATAATATATGCAAGATAATTAACAATGACCAATGAGCACAACAACTGCTTACTTAGTAGATATCTCATGAGTTGCAAGAATAATTTTTACAAAAAAAGATAATTATAGATCTATTTAAGCCCAAGAGTTTGCACATGTTTACAAGACAATTTTAAGGATAATATTCTAACATACATGCACCATCAGAACAGCTACAATATACTTACTCACTTTATTCAATTATCATGTATTTTAATGACAGAGATTCAGTTTTAAAAAGAGGAACTGTTACCTTGGATGAAGGCATGGGTCCTGCAAATGCTCTAACTTCCATAACTGGATCCTTGGGATTCCCAGTGTGCCTGGATAAAGATGTGCAATGCTGCTCAGATGACTGATCAGGTGACCAGGGAGAACCAATTATGGGTGGACAGGAGTTGTCAATATCTCTTAGCAATGGTACATAGTATCGATCTGAAACAGAATATTGTCAGTTCAATTTGAATATCAACTATTTGTACTTATAACCAAAAATCCTACAACAGAACAAGACAACAAGTTATAGAGGTGTAAGAAAACCAATATTAAAGCAAATTAGGAAACAGATTAGAAGTATGTGCATGAATTATGGTCTTGATGTTAACTTCCAAATCATAAAAACCTTTAGGCAGCAATTACATTATGTTATAAAGCTAGTAAGAAAACAGTTCCACATAATGAGAGTTTGATTAGATTAGATTCCCTACAGGCCCTTCAGCCCAACAAGTCAACACAGACCCTCTGAAGAGTAACCCATTCAGACCCATTCTCCTACATTTACCCCTGGCTAATGTACATAATACTGTGGGCAATTTAGCATGGCCAATTCACCTGACCTGCACATCTTTGGATTGTGGGAGGAAACCCAGGCAGACACAGGGAGAATGTGCAAACTCCACATAGTCTCCCAAGGCTGGAATCAAACCTGAGCCCCTGGCGCTGAAAGGCAGCAGTGCTAACCATGCATATTATTATATTATTTTCACAAACTATTCTTGCAAAGCTTAGATGAGTTCAAGGTAGAATGTGCAGAATTAGCACCATCTTCTGGAGATACACCATTACAACTAGGTAATGTACACCATTTGTTGTGAGTTCCTATGCCTGCTGGTCTAACCACAAGATCACAACTATCAGTTATTTGCAATAAGGTACATCCCGTGCATTGCGTCTAGCGAAACAGGGTTTTAGACAAAATTTTTTGTCAATCTTCTGAAAGGGAGGAATTAGAGTAGTAGAAGGACATTCATAGAAGGTAATACGGAACAAGGATTATTTTTTGCCCCATTCTGCTACAAATACTACGTATAAGCAGAAATGGGAGGGACAAAGTACCAACAGAGACTCTCTAAAGATACAAGTTTCTTGGCCTGATCCAATTTTCAGGCCATCAGGCATGATTCTATTGAAGGAAAAATGAACGGAGTAAAATCATAGGCTCGCTCAGTAGCAGACAAGCCACTTCAGTTGTAGGTTGAAAATTATCCCTTTATTTCCCCCTTTCTCTTAGCAAACTTGTGACCAAAACCAAATGAACTACTTAAACACTTTAATACACACTGCAACCTATACAAACACTGCCAAGCTAACAGGGCTAATACACTTGCATGCAGTAAAGATATAAAACGTCATATACATATAAGAGAAGTAAACTTAAATGCTTTCAGAACTTAAGTTAAATAAGTCCAAATTATAATGTGCCTTCCCTGGCTGTCTATTTGCAAATATAGTCAGAAGTATCTACATTTGTGGGCGGCATGGTGGCACAGTGGTTAGCACTGTTGCCTCACAGCGCCAGAGACCCGGGTTCAATTCCTGCCTCAGGCGACTAACTGTGTGGAGTTTGCACGTTCTCCCCGTGTCTGCGTGGGTTTCCTCCGGGTGCTCCGGTTTCCTCCCACACTCCAAAAGATGTGCAGGTCAGGTGAATTGGCTGTGCTAAATTGTCCGTAGTGTTAGGTAAGGGGTAAATGTAGGGGCATGGGTGGGTTACGCTTCAGCGGGTCGGTGTGGACTTGTTGGGCTGAAGGGCCTGTTTCCACACTGTAAGTAATCTAATCTAATCTAATTACTGTTAGAAAACAATATTTTAGTAGTGTCATGGTATGTTGCCATTTTGTGTTGCCATTACTCCTGCTGTACCAATGACGACTGGCCTTGCAAACCTCCCATAACACCTCCAACAATTTTAATGAGCCATTTCCTCATACCAGCCAGACATTTGATCAAAAGGTGTTCAGCAATAGAAAGCCCCTCAAAAGAAACAAACTGTGCACGGGCATAGCATGCATTTTATTAAATCCTTAGTCTTAGAGTGACTGACCTTGTAAAAACTCTCGGATCTTTTCCTTTAGTTCTTCAGATTTATTTTTACTCCTTTCACAGATAACCTGGGGAATGAAAAAAATGCAACCATATTTATTCTGTTCATGAAAGAAACTTTAATTTAACATAAGTTATGGGAAAAAAAAACAGATAATGAAACCTTACCTCCACAGGAGTTTGGCCACACTTGTTCTTTGCAAATTTGCTGATATCAGGATGTGAGCATAACACATTAACCACCTCAGCATGTCCAAACTTACAGGCAAAATGTAATGGGGTGTCAAAACCCTGAAAATAAAGTAATCGATTTTAGAAGGGGCTTTGGTGAATTAAATGTTTTCTAAATATAAAATTTTGAACCAAACATAGCAGACCAATTCGATTTCAGACTCCAAATTACACAGTAAACAAGGATTTATATGAATTCTCCCTTGAAAGATGAATATATGCTCTCCTACACACCCATTAGCTGGAAGGTATTAATCATGCTGACAAAACTGTATTAATAATCCATTCCAAGCTGCAATGGAAACCTAGTCGTACAGCCTCTCAGCTGTTTCAGTCCTTATGACTCCAGTGCTCCAAAGATTATATGAATCCCAAACATGAGCAGAACACAGCGATGTATTTCCAGGTCAGAAAGGAGAGACATGGAAGGGACAATACTTCCAAGAATTTTTTTTTTTGTCTCTCAGTGGTTAAGTACGTGAAGCTGAGGGATTTTATTCAAGATTCCCCACAGTACGGAAACAGGCCATTTGGCCCAACAAGTCCACACCAACCCTCCTAAGAGAAACCCACCCAGACCCATTCCCCTCCCCTATATTTACCCCTGACTAATGCACCTAACACAGTGGGCAATTTAGCATGACCAATTCACTTGACCTGCAGATTTTTGCATTGTGGGAGGAAACCAGAGAACCTGGAGGAAACCCAAGCAGACAAAGGGAGAATGTCTGTGTGGAATCGAACCCGGGTTCCTGGCGCTGTGAGGCAGCAGTGCTAACCACCGAGCCACCATGCTGCCCAGTCGAAGTGAGCCTTGTGTGATAATTACAGTCAATCTCTAGATAATAGATGCATATCGATAGACGAATGTGAAAGGAGAGGACACTGAGTTCAGTAGCAGGGAAACGGCCAAGACAACTTTCCCATCTTAGATATGCTTTGAATGTTGTTGGTAGTACAATACAACTCAATACCCTTAGACTTAAGTTCTTCTACTCTTTATCTCATAGCCTCTATTGGAATGTGTATGTGATGTTGACAATTTTATTATATTAAGGGTACCATGTAAACACAAATTTTAGTAGATAGCATCAAGCTTGATGATACACAAATAGTTCGCTGACAGCCACTGATGTGAACATATTGGCTGTTGTGCAGGCTAACTGCTTGTGAGCATGATGCTGCAATCCTGGGAGGTGGTGTTTCGCTCTAGCATAACTGTTACAATCATGGGAAAATAACTTAAATGTAAATGACCTCCAACTAACTTAGGGATTTAGAAAGACAACCTTTTTTAAAACATTGAAATTTCAACAATATTAGATTTGTGTCATTTAAATGTAGATAGTGATAAAGATTTAGGTAGCTTTTTCCAATAGTTAAAGGGCGATTTTTCATGGAAATTTCAAAATTCAGGGGCAACTAGATAATATCAGAGTATCTGACACAGGAGAAAGTGAGGTCTGCAGATGCTGGAGATCAGAGCTGAAAATGTGTTGCTGGAAAAGCGCAGCAGGTCAGGCAGCATCTGGGGAACAGGAGAATCGACGATTCGGGCATAAGCCATTCTCAGGCTTTGGTGCTGGAGTCTGATTTTCCATCTATAGCAATAACTGGGACATGAAACATAGAAAGAAGCTAAAATGTGATGACGTGACACAAATGAAAATCAAAACTGGAGAACCTCAGCAAGTCTGGCAGCATCTCTGGGGATAGAAACAAATTTAACATTTTGATTTCAACTTGACTCTTCTACAGAGCTGAAGGAGTTGGTAAAATGATAGTTTTTATGCAGTTGACAAAGGGCAATGAGGAGAGAGTGAAACAAACGGTGAGAGCTTACAAAGCAAAAGACAAAAGGAGTGTGCTAATGGGAGTACAGGTAAGATATATTTTATTTATATACATATACACAAAATAGGCATTAATGGTAAGTGCGAAAAGTCCAAAGTAGATCAGCTTTGCCGAGAACATGTACGTTAAAAAAAACTGGTGGGGTATGGGGTGTCAAAATGATGGGGAGTGCCTGCTCTTAACTTCTTAAACTCAATGTTGAGCCCTGAAGGCTTTAAAGTGCTAAGCAGAAAAAGAATACTGTTCTCTCAGCTTTCATTAGGCTTTGCTGCACCTCTGACTATATTATGATGTATTGAAATAGCAAGGTACTGCAAGGTTGAGATTGATCTTAAAGAGAAAGCTGAGGTATTCCTTTAAGTAGTCACCCAGTTTGTGTTTGGTCTTGACAATTTAGAGGAAAGCTCACTGTGAGCAGCAACTACATTGTATTAGATTGAAAGATGTGGAAGTAAACTGCTGCCTCAAGGGTGCTTACAGGATAAGGGAAAGTGTTACACCTTCTGCAAATTGCATGGGAATGTGGTGTGAGGAAATGTTGGAAGGAGAGGACCATGGTGACATGGAGGAATAGTCCTTGTGGAATGCTGACGTGGGAGGGGATGATGTGTTTCGTGGTGGCATCTTGCTAGAGATGGCAGAGGGTAAGCCTTTACAGAGGTTGGCAGGGTGGAAAGTGAAGGGTGAGGAGAACTTTGTTGTTGTTCTGGGATGGAGGGGAAATGATGAGAGTAGAAGTATAAGAAATTGGTTGGACGTGGCTTTCAATTATGGCTGGGGCAATCCACAGTTGAGGAAAAAAGGAAGACATGTCAGAGGCACTCCTATGGAGGACTGCAATATTGGAACAGATGCAATGGAGAGAAGGATGGACATTAGAAGCAAAACTGATTAATTTTCCAATTCCAGTCAAAAAAAAAAGGAAGCAGCACTGATGATATCACTGAGAAATTGCTGAGGGAAGGGCCCACCATTTGAGTAGGATTGCAACAAGGAATGTCCACATAGCCTGCAAAGTGACAGACATAACTTGGACTTGTGTGTACCCCTAATCAGACCTTCCAATTGGAAAGAGTGAAACTTATTTAAAGAGAAACTGCTCCAAAGTGAAAAAGTGAAGAGGAGGGGGGACTCAATACCAGTGAGTTGTTGCAGCTTGTGTTCCTTAACATCTGAATGGAAAAGGGAAATGTTGCTTATTCAGACACCGAATGAGACGAAGAACCAAAATGCAACTGGAGTTTTGAAATAAGATGAGTCGGTGCTTATGGAGTGGGAAAGAGATCAAGTGTGCACATGTGGCAGTACATAGTACGGAGTATGGAATTCGACGTGGCAAAAATAGCTTTCTGAAATTCTCTCTCTCAAGGTAATGGTACAATGGGTTAACGAATAGGCACATAACTGGTAAATGAATAGAACACAAATAAAAGGCTGAGTAGACCACATGCCCTGTAAAGGTTGCTCTGCTATTCAACAAATCATGACTAATCTGTTATTTTAATGCAGATACATGCAAAATACAAATATTTGCAACAAAACAGTGAGCTAAGGAAATTTTGCCTTAAGAGCTGTCTAATAAGAGTGGAAGCCAAAATGATTTTGTAGTTTCATGTTAGATTTTATCAGTATTCTCAGATAGATCACACTGGATGTACAGGAAATGTAGTAAAATGCACAATTCAACAAAAAAAATAAAAACACTACAATCCAACCTGAAATTCAAGCTACATTTTGCCCTGTATAACCAGACCCAAACAGCTGACCATTTGTACTCTTTGTTTTACACAAAATAAAAATCAACATTCTTCATTAACAGCAGCGACAGTTAACTTAGAAACTTTTCTAAACTCACAAGTCACATCAATATTCACTGAAAGTCAAAACAAAATGTAATACCAACCATTTTATCAGGTGTATTGAGATAAAGATCAACTATGTATTTGATTCGTTTTTGCAGCATAACTTCATTATCATCTGGATACATCAGCAGCATAAATTCAGGGTTTTCCAATGTGTCCAATAGAAGTTGGCAAATTTGAGGCTGATTTTCTTTAGCAACAACATGCATGGCATTATATCGACATCCTTCCTGCAGTTTATACACAAAAGGTATTTTATTTCACAGAGGAAACTTTTATTTTCTAATCCACTTCTCCCTTGTTCTGTGCTCAATTCCCTTGCTGAAGCAGTAAAAGGTGATTTTCTTCAAAATTTCAAAAAATACACTGGATAACCGGGTATAGGATGACTGGAGCAGTTCTATTGATACTACTTCATACAAATTTGGTTTTCAACCTACACCGCCCTTCAGAACAAAACCTCATCTTTTTGGTAGTGTCCATGTAATTGCAAACTAGTCAAAAGAAACTGCAGATGCTAGAAATCCAAAACAAAAACAGGAATTGCTGAAGAAACTCAGCAGGTCTGGCAGCATCTATAGAGAGAAAGCAGAGTTAACATTTCTGCTCCAGCGAACCCAAAATGTTATTTCTGCTTTCCCTCACAGATGCTGTCAGACCTGCTGAGTTGCTTCAGCAATTTCTGTTTTTGTATGTAATTACAAACTGGTGTTTGCCCTCTCTTGGAGATAGGTCTCTACAGCCAAATACAAAACCCAAGTGAAATGTCATTGCAATGATGTACAGCCTTCTTATATTGTGTGTAACAGGAACAGGAAATGTCAGTAAGATAGATCGGATTGAAGCCTCACAGATGTGACATAAGCATGTGATATCCAAGACTGTGTACAATAATTCAAAGCCCCTAACAGAAGACATTTGTTCCACTTTTTGTTGTGCACCATGCAATTAAACATTCCATCATGGTCAAGAGTAATGGACCAGTGAGTATTATAGAGGAACCATTGAATGGAATATAGAATCACAAGGGCCAAAGCAAACCAACCCAAGCTTTGACCAGTTCCCAATGAAATATCAACCATAAAATGTCAGTAATACCTACAAAACCAAAGTCAAGTATCTGAGAAACACAGGCAACTTGCATTCTCAATTCCTGACACAGTACAATATCAGAACGGTGCTTTCATTATTCACTGCACAAACCTTTTTCTCTAAGCCTTTCCCAATGTCTAATTCACTTAAGTTCAGAAGTTTTTGTTTATGGGGGTGAAGCTCAGTTCCTAGAGTATCTGAACTAGGAAATTCGACTGTGGTAGTGGTCAATGCTTTAAGATTAAAAAAAAACACAGAATAACCTGCATTAAATCCTCAAACCTGTAGAACTGTAGGGTTATCTCCAGATCCAATTAGGTAACGTGGATTACTCCAAACAAGATCAAGAAAGATGGCCTTGTCTCCTTTTTCAACAGCCTTCCGCAGTTTGGATGTTAAATCCTGAGAGCGTGGGCTTTTGAAACTGTTGGCTCTCTCCCTATTGGTGCTTTCTACTTCCATAGAACTTGCGCCATCTACCGACAATACAAATAAGCAGAATAACCTCAACAAACATACGAATTTAATTGGAGAAAAAAGTACGCAACAAAACTGTTCATAGATTAGTCCATCGTATGCTGAAGCAAAACTCAGCTTTCATTACTGCTTTTTAAAAAATACGAAGTTGATTTATTTGGTCATACTATCTCAGCATTCTTTGGTTAGGTTTTAAGTGATATCGCAATAACTGAGGACAAGGAAAATTCTTAATTTTGATCCTTTGTTTGAACAGTGAATGAAATGGAGAGATTACATTTTTGACCAATCTAAATTTTATGCAATGATCAGCGTGTAGACACTGCAAGAGGAACAGGATCAGGATAATCAAGATATGCAAGAGAAGCAAAAAAAAATAAATAAATTCACCTTTATTTCCCCATTATCAGAATCCAACCTGTCAAAAATTAATTAATACTAACTGGGAACAATCTTTTATCCAAGTAGAGTGCAACTGTTGAACGGTATTTTGATCTCAATATTCATTATCAAAAGGTTTCAGTATGTCGCCCCTCAAGGTGTACTAACCCTCCAGTATTGTGCCCACATGCTCGTTCTACATTTGAGAATCTGGGCGGTAACTGTTGCTGGCTATTTGACCAAGAGTTAATTGAGAATTAGGATAAATCTGCTGCTAGATTTGAAGGGAGGGATTGAATGTGTGAGTATGCATGCAAGAGAAAGTAAGCAAATATTTTAATTGATTTAACACCTTCACATCACACATGTGCAATGTGCAAATCAGATACGTCTAATAATAATGTTTAATGATAGTTTGCTACAGCTTGAGAAGAGAGAGATTGATATTCAAACTAGCATTTACTGAAATACAAATTGCAAACTATATCAGTAACTACCTAAACCAGTATAAAAATCTGAAAAGTTACAAACTTTTAATTTCACTTTTTGCTTTCATTGTGGATTTATGAAGAAAGTTAGGACAGTGGAACTAGTTCCCCAATACAGTATTTATTTCCAGAAAATTATCAAACCAGTTTTGTTAATATGAAAAAAATCAAGAAAATGTTGAAGTCATAGGGATAGCACAAAACTTCCAAAATCCTCAAGAAATTAGTTGACAACAATTTACCTCTATTACACAT
Organism: Chiloscyllium plagiosum; assembly: GCF_037043375.1. Taxonomy (NCBI): domain Eukaryota; kingdom Metazoa; phylum Chordata; class Chondrichthyes; order Orectolobiformes; family Hemiscylliidae; genus Chiloscyllium; species Chiloscyllium plagiosum. The sequence continues at coordinate 8,617,784 of NW_028270162.1, read as the reverse complement.
CACATTGGCTTTCAATGGCGATACACATGCAGCTGACTTGCTCGGTGAGGGGAAGTAGTCATAAATCCCTCTGGCAAATTTTTCTGCATCTTCTCTGTTTGTGAAAGCTTTGAACCGAGACCCTTTCATCAACTTTACAGCTTGAAGAGCTTCCTTCTTATCCACATATACATGTACTTTGTCTGTTTAGGTAGGAAAAAATAACAATTACAAAACAAAGGGACTCACCAAGTGAATGCTCTTGCACAGGAAATACCAGTCACAACAACCAATATTGCCACATCTTTGAAACCATATTTACTACCATTGAGATGAAAGACATTGGATTAGGGAAGCATTTTCCATTTTGGGATTGTTAAGCTATTTATCTTAATAAGTATACTATCATGAAGGCCAATTTAGAAGTAACAATATTTATATGTAGTTATTATTTTGCTTGCACATGACATAATAAATAGCCACCTGCCATTATAGATAACAGTATAGAAAATTTTAAATCCAAAAGGAGGACTTAGTATTCTGACATAAACGAATGGTAGTTAACTGGCCTAAGCTCCCAATCGCCACCTGCTGGCTCCATGGAGAACTTCCAGCATAAGAATCATTCAGCTACCCTGCCGTAACATTAACAAGCTGACCTGAACAAAATCATGACTATGTACCAACTCCTTCCATTTAAGTTTCCAAAATGTTCAACTGATTAAGGGACAGTTCGTTTTGCGCTGTCCCACAAACAGTGGGAATGAAGCACTCAGGATGGATAACATTCAATGCCTTCAATGCTCTGGTTGCTCAGCAAGTGGCAGGAGTTCTAACACAGTAAAGGGTGTAATCTCAAAGTATTCTCCCAATATATAATTTGGAGCTGATCCTCTTTAATGAGGCAAATTTCACAGCCCCACAGGAAATCTATTCTCCTTCACTGACAGGAGTTCTGGGGTTTTGGGGTGTTAATTGCTTGAAGGAAGGGAAAGCCTCCAAACCCTGTTTAGTTATTATCATAAATACATTGCAAACCCAAATTAGCCTTAAAATCAGATTACATATGACCCTGTTATAAATCCACCAGGTTGCAGTTAAAAGAATCGTGGAAAGAAATATCAGAAAACATTATTTTCCCTTCCCTTGCAGAAACATTTCCCTAACTCACCCCCAGCAAAATCAGGGTTAATGTTCCTATCCTCTTGCAATACAAGTTATCATTGCCTCGGGATCCTACCCTTGAAGTCAAGTCAAGCCACACCAATCCTGGTAAGATGAATTTGAAGATTGCATTGCATTTCAAACTATAACTATAACTGTGACACTGTTTCAAAATAAGTTTCTTTAAATCATAATTAATTTCAAAATAACATAACCGTTGAACTCTTTCTCTCAAGAAGGGCACAGGTAACATTCTCCAGTCGAGATCCGATTAGTGCTACATTTCCTTCATCTGCAACCTGATGGCAAACTCTGTTCCCGTGTAGGGATTACACTTTAGCTGGAATTAGTGGGATTTGCTCCTAATGTCATGCCACTCATAATATCCAAGGGTTAAAGTCCTTGGCCACAAAGGTGAAAGGTCCTAAGTTTGATCCAATTTCAGTGCTGACTTATCCAATTTCAGATGGTAGGGCAGCAAGTCACGAAAATTAATCTCAATTTTTCCAATTAAAGAGAAAAGAAATTGGAGCACTAGAGTGCTGTATGGCTCCTCGAGCAGGAGGAAGGTAGAAAGTAGAAATCTCAGGCATCATGTTACTGAGTGGTATAACATGCAAGGTTGGTGCCTGGGATGGAGCACTTCAGCTGTGAAGACAGGCTGGATAAGCTCAGGGAGCTTTCTTTGAAAGAGAGGTTGAGGGGGTGACCTTTATAGAGGTGTATAAGATTTTGAAAGGCAGAGACAGTGAAGAGAAAGCAACAGCTCCCCTTAAAGGGTCAATAACTAGAGGGCATAATTTTAGAGTAAAGGCAGGAGGTTTAGAGGGGATTTGACAAAATATTTTTCACCCAGTGAAAATCCACAGCAGTGAGGGTGTGGATTACACTGCCTGGGATGGTAGGTGAGGCAGAACACTTCACAACCTTTTAAAATAACATGGATGAGTACTTGAAATGTCATGTCATTCAAGGCTATCTGCTTACTGCATTAAAAAAAACAGTAAGCAGGTATTTTTAGTTTAGGTATTTTTAGCAGTCTGAAGGGCCTCTTCTGTACTATATGAATCTATAGATGAAGAGTGATTTTATTGAAGCATACAAGATTCTGAGGCTGTTTGGAAGGGTAGATATTGAGAAAATGCTTCCACCTCAAAATAGAGCACACACTTGCAGAACAAGGGGATGCTTATTTAAAACTGGGGTATGAAGGAATTTATCTCGGAGAGTAGTGAATGTCTGCAATTCTCTACCAAAAAGAGAGCTATTCAAGCTAGATCACAAAGTATTTAAAGAGGAGAAAGATAGATTTTTGAAATATTAGAGAGTTTAGAACTATAATAAGATGGCATGAAAAGAAGGGTTTGATGCATGAGATAAATCTATGATCTTGTTGAATGATGGGGCAGGCTGGAGGGGCTGAATGGCCTACCTCAACTGTGAGGGATTACATTCTTAGTCAATTCTGAAGCCAATTCAGGAGGACAAGTCAATATTTTAAGCCTGTCAAAAGTAAGATTTTGTGACAAACTCAACTACTAAATATAGGACATTACATGAATTTCACATCTATCTGAAATTTATACTTCTGATTACAAAAGCCACTTCAGTAAAACAAAATTAAAGTGACTTTGTTCTGAGGTACTGAAGGTTTAGCTTGACAAATCACAACAAACACCAAGTTATCTGTGGAACAAGTATAACTTCATCTTTTATTGTTTCATTTCCACAGTAAATGCTTTGAGTATATTAACATAAAAGCAAAGCTAAGGAATTATCAGCATAAGTGTCAAAGCTAAAATGAATAAATACTGCACAGCCAATTCTGTGCTACCAACTCATTGAAATTAATCTCACCAGAGGACAGCGTGTTGGTTCTGACAAGATCCATGTTACACATTTTGTCAGATAGGATATGTTGATGTTTACTTCCCCCACTACTTCCTTGCCTATCACACTCTTCCAGAGATTCCAGTCCTTTCTGCCAGTCTGAGGAGGATCAGTTTCTCACTTGCTGGGGCGTAGGCTAGGATTGCTCAAGGAAGGTATAAAATCACAATGTGATCTTGTCTGTTGCAAGTGTAGGAATATAGGCCTTCATAACAATGATATATAATTTCTTGTTAAGGTAAACAGGGTAATCATGAGGTGCTTGTTTATCCCATAGGGGGTGCTGCTCAGGCACCATACAGGCATATGTTTGATGGCAAAGGTCACTTTATTGGAAGTGTCAATCCTCTTCTGGAAGATCCTTCTAGACAGAAGGATATACACCTATTACCTTGGTTCCTTCAGTTGGCCTCCTAACTGCACATCACTTTTCAATTAGGGCAGTCAGCTCTATGCCGCTACACCATTGTTCCTGAGCTATGAGGCATTCAGATCTGTCACAGCGGGAGATGTTTCAGAATTTTGACACCCCATGCCAAACTTCAATTTGACAAGGGGAATACACCTACATATGACTTTTTTAAAAACGTCAGCTAGCCATAGCACTCCAACTATGATATGGTCGCAGAAGAGTACAGCCTTAGTCCAATAACAAAGAGAATAAAAAGACAATTATGAGGCATTAGCACAGTATGTGCATCATCATACATAGCTGCATCTATGAAAAATCATCAGGAATGGGCAAAAACTAATGTAACAGTTTAATCACGAGCCAGATACAAGCTCAGAAGGAGACCAAAGTCTCTTAAACAGGGCTGTGAGGAGGATGGGGCAATAGACCACCATCACTTTAAAATATCGCAGGATATCAATGAGACAGAGACAAAGGTATCCTTTCTAAATAGTCAAAGACTGGACATATACTGTAAGGTTTATGTCAGGATCCCTCAGATATCCTAACACAATGTTTAGATGGGATTTGGCCAGGAACTTTAAACTTCCAATGGGCAATTATCCTGTGTCTAGAACCCTCGCAAAGAAAAGCTATTCTACTCTGAATTAGAGTCAGTGACTTGCTTGTTTGGATAGTTGCTCAGCTCTGAAAGTGAAAGTTACTGCAGTGACCTCAGCCAATACAGGATTTGAACACTGCATCATAAACCAGCTGTCCAGGCAACTGAGTTATCAAACCCTCTAACTTCTGTATAACTATAAAATCAACTTCTCTTCCATCATTCTGTTATCCTTCCATCACCTCACCCACTTCCTTTCAATCATCACATGGTCTGAACCAACCACCTCCACCCAACCAAACTAATCCTTGCCCCACCAAGTGACCACCCTTCAAACTATTTCTATGGGTGAGGCCAGAACACTCAAAATATTCTTAAGCAGGCAGCCCTGACCATAACTTTGTGATTTGTTTCAGTAAGGGCACAGTTTAGCGAGATTGACTACCAGGTTGAAAACAAACAAAAAATGTATTCACAAAATTACACAATGAAACATGAAGAATAGAATAAAGAACTCAGTCTATCCAAACTGGACTTAAGCATGTTGTTGGGAGAAAGTGAGGACTGCAGATCAGAGCTGAAAATGTGTTGCTGGAACAGCGCAGCAGGAAAGGCAGCCTCCAAGGAGCAGGAGAATCGACGTTTCGGGCTTAAGCCCTTCTTCAGGAATGAGGAAAGTGTGCCAAGCAGGCTAAGATAAAAGGTAGGGAGGAGGGACTTGGGGGAGGGGCATTGGAAATGCAATAGGTGGAAGGAGGTTAAGGTGAGGGTGATAGGCCGGAATGGGGATGGGGCGGTGTTTTAAAAAATTCTCAAGGTCAGGTTCGTAGGAGAGTAGTCTGACACAGAACAAACGACCAAGAGGCGAGTCTGCTAGAATATGGGCATTTTATTCCCCGCAGCGTCGCCACAACGGGTCTGGCTTATACTCACTCTACATGTTACCGGAACTGGGAGCCGTCAGTTCTTGTAGAGCGGTTGCCAACAACCCACGCTCGGCGGTTAAACGTAACCCCGGAGCAGACTCCCGGGTCTGGCTTATACTCACTCTACATGTTACCGGAACTGGGAGCCGTCAGTTCTCGTAGAGCGGTTGCCAACAACCCACGCTCGGCGGTTAAACGTAACCCCGGAGCAGACTCACCGAACTGGAGACTTTTCCAGCTGATATACTCTTTTCCAGATATAAACATTCATGTGAACAGCAGAGCAAGGCTAAAAAACACATTCCATTCTGGTTACATACAGATAAGAAGATTCACACGGGGAGGTGTGTAATAAGATTCACACGGGACTAAGCAACACCTCCATTCCGGTTAGATTCACACATGTATTGGGACATAATTTTTAACCGTTTCACCACATTCCACTGCTTGGAATTTTACACCACAGGCGGAGAGGTCAGGAAGAAGATTGCAGGTTAGGAAGGTGGTGCTGAGTTCGAGGGTTGGGACTGAGACAAAGTGGGGGGAGGGAAAATGAGGAAACTGGAGAAATCTGAGTTCATCCCTTCTGGTTGGGAGGGTTCCTAGGCAGAGGAGGAACCCTCCAACCACAAGGGATGAACTCAGATTTCTCCAGTTTCCTCATTTCCCCTCCCCCCACCTTGTCTCAGTCCCAACCCTCGAACTCAGCACCACCTTCCTAACCTGCAATCTTCTTCCTGACCTCTCCGCCCCCACCCCCACCCCCACTCTGGCCTATCACCCTCACCTTAACCTCCTTCCACCTATCGCATTTCCAACGCCCCTCCCCAAAGTCCCTCCTCCCTACCTTTTATCTTAGCCTGCTTGGCACACTTTCCTCATTCCTGAAGAAGGGCTCATGCCCGAAACGTCAATTCTCCTCCTCCTTGGATGCTGCCCGACCTGCTGCGCTTTTTAAGCATGCTGTTCCAAATATACACAACAGTCCCAATAAGCAAACCCCCTTTAAAACACAGTACAAAAAAGGATCAGATGTTTACAGGTTGAATTACAAAGCTGAATGAGAGAGTGTTTGTTTCCACAGAGCTCACTGTTCAACTCCCAACCAGTTCTGGACTCAACTAAACTGCTCAGCTAGAGAGCTGAAAGGGGGGGGGGGGGGTGGTCATTCTACAGGTCACTTCTAAAACATTACCACTTTGGCCTGAAGTCTCATCTGTTTACATATAAACAAAAGGTCTCTCAAAATCCTTTTCATCTCTGTACCAAACCAAACTGATCAGAGCCCGGCCTAGTTTATTACCCCTCTGAAAAAAATCAAGGACAGAGACTCCTTGTGCCAAGGAACAGCTTTTAGGAAAAAAAAAGGACTAGCTTTGTGACACTATGCTACTCCCTGACTCACAACCACCCACCAGGCTATCTGCTTCCTGTCACTGCGTAGCTTCTCAAATACGATTCAGACAAACTATTTACTTACCAGAATACTGCAGCTAGTATTGTAAAAAGAGAGTGTGTGGCATCTACAGAGAGCCTCTGTAGGGATTCCTTTACTGGGCAAGTTTGGTAGGAACCTCCACTGTCAGATCGGCCCAAAAGAAAATCTAGAGGTATGCAACTACATAACTTTTTATCTGACCTGGATTAGAATGAAGGATTCCAAGAAAAGTTGAACCAGAATTTATGCCATATGATAGAACAAGTGTAGTCCAAAACAGAAAACGTCTTCTTGATAGCCAGTAAAATGCAGGAATTTGAAGTTAGACTTGAGATTTTAAAAAATCCTTGGCTGTAACCTTTCCAGATCTTTAACAAAACTAATATGGTAAGTTGGGGATGGGTTTTGAACCGTCAGTGTGAACAATTAACTTCAAGTTCAAAAAGCTATTTAGCACCTAAAAAACAACAAATGCCTTGGAGGACATAGATGTGAACTCCTGAAACATGGCAGAACAATCTCATATCTCTGCAGAGAGATCGGAGGTGTCCCAGTACATGGATCATGAAGTTTGTATGCAGGTACAGCAAGTAATTAGGAAGGCAAATGCAATGTAGTTGTTTATTGAAAGGGAAACGGAATATAAAAGTAGGGAATTGTTATAACATTATAGGGCTTAGGTGAGACCACATTTGCAATACTGTATACAGTTTTGGTCTCCTTATTCAAAGAAAAAAAACTATAACGGCTTTAGAAACAGTTCAGAGAAGGTTCAATCATGGGATGAAGGGCTTACCTTATGAAGAAAAGTGAAGCAGGTCATGCCTTTATCTATTGGTGCTAAGACGAATTAGAGATGACCATACTGACATGTAGAAGATCCTTGTGCAGTAATTGGACAGGGTGGATATGGGAAACATTTTTCCTCTTTTCTAGTTGTGTTTAAGAATAAGACATCCTCAAGTCAGAAATGAGATTCTTTTTATTCCTTGAGGGTTTTTGATAGTGTTGAATTCTCTTCCCAGAATGCAGCAGAGGTAAGGTCTTTAAATTTATCCAATGCTGAGTTTGATTTTTGATAGACAAAGAAGCCAACGGTTGAATTGCAGACAATGAAGGGGAAATGAAATAACTAGATCAGTTATGATCTTAATTAATGGTGGAGCAGGCTCAGAGGAACAAATCTTTGAGGAGAAAGTGAGGTCTGCAGATGCTGGAGATCAGAGCTGAAAATGTGTTGCTGGAAAAGCGCAGCAGGTCAGGCAGCATTCAGGGAACAGGAGAATCGACGTTTCGGGCATAAGCCCTTCTTCAGGAATGAGGAGGGTGTGCCAAGCAGGCTAAGGGAGGAGGGACTTGGGGGAGGGGCGTCGGAAATGTGATAGGTGGAAAGAGGTCAAGGTGAGGGTGATAGGTCAGACTGGGGTGGGGGCGGAGAGGTCAGGAAGAAGATTGCAGGTTAGGAAGGCGGTGCTGAATTCGATGGATTTGACTGAGACAAGGTGGGGGGAGGGGAAATGAGGAAACTGGTGAAATCCGAGTTCATCCCTTGTGGTTGGAGGGTTCCTAGGAAGATGAGGCGCTCTTCCTCCAACCGTCGTGTTGTTGTGGTCTGGCGATGGAGGAGTCCAAAGACCTGCATATCCTTGGTGGAGTGGGAGGGGGAGTTGAAGTGTTGAGCTACAGGGTGGTTGGGTTGATTGGTCCGGGTGTCCCAGAGGTGTTCTCTGAAACGCTCCGCAAGTAGGACAAATGACCTATCCCCCATGGTCCTTTGAGATACATCATGAACATGATTTCACTGCCTGACAATTCAAGAAAACCACAAGAAATAGCACTAACCCATGTGTTTCATCTTCTTTAATCTCACAAAAGCCTTTGATTTTGACCTATTGAGTAACCTCCTCAAATTTGATCAACATCAAAATTTATCACCCTCCACCCACTCTATAATATGATGCAATGCGTGACCATCATTAATGGAGCCATCACAGATGTTATCTTGGCAAAAAAACCCTAGTTAAACAAGATTGTGTCCCTGTATCAACTCTCTTCATTTACTTCCCTACAATGCTGTGCATCACCTCCAGCAAATTACATATAGGTATGGAGATAAATCGACAGAACAGACAGGAAAGTATTCAGCCTACATCACCTTCAATCCAAAACCCTCCAACTGTGCCTTCTGTCATGGAGTTTCAGTTCACAGTTATTATTTGTGCAATCACTCAAACTGAGCTCCACATCATTATTGATTCCTTTTTTGAAATATTTGAGAAAATAGGCCTTTTGCTAAATACTTAGAAAACCAAGTTCTATTTCCACCCAGGTTTCACAGCAAAATGTCTTGTCCCATCAATTAACATCAACAGTGAGCTCCTGGAAAATGTTGACTATTTCCATATACAGAGTCTCCTTTTGATGAAGACAGACATAGATGATGAAATTCATCAGCTGTGACATTCACCAATGTAACATTTCAGACTTCAGTTGACTGAGAAACCTGAGAATATGAAAATTAGGATCTCAAACCAAGGCAAAAATCACATTTAGTGTGCAGCACATGGGCTCTTTGTAAAATACAGCAATACCAAAGCACTGGACAAGTACCACAGGCCTTCACAAAAACCTCCAAATCCAGAAGCAAAAATGGCAGTCCAAAGCCAGAAACTCTCCTATGCAAACACTGAGGTGACAGTCACTAAAAAAGACAGCTCGCTGGACATGACATCACTCACAAGCCAACACTAGACCTCTGATGCACCTCTCATAAGAGACTCCCTTGATAGGAGCTGAAATGCTTTAGAAATGTCCTCAAAGTCTCCCTGAAGATCTCAAAAATAACCAGGAACTCAATTTCCTGGCTTGTGACCTACCAAAGCAGAGAAGACTCAATAGAGAAAACACTGAATACACTGAAAGACTTTGTCACAGAACATGCAGAGGGGAAGTCACGGTATCCAAGAGTGTGCAATTCATCTACCCAATCCTTTATAACACATCTGTCCTGCGTGGAACAATTCTGCAGGTCACACATCAGATTTATAAGTCATTTCAGAATCTACTGAATCAGAACAGAAACACATCACTCCAAATTCTGAGGGACTGCTTAAGGGGAGAAATTTAGAGGGTAGAAGTCTCTGCTCCATTATTTGCAACTGCAATTTAAGTTCACAGAGGGAATAAATGTTATAACCCACGAGATCACCCAGTTCCTTCCTTCCGCCTTGCTCCATTGTTGGATGCATGTAGTCTTCAAGGGATAGACTGTCAATCATGATAGGAATGTTATGACACTTCAAAGCTGACCTTTAAGGTTCCACTGGAAGGATGATCAATGATGAAGTAATTCAGGTAAGGTTAGTCCTGACATAACTACAATGTTTATGTACTTACAATATTTAAGAGACTCACCATTCCTGGACAATATGTCATCCCAGACTGGACAAACCCCATAATAAAGTGAAGGGGAGGCAGCTGACCCTCCCAACATCTGTTCAGCACTATTCTGTAAATCACTCACATCTACATCTTTTGATAATGATGCCTCATCTGGAGGATTCGGTCCCACATTATATCCAAAATGTCCAACGTTGTCGGCACTGACAACTCTTGATGGATGGGACTGGTCAGAATATGGGGCAGAACTGCAGTCAGACACACCCGAGGAGTGGCTACGCAAAGTTTTGTCATCGTCAGGTTTGATTGAATAATCGATTAATTCAGGCTGCCTAACTGCTTCTCCTCCTCCCTGGTGCTCCAACAAAGCCTGGGCTAATTTCTTCTCAAAAATGGAACGGGTGGTCAAAGTTATGGGTCCATAGTTCAATCCAGCATTGAGAATTTCTTGTCTGAGTTCAGCAGGGGTAAGTTGCTTCAATCGCATCAAAATAGAATCCATGCTGTCTTTATCTGTGGAGAAAAAAGGAATAAAATCTATAAAGAAATACTAAATATTGCTAATTAACTGACAAAGTTACCATTAATCTTTAACCTGTCAACATTTAATTTGTTTTAGATTTGAACATAACCTTGCAACTTTTGAGCATTGTAGTGATTTTCTTAGCAAAAAAAACTTCACGTAACAGGACAGTATTTCAGTTAATTTAGCTGCCATCCAATGTAGCACAATTCAAGACTAAGATTCACAGATTATTTCATAGAAGTTGAATAAAATTAGACTGCAAATTTTTCCATTCCTTTTCTCACCCAGTCTTCCATTAAAACATATTAGCCAGATTGTTATTCAGCCCATTAGTAAACATAATAAACAAAAGTAATTTAGTTACAAAAGTAATTTACTATGGATACTGAAAAATTGAAATTAGAACTAAAAATGCAGGAAATACTCAGCAGGTCAGAAAGCAGCTGGAGATAGAAATAAACTGTTGCAGCTCTTTTGCTGACCTCAGAATGACCTTTTGTCAGTGAACAAGCCTGTTTAAATCTCGGGGATTGCTAACTGCTGTTTTATCACCAACGTTGACACCATGACACAACAAACCTCATCAGATTGCCTCGGATCATAAGGAGATAAACTGTTAATGGATAGAAAACAAGAGGGTTATTGGATGTTCCGGGGTTTAGGTGTTTCAAGGGAGGTAAAAGAGGTGGGGGATTGGCATTGCTAATCAGAGATAGTCAGCTGCAGAAAGGAAGGTCATTGAGGAGGGTTTGTCTACTGTCAGTATGGATGGAAGTCAGAAACTGTCGAAAAGTGCAGCACTAGAAAAGCACAGCAGGTCAAGCAGCATCCAAGGAGCAGGACAGTCGATGTTTCAGGCATAAGCCCTTCATCAGGGAATCAGAAACAGGAAAGGAGCAGTCATTTTACTGGAAGTTTTCGAGAGTCCCTCCCAATAGCAACAGAGATATGGAGGAGCTGATTGGCGGGCAGATTTTGGAAAGGTGCTGAAATAATAGGGTTGTCATGGGTGACTTCAACTTTCCCAATATTGATTGGAATCACCTTAGTGCAAATAGCTTGGATGCAGCATATTTTGTCAGGTATCCAGTAAGGATTACTGACTCAATATGTAGATAGGCCGATCAGAGGGGAGGTCAGACTGGATTTGGTGCTTGGCAACAAACCAGGTCAGGTGTCAGGTCTCTCAGTGGGACAGCATTTAGGTAATAATGATCACAACTCCCTGTACTTTACTATAGTCATTGAAAGGGATAGGTGCAGATTGTATGGGAAAGTATTTAACTGGGAGAGGAGGAATTGCAATGCTATTAGGCAGGAACTGTGGAGCATAGATTGGGAAGTTATTCTCAGGGAAATGCACGACGGAAACATTGAGGTTGTTTAGGTGCACTTGCGGCGAATGTTGGATAGGTTCATTCCACTGAGGCAAGGAAGGGATGGTAGGGTGAAGGAATCTTGGATGACAAGAGATGTGGAACATCTAGTCAAGAGGAAGAAGGAAGCGTACTTAAGGTCAAGGAAACAAGGATCAGTCCTGGCTCTAGGGGGTTACAAGGTAGCCAGGAAGGAACTGAAGAGTGGACTGAGGAGAGCTAGAAGGGGGCACGAAAAGCCATGGCGAGTAGGATTAAGGAAAACCCTAAGGCATTCTACACGTATGCGAGGAACAAGAAGATAGCCAGAATGAGGGTAGGGCTTTCGAGCGATAGTGGAGGGAATTTATGCCTGCAGTCAGAGGAAGTCCTGAATGATTACTTTGCTTCAGTATTCACTAGTAAGAGGGACCTTGTTGTTTGTGAGGACAGCGTGAAACAGAGTTGATATGCTCGAACAGGTTGATGTTGAGGAGGAGGATGTGCTGGAAATTTCGAAAAACAGGACGACAGATAAAATTCCCTGGGCCAGACAGGATATACCCACGTTTACTACAGGAAGTGAGGGAAGAGATTGCTGTATGTTTGGCGATGATCTTTGCATCCTCACTGTCTACTGGAGTAGTACCAGATGATTGGAGGGTCGGAAATGTTAAACTCTTGCTCAAGAAAGAGAATAAGGATAACCCTGGGAATTAACGACCAGTCAGTCTTAAGTCAGTGGCAGGCAAATTACGAAGAGAATTCTGAGAGACAGGATTTATGATTATTTGGAAAAGCATAGTTTGATTAGAGATAGTCAGCATGACTTTGAGAGGAGCTGGTCATGCTTCACAAGCCTTACTGAATTCTTTGAGGATTTGACAAAACACATTGACGAAGGTACAGAAGTGCATGTGGTGTATATGGATTTTTAGCAAAGCGTTTGGTAAGGTTCCCTATGGTAATTCATTCAGAACGAAAGGAGGCATGGGATACAGGGAAATTTGGCTGTCTAGATGCCGTATTAGCTAGCCCATAGAAGACACAGGGTGGTAGTCGATGGAAAGTATTCAACCTGGAGCTCGGTGACCAGTGGTGTTCCGCAGGGATCTGTGCTCTTTGTAATTTTTATAAATGCCTTGGATGAGGAAGTGGAAGGATGAGTTAGTAAGTTTGCCAATGACACACAGGTTGGAGGAGTAGTGGATAGTGTGGGGGGCTGTTGTCGGCTGCAAAGGAATATTGACAGGATGCAGAGCTGGGCTGAGAAGTGGGAGATGGAATTCAACCTGGAAAAGTGTGAAGTGATTTATTTTGGAAGGTCGAATTTGATCGCAGATTACAAGTTTAAAGGCAGGATTCTTGGCAGTGTGGAGGAACAGAGGAATCTTGGGGTCAAAGTCCATAGATCCCTCAAAATTGCCACCCAAGTTGATAGGGTTGTTAAGAAGGTGTATGGTGTGTTGGCTTGTGTTAGCAGAGGGATTGAGTTTAAGAGCTGAGAGGTTATGCTGCAGCATTATAGAGGCCTGGTTAGACCATACTTGGAATATTATGTCCAGTTCTGGTCGCCTCATTATGGGAAGGATGTGGAAGCTTTAGAGAGGGTACAGTGGAGATTTACCAGGATGCTGCATGGACTTGAGGGCATGTCTTATGTAGAAAGGTTGAGGTAGCTAGCAGCTTTCCTCATCAAAGTGAAGAAGGATGAGAGAGGACTTGATAGGGGTGTATAACATGATGGGAGGCATAGATAGAGTGGATAGCCAGAGACTTTTTCCCAGGGCAGAAATGGCTGTCATGAGGGGGCATAATTTTAAGCTGACTGCAGGAAGGTTGGGGAGATGTCAGAGGTAGGTTCTTCACATAGAGTGTGGTTGGTGCATGGAATGCACTGCCAGCAATGGTAGCAGAGTCAAATACATTAGGGACATTTAAATGACTCTTGGATAGGCATATGGAAGATAGTAAAATGAAGGGTATGTAGGTTAGTTTGATCTTAGAGTAGAATAAAAGGTCAGTACAACATTGAGGGCAGAAGGGCCTGTACTGTTCTATGAATTGGGCCCTCCTAATATACAATCTGTCACGTCTGAATGCTGAAACAAAACAGATAAAAAGACTTGTAAATTAAAGTTAGTAAGTACCTTAGGAGACCTTTAGTTTAAATTCTCTGAACAGGTTGAAGAGAAAATATCCACCCTGAGGAACTCCTGCAGACATATCCTGGAGCCGAAATAACTGACTTTCAAGAATCATAACCATCTTCTTTTTGCCAGGTATAACTCCAATCAGCAGAGTGTTTCCTCCCATTGGCATTAGCAAAACTAGAGTCAAACTTGTTCAAATGCTGTCTTGATGTCAAGGGCAGTCATTCTCACCTCAGTGGAATTCAGTATTTTTGTCCATAGTTGAACCAAGCCTCCAATGAGGTTAGGAATTAAGTGATCCAACTGGAAACCCAACTCAACTAGACAGACGCTTTACTCAACTAAGCCATGGCATCACTCCAAACTGAATGCCTAAGATTTAATCTGATCAATCTTTCTTATTGATTACTATAGCAAGAATCCTGGGTTGATCAGAAGAGATTATAGATCAACAATTGAAGTTGCAGGAATGTTCAAGCAGTCCACCAAATGAACCCAGAGATTGAAAGATTTCCTGAAACCTTCTTATAGCAGTATATGTGAGCAGTTTTCAAAAATAATTAAGCTTCTCGTTAACTTTGCAAGTTAGTATTGACTTTCACTTGTTCTACTGAATTACAGTAACAAGCTCACTATCTGCCAACAAATTACACAAGTTTCTATATGAACTTTTTAGATTTAACTTGACTATAGAAACAAGAAAAATTCCTAAAATGTGATATCTTCTGCCTTATGCCTGCTTTAGCTTTATGCTGTACACAATGATATCAATACACTTAACTGAACGCTACAGATTTTCCATGGAAGAAAGCCAGGGGGAAAATGAATGGATGGGTAGGGCTGTGAATCCATCTCTGATGAGTCTGAAAGCCAAGATTTGCCTCAAGCTTTAATCCCCTCTCCAGAATATCACATTAAGCATAGTTACACACACACACAAAGGATTTAGTCTTAAACATTTGGTTGTGCTCAATTTTGCTTCAGTGATTGAATGCTTGGAAAGTAGATTTTAAGGCCATACAAAGGTAACATTTTGCTGGAATGATAATCGTGTGCACATCATGCAAAAACAGAACTGAACTCTGATTTGGTGCCATCCCTAACAAATAATCTAACTTCAGTCACATACACAGGGGAGCTACTCAAGATGAAGATTTTGGAATGTTGACAGCATCTTTAGAGAGAAAGGAAGAAAAGGTGAAAGAAAATCTAAAACCCCTAACTTAAATGTTTTGCTGATGTCATATCTCAAGTTGCACTGCAAGTCAGGTTTGCGACAAGATACAATGTAAAATTTAGTCTGGAAACACATTTAATTATACATGTTTCTCAGTAGTTCGGCAAGTATTTTGGCAATTCAGTCCCAACTTTTCAACTAACTATACTCAACTAACTAACTAACAGTACGTGACCCTCAATGCACTCAGACTGAATGATTCAGCACTTAAGAATGAAAAATTGCACTAATAATAAACAAACCAAAAAATGTTAATAATAATGGGCCTTTTATTGAAAACACTAGAATTTATATAGCACCGTGCATGACCTCAGGTGTCCCCAAGACTATTTACAGCCTCATGGTTTGTCATTTGGAATTGAACACAGTTCATGTTTTAGTAATGATTTGGAGACACCAGTGTGTACAAAGTTAAAAATCACAACACCAGGTTATAGTCAAACAGGTTTATTTGGAAGCACTACCTTTCGAAGTGCTGCTCCTTCATCAGGTGGTTGCAGAGAATGAGATTGTAAGCCAGAATCTCATTGGGCGGCACGGTGGCACAGTGGTTAGCACTGCTGCCTCACAGCACCTGAGACCCGGGTTCAATTCCCGCCTCAGGCGACTGACTGTGTGGAGTTTGCACATTCTCCCAGTGTCTGCGTGGGTTTCCTCCGGGTGCTCCGGTTTCCTCCCACAGTCCAAAAGATGTGCAGGGTCAGGTGAATTGGCCATGCTAAATTGCCCGTAGTGTTAGGTAAGGGGTAAATGTAGGGGTATGGGTGGGTTTCGCTTCGGCGGGTCGGTGTGGACTTGTTGGGCCGAAGGGCCTGTTTCTACACTGTAATGTAATGTAATGTAATCTAATCTAATCTAAAAAAAAATCTATAGCAAAGGTTTACAGTGTGATGTAACTAAAATTATATATTGAAAAAGACCTGGATTGTTTAAGTTTCTCACCTTTTAGAATGACTATGTTGGTTTCAGTTCTTTCATACGTAAATCTCAAAGCTTTTTTTTTAAAAAGTTACATTCTCAAGTGAACTTTTACAAATGGTATCATGTTGGCCCAGATAATGTATTGAAGGTGTGAGCCGTCTGTGCCACAGTGGTCAGACTGACTCCAATCTAAAAAAACAGATTTACAGAATCTTATAGTCATAGAGATGTACAGCATAGAAACAGACCCTTTGGTCCAACCCGTCCATGCCGACCAGATATCCCAACCCAATCTAGTCCCACCTGCCACATCCGGCCCATATCCCTCCAAACCCTTCCTATTCATATACCCATCCAAATGCCTCTTAAATGTTGCAATTGCACCAGCCTCCACCACTTCCTCGGTCAGCTCATTCCATACACATACCACCCATTGCGTGAAAAAGTTGCCCCTTTGGTCTCTTTTTTTTCTTTCCCCTCTCACTCTAAAGTTATGCCCTCTAGTTCTGGACTTCGACCCCAGGGAAAAGACTCTGTTTATCTATCCTATCCATGCCCCTCAATTTTGTAAACCTCTATAAGGTCACCCGTCAGCCTCCGACGCTCCAGGGAAAACAGCCCCAGCCTGTTCAACCTCTCCCTATAGCTCAAATTCTCCATCCCTGGCAACATCCTTGTAAATCTTTTCTGAACCCTTTCAAGTTTCACAACATCTTTCCAATAGAAAGGAGACCAGAATATTCTAACAGTGGCCTAACCAATGTCCTGTACAGCCGCAACATGACCTCCCAACTCCTGTACTCCATTCTCTAACAAATAAAGGAAAGCATACCAAATGTCTTCACTATCCTATCTATCTGCGACTCCACTTTCAAGGATCTATGAACCTGCACTCTAAGGGCTCTTTGCTCAGCAATACTCCCTAGGACCTTACCATTAAGTGTATAAGCACTGCTAAGATTTGCTTTTCCAAAATGCAGCAACTCGCATTTATTTAAATTAAACTCTATCTGCCACTTCTCAGCCCATTGGCCCATCTGATCAAGATCCTGTTGTAATCGGAGGTAACCTTCTTCGCTGTCCACTACACCTCCAATGTTGGTGGCATGTGCAGACTTACTAACTATATCTCTTATGCTCACATCCAAATCATTTATATAAACGACAAAAAGTAGAGGACCCAGCACTGATCCTCGTGGCACTCCACTGGTCACAGACCTCCAGTCTGAAAAACAACCCTCCACCACCACCCTGTCTTCTACCTTTGAGTCAATTCTGTGTCCAAATGGCCAGTTCTCCCAGTATTCCGTGAGATCTAACATTGCTAACCAATCTCCCATGGGGAGCCTTGTTGAACGCCTTACTGAAATCCATATAGATCACATCGACCGGTCTGCCCTCATCAATACTTTTTGCTACCTCTTCAAAAAAACTCAATCAAGTTTGTGAGACATTATTTACATTTTACTTTGCTCAAAAACAGCATGATTGCATGTAAGATTCTGTAAATCCATTTTTTTTAAGATTAGAATCAGTCTGACCATTGTGGCACAGACAGCCTCACACAGGGAAGCTCACACCTTCAAAGCATTATCTGGGCCGATATGACACCATTTGTAAAAGTTCACTTGAGAATGTAACTTTTAAAAAATGTTTTGCAATTTACCTATGAAAGAACTGAAACTAACATGGTCATTCTAAAAGATGAGAGACTTAAACAATCCAGGTCTTTTTCAACATAAAATTTCAGTTACATCACACTGTAAACCTTTGCTATAAATTCTGTATCTTACAATCTTACTCTCCGCAACCACCTGATGAAGGAGCAGCGCTCCAAAAACTAGTGCTTCCAAATAAATCTGTTGGACTATAATCTGGTGTGTGATTTTTAACCATGTTTTAGTAGAGGAGGGATTTCACCCCTTTTGAGCAGGCCATCAGCATTCAAGCTCAGAGACAAAATGAGCCCCTGCCCCGGATTTGTAAGTGAAGGATTCTATTCATAGGACATCTTTCTCAATATATCAAGACCTGTTGCACTATGCCTTGTGCTTGGCCATGCCAGCTCAGGATTGCCCGTAACTTTGCTTCTCTCGTGATATTTTCAAGTTTCTATCTTTGCAGAAACGTCTTAAATTCCAGATAAGGACTTTTCCCAGGTCAACCCAATAACACAGATGCTCAAAGCCTCAGCAGTGCAGCTGGACTATCCAATATCAGAGATTATCAACCTTGGATGATTTAAAAATCCATAAGAAGGCAGTGTATTGAGTGAGACACACATGAAGGGGCAAAAGCAGCAACAGACAGAAGTGATGCTAGAAACCAAATGCCAAGGAGAGAAATTAACCAACTCCAAAGTTATACAACATTGGCCATTATCTTAATTTCTCTTTCCTTTAATTACATTTTCTTAACATAATGAATGATGGAGTCACTGGAGGACTGTCCAGAAATATCAAACATATGTTGGCATGGTTTCGAATCCTATCAGATCGAATGGATTGGTTGGAGAGGCAGTTAGAGGCAATAAGAAATTTACAAGAGCAAGGGGAGGTGATGGATGGCAATTATAGGAAGGAAGCAAAGTCTCAGATATGGTCACATAGATGGGTTAACGCCAGGAAAGGTAAGAGAGGTAGGCAGGTAGTGCAGGAGTCTTCTGTGGCTATCCCCATTTCAAACAAGTATTGATTAGATCCCTACAGTGTGCCCAACCAGTCCACATCGACCCTTCGAAGAGTAACCCACCCAGACCCATTCCCCTCTGACTAATGCACCTTACACTACGGGCAATTTAGCATGGCCGATTCACCTGACCTGCACATCTTTGGACTGTGGGAGGAAACCGGAGCACCCTAAGGAAACCCATGCAGACATGGGGAGAATGTGCAAACTCCACACAGACAGTCGTCCAAGGCTGGAATCGAACCTGTGACCCTGGTGCTGTGAGGCAGCAGTGCTGACCACTAAGCCACCGTGTCACCAAATTATGCTGTTTTGGAAAATGTAGGAGGTGATGGATTCTCAGGGAACATAGCACAAACAGCCAAATTTCTGGTATTAAGACTGATTGCAATGCAATGAGGGGTACGTCGGGTTCCAAGCGATCGATCGTGTTAGGGGATTCTCTAGTCTGAAGTACAGACAGGCATTTCTGTGGCCATCAGCGAAAAATCAGAATGGTATGTTGTGTCCCTGGTGCCAGGATCAAGGATGTCTCAGAGAGGGTGCAGAATGTTCTCACGGGGGAGAGGGGTCAGCAGGAGGTCATTGTCCACAATGGAACCAACGACATAGGAAGGGAAAAGGTTGAGATTCTGAAGGGAGATTACAGAGAGTTAGACAGGAATTTAAAAAGGTCTTTGAGAGTCGTATTATCTGGATTACTCCCGGTGCTTAGAGCTAGAGAGGGCAGGAATAGGAAGTTAGAGCAGATGAATGCATTACTGAAGAGCTGGTGTATGGGAGAAGGATTCACATTTTTGGATCATTGGAAGCACTTTTGGGGTAGGAGTGACCTGTACAAGGAGGACGGATTGCACCTAATAATATACTGGAGGACTAGGAGACTAATATACTGGTAGGGTGATTTGCTAGAGCAAATGTAGGACTGATAAATTAAACTGCATTTATTTCAATACATGAGGCCTAACAGGGAATGCAGATGAACTCAGGGCATGGGACTGGGAATATCATAGCATTACAGAAACATGGCTTAGGGATGAACAGGACTGGCAGCTTAATATTCCAGGATACAAATGCTACAGGAAGGACAGAAAGGGAAGCAAGAGAGGACGAGGAGGAGTGGCATTTTTGATAAGGGATAGCATTACAGCTGTACTGAGGGAGGATATTCTCGGAAATACATCCAGGCAAGCTACTTGGGTGGAACTGAGAAATAAGAAAGGGATGATCACCTTATTGGGATTGTATTATAGACCCCCTAATAGTCAGATGGAAATTGAGAAACAAATTTGTAAGGCGATCTCAGCTATCTGTAAGAATAATAGGGTGGTTATGGTAGGGGATTTTAACGTTCCAAACATAGACTGGGGCTGCCATATTGTTAAAGGTTTAGATGGAGAGGAATTTCTTAAGTGTGTGCAAGACAATTTTCTGATTCAAAATGTGGATGTACCTACGAAAGAAGGTGCAAAACTTGACCTACTCTTGGGAAATAAAGCAGGGCAGGTGACTAAAGAAATTGAGGTTTGGTCAAGAAAAAGAAGGAAGCATATATCAGGCATAGACAGGATAGAGCGAGTGAATCCTTAGAAGAGTATAAATGCAGTAGGAGTATACTTAAGATAGAAATCAGGAGAGCAAAAAGGGGACATGAGATAGCTTTGGCAAATAGAGTTAAGGAGAATCCAAAGGGTTTTACAAATACATTAAGGACAAAAAGGGTTACTAGGGAGAGAACAGGGCCCCTCAAAAGATCAGCAAGGCGGCCTTTGTGTGGAGCCGCAGAAAATGGGGGAGATACTAAATAAGTATTTTGCATCAGTATTTACTGTGGAAAAGGACATGGAAAATATAGAATGTAGAGAAATAGATGGTGACAGCTTGCAAAATGTCCATATTACAAAGGAGGAAGTGCTGGATGACTTGAAATGCATAAAAGTGGATAAATCCCCAGGACCTGATCAGGTGTACCCTTGAACTCTGTGGGTATCGATTGCTGGGCCTCTTGCTGAGATATTTGTAACATCAATAGTCACAGGTGAGCTGCTGGAAGACTGGAGGTTGGTTAACGTGGTGCCACTGTTTAAGAAAGGTGGTAAGGACAAGCCAGGGAATTATAGACCAGTGAGCCTGACTGTGTGGGCAAGTTGTTGGAGGGAATCCTGAGGGACAGGATGTACATGTTTTTGGAAAAGTAAGGACTGATTAGGGATAGTCAACATGGCTTTGTGCATGGGAAATCATGTCTCACAAACTTGATTGAATTTTTTGAAGTAACAAAGAGGATTGATGAGGGCAGAGTGGAAGATGTGTTCTATATGGACTTCAGTACGGCATTCGACAAGATTTCCCGTGGGAGACTGGTCAGCAAAGGTTAAATCTCAAGGAATACAGGGAGAACTAGCCATTTGGCTACAGAACCGTCTCAAAGGTAGAAGACAGAGGGTCGTGGTGGAGGGCTGTTTTTCAGACTGGAGGCCTGTGTCCAGTGGAGTGCCACAAGGATCGGTGCTGGGTCCACTACTTTTCATCATTTATATAAATAATTTTGATGTGAGCATAAGAGGTATAGTTAGTAAGTTTGCTGAGGACAACAAAATTGGAGGTGTAGTGGACAGCAAAGGAGGTTATTTCGGATTACAATGGGATCTTGATCAGATGGGCCAATGGGCTGAGAAGTGGCAGATGGAGTTTAATTCAGATAAATGCGAGGTGCTGCACTTTGGGAACGCAGATCTTAGCAGGACTTATTACACTTAATGGTAAGGTCCTAGGGAGCGTTGCTGAACAAAGACACCTTGGAGTGCAGGTTCATAGCTCCTTGAAAGTGGAGTCCCAGGTAGATAGGATAGTGAAGGCGGCGTTTGGTATGCTTTCCTTTATTGGTCAGAGTATTGAGTACAGGAGTTGGAAGGTCATGTTACAGGACATTGGTTAGGCCACTGTTGGAATATTGTGTGCAATTCTGGTCTCTTTCCTATCGGTAAGATGATGTGAAACTTGAAAGGGCTCAGAAAAGATTAACAAGGATGTTGCCAGAGTTGGAAGATTTGAGCTATAGGGAGAGGTTGAATAGGCTGGGGCTGTTCTCCCTGGAGCGTCGGAGGCTGAGGGGTGACCTTATAGAGGTTTATAAAACCATGAGGGGCACGGATAGGATAGATAATTAGGCAAAGTCCTTTTTCCCTGGGGTGGGGGAGTTCTGATCCAGAGGCATAGGTTTAGGGTGAGAGGGGAAAGATATAAAAGAGACCGGAGCACCTGGGTTTCCTCCAGGTGCTCTGGTTTCCTCCCATAGTCCACAGATATGCAAGTTAGGTGAATCGGCCATGTTAAATTGCCCATAGTGTTCAGGGATATGTAGGTTAGGTGCATTAGTAGTGGTAAACGTAGAGAATTAGGGTAGGGGAATGGGTCTGGATGATTTATTCTTCGGAGGGTCGGTGGGGACTGGCTGTGCTGAAGGACCTGTTTCTACACTGTTGGGATTCTATGATTCTAATGTTTCAACTTCATTCATGCTACTTTCCCTGGCTTGATGCAAGGATCATTTCAGTCAACAAACTCCTGTTTATCTTTTAATCTGGTTATTTTGTTTCATTCAGTATAGGCATATATGTTACAGAGATACTGGTAATGTATATAGATACATGCTGTGGGAATACAGATTTAACTGTAGAATTTTTTTTTTGAGTTAAATGTTGCATTTTCAAATGTCAAAAGTCTGCAATTTTCAATCAGATTACTAATTAAAGAAATCAACCTCTGCAGTGTTAAACAGCAGTAATAAACTAAAAATAAACAACAGTTTGAGAAAATACATTTGACAGGCCACCATCTATAACAGGCATATTCTAGACAAATGAATGCTTCACAGATCTTTTCAAAATAAAGCCAAATTAGATCTAATATCTTACCAGCTAAATCCAATCTTTCCTGTACTTGCAAGCTGATGTCACTATTAGGTATTTAGCATATGGAAAGCAGTAGGCCTATTTCAGATTGAGAAATTCAGCATCTGCAACATGTAAAATCTGGTAGATAAATTATACATCATGAAATGAAATTAATTTGATTTTTCTAATCCAACCATTTAACCACACCAAGACTTGTGTTTATGATGAAGACTGCAGATTGCATAATACCAAAAAAAAGCATTATGTCACAAAATTCAGATGGTGATCTCGGTGCAAACACTTAAGTGAATATTTTCACATATACCACCCCATCACTAATCATGCTGTTAATATTTTTAAGCTAATTCACAAGATGTGCTATCAAATTACTCATTTTGCGAAGACGTGAAATAAAACCCCACAACGACCTTATTATTGGACATTGGAATCATTCATAGCCTTAGAAGGCATCAAAACATCAAATGAACAATAAAATTAATTTCAAGTTCAACAGAGGTAAATAGCGTGGATTCTGGAAATCTGAAATATGGAATGGACAATGCTGGTAACGTTCAGCAAATACGGCAACTCTTTGGAGAAGTGGAGAGGGACTAAAAACCGGTGTTTAATGGTGTAAATATACCAGCGTTTGGAATAGCATTTCACACAACTCTATATACGATTCATTTAGTTGCATAAATTACTTAATTATGTTGCAACCTAACATGGTCTAAACAATGCACAAAAAAAATCCTTTTGTCAGATTTAAAACTCATGCTGCTAATTAAACCCTTTCTCATTCACAATTTCTCAATCGTTAGGAAGTATTAGGATTATTGCGTTTGTGCTGCAAAAGTCATTGTTTGGAGGCCCCTACGGGAGGCGGGGATAAAGTATAGGCAATCCTAATATATTTATATAGCTTTTGTGCCCATATGCAGGACAGAGCCTTCCTACATTGAAGCACAAAATACAACAATAAAGCTTCCCAAATGGACAAGGGACATAAACATTGAGGCGCAGCCATGGGGGGGGGGGGGGGATGCAGCGCATGCGCGCAGCCACAGGGCCGGGCAAAAGGCGGTGCGGCCCGGAGCGACCCCTCGGTATCGCCACTTCTCACCGAAACCCGAACGGAACATCAACACCTCTCAGACCACAACTGTGGCTTTTAAATAGATACAAGTCCATCAAACCACTGACCTGAGCCGCATTCCGCTCGCCGTCACATTAATCCAGCGACACTTTTCTCAGCAACAGCGACCCGTTCAAACTGTCCAAACGGCAAGGACCCCCCCCCCCCCGGCTGAGCAGCTGTGGCCAACGCACTGCCTGCGCAGGAAATTCAATGGCACATCCGGGAAAGCGAGCAATTCGTCCAATCACCCCTTCCTCAAACTCGCCCTGCAGGTGCTACACCTCACCACAGGTGGTGCTGCGGAGCAGTCCGGTTAGTTCAACAACACATGACGTGGAACTTACAAATTTAACTCAAAATGCAAAAGAATGGAAAACACCCCATATTTTGAAATAAAAATGTTTCACGTGCAAGCAAAAAAACGTATTCAGAAAGCAACTTTCCATACCTCAGGTTTAATAAAGAGTGCAGGAAGGCAGGCCAGGATTAGCACAAGGGATACCTGAAAACCGGGTGACAACTTGGAGAAGCTGCCAAAACATTCATGCAAACAGCAGAAGCAGCAAATGACAGAGAAAAGCCATCATGCAATCAACCGATAAGATCTAAACTCTGCAGTCTGCCATGCCCAGTCATCATTGGTGGTGGATAATTAAACAACTCACTGCAAGAGGAGACTTCACAAACATCCCCATCTCAATGATGGAAGAGCCCAGTACATTAGTGGAAATGGTAAAGTTGAAACATTGGCAGCAGTCTTCAGCCACAAATGGATGATACATCTCAGCCTTCCCCAATGGTCTCCATCATAACACCAGGTTTCAGCCCATTCGATTCACTCCACGTGATTTCAAGAAAAATTAGGAGGAACTGGGTGGCACAGTGGTTAGCACTGCTGCCTCACAACACCAGAGACCTGGGTTCAATTCCCTCGTCAGGCAACTGTCTGTATGGAGTTTGCACATTCTCCCAGTGTCTGAGTGGGTTTCCTCCAGCTGCTCTGGTTTCCTCCCACAGTCCAAAAATGTGCAGGTTAGGTGAATTGGCCATTCTAAATCGCCTGTAGTGTTAGGTGAAGGGGTAAACGTAGGGGAATGGGTCTGGATGGGTTGCTCTTCGGAGGGTCGATGTGGACTTGTTGAGCCAAAGAAGGGCCTGTTTCCACACTGCAAGTAATCTAATCTAATCTAAGGTTATGGGCCCTAACAACATTCCAGCAATAGTAGATTAGATTTTTTTTTTAGATTAGATTAGATTACAGTATAGAAACAGGCCCTTTGGCCCAACAAGTCCACACCGACCCGCCGAAGCGAAACCCACCCATACCCCTACATTTACCCCTTACCTAACACTACGGGCAATTTAGCATGGCCAATTCACCTGACCCTGCACATCTTTTTTTTGGACTGTGGGAGGAAACCGGAGCACCCGGAGGAAACCCACGCAGACACGGGGAGAACGTGCAAACTCCACACAGTCAGTCGCCTGAGGCGGGAATTGAACCCGGGTCTCAGGCGCTGTGAGGCAGCAGTGCTAACCACTGTGCCACCGTGCCGCCCACAGTACTGAAGACTTGTGCTCTCCTCCATTAGCCATCTCTTCTGGTATAGATAAAACATTGTTAAACAGCTGCTAATGTGGAAAATTGGGAGAATGTGAGGACTGCAGATGCTGGAGATCAGAAAAAGTGCTGTGTTGGCAAAGCACAGCAGGTCAGGTAACATCCAAGGTAAGCCCTTCATCAGGGATGACAAGAAATTTCCAGTAGCCATTCCTGATGAAGGACTTATGCCCGAAACATTGATTCTCCTGCTTCTCTGATGTTGCCTGACCTGCTGTGCTTTTCCAGCGCAACACTTTGAATGTGAAAAATTGCCCAGGTATGTCCTGTACACAAAACCCGTACAAATCCAACCCTGCCAATTAATGCCGCATCGGTCTACTCTCCATCATCAGTAAAGTGGAGGAAGATGTCATCAACAATGCTATCAAGCTGTTCAGCAAAAGCCTGTGCAGCCTTGACATCAAGGTTGCATTCCATCAAATATGGCATAAAAGGAGCCTGTGCAAAACTGGAATCAATGGGTATCAGCATACACTCCACTGGTTAGAGTTATACCTGGTAATAGGAAGATGGTTGGAGGTCAGAAATAACAGCTTTAGGTCATCTCTGCAGGAGTTCCTCCATGTCTTAGCCCCCTATCATCTTACGCTGCTCCAATGACCTTCCCTACATTTTAAGGTCAGACACAGCAATGTTTGCAGATAATTACACAATTGGCAATTGTTCAAATACTGTAAAGGTCCATGTTCAAATACAACAAGATCTGGACAATATTCAGGCTTGGGCTCAAAGTCCCGAAGGGCTACACCCGAAGCATCGACTTCTCCACCTCTTGATGCTGCCTGGTTTGCTACGTTCTTCCAGCCTCCTACCTGGATATACTTTGGATTCCAGCATCTGAGGTTTCTTTGTCTCTAACCCAAGTTTGTTCCACTGTGATGTCTCTTCAAAGGGTGCCCACTTTGAGTGCATGTCTGAGCGAGGCTAAGAACTTTTCAATGAGTCCTTTTCTCCCTGCCACAAATCACCATGACCTCTTCAGTCCTGGAGGGTTATACCCAAAACATCAACTTCTCCACCTCCTGATGTTGCCTGGCTTGCTGTGTTCATCCAGCCTCTTGCTTGTCTACTTGGGCTCAGAATGGCAAGTAACATTTGCACCACAAAAATGTCAGCAATGACTATCAAATCCCTGCCCCTCGACATTAAGTGCTGTTACTTACGATCACTGAATCCTACACTATCAACATCCTTGGGGTTACCATTAACCAGAAACTCAAACTGGACTTGGATCCATATTAGCTACACAAGCAAGTCAGAGTCTGGAATACTGTGGCAATCAACTCACTTCCTAACTCCCCAAAACCTGGATACCAATTACAAGGCACAAATCAGGACTGTGATGGAATACTCCCCACTTGCCTAGACATACACAGTTCCAACAACATTCAAGAGCAGCAGATACATGGGAACACCAGCACCTGCAAATTCCCCTTAAAACCCATCAACACCCTGACTTGGAAATATATCATAGTTTCTTCACTGTAACTGCATCAAACTCCTGGAATTCCCTCCCTAAGGGCATTGAGATTCTACCTACAGCTGTTCAATAAGGCAGCTCGCCACCACCTTTACCATTGTGCTCAGTGGTTGGCAGTGTTGCCTCACAGCACTAGGGACCCAATGTTCAATTCCACCCTTGGACAACTGCCTGAGTGGAGTTTGCACATGCTCCCAGTGTCCATACTGGTTTCCTCCACAGTCCAAAGATGTGCAGGTTAAATGGATCGGTTATGCTAAATTGATCATAATATCCAAAGATGTGCAGGCTAGGTGGATTAGCTATGGGAAATGTAGGGTTACAGGGATAGGGTAGGGGAGTGGGTCGCCTTTTGGAGGGTTGGTGTGGAGTGATGGGCTGAATGGCCTGTTTCCACACCAGGCTTCCTATGATTCTCAAGAGTAATTAGTTAATATTCACCTTGGGATTCATATAGCTTCATGTGCTGTAGGATTGGCTTATCCTATCAGCAGCAGCTTACAAATATGGCCCTAGCCATTTGTTCACCTTACAAGTTGATCCTGAAATCAAGCACATCAAAGCTATCCTGATGGTCAATGACTCTCTTGATCAGATTATTGTTTGCTGTGTATCACACAAACTTGTAAATGGTCCAAGGGCTGACACTTCCAGATCTGAGGACAGACTTATAGTGGTAGGTAACTGAAGTATCTTAAAATTACTCAATTCCTGGTGGTAAAAAGAGATGCACAATGTTAAAAGTTAAGCATTTTTTTTCAAAGCTGTAGCTTGGTATTAGATTCTTTCATTTGAATCCAATCTGTAAATACAAAAGAATATTCACATTCATCTTGAATCAATAGGTTCATAATCAGTGGTCATCACCACCCAAGCTACTATATTTTTGACTGGTAACTCAAGTTTAACACATTGTTTAAATTCACTAGTTTCTTTTAATGGATTTATTAGCTTATTTGGAAGCTTGATAAAACCCGATTTTTTAAGTGAAGTAGGCAAGAATGTTTCTGACATAGTAAGAACCATTAACTTTTATGCAAGCAATTGTTTTTGTATAAACGTAGATCGTTATGTTGGTTTATCAAAATTGAAGGGCAGCTTTTGTTTGCTTTTTAATCTATTTAAATTTGATTAACAATAAAAGGTCAAAATGTAACATTCTTTTGCTGTTTTCTGAAGCTTTCCTAAAGCCATTGGCAAAATAGACTTCATTCTTTGAACAGGTTCCAAATTTAAGATTACTGATCTCAACTTACTGGAACATTCGTTCGTAAACGAATTGAAGTAAATAGTTCTAGCAACAATGAAAGTGGTTCCTTTGAGTAACTAATGCAATTGTTTGGAATGAGAGGAAAGAAGATTCCCAAGAACACATCTTTTCCTGTATGTGATCATTCATAAAAGTTGAAAAAAAATCAAAAATTACATAATAGGATTTTGTGATGCTTAAAAAGAGAAAGTTTGTAAATAACCTGGCATTACAGTATTTATGCAAACATACATTCAAATCTAGATTAAGCAAGCTGATCTATGCATATTCCCAATCCAAGAACAATTCCCTTGAATATCGTACAAAATCATCTCTGAATGTGACTAATTTCAAGTGTATGCACAAGTTGGAACCCAATCCAGGTGCTGCAGAGATGTGAGCTTTAACTTCTGGGATGCAGTATATGGTATTAACATTGGTATAAAGTGGTGTCATTTACAAACTCAAGCCAAGAATTTGTACGGCTTCACTTCAGAATAAAATTCATTTTACCTCATGATCAGGAAAAGCTTCCATCTCCAGATTTACATTACATCCTTTTTGTGTTGAGGTGAAATTAAGAAGCTGTGTACAGGCCGTACTGCTCTGAGTATTTTGTTAAAATGAATTTGCTTTAACGCGATTAATGAATTGGAGATACTTTCTAAAACGCGAAATTTGAAAGCATGTATTGGTTATAACAAGATTCCGACCCCATTAATGTTAAAGGTGCTGCGATTTTCTTATAACACGCGAAAATCATGCGATTTTCTTATAACATGGAATTGCACAAGAAAGGAATTTGCACATTATAGCAGAACTGACTGTACTGTGATATACATTAAAACTTGGCTAAAAACATTTCTTGAAAGAAAAGGACTAACACCTGTACTCTGCAAAGAAAAACTTATCTTGTAAATTACTTATGCTTTCACTGGATAATATAACTTAAAGAAAAATTTTTAAACTAGAACTATGAAAAAAAAATCTTGTTCCGTAAAATCAACAATGTCATGTCACGGCACATTAAAACATCACACAGCTTTGGTGGAGAGGTTAACTTAAATAACCACAAATTTTACGTATCTTTTTAGAGACAATTTACTGTTTTTACATCATGCAATAGTTGCATTTTTATTATATAACAATATTAAACATTGTCAAATATTTTAATGTAGTTTTAGTATCCAGACATCTTTGCAACTTTCAATGGATGTATTACTGCCTTGTTTATGTCTGTAAAAGGACAAATACTTGTACCTCCCTTTCAGACAGTTAGCAATAGGATACAAACAATTTGTGGAAGTTGGTAGTTTTCACTTATACTGTTCAAAAACCTATTTGATGCAACTCCAGCTTTGGGGCAAACAGCAACTCATCTCATATGTCGAAAGGTGATTCTGAATATATATCTAGAGATTCCACCTCAAGAAGTGTCAGTGTTGGGAGGAGTGTATAAGAAAGAAATTAATTGGTATCCTTTCTTAGCATTGCAGTACCCTTCAAATACAATGGAAAAAGAGATACAATGGAAAGGCAGGAAAGTACAGTTGAGGATGATCAGACCAGTATATCTTCAATGAGCTGAACGGATGAATTCTGCTTCTACACCTTATAGTCCAAATTACATGGTAATATGAGGAATGGTGCAAAAGATCATTTAAAGTTGAGAACAATTTCACAATAAGCAACACAAAACTTTACAAGGGCAAAAGAAAGTTTAATTTCACAATTACACCATGAACTGGATTACAAATCTTAACATGCACAACTAATAGCTTTAAGAATTGATAGGTAATTGTGAATTAAATAGCTTAAAATTGAGATTAAAGAATGAATTTATTTTTATGCAACATCTTTCATGACTTTAGGGCTTTCCGAAGTGCTTTACAGTTAAATTTCACCTTTTCTGAAGCAAGTTGACTGTTATACTGTAAGAACTATTACTCAATTAGAACAAGATTAAAGGTAAAACTTTACTCTTTCCCTAAAACTCCTTGAGAAAAGTTCATAGTGAAATTTATATTTGAATTAATTTATAGTTGCTTTCTTAGCCCCAGTCCCATCTCTGGAAGCTATAGGCTCACAAGACAATGTTGACTTTAAATAATTCAGTAATAATTTTACAAATAAATAAATCTGGGAATTTTACAATTACATGTATAGTTTGTACAGGCAGTTCTATCAAATATTACTGCCAATATGTTACAAATTGCTTGGAATATTAAACTTCATATTTGGCTATGTAGTGAGATAAAATGATAGAAGTGGGATGCTGAGTAATGCTCTCTCAAACCATACCCACTATAGAATAGCACTCTTACTCAGTGGAATTATTTTTTATTTCCAAGAACGATTGCAAATTTACAGTAAAGTTAGGGCAGAATGATGTGTAATCCCTGGTTTACTAGGGAGCTGGATTAAGACTTTCTGAATTCAATTCACACAGGATCATAAATAGTAGACAGAAAAACCATTTACTCCAATAGCCACATTTGTACACTGGTCACTAAATAGGACTAATGTCCAGTCCTCCATCACATTTAATCTTGGAAGGCAATGTCTTGCAAACAGTAGCAGTATTCTTCATTTTTAAAAATCTGACACATTTATCTCTGCCTTATGCAGTGCTGTGCTGAAATGGTAATGAAAGCATGTTGATCAATAAGCATTCAGGTTCACACAAATGTAAACAGAAGTCATTTGAATTTGTATTTCAGATTTTTATTCACTATTGAACAAAAGGCAATTGTGAGAAGTTAAACCCAATAGTTGATGTTAAAAGTTTAGAGGAAAAAGCTCTTTGGAAAAGGCAAATTCTATGAAATATAACATGAACTGCCAATTACACAAGAACGGAGGAAATCGGTGTAGTGATGGTGGTTGAATGAAAACATTTAAGTTTAACATTAGAAGAAACATACATTTTCTTTTAAAAGATTCTCAATTTAAATGTTTTCTACAAAAATACAAACTACAGGCATAATGCAATTGTGAAAGCCTGGTCATTTTCCAGGTAGTAATGCTATAATGTCTGAATACATGCACAGAATCATAGAATTATACCATAGGTGGTCGCCATTTGGCTCTTCATATTCATGCCTGCTATCTGTGAGAGTGGTTTGTTTAATTTCACTCTTTGACCCCACCCAAAAACCCTACAACCCTGCAATAATCTACTGTCCAGATAATTACCCAATTCTCTTTGGAAGCTGTGACTGAATCTGCTTCCAACACAGCCTCAAGCAGTGTATTCCACTACACTGGACTTGGTATTTCTTTATAATTCACTACAGAAGAATCAGCTTTATTAATGTCATTAATGCAAAGAAATATCATGACATGTTGAGGTTACAAAGCACTGGACATAGAGCTAGCAAAACAACAGAAATGTATAAATGTATTTGCATTGATTTTTATGTTCCAGAATTTAGATAACACTTAAGAAGCTGTCGCTGAACTATTTACTATTATGACTCTCGGCAATATTTCCATATCAATCAATTACTCCAATACCATTTTGTGTATTCCTTGACCAGATAAGAACATATCGTTTGAGGATCGAAGGTCACAGAACTGTGAAATCCAAGTAAGGTCATTGGTTCCCGCTTCAAGTTATAAAAATATTTGCTCTTGAGCAGAATTCTGTATTTTTAGCTTCCATTATGCTTATATGAAGTAAAATATTAATTGTTAAATCAGACCAAGCAGATGACTGATAAGATTGGTTTCGTACATGCAATTTATGAATAAGCTGTACCCCTCTTTAAAGAAAATCACAAAAGTAAACCATACGTGGAAAACCATTACCAAAAATAGTTTATTGCACAAGGCTCTCCAGCAATGTTATGCATAAATTTAAATCCCTTAACATGCTTACAGAACTTTCATACTGTACAAGATAGTTTTGCTTAGTAGATCCAAAGTGTACAGACCAAACTGAAAAACAAAATAAACAGAAAGCGAAAGTCAAATGAAAATAAACAGTTAGTAGCTACTGAGCAAACTATTCAATCATGTCAGGACAGCAGCAGTTAGTAAAAAAGAAACAATAATCATTGTAGTGCACAAATGATAAGAAATAGTCAAAGCAGCTCATTTGGCTTGTACATAGGCTAAGCATTTATGCTGCTGTTGAAAAATATTTTTCAGTTTTTTCAGCTTAGTGATATAAACGTGCTTCCTCCATGACATAACATCTTAAGTATGTGGCAGTGGGACTTTTAATGAATACGCAATTTTTCACAATTTTTAAAAATTCAATTAAGTTTTTTTTAAAAACTTGTCTTTCTGCTCATCATGGTGAGGATGCTTAGCAGTGGGGAATTAACTACTTTTCCACTATAGGCAAGTGCAACACCCAGGTAATCAATACCTGCTGTTTACTTTGCTCCCTTTACATTGACCCAATACTTAATAGAGAAGCGCACAATTGAGAGCGCCTATCTAACATTCTATTCTGAACACAACTGTCAACTCAAGGCCATTTTATGCTGTGAGTTTACACCTACTGGTCATTGGATTTAAAACCCTTACCCTTCTGTCAAACCCAGAATATCAAAATTGTTGTGCAATCCAATTGCCTAACAGCATTGTAAAGAAAGAAAAAATTTAAATGAATATTCATGTGCATGCATATATAATATATAAACAAGCATCTTTAGCATTTGCTGCTGAAGTTAAATAAGTTCATATTATTTGGGCTTGCTTTATGTCCACAAACATGGAGATCAAAAAGGTACAAAATATGTTTTTAACTATGGTTTCTTTGAAAAGGAACAAAAAAGATTTTTATGTTGAAAGTGAAAAGGAACAAAACACTGTCCTCAGGTAGAACTTTGACTTACACAATACCAACATAATGCTGCTCAAGCCTTAAACTAACAAATATATCTTAAACTAGAAGAACTTCCAGAACTGTAAAACAAAAATTACAACCATTTTTAAAGTTAAAGTTACAATTTAATTTTAATAAATTAGACTCAATATTTTTCTTGACCTTTTAAGCACTCCTTGTAATTATTCCCCTCCCCATCACTCAAGGGTTAGAATACCCAAATAGACAGTTAGTTTTTCCCAGTCAATCCATGCTACTGAATTGCTGATGGATTGACTTTCTGAAAACAAAAGTTACCTCCCACCTCCTTTTTTTTAAAAATGGACCCAGTAGTCTAACAAAAATCACATGTGGAAGTTGGATTCAGGCAATTACAAGCAATATTTAAATCCATTGCCAGTCGTGTGAATGAACATTTTGCTGTTAGGCAGCCAAGGAAACAAGAATGTAAATAAAGCAGAGAGATTTGGAAAACATTCCCACTCTTCAGCATTACTGAGGGCTTTTATATTTGTGATGGTGCAGAAATTGTTCCTTGCTGACAGGTCCTACTTGCATGGTTAGTATTTGCACTACTGTTGAGGTCAGTTTCTGTACTATTGCTGGACACCTCTGTTGTTGCTGGGGCTGTGCCATCAGCAGTAAGTTCCAACAATTGTCCTTCCATTTGTGTCCATGACGACATAGATTGGTGTACAGTTACTGTATGCTCCTCCATCTGTCGCTGTAAACTGTCCATCTCTTGCCTTTGGATAAAAGAGAAAGTTTTTTCTTTAACAATTATAAATAGATTTCCAATGATATTGTCCATAGATAATTCAAGATCCAAACAGTTCTGTGCCAAAGCAATAACTATTCTAGTAAAACAAAATTACCTGCAACAAGAAACAAAAGCTCAGAAATGGAAACAGAAATTGCTGGAAATACAAAGCTCAGGCAATGAATGTAGAAAGAAATAGATAAGATTTTAGGTTGAAGAGTCATTTACTGAAGTAGGCAGTAAGATGCAGGAACCTTACTTGTAATTGTAATGCTGCCCAAGACTACAGCCATCACGATAAAGCAAATTCAGCAACAGAACCAACTCATTCTGCAATACTTGGTTGCTTTTCCATGGGAACTCTCATTATTGTGCCAGTCTCAAGAAAGCCATCCTCGATCAGTTATCCTGAGAACACCACTCCATCTCCAAGCTCATTTTCCATACAAAAACCTGTTGCTGCCCCCAAATGCTGCTTCTTTTGCCTACAAATGCATGCTTGAATCTCTTCAAAACAGGTTTTCACTTTCATCTCATCACCAATATTGCTCTAATCAAAGTTAGAAACAGTATTCTCATAAGATACAGGCGCAAAAGTAGGCTTTTTTATTCCATCATGGCAGATAGGTTTCTCAACATGATTCGCCTGCCTTCTCCTCACAACCCTTGATCCTTTTACTCATCAAGAACCTAACAATCTCTGTCTTAAATACACTCAATGACTTGGCCTCCACAGCTCTCTCCAGCAATAATTTCCATAGAGTCACGAGCTGAAGAAATACTCTCATCTCAGTTCTCAAAGACTGCTCATACCTTGTGGTCTTTATACAACCTTAGACTGCACAACTTTCTGCTACCCATCAGCTTTGTGTAGCTCAGTAGAAATACCCCTGCTTAAACCCACCTGTACCTATTCAAGCACAAGCAGAGCATCTTCAGTAATAGCCTATATTGTTCCTTTTCCTTACCTACAAGTTATAAGCTAATTTAAAAAAAAACTTATTTTATATGCAGCTTTTACTTAAGTAAGTAAATATAGCATTCTTCACTTAAGATTCTTGGACAAATATTGGCCCAAATTTTGTAGTAGGTGTGGTTATTTACTGTCACTTAGGGTTAAAATGGACAGCAACATCCACTGTCTGGTCAAGTATAGAAATAGTCAAATTCCTCTAAGTGTTGTTCAACATGGAGAAGTATCCATTCATCAGCTGAGGGAAGACAGTACATGGTTATCAGGAGGTTTCCGTGCCCATGTTTAACATGAAGCCACAAGACTTCATGGGGTGCGGAGTCAAGTTGAGGACTCCCAGGGCAACTGCATCCTGACTGTATACCACTGTGCCGCCACCTCTGCTGGGTCTATCCTGCCAGTGAGACAGGACATACCAGGGATGCTGATGATGGTGTCTGGGATATAGACTAAGGTATGATTCCGTGAGAAAGACTATGTCAGGCTGCTGCTAGACTTTTCTGTGAGACAGCTCTCCCAATTTTAGTACTAGCCCCCAAATGTTACTAAGGACTTTGCAGGGTCAACAGAGCTGTTTCTGCCTAAGTCAATGCCAGGTGATCTGTCCAGTTTCATTCCTGAGACTTTGGAACGATTGGTACAACTGAGTGGCTTGCTAGGCCATTTCAGAGGGCAATTGAGAGTCAACCACATTGCTGTGGGTCTGGAATCACACCAGGTGAGGATGATAGATTTCCTTCCCAGAAAAGTTTTTCCAACAATTGACAATGATCTCATCAGTAGATTCTTAATTCCAGATTTTCTTAATTCTAGAATTCAAACCCAGGTCCCCAGAACATTATCTGGGTGTCTGAATTAATAGTTAAGTGTTAATATCACTAGGCCATCACCTACTCCTGTCCAATAAAAGAAAGCATTCTAGATGCCTTATTTACCATTTCATCTATTTGTCCTGACACCTTCAGAGCATGTGGACATCCAGTCCAATGTCTCTTAAGGTTTCTGCCCCTCTCAAAACCTTACTGCTTATCGTATGGGATGATTTATCGTATGGGATGATTTAACTAACTGAATTGAAATTTGCAAGGAACATTATTTTATTCTAATTGTTTCTTTCTGTGGTAGTTTTGTAAAACTTGGCAGTTATTTAAAAGATTATTCAATGATTATAATCTGTAATGAATTACTGCAAAATGCAATGTACATTAATCAAGACTTATAATACTTCAAAACAAACCCACCTTTTCATAAGGAACTTACCTCAACTGCTTTAGACAACTGTGGAGATTGTTAAGAGGCTCTTTACTCACAGCCGTCGGTGGCCTGAGCAATTCTTCAAGAAGGGAGGCAGGTACAGGGCAATCGGGGATCTTTACTGGAGTCACTGGATTTGATGAAACAACATCTCCTTTCAACTCCATTCTCTATTTAAAAATATGTATTTAAAATGATAGTGTTACACTGCATTTACAGCATGGAAACAGAGCATTCCACCCAACAGTTTTGTACTAGTATTTAAATACCAAGTTCCACCTAAGTCTCTTCCTGCTGAATTATCCCAAAATTCGTAACTTCTTCAATCCTATAAAATAGATCAAGGTTGCCAAATAATAGTTAAAAATAAAAAAAAGTATTTGTTGCATAATGTGTCAAAATCTAACATTGTAACATTTAGTGGGACATAGGGGACTAAAAAATTCTGTATATGTTACAACTAGCTAAAATTGAATTATACTTTGATAAAAATCATCTTTCTACACAAATTAAGCCAGATCTATGCATTCAGTTCAAAGAAGGCCTTCAGAGTTCTCCAGAAAGATTTGGCCATCATTCATGTGGACAGGATTAAAATTAATATTACAATAATACACATGTTGATTCCCTGCTTTAGATACTAGTTAATTATCTGGATAAAGAACATTACAGGAGACATTTTCTGAAGGCAAAAGTTGAGTAGTCAAATGAAAGAGGGGCTAGGTTCAAGAGCAACCTATACTAGTAAAATAAATTAGCTAATAATATTTATGCCTATGTGAGTAATTATAAGTTGGAATGCATTGCCTTCAAGAGCGGTTGGGGAAAAATTCTATTGTGCGTTTTGAAAGGAGGATTATATGATTAGCTAAAGGGAAAGAATGGAAGGCCAGGAGTGGGATGAGCAAGTTCCCTCACGCAGAAAGCCAATGTGGACTTGATGGGCTGAACAGCTTCTTTGTGCTGTAACCATTATAGAATTATCAAACACTTTTGGGGCAGGCAAAATGAGACATTAAATAGGGCAAAATCATGTTTGAGAAGTCATGTTCTATTTCCTAAAAGTAATTTCAGGGACATTGGGATTCAATGCAAGTGGCAAATGGTGCTTGGCAGTTCTTAGTTTTAAATCAAATGGTTGATATTTTTGTTTGGCAGCCAACAGTATGAAAGGATACAGGCTAAAGGCTCAAGAAAATGAGATGAGACCACAGAACAGCCATTGTCTTTCTAAATTGCGTAGAGCAAGGCAAAATCACAGCAGACCACAGTGATCAAGTCCAAATATTTCAGGGTATAAACACCACCATTATGATAACTATACTGTTCTACCCTGGGGTTAATCACTTACCTTCCGTGTTTTTGTCTGTTTCAGATCCATCTTCACCTGCTGGTTTTGTTGCAGTAATGTCTTCATAGTATTTCTTAGTTCTGTCACCTTAGTTTGGAGCATGAATTTATCCTTACGGGTGATTGTCAATTCCTCTTGCAGTTCTTCCAGATTCACCTTTACACCCTGTAAAACAGTACAAGGAAGAATAAGTTCCATTTTAAGCTTAAACTTAAAGTTATAATAGACACAGCTACCAAAGAAAAGCTGGAAATATGCAAATATGCATGAAAATGTTTAACAAAAAGCTAGCCAAGATGTTACTGTTAAAAAAAAACAAACAAGGAAGTCAACAGAGAATAAGTGCATATTTTTGTGCCAAATTTGTGGAATAGTTTAACTAAGGACCACATTCTTTCGCTATATGACTGAAATTGTCCAAAAAAAACCTCTCTTTGGACATTTCGGAAGCGACAATGCACAAAAATGAAAAAGTATATTCATCTCCTCACACACTGTAGCTCAAAAAGACAGGTTTGTATATAGTGACATTCTTGAGTTATTAGAGAACAAGTAGATAATAACTTAAGCCGAGTAACCATCCCAGTTCCTCTTTTTTTTTTAAAAATGAAAAGTACCCTTCATATCTAAACTGAGATCTGGAACTCATTAAGTGAAGCTTAGGGCATGAAGCTGTTGTAAAGACGGTATCATTTTATTTTACTGGATTCTTGATTGTGGATTGAAAGCCAAGGATTGTGAAAGGAAGTGCTGCAAATTTAAAGGCAAATTACTTAAACTTTTTGTAAGTAGTATTTACATTGCTGCTTCGGTGGGGTGGTGGACTATTAGTAGATGGGTTGGCACTTGGGGATATGTCTGAACTGAGATTTAACTGACAACTATCTGATCGGTTCCTGGATAATTAAACAGTTTGTCAATGTGACTAATACTGACAGAAGGCTTTGGACCACTGGAAGAAGACTTGCCGTAACTTTCTTAATGAAACATCTGAAGCTGAAGAAAGACCATTTATTTTCCCTCACCAGTTGCTGTAAATCACGACTTTTATCCAGGAAGGCAAGCATTTTGCAGTTAATCTACCAGTTACCTGTCCCTCCTGCGAAATATTGCAAAAGAGCTGAAGAACAAGGATTGAAGAATAGAACCCCCTGGCAATGTATTGATGAAGACAGAGAAGTGGTTGGCAGAGAGAAAGCAGAAAGTTGGAATAAACAAGTCCTTTTAGAGTGCAGGCAATTACGAGTGGGGTACGCCAGGGTTCAGTGCTGGGACCCCAGCTGTTCACAATATAGATTAATAATTTGGATGAAGGAATTGAATGCAACACCTTCAAATTTGCAGATGACAGTAAGCTGGATGGCAGTGTATGCAGCTGCAGGGAGACTTGGACAGACTGGCTGAGTGGGCAAATACTTGGCAAATGTAATATTATGTGAATAAATGTGAGCGTTTCCACTTTGGTCATGAAAAACAGGAATGCAGATTATTATCTGAACCGTGGCAGTTTAGAAAAAGGTGAGGTGCAACGAGACCTGTGTGTCAGGGTGGAACACCCTGAAGGCTGATGCAGGTGCAGCAGGCAGTGAGGAAAGCTAATAACATACTGGCCTTCATAGCGAGAGGATTGAGTATAGGAGTAGGGAAGTCTTGCTGCAGTTATACAGGGCCTTGGTGAGGCCTTACCTTGAGTACTGTGTACAATTTTGGTTTCCTAGTCATTCTTAAGACATTCCTAGGACATTCTTGCTATTAAGGGTGAGTCGATTGCATAGGCAGATGCTCAGGAAGGAGATGGTGGCTGTATTAGTGGGTCTGCTTCAGGATGTGGTGAAGAGCTTCAAGGCAGAGGAGATGGCCTGGGTGAGTGCAGTGGCAAAGAGACTTGCTGAGATCTTTGTAGAGGGAGGAGAATTTCTTCAAGGTGGACATCCTTTGAAGAGGCTGCACAGTGAGGTTTTCAGCAACTAGCACAAAGTGAGGACTGCAATGCTGGAGAGTCAGAGTCCAAAGAGGTGGTGCTGGAAAAAGCACAGCAGGTCAGGCAGCATCCAAGAAGCAGCAAAGTCGACATTTTGGGCATAAGCCCTTCATCAGGACTTTCCTGATAAAGGGTTTATGCCCAAAACGTCAACTATCCTGCTGTTCCAAAGCTGCCTACTGTGCTTTTCCATTGCCACCCTTTTTGACTCATTCCTGCTATTGAGAAAGTCCAGCGAAGATTCACCAGTCTGATTCCTGGGATGGCAGGACTGACATATAAGGAAAGGCTGGATCAAGTGGACTTGTACTCACTGGAATTAAGAAGAGTTGTGGGGGTGGGGGGGGGCGCTCTCATAGAACCATACAAAATCCACTTGAGACTCGACAGGCTAGATGTGGGAAGATGATACCTCATGTTGGGCAAGTCCAGAACTCGGGGTCACAGTCCAAGAATAAAAGATACGCCATTCAGGACCGAGATGAGAAAGAAAGAATTTCTTCACTCAGAGCAGTGAAACTTTGGAATTTTCTTCCACAAGCTGTTGGGGCCAGTTTGTTAGATGTATTCAAGAGGGAGCTGTACGTGGCCCTTGCAGCTAAAGGGATCAAGCCATATGGAAAGAAAACAGGTGTGGGATACTGAAACTGCATGATCAGTCATGATCATATTGAATGGTGGTGCCGGCTCAAAAGGGCCGAATGGCCTACTCCTGCTCCTATTTCCTATGTTTACTCCAGTGAGTTGTGACGCTGTACAGTTTTATGTGAACGGTTATAGTCAGTGGCATTTCATAGCAGGCCAAATGCTGCAAAGTGGGATTAAGATGGATGGTTTGTTTCCCAGCTAGTGCGTGCCCAGTGGCAAGTGGTTTCTTTCCATTCTGTCAATTTTCTATGCTTATGCCGCCTCCATCTCCATACTATAGCATGAGGTAGAACTTGCATTTAGTGAGTTGCCCGAATACATAACCAAACTATTGTGACTAATCAGTTGAAAGCGGACTTTTTTCACCTATTTTGGTTTCATTCTGAACTTTGCATCTTACAGGAAATTAAGCAAATGATGATGGGGAGAAACTACAATAATGCCAAAAAAAAACAACTCATTCAGCAGCGAACCTTAATCAAAGTATGAAAAGGTTAGATGCCTTGGTGCAGAGACCAAAACATGAATCTTCTTGTTCATATCACCTACCTGTAAAGCTTCCTGTAGCCCTTCTAATTCCTTCTGACTTCGCTGTTCAGTTAGCGAGAGTTGCTGTCTAAAGGCTTGTAGGTCCCTTTCCTTCTGTTCAACTTCCCATTTCAAGTCCTCCACCTAAAAAGAAAGACCTTTTAAAAACTTTGTCATAATCACAATAATTAGTTAGTGGTCTACATGTAAAAGCCATTTGCCAAACTAATTCCTATCACTGGCGACCAAATCTGCCCTCCTATTTTAAAAAGACAAATGTTAATCACACAGATGACCAAATATTTTTCATACATTGTGTTTAGAATTAAAATTAAAATCTTTAGCAAATCTAGTGCCACAGGTTTATTGATAACAGGTTAATCAATGTTTACCCATAAAAGAATTGCAATTTAGTCTTGGGATAGCCAATATTGGACCAAGCAAACCGACCACTTAATTAAACCGACCACTTAATTAAACTTGGCATGATCCTTGTGGATATTCTTTGTGTCTGTAAATTGCCTTATGATAATGAAATGGAGCATGGCCCTTCATTAAAAAAGTGCAACATTCTCCATCAGCTGCTGGTGATAACATTTATCTCACAAATGAAGCTTCAGCATTCTATTCCTCAGATTCTTATATACACTTCTAGTAAATTCATTCAAGATTTTACCTCAAGTCATTTTACAATCTAATTAAGATCATATAGCCGTGACTAAAAGCAATACAAGACGACGGCAGATGGAGCAGCAATATTAAACTAAAGTTACTCCAGATCTAACTTTGTCTCTTCAATATAACTGTTACCATTCCATTTGCTTTCTAGTCTGTAGTATCTGTAATCTCAAATCATCCTCTAACATTTTCTAATGTACCCTTTCATTAACGTTGTTCCTTTTCTATAGTATAGCGCGGATCCAGAAAACCTAGGTTCAAGTTGCACCTGATCCAGATAACATCTCTGAAGAAGTGGATTTGAAAATATAAAACCCAACACTTTTCCACCTCTGTCTTCACACTTGAAGAATTATACCAGAGTCGAAATATAACTGTAACAGAGACTGTCAGACCCAAGTTTTGCAAGCACTCTGGTTTGTATGGCAGGTTTCCAATGCCCACAATATTTTATTTTTACTCTGAATCCAGAGATGTGTTTTCAGCAGAATAAAGATCAGCTCTAAATGCAACAAATGAATAGAAATTACAGACAATTTATCAAAATAGAGTCCATAGTGTGAAATTGTTTAAATCAATGCTGAGACCAGAAGGCTATAAAGTGCCTAATCCAAAAATAAGGGATCCTCCAGGTTTCACTGGAGCACTACAGAAAGTCTAAAAGCAA
Organism: Chiloscyllium plagiosum; assembly: GCF_037043375.1. Lineage (NCBI taxonomy): Eukaryota > Metazoa > Chordata > Chondrichthyes > Orectolobiformes > Hemiscylliidae > Chiloscyllium > Chiloscyllium plagiosum. Next base: position 8,576,031 of record NW_028270162.1, on the reverse strand, counting down.
ACATGAGAATGAGAAACAAGCTGACATATTGAAATGGCAAGTGACTGGAACTACCCAAGTGACCTGTGGTCCAAAATAATTGAACATAATGTTCACTCATGACTCAAAGTACCAGCAAAGCTATGCGGTATATGCACTTGTTAAACGCAAGATACCATGTTGGAGACAAGGTGGTTGGGGTGGAGAAAGGCAATACTTCCATCTGAAACAGATTGAAAAAAAAAAGTCTTGAGATAAAATCTTCCATAAAGAACAGCACTTCTGAAAACGAAACATTCCTTCATGACTACACTTAGTACCACTTAGGTTCAAGTCATCTGCACCAATTAAACTATGAGCACACTTCCGCAGGAGAACAGCTGGAATATGATGAAAAAGTGGCTAAGGTGACAAGGAGGAAAATACAAGTGAATGAAACCAATCATTTTCACTCAGCTTGTTTTAAAATTCAACCAAATAAACATCTCAGCCCATATTAAAACCAATGATTCAAGTTGTGCAAGATTCCACATAGATAATAGCGATGTAGTCACGTGGTAAGTTGTACCTCTTGGTTTACAGTAACTGGTTTGTTAAGCTCTTCATCCAGCCGTTTCTGCAATAGTTTAAGCTGGGAGTGAGCTGCAGCCAATTCCTCCTGGAATTGTGCTACTTCCTGAGAGTGTTTCTTATCCTGGGCTCTGCAACAGAACACATTGGGAGCAAAATTAGATAAATCCAAATCATGATGAAGCATGAATTCCAGGGACCATTAGGAAATCAAATTATTTAAAACAATGATTGTTTCGAATTGAACTTGTTCAACCTGAATATGGTGCGATATGTCCTATAAGTTAAGTTTTCAAAAGAAATGATGCCTCATTTTCATCAAGTAAAACTGCAGTGGTTTCTTTGATCACTGTGCCAGGACATTTATTAACTTTTCTACTGGAAACATTCATGTTCCATAACAAAATATTTATTTTTAAAATAAACTGTTTGAGTTTCAAAAATTATTTGAAAACATGTTCATGTGGTTTCTGACTACTTTTTCATTTTTTTTATGGTTACACCATATTTTTTCTTTATTCATTCATGGGATGTGGGCATCATTTGGCAAGGCCAGTATTTTTTGCCAAAACCCAGCTGCTCTTGAAATAAATGCCTTGCTCAACTATTTCACGACATTGCCGTGTATCCAACATTCCCTCAGATGTTTCTTCCTCCTGCACAAACTGCCAAGACCTATGCACAGCAGCACTTTCTGGAAACAGTCATGCTATAGCATGGACATGGCAATCAACATGCATGGGGTTTCCCAGGGCCATGCTGCTTCAGGGAAACATTGTGTGGGTGTGCAGTCACAAGTATGACAGGATGCAGATTCCTTTCCCTGAAGAACATTCGTGAATCAGATGGGTTTTGACAATAATGGATTATAGTTTTATTGTCACCATCACTGAGACAATCTTTCAATTCCTGATGCATTAGTATAATTTGAACTCCACCAGCTACTCTGGTGGGATGTGAACCCATTTCCCCACAGACTTAGCCTGAGCCTCTGGATCATCAGTCCAGTGATTTTGCTACTACATCATTATCGCCCCAGATCATAAAATCATGTCTCCATTAATTCCATGGAAGCAGACCATCCTTCCCAACTCTCCACATGAGCTAACAACCCCAATTAAAGTGTACCCAAATAAATCTCACTTTTGTCCTTTTCCTCCAGAGTAACAGTGAGCTAGCATTATCAACTTACAGTCCTACAATTCTAGAAAACATATCAAACTCAGTTACTAAACAAATGCTAGTGAAATCACTCCAGCCATACATCCCAGATTCAACACAATGCAGTAGGGTACGGGCTGTGATTTCTCCGATTCTAGAGCTAAAGTCAACATGGCAACACTGAGCAATTATGACCCCTAAAGAACTATTATATGGGAAGGTCTCATTAGATGATATAGTAGGGTTGGAGCATCTGTGGTATAGGGAAATTCCACCAACAGGGCAGACAAGGAGGGGTTTTAATTCTCCATGTTTCAACATTCCTACCACATATCTCATTCCTTAGCTATTGCACGTCAGATTTGTATAAGAACCGTAACTGCCACATGGTTGTCGTACTGGAGTTTGTCAGCTTCTGCCTGCAGAGCTTCTACAAGCTGTTCTTTGGCATATAGCTCTTTCTTCACCTCGCTGAGTTCGAGGGCAGCTGCTCTGTAGTGACGACGATTGTGTCCAGCCTCAGCCTTGTTTGCTGAAACCTATAAATCATTTAAAGAAGTTAAAAAAAAATACAATAAAAGCAATAACGAAACAGCGATTGACTTCAATTTCCTTCAGTGAGATAGAAATATTGCATTCATGCAGACTCAATTCTCCAACTTCTTAATCTTGAAATTCTCCCTCTTGTTGGTATACTGTTTAATAAACATCTCCAGACTTTCAACACCCCACATTCAGGTGACTAAGACCACTCCACTGTCTTCATCCATGATCCATACTGGAATTTCCCATGAAATCACTAGACAGCAACAGGATCAGAAATCTTCGAGCTCAGCAATACCAAGGCCAGTTGTAGCTCAATTACCAACCTGGCTGAGACCCAGTTAATTGGCAGAGAATCTATGATTCAATGCTAAACTGAGCTGTGCCTCAACCGTTCTTTCCTACACTACTATATTATACAATAGTTTTCAATAAAAGTTACATAATATTATATACAGCAAAACCAGTAATATTACACAGCATAAAGTTTCATTCAATAATCTGAATGGTAGTTTAATGGAATTGATTGAACCTTTCTAACGATTTACATACTTATGTTCACTGTTTCCTGAAATAAAGACTTAAAGCTACCATTTACCTGCTGTTTTAATTCATTAACATTTCCTTTCTCCTTTTCCAGTGCAATCTGCAAAGCTTGTACTAATTGCTTCATCTGCTGGTCCTCTTCTTCCTTTCGTTTTAGGACTGCTTGTACCTGTACAAGAAAACTCACTCCATGAAAACGTTTTGTTGGGTGTTACTATGAAAGATTGCATTCAGTCATTTTTATTTTCGATTTTGAAGTAGAACAGGGGTCCTAACAAAATGCAATTAGTCACAAAGTTGGGGAAAAGGAAAATGAACTGGATTGATTTGTCATATGGATTTCACAAGATCAACACTAATTTTCAACAAGACAGATTTTGGCTGGCTGCATTGGTAGACCACAGCTCACTGATGGTGCATTTAGCCCTTGGGGCAGCATGGAGTTCTTAACATGGCACAAACAGCTAGGACCTTGGAACTTCTGCAATTCTTGATTTGACAATATATGAATAGAGATTGACAAGATTGTCTCAATAGTGAGACCACCTGGTTCATTGCCACTCTAGACCATAAGTGGCTTTGGAAATCGTTCTCTGCCAGACAGACAGCAATTTTACAATCTGTGACTGCATGACAAGAGGAGAGAAAAAAAAACGGAGAAACAAAATGTGTTTAAAGGCTGTTAAAAATAATTAGCTCGAGTACATTCATTTTTAAAAAAATAGACGGCAATAGCTCTAAGTATAATTTGTTGCGCATAATGATCTATTACACAGTGCAGTGCCTTTAAGATTGCATGCACATTAAAGGAAAGATTGTGTGTGCACAGCCTGTTTGTGGTGTTTTGCCTGGCACATTCTCAAGTACTAGGTGGTCATGCAATCATGTAGCTTAGAAGAACACTTATAGAAAGGAGGATGGGGATGGTTAAAATAAAAATTTAAACTATGTTTAGTTACACACAACCATTAGAAAAATCAAGTCACTTTACTAATTATAGTGTGTTTCCAGATTCAATGTTAGGTTTGATTTATTACTTAGATAAAAGATTTTGAGTGATTAGAATTCTTTTAATCTATAAGCACTCTGGAGGTCCAGCATAAATGATTGACTTTAAAAAGATCCTCTACTTTAGGCTCATACCTGAAGATTAAGTTGTACAAGATCTGCTTCTCTTTTTGACAAGGCAGTCTCCAAGATGCTAGTATGCTCTTTCAGCGCAGCATGGGACTGACTTAAGCCAACTAATTTCCCTCGCTCATGTTCCAACTCTAGAGTCAGCTTTTTATTGGCTTCTTCCAAGCGTCGTATCTTTTTCCGATAACCTCTTGACTCTTGAAGCTAAGTGGCAGAGAACAGAAGCTATCATAGCAAACAAAAGAATTTGTACAAATTAAGAAGCCTTCATACTCACTGCATTTACCACCATAAAGATATATGGTCTTGGTACACAAAGGGACAGAAATAGATGTTTAACAGTTTCAATCATGTATTTATAATTTCAAACACTAATCATATCTGGAAAACAATCTGTCCTGTCTTGAAAAGCAGTTTACACCGTGAATCACACCTATACCTTTCAATATTCCTCAGGACAGAACACACCCTTAATTTTTGCCTGAAGGATGATAATTCCAGAGGAAAACAAAAAATACCACAAATGCTTGAATTAGATTGCTTTTAATGAGTGAGTGGTTGGAATAGTCAAAAGATGTTATTACACAACTGTTCAACAGGTAAGACTTGAAACCTCCTGGCTCAGAAGTATGGACACTATCACTGTGTCACAAAAGCCCGAGTGTTTGTAATAATTCCTGTGAAGCGATTGATAAATAGTGTTTTCATTAAAAAAAAAACAATTATTGACAGCAACCCCTTGAAATAAGAGAAACTGCGGGGGAAACAGGCAAGAGAAACTAAAGGGAGAAAGAAAAAGCAATGAAAATGATCAAAGGCATTTATACATGAATGTAATGGGCAATATCTCATTTATCATTTACAGTTGTAAATAAACAGATTTAGTTTGCTCCTGACCATTAGAGGTGGGAAGTGGTGAAGATGAAGCCGAGAGTCTGCAGAATGATAAAGATAGGTTAAGCCAATGGGCAAAAACTTGGCAGATTGAATATGTGAGAAAATGTGAACTTATGCACTTTGGCAGTAAGAATAAATAAGCTGAATAATATTTAAATGGAGAACGACTGCAGAGAGCTAGAGAACAGAGGAACCTGGAGTTCTTATGTATGAATGACAAAGATTGAGTAGGCAATGAGGAAAGAAAATGGAACATTGACTTTTATTTCAAAGGGAATAGAGTATAACTGTAGGGAGATTATACTGAAAATATGCAAGGTACTACTCAGACTACATCTGGAATACTGTGAATAGTTACCCAAGGAAAGATATACTGGCATTAGAGGCATCCCAAGAAAGGTTCACTAGGCTGCTGCTGTATAGAGGAACTGCCTTATGGAGGAGTGCTTAAGTAGGTTATGCCTTTACTCATAGGAATTTAAAAGATTGAGAGGTAACATACAAGATTCTTAGGGTGACTTCACAGGGTAGATCGTTGTTGTTTCCCCATATGGCAGAGTATGGGAACAAAGGGCATATCAGAATAAGAGAACAAAGGGCAGAGATGAAGAGTACCCAGATGGAAGCAAATCTGTGGAATTATTTATTGCAGAGGTCTGTCAAGACTGAGTCGTCAAGTATATTCAAGGCTAAGAGCAACAGATCTTATAATCAGTAAGGGAATCAATGGTTATAGGGAAAAAGGCAGGCAAGTGGAGTACAAGGTTATCAGATCAGTGACCTCATTGAATGGCAGAGCAGATTCAATGGGCTGACATCTGTTCCTATGTCCTTGTGGTCTTGATGATTCCAAATATAATGCACCTGGAAATCTTACAATTCCACAGTGACTACACTTCAAAAGTACTTCCAGACATCATAAGGTATTGAAAGACCAAATAAATGCAAGTGGTTTTTAAAATAGTTTCTATTCATTTTGCAGAACACAAAAAAGTCTTCATACCACAAAAGAGCAGGATAATTGTTTATAAACACGTTTTTGTCAGCAAAATGATCCACCACCTGAGTCTGGTTATTTTCTTGTGGGCCAGACAAAGGGAGAATGAAAGACCCAAGAATTAATCTATTCACTTCCATAGTAGTGTTCAATTGTGCTGAAACAAGCCAAATTAAAGAGAAATTAATTCACTAGCAAACAATACCAACAAGTTTTTTATTTCTCTTTATTCTTTCGTCCAATGTTGGTGGACTGGCAAGACCAGCATTTGTCAACCATCCCTAACTGCCCTAAGACTGAGTGACTTGCTAGTGAATTTCAGAGGACAGTTAAGAAAACAGGATATAATTATGGCCCGGAGGTCACATGAAGGCTAGACCAGTAATAAAACAGAATGACTTCCCAAAATGACTTTAAAATTTATTCATGCGATGAAGTCATCACTAGCTAAGCCAGCATTTACTGCCCATCCCTCAGAGGGCAATTAAGACTATATTGCCGTGGGTCTGGAGTCACAGGAGGCGAGGATGGCAGTTTCCTTCCCAAAAAGAGTAGTGAACCAGATGGGTTTTCCTAACAAGCGACAATGGAGTCATGGCTATCATTAGACACTTAATTCCAATTTTTATTGAAATTTAAATTCCACCATCTGCCACGGCAGGATTCAAATCTATTCTCCAGTACATTACCTTGGCTTAAGAAAACCACAGCAACATTACCACAGGCCATCACCTCCGCTAGAGTAAAGTAGATGAATGAAAATAGATGGTGTTTATCATGGTCACCATAACTCCGATCTGCTTTATATTTCAAATTGGTTCACAAAATTCAAATTCTACCTGCTGCTAAGGTGGGATTTGAACTTGTGCCCCTAGAACATTAGCCCGAACCTCTGGATTGCCAGCCAAGTCACAGGAAATCGAGTAGGTGTGGTTAATAATAATACCCGTACACACAGCTTAGTTTGGTTTAGGTCTTACCTCATCCTCTAGATCCAAAACCTTCTCTCTATAATCCTCAAGTTCCTGGCTGGTAAGGGAGATGATTGCCTGTAACTCCTTTTCAAGTGTAGCTTTACTGTAGTTTACTGCCTGCAGCTCTGTTTGCAAAGCCTGAATCCGTTCCTATTAATATACAAAGGGATAACAAGATAACTTGACAGTTCAGCTCCAACCAACCTCATCAATACAATAATGCCAAAAGCTACACTGCATTTTTCAGCCAAAAATGAACCCAACTGCAGCAAGCCTGGTGCACCAAAGCAAACATTCTATATTGACACCACACGTCTCATTTCAAGTAAAAATCAAACAAGAGTTGTATTGATTGAATACTTAAGAAAACATTGCACATTTTGTCTGAACATGAAAGCTTTGTGGAAAAAAACTACGTCCTGTCAATTCCTCTTCGTCACCTCATGTATAACCTGTCAGAAATTGGGAAGTATTTGATCACATTATTCAAGAGTTTGACCGAAGAAGCAACTCTTCTAACGAACCAGAATGATCTGACCTCCAATTCTTATCTTCAAGGCAAATACATGGCTCTTCATGGTTTATTTATAGCTTTCAAATGCAATCACATGCTTAACAAGTGGATAACAAATGTTGGAAATTTGCAGCTCTTCAATCTGTGGCTCCAATGAGCTGCACCATTCTTTATTTCAATCAACAAAACTCGAGCGACACAAAAGCAAATAAAAAGTGTAGATGCTGAAAAACCTGAAATGAAACCTTGGAAAAACTCAGCAGGTGTGCGTGTGCGTGCACGAAGAGAGAGGAGTGATGGTGGTGGTGGTGAGAGCGCGAGCGGGCGAGGTAGAGCGGGCGGGCGAGGGCACGCGAGAGGGCGAGGGCGCGAGAGACAGAGAGCGGGCGCGAGAGACAGAGAGCGGGAGAGCTTAAGTCTGAGTTAACATTTCAGATTGAAAATCACTAGTTCTGCAGAAGTCACCGACTTAAAACATCAGTTGTTAAGTTTAAATCTAGGATCGATAAATTTTTGTGGAGCAAAAGTATTAGGGGAGATGGATCAAAGGCAGGTATACAAAGTTAGATGCTTTTTTGCATCAGAGAGCAGAGGGTGCTGGGCAGAAGTGAAGGCAGAGCGCAAAGCCAGTCGGGAAAGTAAGTGATTGTTATTTGAGTGGGTGTGTTCTAGAACCCAGCTCCTACAAAGTCGGGCCTCCTCCTCTAACCTAAATTAAAAGTCCACAGACTCGCCCCAAAAAGAGGGTCCAAGGAAGTTCCTGTGGATTGAAGAGTGAGGCTTTAGCTCAGGAGTCTTTGACAAGGAGATTGAGTGAAGTGATTACTCCACAGTTGAAGAGGGTGAAGACATGACTGCCAAGCTGGTTCAGTGTGCTACGTGCATGATGTGGGAGGTCAACGACTCTGGTGTGTCTGGCTCGTACAAGTGTGGAAAGTGTGTGCACGTTCAGCTACTGACAGAGCATACTGCAGCACTGATGAAAGAATTCGAGGACCTTAGGCTCATCAGAGAGAATGAGATCTTTCTGGACAAGACCTTCAGCGAGGTTATTACACCAATTGTACCAGAAGAGAGCAGACGATGAGGAAGGCAGAGGACACAGGTGCAAGAGACCCTGGGGGAAGTACCTGTCAGGAACAAGTTGAATCTTTTGGAAACAGTAGAGACAGATGACATTGCCAGTCCACGAGGCGGCCAGGTCTGTCAATCAAATGTTGGCGTGGAGGCAGAGTGGAAGAGTCAGACATCGCACAGAGCCGTGGTAATAGGGGACTCCATAGTGAGAGGAACTGACTGGGGTTTTTGTGGCAGCAGATGGGACTTAAGGATGGTGTGTTGCCTTCCTGGTGCCAGGGTTAAAGACATCACAGACAGAGTGCAGGAAATCCTCAAGGATGAAGGTGAAGAGCCAGAGGTGGTGGTACATGTCGGCACAAATGATGTCAGGAAGAATAGGAGGAACATACTACAGCAGGACTTCGGAGAACTAGAAAGAAAGCTGAAAAGCAGGATGTCCAAGGTGGTTATCTCCGGTTTGCTTTCAGTTCCTTGGGCTGGTGAGGCCAGAAACAGGGAGGTAATGGACTTGAACACGTGGCTGGGGAACTGGTGCAGGAAGCAAGGATTTAAATTCTTGGACCACTGGGGTATGTTTTTGTGGTAAGCATAAATTCTACAAGAGAGACGGTTTGCACCTTAATAGGTTAGGGACCAGCATTCTGGCAGGCAGGTAGGTTTGCTACTGCAACACAGCTACGCTTAAACTAAGTAGCGGGGGGAGGGGGGAGGGGACAAACTGGATGTTTAAGAAGGAAATTGGAGGGAAAGTTAGAACAAGGGAAGTCAAGAAAGACAACTGTATCAATGAGGCAGAAAACTCAAAAAGGGATCATGCTGTAAAGTTGAGCGAAATAGGAGTTGATGGGAAGGGGGAGGGCAGTAACAAATTAAAAATACTATACATGAATGCACGAAGCATTAGAAATAAGATGAATGAGCTTGAGGCTCTTTCGGAAATTTTCAGATACGATATTGTGGGGATAACTGAGGCATGGCTTCAAATGGACAGGGCCTGGGAAATGAATATTCAAGGCTATACGTGCTATTGTAAGGACAGACTTACGGGCAGAGGGGGTGGGGTGGCCATGTTGGTAAGGGAGGATATTCAGTCCCTTGCGTGGGGGGGACCTAGAATCAGGGGATGTAGAGTCAGTGTGGATAGAGCTGAGAAATACTAAGGGTAAAAAGACCCTCTTGGGAGTTATCTACAGGCCCCCAAACAGTAGTCTGCGACAGGCCAATTTCAGCTCCTGATTTAACTTCCATCCGACATCCAAAGAGTTACTACAGTTATGATGAGGGATTTCAACATGCAGGTAGACTGGGAGAATCAGGATGGTATTGGACCTCAAGAAAGAGACTTTGTGGAGTGCCTCAGAGATGGATTCTTAGAACAGCTGTTGCTGGAGCCGACCAGGGAGAAGGCAATTCTGGATCTGGTATTGTGCAATGAACCAGAATTGATCAGGGACCTCGAAGTGAAGGAGCCATTAGGAAATAGTGACCATAGCTGAAAGCCCTTCTGCCGAAACGTCGATTCTCCTGTTTCTTGGATGCTGCCTGACCTGCTGCTCTTTTCCAGCAACACATTTTCAGCTCTGATCTCCAGCATTTGCAGTCCTCACTTTCTCCTCAATAGTGACCATAATACAATAAGCTTCAACCTGCAATTTGAGAGGGAGAGGGTACAATCGGAAGTGACAATATTGCTATTGAATAAAGGGAACTATGGAGCTATGAGGGAGGAGCTGGCCAAAGTTCAATGGTGCAATACCTTAGCAGGGATGACAGTGGAGGAACAATGGCAGATATTTCTGTGTATAATGCAGAAGTTGCAGGATCAGTTCATTCCAAAAAGGAAGAAAGATCCTAGGAGGCCGTGGCTGACGAGGGAAGTTAAGAAACATATAAAGTTAAAAGAGAAAAAGTATAACATAGCAAAGATAAGTGGGAAAACGGAGGACTGGGAAGCTTTTAAAGAGCAACAGAGGATTACTACGAAGGAAGTACGCAGAGAAAAAAATGAGGTACGAAGGTAAACTGGCCAAAAACAAAGGAGGATAGTAAAAGTTTTTTTAGGTATGTGAAAGGCAAAAAAATGGTTAAGTCTAAAATTGGGCCCTTGAAGACAGAAACAGGGGAATATATTACAGGGAACAAAGAAATGGCAGAAGAATTGAATTGGTACTTCAGATCGGTGTTCATTGGGGAAGACACAAGCAATCTCCCCGAGGTAACAGTGGCTGAAGGACCTGAACTTAAGGGAATTTATATTTGCCAGGAATTGGTGTTGGAGAGACTGTTAGGTCTGAAGGTTGATAAGTCCCCTGGGCCTGATGGCCTACATCCCAGGGTACTGAAGGAGGTGGCTCGAGAAATAGTGGATGCGTTGGTGATTATTTTCCAGAGTTCGATAGATTTGGGATCAGTTCCTGCGGATTGGAGGGTGGCTAATGTTATACCACTTTTTAAGAAAGGTGCGAGAGAGAAAGCAGGAAATTATAGACCAGTTAGTCTGACCTCAGTGGTGGGAAAGATGCTGGGGTCTATTATAAAGGATGAAATTACAACACATCTGGATAGTAGTAACAGGATAGGTCAGAGTCAGCATGGATTTATGAAGGGGAAATCATGCTTGACTAATCTTCTGGAATTTTTTGAGGATGTAACTCTGAAGATGGACGAGGGAGATCCAGTAGAAGTAGTGTACCTGAACTTTCAGAAAGCTTTTGATAAAGTCCCACATAGGAGGTTAGTGAGCAAAATTAGGGCACATGGTATTGGGGGCAAAGTACTAACTTGGATTGAAAGTTGGTTGGCTGATAGGAAACAAAGAGTAGTGATAAACGGCTCAATTTTGGAATGACAGGCAGTGACCAGTGGGGTACCGCAGGGATCAGTACTGGGATCGCAGCTTTTTACAATATATGTTCAAGATATAGAAGATGGTATTAGTAACAACATTAGCAAATTTGCTGATGATACTAAGCTGGGTGGCACAGTGAAATGTGATGAAGATGTTAGGAGATTACAGGGTGACTTGGACAAGTTAGGTGAGCAGTCAGATGCATGGCAGATGCAGTTTAATGTGGATAAATGTATGGTTGTCTACTGTAGTGGCAAGAACAGGACGGCAGATTACTACCTAAATGGAATCAATTTAGGTAAAGGGGAAAGTACAGAGAGATCTGGGTGTTCTTGTACACCAGTCAATGAAGGCAAGCATGCAGGTACAGCAGGTAGTGAAGAAGGCTAATAGCATGCTGGCCTTCATAACAAGAGGGATTGAGTATAGAAGCAAAGAGGTTCTTCTGCAGCTGTACAGGGCCCTGGTGAGACCACACCTGGAGTACTGTGTGCAGTTCTGATCTCCAAATTTGAGGAAAGACATTCTGGCTATTGAGGGAGTGCAGCGTAGGTTCACGAGGTCAATTCCTGGAATGCGGGATTACCTTACACTGAAAGACTGGAGTGACTGGGCTTGTATACCCTTGAATTTAGAAGGCTGAGAGGGGATCTGATTGAGACATATAAGATTATTAAAGGATTGGACACTCTGGAGGCAGGAAACATGTTTCCGCTGATGGGTGTGAGTGCTGAACCAGAGGACACAGCTTAAAAATGCGGGGTAGACCATTTAGGACAGAGATGAGGAGAAACGTCTTCACCCAGAGAGTGGTGGCTGTGCGGAATGCTCTGCCCCAGAGGACAGTGGAGGCCCAGTCTCTGGATTCATTTAAGAGTTGGATAAAGCTCTCAAGGATTGTGGAATCAAGGGTTATGGAGATAAGGCAGGAACAGGATACTGTTTTCTGGATGATCAGCCATGATCATATTGAATGGTGGTGCAGGTTCGAAGGGCAGAATGGCCTACTCCTGCACCTACTGTCTATTGTTAGGGCACAGATCAGCCATGAACTCATTGATTGGTGGAACAGGCTTGAGGGGCTGAATGGCCTACTCCTGCCCCTATGTTCCTTACTCTGTCTCTTTCCACAGTTGTTGCCTGACCTGAAAATTTATAGAATTCTTTTGTTTTACAATAAACTTTAGATACCTCTCAGTAACAACCTGGACTTTTGCCTAAGTGGCAAATAATAAAACCAGCAGTGGAATCAGTTTCACAGTTGTAGGGTTCTTTTTCAGGACAAGATATACCCAAACAGATGACATCATTTGTCCATCTCTGAGCAGCCTTGAGAAAATGGTGGTGGCAGGTATTTAGTGTTACATAGCAAGGAAATTTGTGACCATGATAGCTGCTATGACAGAATCTGGCTCAGAATCTGTGGCTTGTTAGCCCAATATCATAACCACTGGGCACAGAATATTTTGTCACTAAAATGAAACTCAGCTTCAGCCCTTGGTTTAATTTTGGAACTTGTTAAAAAGATTTTATTACAACTTCTCTTGCAAATTCTGTAAGTGATGTCTTAGAATGCCAAGAGAGTTTTTTTTAGGTTTGTGGGGAAAAAGCAGGGGGCTGAGACAAATTGAATGAATCTTTCGAAGAGCCAGGATAATCATCATACTCTGAATGGTCTTCCTCTGTGCTGCAACATTTTATAAAGCTCCTTTTTAGTCCATAGCATACAAAAAAAAGTTAGGTCATCTGGCCCATCAAGTCTGCATCAACATTCAATCATGGCCAATATGTTTCTCAACCCTGGTCTCCTCCATTCTCCCTTTAACCCTTGAACCACTGAACTAATCAAGAACCTACCTCGGTCTCAAAAACAAAACCACAGCACAGTGGCTCAATGGTTAGCATTGCTGCCTCACAGCGCTAGGTTAGATTCCACCCTTGGCTGATTGTCTGTGTGGACGCTGCACATTGCTGCTGTGCCTGCGTGAGCTTCCTAGAGGTGCCCAGGTTTCCTCTCAGTCCAAAGAGGTGCAGATTAGCTGGATTAGCCATGGGAAATGCAGGGTTACAGGGATAGGGTAGAGGGGTGGGTCTGGGTAGGATGCTCTTTGGAGGGTCAGTGTGCACTTGCTGAACCGAATGACCTATTTCCCAACCTGTAGTGATTCTACAATGATTTGACCTCCACAGCCTTCTGCAGCAACGAGTTCCACAGATTAACCAACTGTGGCTAAAGAAATTCCTCATCTCAGTTCTGAAGGGATCCCTTCACTGAGGCTGTATTCTCATGTCCTAGTCTCTCCCAGTGGAAAAATCTTCTCCACATTTCACTCTATCCAGGCCTCTTGATATTCTAGAAGTTTAAAACAGATAGTCCCTCATCCTTCTAAACCCAGAGACCTCAACCTCTCCACACATAGCAAACCCTTCATCTCCAGGATCATTCTTGTAAATCTCCTCTGGACCCCCTACTATGCCAGCACATTTTTCCTTAAATATGGGCCCCAAAGCTTCTCTCACTATTCCAAATGCAGACTGACCAGATTCTTATACAGCCTCAGCAGCAGATCTCTGCTCCTGTACTCTAGCATGTTAATCGTAAGAGAATCCTGAACTAGAACTCCCAAGTCCCTTTGTGCTTTAGATTTACAAAGCCTTTCCCAGTTTAGAAAATTATCTACACCTCTACTCTTCTATCCACATGCATCACTTCACACTTTCCCATATTGTATTCTATCTGCCTCTTCTTTGTCCACTCTTAGCATGTCCAAATTCCATTGCAGTTTGTCCGCTTCCTTTGTGCATTTTGCAAACTCAGCAACAATAATCTCTCAGTCCCTCTTTAATGCATAACATGAATACATGAGTGTGGTCCCAACACTGATCCTCACCAAAGTCACCGGCTGTCATCCTGACAAAGACTCCTTCTGTCAATCAAGCAGGCATAATTCCTGATGAAGGACTTTTGTCTGAAAAGTAGATTCTCTTGCTTCTTGGATGCCGCCCAACGTGCTGAGCTTTTCCAGCACCACACTATCAACCCTTCTGCCAGTCAGCCAGCCAATCCTCTAGCTATGTCAGTACTTTGCATCAAACTCCATGAGCTCTCATTTTATTTAGCAGCCTCCTGTGCAGCACTTTGTCAAAAACGTCTTTTGGAAATCCAAATAGATCACAACCACTGGCTCTATTTTGGCTAACTCGCTCGCTGTCTTCTCAAAACATTCTAACAGATTTTTCAGGCATGACCTCCCCCTGACAAAGCCATGCTGACTCAGCCCTATTTTACCATGCACTTCCAAGTACGCTGCCATCTCATCCTTAATAATGGACACTAAGTTCTTATCAATGACCAAGGTCAGGCAAACCAGCCTATAACTTCCTATCTTCTGCTGCCCTCTCTTCTTAAACAGAAGTGTTACATTTACATTTTATTTTGCCTCAGACACAAATTTGCAAGTTCTACAAAACAAATACATTTGCAATCTACAATTTAGAAAAAGCAACATACTTGAAGAATTTTATCATTTCCACCTTCTGTGAGCTGATCTTTCAACTTGCTGAGCTCTGCTTCAGCTGATTCTTTTGCTCCAAGGGCTTCTTGCAGTCGACGGCTCAGGATACCAACGGCGCTCTCATAAGCTTTATGTTTGGCTTTCATTTCTTTCTGTGCACTGCTGAGATCAGTGCCAAGCTTCTTCATTCGTGTCTTCTGTTCAGAAATACCTCTGGGAAAAAAAAATCAAGGCGATGCTGATTCAAAACTTCAGGAAAATGAATCCAACAATTCCTTATATAATGTGCTAAAAGGAATTAGAACAAGAAATGGGGAATAAATGAGTAGCTATCAACATGCCTTTAAATCATCAACACGTAACTGAAGCCATAGAAAATTCAAGGTATTGGAGTTGCCAGGGTTGGAGGATTTGAGCTATGGGGAGAGGCTGAAAGGTTGGGGCTGTTTTCCCTGGAGCATTGGAGGCTGAGGGGTGACCTTATAGAGGTTTACAAAATTATGAGGGGCATGGATAGGGTAAATAGGCAATATCTTTTTCCTGGGGTCGAGGAGTTCAGAACTAGTGGACATAGGTTTAGGGTGAGAGGGAAAAGATATAAAAGAGACCTAAAGGGCAGCTTTTTCACCCAGAGAGTGGTCCATGTATGAAATGAGCTGCCAGAGGAAGTGGTGGAGGCTGATATAATTGCAACATTTAAAAGGCATTTGGATGGGTATATGAATGGAGGGGTTTGGTGGGATATGGGCCAGGTGCTGGTAGGTGGGACTAGATGGGGTTGGGATATCTGGTTGGCATGGACGGGTTGGACTGAAGGGTCTGTTTCTATGCTGTACATCTCTATGACTCTAAGTAATTGAAAAAATTAAAATAGAAAAATGGATAGACAGAAAAGGACAGTGAGATTAGTTTAATAGCGCCATTAAAAAGATGTCACAATGTGCCGAATAGCAACTTTCTGCGCGCTTTATTCTATAACACTAAGTTCTTTGAGTTTCATCCTGCAATGTTCCAGGAAGTTCCCTTGTGATTACAGAGGGAAGTAGGAAGCCTTCATCTTCAATAACCTTGACTATTGTTGCCCAAACCTTATTTCGGAAATTTATACTCAATGACGTACATCAAGCCTGTTATTAACCGGCATTTATGGGACCAGGAATATACCGACTGGATTAAATATTCCGCATAATCAAGAGGTCCACATAATCAATGTAAAAAACACAGTTATAGAAATGTAATGCGGGGGTATACAATCACTGTTATACTTTATTTACAGCATAAATCACAAATAATGCTTAGCAGCAGAGAGCCTTCTCACTCGCATTCTCAACTGACTACTCCGACATCCAGTAGATTAGAGGAGTGAGGAAATATTGACTCAAAATTTAATCATCTGTTGATATTTCATGTTGCCATTTGATCAAATAACAGTATATTTACATTGATGTAAATAAATTTAAAAACTATAATAATTGGTCATAATAATACAGTAAACTTTGCGGTATTTGAGGCCATATTTGCCAGTTTGCTGAGAGTGCCAGGTCATAAAGGTTAAAACAAAGCTTGCATATATTCCTTAATTAGCAGGAACATAAGCAATCGCATTTAATTTTAAAAAAAACGCTCACTTTTTAGCTTCTTCCTGCATCTGCTCCACATGCTTCTTCAGTTCTTCATTCTCATGAGAAAGTGAGATTAGGTGGTTTCGGTCAAACTGCATTGACTATTAGAAAGTATAATAGGACAAATGTAATGGTTTATTGACAAGAACAATGAAATTAAGCAAAACCAACTCAGTAACACTATTGTCCAGTTGCTCATGAAGTGTTGTCAAATTGACTGCATACCTGAAGCTCTGTATTCCATTCATCACGTTCTTCCTGTGCCAACTGCAGCTGGGTTTCTAGATCAGTCATTTGTTGGTGAATTCGAGAAATTTCTTTTTGTAATCTTAAATGCTCATTCTGTGCGGATTTTTTGTCAGTCTGCAACACAACCATTTCTTGTTTCAGTTCTTTGACCTCCGACTCCAGCTTTTTCTTTGCTGATTTCAACTCATTCATTAGTTGATCCTTTGAATTTGCATCACGTCGATAGGCCTCCACCATTACCTGAAAGAAGAGGTCAATGAAAGCACAATTAATTTTGAAAACCATCAATACTGTTCCACTAATACCATTCCTCTGATCACTTTCAGAGCAATCTATTAAACATGTAAATAATGCTAACTTCAAGTGACTGGACTACATATTACAAATTTCAGGAACATATACCTTCTGTTGTACAAGTTGATCTTTTAGTTTCTGAGTCTGCTTCTTAAAGCTGGTATTCTCCTTTTGCATATTTTCTACCTATAAAAAGCCAAATAAATGTACATGTAAACGGACATCTCCTGTAAAAGTTACTAATACTGTAAAGTAATGCTTACTTCAAAGTAGGAATTATACCACGTGTTTTACAATGATCTTCATAGGTAATCTTTTAGAATTATCCAAAAACATAATTCCTGTGATCCAGACATTTCTGAACAAATTTATTACCTGTTTTAAAAACTCCCATGATCGATAATACTATAATACTTTACTGTGTTTAATTTGTTTCTAGACTCTGTTACACCTCTTTCAGAATTCACATATCAACCAATCATCACTTTCCTGTGGTTTTCCCCTTGAACTGGTATCCTTGAGATTTATCCTAATGCATACAAGATAAATGTTTTGAAAAACTGTCCAGCAATACTCAAGTCTTAGTGTACACAAAGACCAGTATTCATAAAAAAAAAAGTTACTAGCTTGTCAAATAAAACCAATTCCCTGAACATTTATTCTCAAGGTGAGGGAATTTTGGAAGGAAACTGAAACACACCCTAACTTGGGCACCCAAGATTGATAATAGCCAAAAGAGATTAAAACTAAGGTACCCTTATTCTGACCTCACAATAGTATGATTTGCTTTTCAATTCTTATTCTGAGTGGTCTGAGTAGTATTATCCATTAGTGCTAAGTTTTTATTAAGAACTTTCACTTGTGAATTGAGCACTGCTGCTGGGCCAGCCTTTATGGCTCATCCCTAGTTGTCACTGAGAAGGTTGTAAGCTGACTTCTTGAACTATGCAGCCCATTTGGTGTAGACACACCCATAATGCTGCTAGGGAAGGAGTTTCAGAGTTTTGACTCAGTGACGTAGAAGGATCTTCTTAGGTGATCCTCAGGCGACTGTGTGGGGAGTTTGCACATTCTCTCAGTGTTTGCCTGGGTTTCCACCAGGTACTCTGGTTTCCTTCCACAGTCCAAAGATGTGCAAGTTAGATGGATTGGCTATGCTAAATTACCCACAGGTAGCGTGCATCAGCCATGGGAAAATGCAGGATTGTATGGGTCTGGATAGGATACTCAGAGTTGGTGTGGACTTGTTGGGCTGAATGCCGTGTTTCCACACTGTAGGGATTCTATGATCTCTGAATGGAGATATATTTCCAAATCAGGATGCTGTTTGACTTGGAGGGGAGCTTGCAGATGGTGGAGTTCCCATGTATCCGCAGCCTTACCTTTCTAAATGGTAATGGTCATGGGTCCAGAAGGCGCTGTCTAAAGACCCTTGGTAAGTGCATCATGTAGATGGTACACACTGCTGCTACTAGGCACCCATGGTGGAAGAAGTGGATGCTTGTGGACGTGGTGCCAATCAACCAGGCGGATTGTCCTCAATACTGTCAAGCTTCTAAAGTGTTGTTGGAGCTTTCAGACAAGTGGGGAATATCCCAATGTATTCCTGAGTTGTGCCTTGCAGATGGTAGACAAGGCTTTGGGGAATTAGCAAGTGGGTCGCTTGCTGCAAGATTCCTAATCTCAGAATGGGTGGTAATTTTGTAGTTTACAGTGTGATGTAATTGAAATTATATATTGAAAAAGACCTAGATTGTTTGTTAAGTCTGTCATCTTTTAGAATGAATATGCTGTTTGCAGTTCTTTCATACGTAAAATTGCAAAACATTTTTGCATTCTCAAGTGAACTTTAACAATTGGTGTCATATCGGTCCACACTGAAGGTGTGAGGTGCCCCCTGAGAGAGACTGTCTGTGCCACAATGCTCAAACTGAATCTAAATCTTAAAAAAAAAAATTATAGAATCTTACATGGATTCATGCAGTTTTTGAGCAAAATAAAATGTAACTCTGCAAGTACAAATTCACCCCACAAACTTATATGTGTGTGTGTGTGTGTGTGTGGCTTATGAGTGTCTGAGAGAAAGTGTGCGTATGTGTGAGAGAATGTAAAGGGCTATACATCTGTGAGAGAGTGAGTGTGTCAGCGTGGGAGTATATGTCAGAGAGAAAGAGAGAGCTTCTTTATGAGAGAGGATCTGCATGAGTGTGATTTTTAACTTTATTATTTCTGCCATTTCACAATCACAACTATTTATTTCATCCCATTTTGCCCATTTTTGCCACAATTTCCATTATGACTTAAAAAATGTACATGCCTGTAGACTTTATGTTTCTTGATAATTTAATACCTTTTTTTAAAACGTTCCTAATTGTTTAACTTCCTGCTATATCTTTCATACTCTACCTCATCATGCTCTCCTCTACTGTTCTTTCCTATGATCCATTCTTCATCAGTGATGCCTTGTTTGAATTTCTGTTTAATACTTTTAAAATGCAATAAATTTTCTTGGATTCTGTTGAACACCATTTTAAACATTTCCTATTGTTATTCTACATAATTGCTTACTATTTTTGTTGTAAATTTTATTCACCCAAGTTCTATTTCCATCTCTCACAAAATAGGGACTGAAAATATCATTGGATCATGCATCAGGTAGTGACTTATTCTTATGGGTTGTAACATATAACACTTTGAATATTTTCTTGAAATTTACAAAATAGTTAATGAAATTTTCCTTGATCTTTCAAGCATTATGTACTGTAGAACAGTTAAGTTTTAATTACCAGTCCAGTCTTAACAGCAACTTCCTGCCGAAGCTGTTCGAGGATTTCAGAAACCATCTCAGTGTCCTCCTCAAGCTTTTTAGTTTCTTCCCCCAGTACAGCCTTATCTGTCTTTCTAGCTTGCAGTGCAACTTCCAGGACAATCTTCTCATTCTGCAGGGACTGAATTGTTTCATCTTTGGCACTGGTTTCAGTTTGGACCTCTGTTAGGTGGGCCTCCAGCTCATCATAACGTGCCTGCAACTCATTTAAGGTTTGGTCCTTGGTGTGCATGGACTCCTGGGCGACAGTCAACTGTTTCAGTAGGTCTAATTGTTCCTGTTCCAAAGTTCCTAATTGGAGCTCACGTTGATGTAAGGTTAACTTAACCTGAAAAGACATTTTCAATACATCTAAGAATGAGAATCACAAAGAAATAAACATTAATAACAGTTCCTCAAGACAGAATTACAGTTAAATGTAGACAAGAACATGGATGAACAAGGGATACAAGTTCGCGTTTGAGAGGGGAAATAAGAGAAGTGTTTAACTGTTTCCACAGAGGAGCCACAGTGCACTCTAGAGACGAGCTTTTGGAAACGTTAAGGAATAGATGAATAGTGCAATTGAGGAACTTTCTTTTTCTGAAAATTTGAGATCACACTAGCTAACTAACTTCACTTGGACAGAGGTGCTCAGAGCAGAGAAGACCTAATGCTCTTGATATGGCATTTACAATCTTAATTACATTCTGCCAAGTCAAAAGTCTGAGATTCCAAGCTCTATTGTGAACTCTCAAGTGCACACCTTAGGACTGACCTTCAACAGAGTACCGAAGGAGCACTGCACCGTCAGAGATGCTGTTTTTCTGTAGACATTAAACTTAGGCCTGGTCTGCTGCTCTAATGTTTCGTGTAATATAAAAGTTTCCACGGTACTATTCAAAAGATAGGCAAGGAATGCTTCTGACCTGATATTCTTCCCTCAACCAAAGCTGTCAGTAATTTACCAATTCATCCATTTATTTGTTGTTGGTCTTTGTTGTGAGCAAATGCCTACATTTCTATAAATAATAGTAACATATCAAAAGTAATACAAAGAAAACTGGTGTTGGAACAGTTTATAATGTTCAAAAGATGCAATAACAAAGCTGCTGAATAAACCAAGGTTATACACATTTTTTTCCTCTTTTCATAACATATAACTTGACTCCTTTTCTCTTGCCTCACCCACATGGGGAGTGGAGGGTTATTTATGAGAGATAGGCAGCAAAGTGGAGTTAACATCATAATCAGATGACCATGACCTTGCTCCTCACCTCCTCAAGCTGCCTCTCCAATGCAGTAGCTGAATCAGCAAGTTTCTGAAGGTGTTCACGCTCTTCCTCAAACTCTTCAAGTCTCCGTGACAGATCATCTTCCACCAGTGTCTTAGCTTCTTGGATCTGCTGGAAAGCTTTTTCCTGATCCAACATATCAACCTAATGCAACAAAGGGCATTTTCAAATACTTAAAAAAAAAAATCACAACATTTGTGGACCGATGAAGTCACATTTAACAAGGAAATAATTCAATAGTAGTGGTTCAATCATGAATAATTTAATAACAGCTATAATGAAACAAATAAGACCGGCTTCTCTCAAGCTGCTATACCATGAAATCCAAATGACTTTCTAGAATGGATCCTTCTGCACTGTAGCACTGTATGAAAGGCTGACTTGGGTCTATAGTTTTGGAGTAGTGAATCCTATTTATTGTAACTTTCAGTAGCTCACTACTAAAGACCAATGCAGTTAATGTAAAAAAAGAATCTTGTGACAAACAATTATATTAAATCAAATAAATAAATAACAATGATGTACCAAAATTAACATTTCCTATTGTAATGAAGGATGACATAAATAGAACTAAAATCATTTTAACAAGTGAGAAATGCATCCTCATTCTTCTTCGGGAGGATACGTGAAAACGTAAACAGTGTCACAACTTGTTCAATTGGTCTTCTCTTCATGATCATCTGGTGTGACTGAAATTATAATGATCTCACACTAGTGATCACTACGGTGCACTCATTACCTGGCAAACAGGTCTAAGCAAACGTTTTTAAACAGATTGTTGTACATTTCATCATGGAAAGGTTACAACACATTGACAATGCTAAAAGACTCTTTCAAGAACAAAAAAATTGTTTCAATGCTTTGCAGGAATATAATGTTAAAAGAAACTAGAATCAAATTTAAACTTTGTTGACAGTTGCAGAGTCATGCACAGAACTCTCAGTCACAGGAAATTAGTACAATTAATTTTTAGTGCTACATCTTTACCTCAATATTTTGGAGGTGCATTGCAATACGCTCCTTTTCCTTGATTGATCTCTGCTGAGTATCTGTAAGTTGTTGAGAAAGAGTCACATTCTCAATTTTCAGATGCTCCAGCATTGCTGCTTGGGTCATGTGACCAGCCTGCAAGTAAAGCAAAACCATCTCCACTGAAACAATGGCAGAACCACAAAACCCAGAATGTAAAAAAAACGTTTTGAGTGTACCATAAACTATATTTTCAAAGCAAAATACTGCAGATGCTGGAGAACTAAAAAAAATGCTGGAGAAACTCAGCAGGTCTGGCAGCATCTCCAGAGAGAGAAACAGTTCTAAAGTCATATCAAAACATTTCTCTCTCCACATATGTTGCCAGACCTGAATTTCTCTAACACTTAATTTGGCTTATAAATTATATTTTACTTGGTTTCATATCAAGTTGCAGTTTCTCTCTGGTAAATCATTTCCAAGATTAACTTTAACCAGATTCTGTACTCACTTATAGATAACCCAAGGCAAAATAGTAACAGCCAAATATACAAATTAAAGTGATACAATTTAAAAAAAAAGTCATTGACTATATATGATATCCACACTAAACTTTGAATGCAAAAGCAGCAAAACGGTTTAGGCTAAGTGGAACACGAGTACCAAAAGCTTATAAAAATCTCACTGTACCTTACCTGCACATTTGCCATTTCGCTCTGTAACCGAACTCTCGCCTCTTGTGCCAGTGTCAGCTGCTGCTGGTACCATAGCCTGACTTGCTGCAGAGAAGCTATTTCTGATTGGGAGGCCTTGAGCTGGCTTGTCAGAGTGGCACGGTCCAATTGTACCTGCTGAAGCTGGCTCTGTAGTACTGTCATTTGTTGTTGAATAGCATGAACTGGGAAAAAAAATTAAACACACTTCAGAATAATAATTTGCAGGCCAGTTTCTTCTATTTACATTTTGCTTACATCAGCCACTTATTTAGTTTAAACTAATGTCCAGGACAATGTAACCAGACAGACAAAAACAAGCACATGACTACACCTTTCATAGTCAACTGGAAGGATAGCACAAAAATACTTACTAAACCTAACACACTAATTGTTCATGTAACTATTAAAATCTCTCCTGTCTAAACATTACTCAATTAGGCAATTATTATATAATATCTATAAAAGAACACATTGATTAAAAGGAATGGCTAGGAAACAGCAGAGAATGGGCCTTTTTCAGAGTGACAGGCTATAACAAAGTGTAGTTGCACAATATCAGTGTTAATGCTCCAATTATTTACAATCTATAACAATGACATGAAAATTGGTGCCAAATATATGGTACTCAAGATTGCTAATGTCTCCAATATAGGTAGGAAATTTGACAGGAGCAGTTAGAGGGCCTACAATTGAATATATACAGGTTAAATGGATGCAAACAAATTTGGCAGACTGACTATTACGAAGGAAAATGCGAATGTGTTCATTTTAGTGGGCAGAACATAAAAGATACTATTTGAATGGAGAGAGACTGCACAATTCTAAGGTACAGATAGACCGGAGTGTAAATGGTACGTAGAATTCCCACCCAGAACCACCCTCCACTGCATATCCCTGTAACCCTGCATCTCTCATGGCCGATCAGCCTAACCTGCACATCTTTGGACTGTGAAATGAAACCAGAGCACTGGGGGGGGAAAGAGATTGACTTCATCACAGGAAATGACATCACCAACCCAAACAAATAGAAAGTGGGAATTTTCAGCATTGCTTCACCTGATGCCCACTGAAGATGTTACCCAGTAGGGTAACAAAACACCTGAAAATGAGCCTCGCAGCTCAGCGAGCAATCCTACATCCAGAAAGGCAAATTAATTCTTTTCATTTGTTGCAAGAGTAATTGAATATAGAAGTAGGGACTTGTTACTCCAGTTGTACAGAGCATTTGTGAAATTTCATATGGAATAAAGTGTACACTTTTGTTTTCTTTTGAAATTGAAAACAGTGTTGTGCGCAGTTCAGAGAAGGTTCATTTGACTCATTGCTGGAATGAGGCAGTTAACCTATGAGGAAAGCTTGGACAGACTGGGCACAATATCCATTGGTGTTCAGAAAAATGGCAGACAATCTTATTGAAATATACAAGATCCTGAAATGATTTGTCAGGGTAGATACTGACAGGGTATTTCCTTGTGTGGAGAGAGAGTTAAAGAATAAGTGATCCTGCTTTAAAGGTATAGGTGAGAATTTCTGTTGGTATGCAGAATTCTCTTCTCCATATAGTGGAAACCATGTCAATGAATACATTCAAGGCAAAGTTAAGAGATTTTTGATAGACACAAGAAATCAAGGGCTATAGAGAGGGAAGACAGGAAAGTGGGATACAGACACAAACCAGATCAACCATGACAGAGCAAGCTTGAAGGACTGAATGGCTTAATACTGCTCCTAAGTCCCATATTCCTAACATTCTAAAATTCAATACTAACCAAACTAACAAAGTTTGGAAATTAAGAAAGAGTATGTAGCTAGTTAGGAAATTATACCTTGGGAGCTCTCTAAAAGCATAATTCACTGCTGAAAATTATAGAAGTATTTGCAACAGTTTAATGTGGAATTTTACATGGATTTCACGATACTATGAAGTCATTACACTTAAAATTCCATACAATTCAGGAGACAGAATGAACGGTCACATGAGAGATTGTACCAAGTCTATTAAAAATAATCTGGCTAGAAACTTACATTTATCTGACATCTTTAAAGAAACATCCTACGGTCTCCATAACTGGACAATGAGTTCCAGCCAGTAACATGAGAAACTGGATTCCCCATTTATGTTGAATTCATTATTCTACTTTGGGTTGATAGTGGTTTCATTGCCCCAAACCAGGGAGGGGTAGTAGGAAGGAGGGTAAGGATCAGTTTATTTAGCTACTCTTAGTGGGAAGAGTGAGAAAGAGAATGGGCTTGGGCTCCATGATGTCCCACAAGCCAACAGCCTCCAATACATATTAGGAAGGGTCACTGGACCTGAAACGTTAATTCTGATTTCTCTTCACAGATACTGCCAGACCTGCTAAACTTTTCCAGCAACTTCTGTTTTGTTTGTTTCCAATACATATTACTTGGGTGTATACAGGAAAAAGCAAAAAAGAGCAAGTTAATGGGTATCTGGCAAGAATCAGAACATCAGACATAGGAGAGGAGAAGACCAAAAAGCAGAAGCTATGACATGCTCCTAACTAAGCACAGATTCAATTATTCTGTAAAGACATACCGGAGTCATTTCTGCTGGAGAGTGCCTGCTGCATTTCTGTGACTTTTCCCACCAGTCTCTGGTATTGCTCCTCTGACACCTGAAGATCATTGTTGAGTGCAGCTAAGCTGGCATTCTTAGACTCGAGATTCGTCTGCAGCTCAATCATGGCCTGTTCGAGGCTGGAACATGTTTGTCGTAAGGTGTTTACTTCAGAGTTCAACAAACTCTGCTTTTCCTCACTGAGCACCTTCTGCTCATTTTGTGCCTGTAGTTGCGCATTTAAAGCTGCTAATTGGGCCTGCAATTCAGTCTTCTCTTTCAAACCCTTAGAAATTAAAAAGAATGTTCATGATGCCCTATTTACCCTTAATAAAGATTGGTTATACTTTTTCTTTAATTGCTTCAACATCAATGTCAGGATACCCCAGACTGAGCATGCAAGCTTCCTTTAAAGAAAAAATATGCAAACCGAATTCATATGAATACAAAGAACTTCACAGTTTTAGGAATTCAAAAAAAAATCTATTATCTACAAACCAAGTAAGTGACATTTTTGAAATTTTATATCGCTTGTGGGAGTTATAAAGAAGAAAGTACTTGCACAAATATTTCTAACACTACCATGGGCAGTCAAAAGCTTCCAAAACCTGAAATCACACCAGTTAAGCAAGGAATACCAAAAAAAGTGAATCCCCCCCCCCCCCCCCCCCATCTCCTTCTCCATTCACCCGCCACAACACACACACACACACACGTAAGACACAGTGACACATCTACAGTGCACTTCTTTGGATTCTCACAATTTAAATAGCATCTATAGAAACATAAAAACCTCCTTATTTTCAACAATACATCCAATGGATTAAAAAGGTCTATGGTTCAATTGGTTAACATTGAGAAAAGCACGTCAAAAAATGAAGAAGCATCTCATGAGCATCTACTAACTAGAGACAATCAAAAACTATTTGGGTAATTGAACCAAAAATCTACCTTGCTGCACGACAGTGATTTTAAATGTCAGGTCATTTTATTCTCTTCCCTTTTCTCTCTTGTCCAGCCCCTTCCCATCCCTCACCCCATCCTAAGCACAGCACAGGACAATGCAAATAGTATTTTTCACCTCGTTAGCTTCAGAAGACAGAGCTTCCAATTGCCCCTCAAGTCGCATTTTTTCTTTCAGAATTTGCATCAGGTCATCGTGGGATTCTGCCACAGAGCTTTCCACAGAGATACTGCATAACAAAATTATAACATAGCTGACTTAAAATACACCATTCACTTTGTAGTCATTTAAAAAACAAACAATTCCAGCAACCCCATTATATTTCGAATTCACATGCAACCCTCTAATTCTGTTTTATTTGTGGTAAATGGGTGCATATGCTCCACTAATACAACTCAAACTTTTGTTAATAGCTGTTCACAATGCATTGAGCATAGCATGAGACAAAATTGATCATAGTACCAATCTAGCTATTGTGCAATCAACAAGAGTTATGGTTTCATTTTCAAAAGCTTTAACCTTATTAACTCATGGGAACATTAGTATCACTAAGACAGGACCAACAGCAAATGCCCTCCCTTAAAAAGGAATCCAGTGATTCCACTGGGCTTTCAAAACAATCCAGGAACTTCCTAGTCACGAATAATGATAGTCATTCAGGCCGGAGCCCTTAGTCGTTCCCGATGAAGGGCTCCGGCCCAAAACGTCAATTCTCCTGCTCCTTGGATGCTGCCTGACCTGCTGTGTTTTTCCAGCAATACACATTCAACACCAACAATGATAACATATTTTATGATGTGGCAGTGCCGGTGTTGGACTAGGAGGACAAGGTTAAAAATCACAACACCAGGTCCAACAGGTTTATTTGGAAGTAAAACTTTCAGAGCGTTGCTCCTTCATCAGATAGTTAGTGTGGCAGGATCATCGGACATAGAAATGCTGTGATTTTATTTTATTCAATTCCTTCGATAACATGGTGGGAGCCAAGCCAGTTTCTCTAGGTTAATAGTTTAGACCTTTGCATTACTAGACAAGTAACAAAACTACTATGCTACTGTCCCTGCTATTATTGATGCAATAAACATTAAAATCAATAAAGGAATAGAATTAATATATTATTTATTTTGCCTTAGACTTTGAATTAACTTTTAGAATGGGAAACAAGGCCAGTCCCAAAAAAAGACATTCCCATAAGGGGAGGAACAGAATTAGGCCATTCAGCCCATCAAACCTGCTCCATCTTTCAATGAAATCTTGGCTTGATAACCCTCAACTCCACTTTCCTACTTTTTCCCCATGATACCTGGCTCCTTCATCGATTAAACATCTACCCATCTCAGGTCTTGAGTCCACTTAACGACCCAGTCTGGACAGCTCTGTGGTAAGGAATTCCAAATTCACTTCCTTTAGAAGAAGAAATTCCTCCTCATTTCTGTCTAAGGCAACCCCTTAGTCTGAGATTATGACCTTGGGTTCAGATTCTCCCACAAGGGGAAACACCCTCTCTGAATCCACCCTGTCAAGCCTCATAAGAATCTTTTATGTTTCAATAAGGTCACTACATGTTAAGGGAGGTGATGGCCTAATTGTATTACCATTAGAATTTTAATTCAGGCACCCACATTAAGTTCTGGGCACCCAGGTTCAAATCACACCATGGCAGATACTGGAATCTGAATTCAATAAAAACCTGGGATTAAGAGTCAAATGATGGCCATAAAACTGTTGCCTATTGTCAGAAAATGCCCTTTAGGGAAGGAGATCTGCCAACCTTACATAGCCTGGCTTACACGTGACTCCAGACTCTCAGCAATATGGTTAACCCTCTGGCCAATTTATGATGGGCAATAAATACTGGTCTGGCCAGTTACATCCACATCCAATGAATAATGAAAAAAACCTCTCACTCTTCCAAAATACTAATGAGTACAGGACCAGCCTAATCAACTTTTCACAATTCCACCATAAAACAGACCTATCTAGTGAACAGTTTCTTTTGCTGCCAGTCTAACCATTAGATGAGGTGAACAAAAGGGTTCACTATTCTAGGTTCAGTCTAACTCGTGTTTTGTATAATTGAGGTAAAAACAATGACTGCAGATGCTGGAAACCAGATTCTGGATCAGTGGTGCTGGAAGAGCACAGCAATTCAGGCAGCATCCAACGAGCAGCAAAAGCTTTTGCCCAAAACGTCGATTTTGCTGCTCGTCAGATGCTGCCTGAATTGCTGTGCTCTTCCAGCACCACTGATCCAGAATCTTGTATAATTTTAGCAAGTCTTCCCTGATTTTATGCTCCTTCTCTAAACATCAATGAACTTCACTTTTTTAAAAAATTGATATAGTCAGCATTTTATCAAATAAATATACGATAAGCATTATTAAGCCAATTTGATAAAATAGATGCGACATTAAGGGTATTTTGTCTTTTATCATTCTAAAGATTCTGATTGCAAAGTGCAATCCTTAAACATTTGGTTTCTATTAAGAGTTCACAGGTCATCTTAACAAAAGTTTTTTTGCTAGCATGTGTCCAATAAAATATTAAAATAGTGAATTTTCTTTTAACAATTCCTATGTCAAGTTCTTTAAGCATATCACCTGCTGGAAATACTGTCTCTCCGGCTCCGCACTGCTCCATTCACTTCCTGATGGTCGCTCTGATGCTCTGCTGCCGCAGCCTGTAACACCTCCCCAATAGAAGGAAACTGCCCTATATCGTTTGATAATATTTCTTGCCCATCAACAGTGTATGTGTTTTTTTGCCTGCTGTCCAGCGCGGACATGGTCCCATAAATACCAGTGGTAGATATACTGCTGTAAGAAGAACTATCACTTTCATTTTCATCTTGCCTCGCACCCAGATCGCTGCCATCTATCTCAGAGTTGTTGTCTTCAATATGCAATGAACTCTCCAATTTATCATTTTCTGATGCAAGGCCTATTTCAGATATGACCGATGTGGATGAACCAGTCCTGTTCTGGGATAATGTTTCCACACTGGAAGACCGCCCAATACTACTGCCGGCCTCTGAACTATCTGTTTTATAATCTGCAAGGGATCGTATTTTGCTGGTTTTTGAATGCCGCAAAGTCTTCTCATCTTTAAGAGCATTTGGCATTCCAAGGCTGCCCACTTTGGGTCCTCGTGGAACACTGGTCCTCAGGAACGAGTACTCCGTAGTCAAGTTGAGTGTATTGGCTCTTGGAAGTACTTCTGGGTGGAACATCAACTCTGGGTCCAATGTACTGCTGAGTCGATTTTTTGATTGCTTGGACTGAAAGATAAAAGTAAACACATTGTTCTGAAAAGGTGTTCCTCAACAACGCAAGTTTCCATTCTGTGAAATACATAAATGAGCCTTTTCAAACACTGCTGCCTTGTAAAATGGTAGCATTACTGGAATTTGGAAGTGCGAGAGGTGACTTGATTAAAATGTATAAGATTCTAAATGGTATTCTGAAGGTGGATGGAGAAAGTATATTTCCTCTTGTAGATCAGTGAAGACTAGAGAGTGCTGTTTTAAAATTACAGTTCATCTTATAAGACAAAGATGAGGAGAAATATTCTCTCAATTTGCAAATCTGGAACTCTGCCTCAGAGGAAGTGGAAGTTGAATCATGGAATATTTAAAGCAAGGTAGATTGATTCCCTTGTCTAACCAGACCCTAAGATTATCCAGAGTAGAGTCATAGAGATGTACAGCATGGAAATAGACCCTTCGGTCCAACCCATTCATGCCGACCAGATATCCCAACCCAATCTAGTCCAACCTGCCAGCACCCGGCCCATATCCCTCCAAACCCTTCCTATTCATACACCCACCCAAATGCCTCTTAAATGTTGCAATTGTACCAGTCTCCACCACTTCCTTTGGCAGCTCATTCCATACATTTACTACCCTTTGCATGAAAAAAGTTGCCCCATACGTCTCTTTTATATCTGTCCCCTCTCACCCTAAACCTATGCCCCCTAGTTCTGGACTCCCAGACCCCAGGGAAAAGACTTTGTTTATTTACCCTATCCATGCCCCTCAATTTTGTAAACCTCTAAGGTCACCCCTCAGCCTCCGACGCTCCAGGGAAAACAGCCCCAGCCTGTTCAGCCTCTCCCTATAGCTCAAATCCTCCAACCCTGGCAACATCCTTGGAAATCTTTTCTGAACCCTTTCAAGTTTCGCAACATCTTTCCGCTAGGAAAGAGACCAGAATTGCACGCAATTTTCCAACAGTGACCTAACCAATGTCCTGTACAGCTGCCACATGACCTTCCAACTCCTGTACTCAATACTCTGACCAATAAAGGAAAGCATACCAAACACCTTCTTCATTATCCTATCTACCTGCGACTCCACTTTCAAGGAGCTATGAACCTGCACACTAAGGTCTCTTTGTTCAGCCATACTCCCTAAGACCTTACCATTAAGTTCAAAGATTGTGAAAAGATTTGTAGCTCAGGTGCTCCGGTGCAAGCACTGAGGATGTCACCTAGACAGGGGACGAAACGTCTGCAACACAAATTCCCAGCTCGGCGAACAGAACCACAACAATTACCATTAAGTGTATAAGTCCTGCTAAGATTTGGTTCCCAAAATGCAGCTCCTTACATTTATCTGAATTAAACTCCATCTGCCACTCCTCAGCCCATTGGCCCATTTGGTCAAGATCCTGTTGTAATCGGAGGTAACCCTCTTCACTGTCCACTACACCTCCAATTTTGGTGTCATCTGCAAACTTACTAACTGTACCTC
Organism: Chiloscyllium plagiosum; assembly: GCF_037043375.1. Taxonomy (NCBI): domain Eukaryota; kingdom Metazoa; phylum Chordata; class Chondrichthyes; order Orectolobiformes; family Hemiscylliidae; genus Chiloscyllium; species Chiloscyllium plagiosum. Next base: position 8,545,024 of record NW_028270162.1, on the reverse strand, counting down.
TTATGCTCGCATCCAGATCATTTATGTGAATGACAAAAAGTAGAGGACCCAGCACCGATCCTTGTGGCACTCCACTGGTCACAGGCCTCCAATCTGAAAAACAACCCTCCACCACCACCCTCTGTCTTCTACCTTTGAGCCAGTTCTGTATCCAAAATGGATAATTCTCCCTGTATTCCGTGAGACGTAGCCTCGCTAATCAGTCTCACATGGGGAACCTTGTTGAACGCCTTACTGAAGTCCATATGGATCACATCTACCACTCTGCCCTCAATCCTCTTTGTTACTTCCTCAAAAAACTCAATCAAGTTTGAGAGACATTATTTCCCATGCACAAAGCCATGCTGACTATCCCTAATCAGTGCTTGCCTTTCCAAATAGATAGGCATGTGGAATTAAAAACACAGCCAAATCATTTAGTCAATCTTATTGAATGGCACATCAAGTTTTTGGGCAGAGTGGGCTATTTCTGCTCCAATTATATATGCTCATATTTAACAGCCATTGTAACCAGAACAACAAAAGAACTTTCTTTCATTATTTACTAAGTTCTATATGGTTAAATGAGTTCAAGTCTTCTTCCTGGCCTCACTTATCAATTTATTTTACCCTATAATACTTGATTAGTTTTCTCCTTAGCCTAACTGAAGCCTCAATTTTCAAACCCTAGCATCCATGCTTCCTTCTACCCTAATATCAGCGACAGAGCCTGCATGAACCTCTGACTTGCTACGTCCACTGAAAGACACAGATGGCACCTTTGATTAATGTCTCACCTGACACCAACGTAACAACTTCTGACCTGCATCGCAAATATCAGCTTAGACTGCACTCAAATCCTAAAATGGGACTTGAATGCACACAATCTTTCACCTTCACTGCTGAGCCAAGTTGACATTGATTAATTATAAGTTGTGTAGGGTCGCAAATGAAGTAGAAATAAAGATCAGCCGTATCTCTTGCCCCTCTCCTACCAGTTTTATTCCAGCACACTTACTCTCTGCTGTTGTCTTTGCACTCTGTACTGCTTAAGCTGCTCTTCAAGACGTCGTTGAGCCTGTGAGCGTATCTGTTCTTCATTCTGTTCTTTCAAAGGAGGATCCACAGTACCTGATTTCAAAACAAAATCATAAATTCAAACCACCTATATAACTCTTAAATCTACTTATAATGCAAACAAGCAGAATTACAATTAAAATTATAGCAAAATTTACTCTCAACGTTGTTTAGTTAGAAAAATGTCTAGACTGTTTATAGGTTTCGTTTGCTAAAGCTTCAACTTTTTTTTTCAAAAAAAAAAAACCCTTCACCTGAAATATTCATAAATACTTTCCACTTCATCTTTTCAAGACTTGCACATTGCCATGGTCACCTCAATTCTCAAACTAGACATAATCTCCACTTTTGCACAGACAAGCAGCCTCAGTTAAACTAGGTCATATATGAAATACTCCTTTCACTTGTTAAATTCTCTTTCCTTTAATTATGATAATGTTTTTATCTTTTTTAAAAGATTATAACTGGGTTGGCTTTTACTGCCATTTCAGGCAATATATTCCACATCATCACAACCCACTGCATTAAAAATAAAATATGTTGCCCCCTCATATATCAGGTGCTTTTGCTGAAAAACAAAAGCCAGTCATCACAGATTTGAGTATCTGTAGACTCATCATTGGAAACTGTTTCTTCTCATTTAGTTTATCAAAAACCTTCATGATTTTGAATACCTTTATTCAATCCGGTCTCATCAAAAGAAGAAAGTCACACAAAAATACCAGAATCTAAACCTTACCAATGTTTCAGGTTGCACAATCTGGTCAGAATTTGTTTACTTTTCTTAAGACCATATTGAATACCTCCAAGTAATAACTTGCTTTGTATCCTTCTTCCATTAGAGGGGTAGGCGATGAGAGTCAGATGAAAATGAATAGAGACTCGCTTAGTGTGGCAGCTCAGTAAATTAACTGTATAAACAATTGGAATGTACAGAAATTCACTACTAAAAGCAAATTGCAAAAAGTGCTATGGTTATATTGAGATAGCTCTGAAAAGATCGGTTATATAACTAGACAAAATCTCACTGCATTTTATTTAATACATTTTTATAGAATCTATGTTACCTACATATTGCAAGAACCAACCTGTAAATCAGAAATAAAAAAAAAATTCAGACAGTGCAATGTGGCACGGTTGCATTCGCAATCTCTATCTAGATGACCTGAGAGATCTACTAGTGATTTGCTGGGCAATTTTTACCAAGAGATGAGCATATCTTGAGAGTTTGTGGTGACATGCAAGCCAAAATCAGGTAAGGAGTAGGAGATTTTATTTTACCATAAGATATAGGAGCGGAAGTAAGGCCTTTCGGCCTATCGGGTCCACTCCGCCATTCAATCATGGCTGATGGGCATTTCAACTCCACTTACCTGCATTCTCCCCGTAGCCCTTAATTCCTTGTGACATCAAGAATTTATCAATTTCTGCCTTGAAGATATTTAGCGTCCCAGCCTCCACTGCACTCTGTGACAATGAATTCCACAGGCCCACCACTCTCTGGCTGAAGAAATGTCTCCGCATTTCTGTTCTGAATTTACCCCCTCTAATTCTAAGGCTGTGTCCACGGGTCCTAGTCTCCTCGCCTAACGGAAACAATTTCCTAGCGTCCACCCTCTCCAAGCCATTTTCTGACAGATGTGGGTGGAATACTTCTATGGCTATTTGTTACTTTTCTATTAGCCCACAATTTAAAATTTCCGTTTGCTGTGATGAGATTTGAATTTACAACCTCTGAGTTATCAGTCCAGAACCACAATTACTACCAGTACTGTACCCCAAATCCTGGTCCACATGGAAATCTGTGCACTAAGTAGCTCAAGATTCACACACACAGCACATTGACTCTTACAGTTATAGGTGGTCAGTGACTTGGTAACATCTGAAAGTAAAAGTTAACAGAAGCCAAGAAAAATGCAATTGAGATTCCAGTAATGGCAAGCTGTCTTCCTGCGAGACTCCTTGCAGGAATATTTGCATCATTTATGAATACAGGTAGGGTGCCTGATGATTGGAGGGTGGCTAATGTTGTATCTTTGTTTGAGAAAGTTTGTACGGAGAAACAGGGCAACTACAGGCCAGTGAGTCTAACTTTGGTCGTGAGTGACTTGTTGGAGATAATTATAAAAGATAGGATTTATGGATGTTTAGAGAGGCAAAAATTGATTAGTGCGAGGGAAATCATGTCTCTCAAACTTGACTGAATGCTTTGAGGACATTACTAAAAAGATTGATGATGGCAGAGCAGAAGACTTTGTTTATTTGGATTTTAGTAAAGCGTTTGACAAAGTTCCACATGGTAGACTAATTAGTAAAGTTAGATCATATGAGATTCAGGGTGAGCTTGCCAATTGGATACATAATTGGCTTTTCAACAGGCAATACAGTGCGACGGTGGAGGGCTACTTTTCAAACTGGAGGCCTATAACCAGCGTTGTTCCATAGGGATTGGTTCACTTCCTCTTTTGTTTCTCATTTAAATGAATGATTTCTATGAGAATATAGAAGGCATGGTTAGTAAGTTTGTGGACGACAACAAAATTGGTGGCATAGTAGACAGTGAAGAAGGTTTTCTAAGACTGCAAAAGGGATCTTGATCAAATAGGTCAATGAGTTGAAAAAAAAACAAGGTGGAGTTCAATCTGGATAAAATGTGAGGTATTACATTTTGGTACAACAAACAAGTTTAGGGATTTTACAATTAATGGTAGGGCCTTGGGTAATGTTCCTGAAGAAGGGCCTGTGCCCGAAACGTCGAATCTCCTGTTCCCTGGATGCTGCCTGACCTGCTGTGCTGTTCCAGCAATAAAGTTTCAACTTTGATCTCCAGCATCTGCAGACCTCACTTTCTCCTTGGGTAATGTTGTAGAACAAAAGGACCTAGGCATGCAGATACATAATTCTTTGACGTTTTTGTCACAAAGGCATTTAGCATGCTGGTCTTCATTGCTCAGTCCTTTGATTATTGGAGTTGGGAAGTCATATTGAAATTGTACAGGCGCCTCTTTTGGATTACTGTGTCTAGTTCTGGTCACCCAGTTATACAAAAAGGGTATTATCAAGCTGGAGAGGGTTCAGAAGAGGTTTACCAAGATGTTGCCGGGCATGCAAGTTTTGAATTATAAAGAAAGGCTGGATGGGCCGAGCTACTAACCACTTCATTGTTTTACAGGATAGTGTTGATGTGAGCTCTGTACGAGTTGCAGCCCCCGTGAGAATTTTCATTTAAGGAATTAGAAGGAGCAAATAGAGTTCTACAAGAAATATTGTAGTTGGTCTGTTTTAATTTTCTTGAATTTAGTTGGTTGTAAAACACTGGTGCATCAGAGGTTGAAAGGTGACTTGAAAGAAGTTTATAAAATAAATGAGAGGTATAGATAGAGTTAATGGTGGTTATCTTTTCTCTCAGGCAGGTGTTTTTGAGACTAAGGGGCACATTTTTATGATAAGAGGAGAGAGATTTAAAAAAAAAAAGACAGGAGACACCAATTGGACTTTTAAATAGAGAGGGTAGTTCGCGTGTGAAATGAACTTCCTTAGGAAGTGGTGGATGTGGATACAATTACAAATGTTTAAAATACATTTGGATAGATATGTGGATGGAAAAAGGTTTGGAGGCAGGTGGGGCTGGTTTAGTTTGGGGTTATGTTCAGCATGGACTGGTTGGACTGAAGGATCGATTTCTGTGTTGTAAGACTAAGCTACAGGATCAGAACGGCCTCAGATCAATCTTCAGCTGGTGTTGAGTTAGCTCACAATTCATAGCAAGAGGCAAAAAGATACCATTGGGCTCAACACCATAATATTTCTTCAGATGCTGGCAGAGGTTGGTGATGGGATTGAAGAAAAATGAGACATTTAAAATGAATTTAGTAAATCCTGATTGATTGACATTTGTGGACATCAAGTGAGGAAAAAAGGTGGATTCGGCTGTAATAACCCTCAGGACACTTGCTGAACAATAGCAGCTATCTGCACAAACCTTCACCTGTATAAATGTCTCACAATAGGGAGCCAACGTAGCTGAAGCAGAACTCATTCCGCAGCAGAAACAGACCTGTTGGAAACTGTGAAGGCATTATAGCTCCTTAATCTATCGAAAGGATGATATAACATCACATTATACCAACGATTTAAATGTCACACATACCCAGCGATATCAACCATGAATGTACATTTAAATTTAATAGGTCAGTAAGTCCAATGACAAAATAAATTGCATAGGCCTGGTGACTTTGTAAACAAAAAAAAATTACTTCTCATTTCAAACTAGCAACAGCCTGAATGTCAGCATACTAACATCTGAGTTCTCAAAGCCCTGCTACAGCTAATCTCCATCAAACCAAAGAGCTGACTGGGGTTACACAACTTCTCACAGTGTCAACCTCACCACAGATCCACCAACATAGTAGCTTAATTGAAGGTCTGGGCAAATGGCTTCATAGTGAGGGAATAAGATTGGGATTTTGTTTTTCTCTGCTGTGCAGATGGATCACTAAACAGGAGACCGTAAACACTGCACAATCAACAAGCTGATTTTGGCAGGGAAATAATTTCAATCTTTAGCTGCAATTGTAACAAACAGGAATTGATATCAAACTCAAAGTACTAAGAATTTGAACTCTCATAATGACCAAATTCAGTAAATATAGATACCTCATATCTGGATTCAAAACATTTTCATTAATACAAACTATGTGGCTCATGGTATAGACATACAAACAAGAAACACAAAGCTGAAAAACATTGCAAACAAAAATAAATCAAAGGCATTGGAGTTTTAGAGCAGCAGCATACAATGTTACACAAAGCTGGGCTTAGTTTGTGTTTTACAACCAACTAAATTCCAGAAAATTAAAACAGACCAACTACAATATTTCTTGTAGAACTCTATTTGCTCCTTCTAATTCCTTAAACGAAAATTCTCACGGGGGCTGCAACTCGTACAGAGCTCACATCAACACTATCCTGTAAAACAATGAAGTGGTTACTACAAGCTTGGACTGATCTTCCAACTTTGCCCATTCTCCAACAGCAAGGAATATCATCCAAAACTGCACAAACAGAAAAAGTTGTCAATGTTGTCTTATAAAATACACACTATAAAAGTAACAAAAAGGTTGAGTTAACGTGCCTGAATTGGCCACGCTATAATTGATGCGGCTTGCTACTTTGTCACCATTTGCTTTAAGAATGCAGTCAAGGTGCACTGCAACAACTATTGGAAAGCGGATTTAAAAATTTGTCATCTATGATGCATTTTTAAAAAACAGATTCTTATAATGCAATATTTATATTGCTGTAGTGTTAAATACTGGCCTCACATCATCTGGTTATTTTAAAAATCTGCCAAGGAAGAGACATCAGAGAGGATCCACACCAAATCTGGTCCAACAGCAACCTACTAAGTGGATAAATAAAGAATCTGGAAAAACAGGTAATTTTGATTTTGTTGCATTTCATTATATTAAAGGAACACATTTAATGTGTAACGCAAAAGGTTTCTACAGGATTGTAGAACAAAAGTTGAAAATTGCATTATACTGAATCATAGCAGCTGCTACACAACAAATTGAAACAAATTTCAACTTGTCTAAAACTTTGCTATCTACAGCTGCATTAAACCTCATGTACCCCCTTATCTCACCAACCTGCATTGACTCTCTGTTAAATTGACTTAAATACAGAATCAATGTACTCATTTGCTATAATGGCTTCATCTCACCTCTGCTACTGCCATTAGCTCTATTGTGGTGACAATTTCCAAAATCATTCATGGAAGTCAATTCTGCTATTTGTACAGATGCAGAGAAGTATCTTGTGACAGGAGGTATGAAAAACTCCCAGCTTAAAACATGAATGCCATTCCTAAAAAGAGATTTCTATGGTAGCACATGCAAAGAAAGAGACAGCACATGGAGTTGCCAGCTCGATCAAGCAAGCTTTAAAAGCATGCCAAAATTTGGCAGAGAGTAAAGTTCAAAAGAGGAGGAAGGAGGGTGGAAGAGCCACCTCTATAAATAAATGCTTACACAAATCGGTTTCTTGCATAGGAAGACTTATAATGAGCGACTGCAAAGCTTCACATTTTTGAACAAGCATCTCAGATTTAGCTGCCTGAGGACTCTTTAAGTTGTCATGGAAACCATCCACACCTGGGGAAGGCTGTGTGCACTCATCAGATCTGCACATTGGTGGCTGACTTTCTGGTGAGGTAGAGACTGCTTGGGGAATGTCAGAAGGCCCAGTGGACCTGTAAACGGACTTGGATCCATTCTGACAACCGTCTCCTTCACCATCAGCACCTTTACCACTGGAAGCACACAGTTGCTGGATCTCGCCCTCATGTTTGCCTGAGATACTGCTGGCGTCCATAGCTGCTCCAATGCTTGGCACCTTATCAGTACTGTTCACATAGGTACCTATGAAAAATGAAGCACAGTTAGCAACTAGTACCATCCTATTCTACACTTAACACCAACTGAAAAGTGAAGCTCAACTTATTTTTCCCACTAGTCTTCTCACCATTAGCAAGCTTGTGGCCTTTTTTTTAAAAAAAAAATTCAATGATTTGATATTTTAGATGGGGGGGGAAAGAAGTGGGGAGTGAATTTGGGGAAGGAAATTGAGAAAACAGAAAGCAGGCAAAGTCTTGGAACAAATACTTTTATTTTGTCTCAAAACGCTCATCTGCACACACTGGGTAGAAAGCATCAAAGCATAAAACCATTGCTTGCTTAGTATCACTGGTAATTTTCCAATTTACATCTATTTTATAGTAGCTCAACATTATGTCATAGCTTTCATTTCTTTTCAACTTTCTTTTACAAAAAGAGATGTGGACTTTCAGTGCCAGGAGAAGTAAAAAGCTTATCTTTCTGTACATAAAAAAAAAACAAGTCCAGAACTATATACTGTAATGCTACCAGGATTCAGATCTAAATCAAAATTGTTCAGTATTATGAACTGACAATAAAGCACAAAAGTTGCCATTCTCTTTTGAGAAGCACCATTCACATTCTAAAAATCAGGATAACGTTCTTTAAAGTTCAATCGAAGTAACATCATCCCAAAACAACAACTTCCACTACCCAAAAAGAAAAAGGCAGCAGATGCATGGACTCGACACCATTTGTATGTCAGAAACAAAACCAGAAGTTGCTGGAAAAGCTCAGCAGGTCTAACAGCATTGGTGAAGAGAAATCAGAGTTAACATTTCTGGTCCAGCTCTGAGGAAGGGTCACTGGAGCCAAAATGTCAACTCTGATTTCTCTGCATAGATGCTGCCAGACCTGCTGAGCTTTTCCAGCAACTTCTGTTTAATTTACAGCACCCACAGTTCTTTTGATTTTTATATACCAATTCTACGTTCCCCTCCAAGTCTGCACTATTCAGACTTGGAATATGTTGCTGTCCCTTCATCGCTGCTGAATCAAAATCCTTGAACTCCTTTCAGAACAGCACTATGGATACACCGACACCCCAAGTACTGCAGCAGTTGAGAAAGGCAGATCACCACCACCTTCTCCAGGACAATTAACAATGGATGATAAATGCTGACCCACATTCCATAAACAAATATAAAAAAAACTATGAACTTGTGGACAAGAAAAATACCACCAGATTGTTCACTTTTTGTGTCAACCAGTTTGTTTCTGAAGCTACTGGATACTCTTGGCACAAACTTACTTTATACATTTTCAGCTGAGATGAGCAGCAATCATTCATAGCTGAAAATGTGTTGCTGGAAAAGCGCAGCAGGTCAGGCAGCATCCAAGAAGCAGGCGAATCGATGTTTCGGGCATGAGCCCTTCTTCAGGAGAAGAAGGGCTCATGTCCAAAACGTCGATTCTCCTGCTCCTTGGATGCTGCCTGACCTGCTGCGCTTTTCCAGCAACACATTTTCAGCTCTGATCTCCAGCATCTGCAGTCCTCACTTTCTCCTAGGAATCATTCATAATGTCAGACACATCATTACCAAAGTAACATTCAAAACAAGCTCAACTTCGTTACAATAAGACCAACTTGGTGTAACCTCAATCTGTGCAAGTAGTTATCACAAGTGACAGTTATGTTAACAAAGCTCTCCAACTTTGGTATGAAAACACCGACCCACTTTTCCCTTTCTGTTCCAAGCATTCTAGATACAATAACAGCACAACTTCCATGCCAATAAGTAGTGTCACTGATAATAATTGCTTTGCATGTGTTAATTTAATAAACAAAGACTTCCAAGGAGAATGAAACTGGCTGGTATATCAATTTTATATGCTACAAAATGACTTCAACACACAATGATGGCTTCAGTCAGGTTTACAATTATTGTATTTCAGATTATCCTATTAGCTGGTACATCTTAAAGAAAAAATAAAGTTAACATATGAACCAAGTTAATGAATTTTACTTAGATATCTATAACAGCCAAGCCAAACAACTGGAACAAAATCAATGATCAAAAGGAAAAAAAAAGTATCCACAATAATGAGCTGCAGGCAGAAAATATCAGGAGGTACCTATGGCATAAAACCTCTGCATAAACTAGTGTCGTGTTAGAGTGGCTTGCTTGCATTTTCAGGCGATCCATCAAAAAGACAAGTTATTTTTCTTTAATATTAGATACCAAGAATAAAAATGCCAACATATACATCAGTAGAAAGCAGTTTTCCTTCAAACTAATATTGAATATGTCATGTTTAATCAATAGAAGAGGCCTTAAAACATTACCCTCCTCATTTGTCCTTGGGATTGTTAGGAAGAGGCGGGTGTGGACTGTACCTTTAACAGAGTTAAAAGCAACAGAACTACCTTACAAAACCAAGTGTTCTGAAAATAACTAAAATAATATTTGGTTGAACAACTCGATTAGCTGGTTGCTTGGAAATGACAAAACAGATTTGAATTAGGTCAATCAGTTTAAATTATACCCCAAAAAAATACCAAACTCCAATCCAGTTTGGATTTAGTATATCGACAATCTTAAATGCCAATGACAATCTGATGCTTTGGGGGTACAAGACCAGGGAAAATTGAACAGTTGAGAAGAGAACTGCCAAGCTACCAACATGTAAAGACTGTCTGAAAAATAGCTCTTTAAAAAGTACCTTTATCGATCAGAAACCTGTGAAGCAGAATCCCCAAGAAGAAAAGATGACATGAATACAGAAGAGAATCAAAAGCTGTTTGGTTTTGAGATAAGAAGTTTTGGACATCTTAATTGGGAGTTTTATCAGACTAGTATTTGGAAGAGGGAGGGAAAAGATAGGTTAGAGGAAGTAAATATAGTTGTTAGTTAATTATTCTCTATTTTAAGAAATAAAATTGGTAATTTTTACTTTAAAAATAGTTCTTGGCCTTTTGAATTTTCACAGATTACTGCACGGGACACATCTTTTCTGTATTGCTGCTTTCAATTAAGCAGGAGGGTTTACCCAGTGTCATAACAGGATGCAAGCATGGTTACTGAAGCCAGCATTTGTTGCCCATTCCAAAGTGCCCTGAAGAATTTGGTGAGGAGTAGCCACCTTTAACTGTTAAAGTTCATATAGTGCAGGACACCCACAGTGCTGTTTCGAAAGAATTCCAGGATTTTGACTGAGCAACACTAAATCAATGGTACAGTTCCATGTCAGGACTGAGAGTGGCTTGGAAAGGAAGCTGTAGGTAGTGGGATTCCCAAACATCAGCTACCTCATCCCTCTAGGTGATAGAGGTCATGAGATCGGAAGATGCTGTCCAAGTAGCGTTGGCAAATTGTTGCAGTACATCTTATAGATGGTATTATATCCAATCAAACAAATGACTTCTACCTTTTACCAATCTGTATAAAAACTATTTTGTAAAACTGGGTTTCACAACAAAATGGACTAATGGTATTATCACCAGACTACTAACCTAGAAACTCAGGTAATGTTTTGGGACTTGGGCTCAGATCGCACCATTGCAGATGGATTTGAATTCAGTAAAAGTCCAGATTGAAACGATGACTGCAAAACCATTGCCGACTGTCAGAAAAACCTATTTGGTTGTCTAACATATGTGACTCCAGACCCACAGAAAAGTGGATGACTCTTAACTGTCCTTGACAATTAGGGATGGCCATTAAATGCTGGCATGGGCAGAGCTGCCTACATCCTGTAAAATATTTTAAATGAAAATGCTTCCCAAATTTCCATTTTTCCAATATTTCCTAACTTGCTTGGTGAATAACCTCCACTGAATGCAATCGTTAAAGTTGCATATTACGCAAGCTTATATTTTATTTTGCTTTGGCAGGATAATAGTTATAGCTACCTAAAGTTCATAAAGGTTAAATCCAAAAACAGCAATCTGTGAATTCAATTTCAAAAATATAATAATTTATGACAATGTTACAGACACAATCATGAATCTTTCCAGAGACTCACTGCAACCCAGCTGACTCACTAATATCCTTCAGGGAGGGAAGTCCATGACTTCTATTGGGGACTCTAGTGACTACATGATTGACAAATTAACATCACTTAAAACAAGCCAGGAAGCCAGTCAGTTATAATTAACTGGTTCAAAGGATTTACCACATGGATTATGACATACAAACATATGGAAAAGTAGGCCATTCAGCCATTCAAGTTTGCACTACTATTCAATAAAATCATAGTGGATCTGTTTGTGTTCTGAATTCCACATTCCCAACTTCCCTGATAACCTTTGATTCCCCTTGCTGACCAGAATCTACCTACATTCGCTTTAAAAATATTCAATGACTTACATATTTGAACTGAATCATCCACTCTAAACTTCAATGGAAACAACCCACTCATTCTATTTATCAATGTATTAAAATCTCCTCTTAACCACCTCCAACATATTCCTTCCTCAAATAGAGAGACTAAAACTACACGCAGCATTTGAGTTGCGGTCTCTCCAATGCTCCTAATTAGCTGAAGCCTAACATCCTTATTTGTATGTTCAAAACCTTTCAAATAAAGAATAGCATTCCATTAGACTGCTTGATCACTTGCTGTACCTGCATACTAACTTTGTGTGTCTCAGGTACGAGAACATCTCAATACCTGTGCACCTCAGAATACTGCATTCATTTGTCATTTATAGAATACTTCATTCTTCCTGCCAAATGAACAAATTCACATTATATTGTCAGATTTTTGACTCACTAAATCTATATTCTTTTGCATCCTTGTTGTCTTCACAATGTACTTTTCTACTTATCTTTGCATCATCTGCAAATTTAGCCATCATGTCTTCAATCCTCATATATAAGTCACTGGGAATTTTTTTAAAGTGGAGGACTCAGCATAGACACTTCTAGGAACTCCACTTATCAAATCCTGCAAATGACCATTTATACAGTGTTCCTAATTTCTGCCAACCAAACTTCCATCCATGCTGATGTTTATCACCTACACCACAAGCTCCTAATTTGCAGGATAACATTTGATGTGGAATCTTGTCAAATGGAAATCCAAGTGCAGTACATCAATGAGGCCCCTCTTTCCCCATAGAATACTTCAAAGAATTCCAAAAAAGTGGTTAAACACTATTTCCCTTTCACAAAACCATGCTGTCTCTTCTCAGTGTCAAGAAGTATGGCACTGGAAAAGCACAGCAGGTCAGGCAGCATCCAAGCAGGAGAGCTGACGTTTCAGGCATAAGCCCTTTATCAGCAACGTCTCTTAGAATGTAGTGGTGTTGGGCTGCTTAGCACGGAGTAATTCAACATACACAATTATTTCAACCTGCCAATATCACAGAAATCCAGTGAACAAGTTAAAAAAAAAAAAGGCTTTGGATATTTTCCCTTTGGAAAATTGTTCAGAGAAAGCTTTAAGTCACTTATAATGAAAACAGTAATGTTGGACTTGTATAGGGCATGACATCCCAAAGTTCTTTATGCATAATGAAGGATTTCCACAGTTGCTGTTGGAATGTCAGAAACCGGACAACCGAATTTCAAAGTTTCACAAACAGCATTGCTATTATAATCACAAATACATTTGATGAGGAATAAATATTGGCCAGGAAATTGAAAATAATTCCATCTCTGGGTGGAAATGATTCTTGGCACTATTTTGAAGCACAATAAAGAGGGAGGATGGTCTTGGATTAAGCACCTTGCCAGGAAGATGTTAGCTCCAAAAGGTGCAACACAGACTGGAGTGTTCTAGTTTCTGGAATGTGGGACAATTGATGCATGAAGGTGGTTGCATTTGTTCATCTTTAAGGCAGTTATTTAGGACAATGACCACCAACCTGACTGCAACCTATGGTCCGGCCCCCATACCAATTCAAAAATTCAGATTTTTTTTCTTTACTTGATAGCTAGCAGCTCTCAATTACCTATGACTCCAAAGACATGTTTTGCATTCCAGAGTACTAGGGTGGGGAAAATCATAGCTGTTGTAGCTGTGACTGGTTCAAATTGGTTACAACTTTGCCAATGCAAACTAGGAGCTGAACACAAAGGGGCAGCATTGCATCACTCTGTTTCAGATACAAGATTTTCAGGTTTGATTACCCATCATAATTTGTGTATACATGTAAAAACATTGTTCACTTGAAACCTGTCAAATAACCTTTTACTCCACACTTTCCAATGTGTTATTGCAATAATATTATATCATATAGCAGCATTCCATCAATCTGAAACAAGTCAACGTTGATGAGATTTGAAAGCTCATACATTGTAGCTAATTTCTTCAAAATACGTTGGTAATTTTTGAAATACTGTTCTATGAATTGAATTGCACTTTGACGTTACTGTTAGCCTACTTTCCGCCTGCACCTGTTTGATGAATCCATTTAAAGAATGGCACCTAAATCTAAGCTTCTGTACTGTATAATGCTATGATTCAATACTGCTTCCCTCTAGATAGGCAGCTGACACACTGGTGCATACGTAAACAATTAGGGTTGGGCAGTCAAATGTCAACTGCTACACGATTTGATTGGCCTGGCCACAAATATTTGCCTTGAAGTTCTTCAAATTGCGTGTCTTACTTGTCTTCACCAAGAATGACTTTTCCTATCAACTAAGGCCACTCAGAGTGAAAATAAAATCAAATTCCAGGGTCCTGTGCTTGAACAAGGGGGACTACAGTAGAATGAGGGAGGACTTGGCTAAAGTAGACATGAAACAAAGATTTTATGGTGGGCCAGTTGACGAGCAGTGAAGGACTTTCAAAGAAATTTTCCAAAGTGCTCAGCAAAAGTATATTCCAGTGAAAAGGAAGGACTGTAAGAAGAGGGATAATCTGTCACGGGTGTCTCAGGAAATAAGGCAGGCTATCAAATTGAAAGCAAAGGTATACAAAGTAGCCAAAAACAGCATGTAACTAGAAGAATGGGAAAACTTTAAAGGTGAACAGAAAGCCAATAAAGAGGTATAAAGAAAAGAGAGAGAGTAGGAGAAAAAAACTAGCACAGAATATAAAGACAGATAGCAAAGGTTTCTATGGAAAAAAAAGTGGCTAAAGTGTACACTGGTCCTTTAGAGGATGAGAAGGGTCATTTAGTTATGGGATATTATGAAATGGCCGAGGCATTGAACAGGTATTTTCTATCAGACTTCCCAGTGGAGGATACTACTAGCATGCCAGTAAGTGACGAAGATGGTGAGGACCTGGAAATAATCATTATTACAGAAGAGCTAGTGTTGGGCAAGCTAATAGAGCTAAGGATAGATAAGTTTCCTAGCCCTGATGGAATGCATCCAAAAGGTACTAAAGGAGATGGAAGGAGAAATAGCAGGTGCACTGGCAGTAATTTTCCAAAATTCACTGGACTCGAGGCAGACCCAGATTAGAAAACAGCAAATGTGACGCCACTGTTTAAAAAGGGAGGTAGACAAAAGATGGGGAATTATAGACCAGTTAGCTTAACCCCTGTAGGGGGGATGATGCTCGAGTCTATTATCAAGGAAGAAATAGCAAGGCATCTCTAAAGAAATTGTCCCGTTGGACAGATACAGCATGGGTTCATGAAGGGCAGGTCATGCTTGACAAATCTTTTGGAATTCTATGAAGACATTTCAAGCAAGGTGGACAACGGGGACCCAGTGGATGTGACGTACCTAGGTTTCCAAAAGACCTTAGACAAGGTGCCACACATGAGGCTGCTGCAGTATTAGGGTGGATAGGGGATTGGTTGACTAACAGGAAGCAAAGGGCGGGGATAAATGAGTGCTATTTGGCTGGCAAATCCTCAGGGATGTGTGTTTGGACTGTAATTTACAATTTATATAGATGATTTGGAGTTAGGTGTACTGTCATGGAAATAAGGCAGGCTATCGAATCGTGTATGGTATCAAAGTTGGCAGATGACACGAAGATGAATGGCAGACCAAAAAGTGCAGAGGATTGTGAAACTTTGCAGAGGAAGATACATACATTGAATGAGTGGGCAAAGGTCTGGCAGATGGAATACAGTGTTAATAAAATGAAAGCACACATTTTAGTAGAAGTAACAGTAAAAAGATTATTACTTGAATGGTAAAAGATTATAGCATGCTGCTATGCAGAGGGACCCGAGTGTCCTCGTGCATGAATCACCAGAGGATTGGTCTGTAGGTACAACAATTAGGAAGGCAAATGGAATTTTGTCCTTCATTGCTAAAGGGGTTGAGTTTAAAAGCACAGAGATAATGTATAAGGTGCTGGTGAGGCCACACCTGGAGTATTGTGTGCAGTTTTTGTTTCCTTACCCGAGAAAGGACGTACTAGCACTGGAGAGGGTGAAGAGAAGCTTCTCTAGGTTGATTCTGGAGTTGAGGACAGACTGAGTAGACTGACTTATGAGCACAGACTGAGTAGATTGGGAATATATTCATTGAAATTCATAAGAATGGGGGGGGGGGGGGGAATCTTATAGAAACATATAAAATTACAAAGATAATCGATGAAAAAGAAGATGATAGGATGTTTCCACTGGTAGGTGAAGCTAGGACAAGAGGGCACAGCCTTAAGATTAGAGGGAGCAGATTTAGGACTGAATTGAGAATGAACTTCTTCACCCAGAGGGTTACTAATCTATGGAATTTTTGCACAAAGAAGTATTTGACGCTACTTCAGTAAACGTTTTTAAAGCTAAAGTAGATTGTTTTTGAAAAATAAAGGAATTAAGGGATACGGTGAGAGTCTGGGTAAATGGAGTTGAGTCCATGATCTTGTTGAGTGACAGAGTAGGCTTGATGGGCTGGACAGCCTACTCCTGCTCCTAGTTCTTATGTTCTTCTCAGGGGTAGCACCAAATATAAAAAAAATAGAAAAGTACTACAAATTCAAACTTTCTTTTTTACTAGCAATCAATAGCTTCACCTTGCATTGATTTTCAGCATATTTCAAACTTAACCTTCATTTTTCATTCCAACCCTACCTGCTGACAGAAGCAATTTTTCAATCTGAACAGAAAAAGGAAAATAAATCAAAACAAACATACACATGAAATAAATATCAACATTACCTTTACAACATGCTACTATATAACACTTGAACATAACTAATGCCCAAATACAGAAAAACATAAGGAAAATAGAACAATGAGATAAGATTCAAGAAAGTGGAAGCAGTCATCAAAAACTTGGTTGAAGAATGGCTCGTAGGAGATTTCACTTTTGAAAAAGAAAAATTAAAGATAAATGGGACAGAGTGGTGTAGTGCCTCTGGACCAGCAATCCAGAATCCCAGTAGGTTTGAATTCCACTGTGGCAGCTAGTGAAATCTAAATTCAATAAAAATCTGGATCTAAAACCTGTCTGTCTATAAAGGAAGGGAATCCAAAAGTTTCCAAGCCTCAGTCTCTCATCTCCAATGCCAGGACCAGACTCTCATTCCCCTCCCCTTCTTTGTCAACATTCCAAGGATCGCTCCCTCCCGGACACCCTGGTCTGCTCCTCCTCCATTACTAATACGTCCCAACATCTGCATGTCACTTTTCCATGCAATCGCAGAAGGTGTAATATCTGCCTACTTACTTTCTCCCTCCTCACTATTCAAGGCCTGTCATACCTTCCAGGTGAAGCAGTGATTTATCTCAATTTCATTCATTCTTATCTACTATATTTACTGTTAACAGTATTGTCTCCCCTATATTGGTGGAGACACACATGCTAGGCAGCTGCTTGGTAGAACACTTTCATTCTCTCCACAGAAATAACCTGAGAATCCAGCTGCCTGTCATTTTAACACATTACCATGTTCTCACACCAGTTTTTCTACAGCAGGCCTGCTACAGTGTTCCAGTGAGCTTCAATGCAAGCACAAACAACAGTATTTCAGTTTCAGCTTGGGGACACTGTAGCCTCGAAGACTCGCATCAAATTCAATAACTTCGCAGCCTGATTTTGGTCTTCCACGCTTTTTACCCACCCCCACTTGTATCAAGATATAGGTTGCTTTTAGTACAGCTAACCATTCCCACCTACTCTCAGGTTTATTATCACATTACATGGGTTGCTTTCAACACAACTTGCCCATTCTCTCCTACTCTGCATGCTCATCAATTATTTGGCTTTTCTTCTGTTCTGACCTTTGTTTGTACATCCCTTTCATATCTCTCTCAGGACTCCATCTCTACCAATCTGTTTACCTACACCCCAACTCAAACTTGTCTTCATTAGAGTTCCACTGATTCCTAGCTGCTATCAGTTCTGATAAAGAGTCACTGGACTCAAAACGTTAACTCTGCTTTATCTCTTCACAGATGTGGCCAGACATCCTGGGTTTCACCTGCAATTTCCGTTTTTGTGAAAATCTGCAAGGGTGATGTTAACTGCCTACTCAACATTTATAGAAGGGCAATAAATGCTGACACAGCCAGCAAAGCCCACGTCCCATGAAAGAAAAGGGGAAAAAACATTTTGATGAAAGGATTCCACAGAGTCAGCCTGCACGCTGGTGGTCCAAATGGAAGAGAGATACATAAGACAAAGTAAACACTTGCAGAGATAAGATAAAAGGTTTAGATAAAGGTCAAGGTTTTTAAGAATTAAAATGTTAAATTCATTGGGGAACAGGAAACCATTCTAAGTCAACACATAAGAATGGTGGGAGAGCATGACAGAACAGAACATTTAGGACAAGTTGGAAAAGAGAGACCAACAAGTATAGCAGTGGAATAGTGAGACCCGGAGATAATAAAAGCAGAGGGTAAAATGTGTAATCTTTCAATGGGAAAGACACAGGACCTTAAACCTCGCTCTTGGTTGCAAAGGATATTCTGATAGTCTAGTTTAATTCAAAACAGAGGTTGGAGACACAGTTTGAATTAGTGGCAAGTGAGTAGAGTTTACAGCAATGGCAAGATTACAGCTTCAAACTTCCTCATGTCTAACTGGAGGAAATTATAGCTCATTCATATTGGGATGTCAGCAAACATTCTACAGCACAGAAGCAGAGCAGGAGTCCAAAGCTGCCGTGGAGAGTTAAAGTTCAGTGGTAAGGATTATTAATTAAGTTTAGTGGAGAAGGGAAAGCAAGCGAAGCTATCCTTGCCTATCTTTAGAAAATACTTGGAATTTTTCCCTTCAATATTTACTTTGTAAATGAGTTCTCAGAACATTACACCTCATCTGTGCTTATCATAGAATCCCTACAGTGTGGAAACAGGCCATTTGGTCCAACAAGTCCACACTAACCTGCCAAGAATAATCCACCCAGACCCATTCCCCTACCTTATTACTTGACATTTACCCCTGACTAATGCGCCTAACCTACACATCCCTGAACACTAGGGCAATTTAGCATGACCAATTCACCTAACCTGCACATCTTTAGATCGTGGGAGGAAACTTGAGGAAACCCATGCAGACATGGGGAAAACATGCAAACTCCACACAGACAGACAGTCACCTGAAGCTGGAATCGAGGTGCTATGAGGCAGCAGTGCTAACCACTGAGCCATCATGCTCAATGGTTAACCAACAGGGGACAGAGTTGGAAGAAAAGAAGCATTTTTAGTTTTGCAACTTTTAAATAGTCAAATGCTACAGGGATCAGAGGTGAGGCTGCAATTATTTGTAAGATATATTAAATGACTTGGATGACAGAAGTGAATATATAATTGCTAAGTTTGAGAGTAACTCAAAAAATAGATGAGAAGGCTAGCAGTGCAGAGGCATTTTGAGGTCCTAGTGTATGAATCACAAAATTCCAAGTTCAGCGAGAATTATCGAATGCCTTTATTTCCAAGAGAATGGAGTATAAAAATATAGAACAGTCTTGGTAAAGTTATACAAGGCACTAGTCAGATCACAGCTAGAAGTCAGTGCACAGTTTTAATTATCTTAGCCATGGAAAGATATACTGGCAATGGAGGCAGTCCAGAGAGGTTCACTAAATTTGGAGAAACTTTACAAGGAGAGATTGAGTATTTTCTGCCTGTACTCATTGAGGTTTAGAAAAATAAGAGGAGACCTTATAAAAAAGTAAGATTCTTAGTGGACATTTCAGGGTAGTTGCAGAGAGGTTGTTCCCTTTGTAGGAGTCTAGGACTCTAGGACTTATCCACTTATCCAGGTCATCCACTTCACCAGTACCTATGTTTTTGTTTTTGCCGCTGTTACCTATTATTTACTTATCTATGCTATTTAACTGTGTGATCTGTCTGTATTGCTCGCAAGACAAAGCTTTTCACTTTGCCTCGGTACACATGACATTAAATTTAATTCAATTCACTTAAGACACAGATGAGAAGGAAAATTCATCCTTAGAGGGTGGTAAATCTGTGGAATGCTTTACCAGAGCTGTCAAGACTGGATTGTTAAAATTTTTCAAATGTAGTGGATTTTCAATCATTAAGGGAACCAAAGTTTATACAGATAAGGCAAGTAAATGGAGTTGAGGACTCTGATCAGGCATGATCTCATTGCCTTGTAGAGCCAACTTGATGGGCCGAATACTTCTTTTCCTATGTCTTATGCCCTCATGCCACCCTGGGTTATTGACAGCATTGCTGCCTGCATTTATTTTATCATACTGTCAGTTAGACCTAGTTAATTAACAGCTTCACAAACTTTAAATAAAAATGTTGAACTGCATGACTCTTTACAATCAGAATTTGAGAGAATACTAAAATTCAGATCCTCCTCTAAGAACTAACAACTTAAAATTGACTGAATAATTCAATTTCTCCAGCAAAGAAAAAGCACACATTTCTGAATCTACATAGGCACATACTTTACCTCACCTACTCAAAACAAACGCTGCATAGACACTTTCTTTTAACGTAACCTCCCAACTGATGCATCTTCGATTTGTGAAATTAAAAGGTATTCATATTTTAATTACAAAGATGATTGTGACAAAACATCCAAGAAAGTATTTTTTGGAGGGAATTAAGCAAAGTATAATTTGGTGTGGTTTACTCACCGTTTGTAGTGGTTCCTGTGACAGATGACCCAGATATAGCTACGTCATCAGGAATTCCTTCTTTGTTCCCAGTCGTTACAGTGCACTTTGAATCAGTCAATACGACATCTTGAGTATGGGATGGGGTTTCCATCATTCTACAAAACTTAGCAGTAACAAATGTCACTTTATAGGTCTTCTCACAATGAGCCAAAGGTCACTTCGTGCCATTAAAAGGAAATGTGCTCTGCTGAGGATAATTCACGAGATTGCAAACATTCTGAAAAGCAGCATCATGATCTGTGAACTAGGAAATGTAGCACTTGACTTAGCAGGTTCCAATGCGTCAAGGATTGAGGCCTTTCCTATGCAACTCACGAATAAGATAGTGTAGGCTCTGTGGAAAGACAATGCGCTAAGTAAGTACTTACTATCTGAAACTAATTGACACCAGGAAGTATATGATTATATTATAAATGACAAGGAAACAAAATACAAGTAAACCTGATTGGAGCCTTGCTGGTGAGACAGCAAAGGAACTGAAAGGTGTAAGATCATCCAATGTATTGGTTTGATCCTATCCATTAAACGGATTTAAATTGCAGTGTAAATTCACATTACAACAGTGACTATGCCAACAATAAAACAATTTTCAAGTATTTTGAGACATCGAGGTCATGATAGGCACTAAATAAATCTTTTCAGTATAAGCAGCTCTGCTGGTAAAGCAAGGAATAAAAGTTCTTATTGTACTCATCCTAAGCAGGTGCAATAGTGATTAACATGGGTTAAAAATAATTGAATTACCCCCTCTAGCTTTTCTTTCCACCCTTGATTCCATCAATAACCTAAAATATAAAAACATATATGTTACTATACTATAAATAATGCCCTAGAGTGTAACCTCAATAGTTAGCAGCTTAAACATACATTTGACACATTAGTACAGAAACTTTTATAAATAGATAATAGTGGGCAGCACGGTGGCACAGTGGTTAGCACTGCTACCTCACAGCGCCAGAGACCCGGGTTCAATTCCCGCCTCAGGCGACTGACCGTGTGGAGTTTGCACAATTCTCCCAGTGTCTGCGTGGGTTTCCTCAGGTTTCCTCCCACAGTCCAAAAGTGTGCAGGTTAGGTGAATTGGCCATGCTAAATTGCCCGTAGTGTTAGGTGAAGGGGAATGGGTCTGGGTGGGTTGCGCTTCGGCGGGGTCGGTGTGGACTTGTTGGGCCGAAGGGCCTGCTTCCACACTAAGTAACCTAATCTAACAATAGTATCAGTAAACAGGATTAATATGCATAACAATTAGAGTCATTTCAGGAATAAATTTAAAAAGTTAACTGCAGTTGTTTGTTAAATAGCAATCAGAAGTTTATGGGCTCTGTGTGAGGCCTTGCATATCATCTAATAGATCAGTAGCTTAACTGTTGGTGCTGCATTTCTTTGTCAATACAAGTCCTTTCCATCTCAAAAATTGAAGCCAATTAAACTACTCAAAAACCACATTTCACAATGTGTGCCAACCCCAGTTATCACAGTTTATCACTTATGAAAACCTGTAACTTATGCATTGGCTGTATTCAGACAATTTCAACACCATACTATTTGAGCACCTTTAAAATGTTTCAAGGTACTTTGCAAGAATGTTATCAAATAGAAGTCTGACACCAAAAAAAAATAGGAATATTTGAGCCAAGCTTTAAGGAAATCTTCGTGAGAGTTTGAGGTTCAGTCGTGGAATTCCAGAGCTTAGATCCCACCTGAAGACACAACTGTCAATGGTGGTTTGATGAAAATAGGAGGTGCACATTGGGTCAGAATTGTCACAGCACTAAGATCTCAGTGAATTTGAGAGCTGAAGGAGGTTACACTAAGAGAAAAGATGAAGTCATGCAGAGGTTTGAAGACAAAAATGAACTTTTTAAAACACTGATGTGTCACTGGGCAGGGCTAATGCAAGTCAGTGAGCTCAGGGATTGTGATTAATTGAACTTAAGAGTGAGTTAAGTAATGGCCAGCAGAGCTTTGGATGATTTAAAGCTTCCAGATGGATGGAAAGTTGGTTAGCAAAACATTGGAATAGTCATGTCCAGGGTTAAATAACATACTTTAGGGTTTCAACAGCAGATAAACTGAAATAGGGAGAGATATAATTACAGACTGCTGCACAGAACAAAATCTAGGTATAATACATTCAACAGAAGGTTGAGAATTTCAAAACAGATTGCTTACAAATAATACCAAACCACAGAGTTGAACAGGCATTAGTTCTGATTTACTGGTAAAACTGGCTATCACACTCGTGAGGCTTTTACATGAACACAGAGCACAAGAGTCATAAACATGTACAGCATGGAAGCAGACCCTTCAGTCCAACTTGCCCATGCTGACCAGATATCCCAAATTAATCTAGCCCCATTTGCCAGTATTTGGCCCATGTCCCTCTGAACCTTTCCTATTCATATACACAGTCTTTTAAATGTTGCAATTGTACCAGTCTCCACCATTTCCTTTGGCAGCTCATTCCATGCAAGTAAAACCCTCTGCATGAAAATGTTGCACCTTAGGTCTCTTTTAAATCTTTCCCTTTTCACCTTTAATCTATGCTCTCTACTTTTGAACTCCCACCCCACCCCAGAAATAAGATCTTGTCTATTTACCCTAACCATGCCCCTCATGATTTTATAAACCGCAATAAGGCACCCCTCAGCCTCCGACACTCCAGGGAAAACAGCCCAAACTTATTTCGGCCTCACGCTCTAGCTCAAATCCTCCAAACCTGGCAACATCCTCGTAAATCTTTTCTGGACTCTTTCAAGTTTCACAACATTGTAATCTAATTCTGATCTTCCTCCTATAAGAACAATGTGGAAACAGGCCCTTTGGCCCAACAAGTCCACTCCAACTCTCCGAAGAGCAACCCACCCATACCCATTCCCCTATATTTACACCTTCACCTAACACTATGGGCAGTTTAGCATGGCCAATTCACCTAACCTGCACATCTTTGGACTGTGGGAGGAAACCCACGCACACACGGGGAGAATGTGCAAACTCCACACAGTCAGTCGCTTGAGGCAGGAATTGAACCCGGGTCTCTGGCGCTGTGAGGCAGCAGTGCTAACCACTGTGCACGCAATACTCCAAAAGCAGCCTAACCAATGTCCTGTACTCTCAATGTGACCTCAACTCCTATTCTCAATGCACTGACCAATAAAGGCAAGCATACCAAATGCCTTCTTCACTATCCTATCTACCAGTGACTCCACTTTCAATACACTATGATTCAGGTTGGTAGAGACAATGGCCTGTTAGAGCTTGATTTTAATCTTCAGCTTAATGCACTGCTGCTTCTAGAGAGGATATTGAGCTTTAGAGCTACAGAGTAATGTGAATATCACAGGCAAACAAGGTTATTACTGTTCGCTCCCTAGAATTTAGTCACTTTTTCCCCCTTTTAAAAATGGAATGACTCAACTGTCTGAATCATGTAATGCAAATAATAGTGAAGTAGGATCTTATTACTAGGAAGAAATGAATCATAATTTTAATGAAATGACTTTAAATTAAAGATTACAGTGTAATTCTAACAAGACTGAAAACAGATGATTTTCTTATACATCTGATCAGGCTGTGTCTTAGGAGTAGGACACCTCCTGTTCTACCAAAGAAGAACTTTTTTTTAATTTTTCTACGGTTTCATAATCTTATTTGGTTAAACCCATTATGCTGGGACAGGAAATATCATGAAGAAAGAACTGGAAGTTTATAGTCCACATCAGAAAACAAGAGCAGACTGTTCAGCCCTTCGAGGCTACTCCACTATTCAATATGATTGTTGCTGACCATCCAACTTAGTAGCTTGCTCTCACTTTCTCTCAATATCCTTTATCCAAAGAACTATATATGACTCTTTCTTGAAAACATTTAATGTTTCGATCTCGACCACATTCTGTAGCCGAGAATCTAATAGGCTCAGCACTTTCCAGGTTACAAAATTTTTCTCATCTCAATGAGAAATGGCTTACTCCATATTCTTAAAACTGCAATTCCTGGTTCTGCACCTGGAACACCTTCCTGAGTTTACCCGGTCTGTCCCGTTATAAATTTATAAGCTTTCATGAGATTCTCCCTTCTTCCAACTTCAATTAATATAATCTTGACCAATCTAGTCTCTCTTCAATTCGTTCATCCTACCATCCCATGAATCTGGCTGGTAAATCTTTGATGCACTGCCTCAATACCTAGAGCGTCCTAAGGTGACCAAAACTACAAAAATACTTTAGGTGTAATCTGACCAAGGACTTATACAGTTGCAACAAGACATTCCACTCCTGTACATGAATCCTCACAATGAAGGCTCAACATTCTATTTCGTACCTGTTGTATCTGCATGCTTACTTTCAGCGACTGTTATACAAGGAAAGAGAGGTCTCATTACACCTCCCCCATCCCAACCTACGGCTATTCAGATAATCTGCACTCTTGGTTTGCTAGCAAAGTTAACAAACTCACATTTGCCCACGTTATTATTCATCTGCCACACACTTGCCCTCTTTTAAATCTTCAGTATGCTGCATCCAACAAACCAAGGGAACAAGTATCTTGCTCCTAACAAGTATTTCAAGTTAGCTGTAGTGTGACCAACAAATATGATCCAATTATTCATTCTTTAATTTATCCTTTTTTCTTGTAATTAACCATCTGGCCTATGGCCATCACTGCCTGAACCGGAAACTGGAGGGGAAGGAGAATTTGATCACTGCACCAAACCAGCCTAAATTCTTCTAAGGGAAATCCTCATTTACAAACCGAGTCAGAGAAAGTTAATGGCAACATAGTAATTTATGAAGTTTTGCATTTCTACAGCATATTTCATGACTCAAAATCTCAAAACACTTTACAGCAAAAGGTACTTCTAAATGGTAACTACTGCTGTACTACAGAAACATAGCAGCTTGCTGTGAATAAATTTACAGCTATTAACAGCATTGAGATAGTGTCCATGTATTATTTTCTCCGATATTGACAGAAAGGTAAACATTGGCCAAGACTGCAGAGATTACTCCCCTGCCTTCTATTCTGATAGGTAGAAATAAGATTGTAAAGGGCAAACACCACCAGACCTCATCTGAAATAAGTCACCCAACTAGGCAACACCTCCTCAGTACTACACTAGATGGCCAGCTTTGATTTTTGCTATCAGGTCCTGATGTGGGCTGATTGGTAACCATTGCACTGACTGCATAATCTTTGCTGAGGAGCTTTAGACAATGTACTTGCTGATTTTTTAAAGCCCAGATATTTTCAGTAAGAACATTTATACATGTAATACAATCTTAAATGTTTTGTGCTCAAATCATGATAATGTAACTTCGGCAAAATAAGCATATCAACAATAGGTTCGTTTTCAGACGTTTCGTCACCGTACCAAGTAACATCATCAGTGAGCCTCCGGATGAGACACTGGTGGTACGGCCCGCTTTCTATTTGTGTGTTTAGGCTTCCTTGGGTTAGTGCTGTCATTTCCGGTTCCTTTTCTCAGGGGCTGGTAAATGGGATCCAAGTCAACATGTTTGTTGATAGAGTTCTGGTTGGAATATAGTGTTTCAAGGAATTCTCTGCATGTCTCTGTTTGACTTGTCCTAGGATGGATGTGTTGTCCCAGTCACAGTGGTGTCCTTCCTCATCTGTATGCAAGGATACTTGGGAGAGTGGGTCTTTTTTTTTGTGGCTAATTGATGTTCATGTATCCTGGTAGCTAGTTTTCTGCCAGTTTGCCCAATGTAGTGTTTGCTACAGTTCTTGCAAGGTATTTTGTAAATGACATTAGTTTTGCTTGTTGTCTGAATGGGATATTTCAAGTTCATTAGCTGCTGTTTTAATGCGTTGGTGGGTTTGTGGGCTACCATGATGCCAAAAGATATGAGTAGTCTAGCAGTCATTGCAGAGATGTTTTTGATGTAGGGTAGAATGGCTAGGGTTTCTGGACATGTTTTGTCCTCTTGTATGGGTTTGTTACTGAGAAACCATTGGACGGTGTTCATTGGGTACCCGTTCTTTTTGACGGGTTTGGGTTAGGGAAAGACACCAAGATAGAAGAGGATGAAATAATGGTCTCCTTTGATGTAACAGCCCTGTTCACATCCATCAACATCAACCTGGCCAAGGAAACACTGACTAGACTATTAGAAGAACCAAAGACACATACACCAAACACCACCAATTTCATCAGCAAGGACAATGTCATCACGCTAGTGGACCTATGCCTTACCATCCACTTCACCTTCAACAACAAACCTACAGACAAGACAATGGAACACTCATGGGACCTCCAATATCAGGGTTCTTAGCAGAGACTCAAACAAACAGCTCTGCCAACTATCCGACCCAAACTTTAGGTCCGCTATATGGATGACCTTTGTTATCATTAAACAAAACAAATTTGAGGAAACCGTCAGGACCATCAACTTTACTGGCATAAAGTTCACTAAAGAGGGGGGAAACAACAACAAATTGCCATTCCTAGATGTCACAGTAGAGCGAACAGCCAATGGGGAACTTTAAACCAGTTTTAAAACATCAAAAACGTTTCATTACTTCAACAGTAGAAATCCTCAAAAATCAATTTAGGTTTAAAATTCACAGAAAAGTCTGAAACAGCCATTTAACTATTAACTGGAAATGATCAACAAGACATTGGAAAAATGCCACATTCAAATGTGAAAGACATCATTGATAGGGCTTTTACCAATTCTTACTCAGTACACCAGAATAATCTGTATGAGAATTTGAACATCAATAGAAATTGTCTTCAAATTACTTGGACAGTTGCTTTAGGGAAAAAATTTCCAAGAAACCAAAAGCCCTGGAGGTGATATTTAGCAAATATTGACGAAATGAGAAAACATTATTGGAGAGATGTTGTTGCACGTTCTAACATACTGTCCACTTTAAAAGGTAGCTAACAATATGCTCTTCAGAACAGAAAATCATAGTTTACATTTTTTTAAATCTTTGAATTTGGTATATTTTATCCTTGTTTTTTGCTTTAATTGATCAAGTTAGCTCTCACTAGACAGCAAGTGGAAGGAGTGTAAGGTTTCAATCAAACAAGTCACACCAACTGGCTTTGAATTATACAGCACTGCAGAATGGATTTAAATTAATAATGAGATTTAAACCTGTAACTTTAGGCTGCACACCACTTTTGGAAATAATATCTGCAAGCAAAAGATTCACATTCAATAGTTTTAAAATGCTGTACTTTAAAATCACAGAATATTAATTTTCACATTAACTAACTGTACTGCATATACCTCCAGACAAATAGAAGCTCTGAGTTCCAAAGAGCAATAAGGGTCTATTATCTTGGTCAAAATTGCCCCCTCTTTACTTTTATATAATGTAAAAATCAACTATTTTTTACAGCAAATCCAGATACAAAATAACATTTAGTTGCAACAAATATAAAAGGAGTTCCATTTCACAAGCAAACCTATCATTACAAAGATTGTTTAATATTACATAGAACAGCTTTGAAAATACAACACTTTACAAGTGAACTCAACTTCTGAATCAAGGGTGGCTGTAAATACAAATCACATTAAGACTTGGTTCAAATGTAATAAAAAAATTCCATTGTAAATGCAAACCCTTCTACCAGAGATGGAACAAAATGTTCAGTCAGACACTATTAAATAAATATAAATTAATTGGTTAAATAAATTAATAAGCTTTCTAAACCAACCCATACCACTCAACAATTAATCTATCCCTTTAGGGATACCAGTGTATCAAGGGTTCAAGAACAATTAACTGACTTACTGGAGAATGTGGGCTCTGATCTACCGTTTGTGCCCCTAGAAATGATGATCATGAAAAGAAAGAGTAATCTACTTAGCCTGGAAGACATTTAACAACAGTGTATTAAACTTCACTTGTGATAGATTCGGATTTTATGGTGCATTCATTTAGCAGTGGTCAGATAGTTTTGAACAGACTCTACAGCTACAGCATAAATGCTGTGTTACGTGAACCCAGAGTCAAAAAATGTGACCACTGTCAATTACCCTGAAGAACAGCAGCAAACGGCTTCTGGAGTCAGCCAGAAATACTTTAATCAAGTAAAACTGAGCATAAAAGAATAGTAAGAAATGCTGCCTTAACAACTCAAAACTACAGCAATTCACCCAAAATCCACAAACATCATTGTAAATATCAAGGAAACACTTCCCATGCACAGACTGCAGTAGTACAATGTGACAGATCATCATCTAAAGACGAACAAATTCTGCCTTGGCAGTAATATCTATACCTGGGAAGAACTAAAAACTCCAGACTACCAAAATTGCAGCTTGGCTATTTCTCGTTTTTCCAGTATAACAGCAAGTCCAGCAATTTTTGAATTATGCACATTAGGACATTCGAGAGAGTGTTGAAGGGGACTTGGGGCAAGAGTGGCAATGTATCCATCTCCTTCAATCATTATACAGTGACTAATTGTGGCTGGACTAGGTGGTGTTTCATAACCAGGCATCAACACTCCCAATCAAGGCTCACAAGTTAGTAATTACTATATGAAAGCAATATTGGAGAGCAAAGACTGACTATAGAACAATAACAAACTCATCATCTCAGAAAAGATTAAAAATAAACTACCAAAGTCATCCAACTAATAATAGACTCTGTAAAAACAAGATGAATATCATTTTTAGATCCAAAGAACTAGACCTACAATGCTTTGAGGGCAACTTCACCACCCATCAGCTGTTATGATACAACTAAAATTTCAAACATTTTTTGTAGACATAAATAGGAAAGAAATTAATGTCAAAATAGTTTACTAAAAAGATATACTGCAAGTGTGTGTCACATTACACTTCATACTTCTTGATGTTAAAAGAAGTTGATAGTGACTTATTCTAGATTTTATTGAATTGAAAAGAACCAAAACGTTAAGACTCAAGGTTAAAAGCTTGGGCAGAATGATGTCAGAGAACGAGAAAAAGACAAAGTAAATCAGAAATTAGTGATTTGATGTTAGCAAGTTTGGGTTATGAAAAGGTTGAAGAAAGCTGGAGAAATGCAAAAAAGAATTGTTAAGGGAATTACGGTGAAGACTGCATCAAACTGAAAGTGTAGGAAGAAGACAGTTTGTGCACAATGTATAGGAAGTTTCAGAGAAACAGTGGAAAATTCAGTGCATTGAGATGAGATGACTGAGGAACACTTTTTTAAAATCTCACTTAAATCTTTCAGAGTTGCCCCATTTTAATTGTAATAATCTGCTATACCCACTCTATCTTAACTTTTCACCCCCTTAAACAATAACCTTTTCAAAAATCTAAACATTTCCAGTCACACCTCCAGACCTTATTAAAATAAAGAATTAAAATCTATTAAAATCATTTCAGCTTAGTCTACTGTACAGATTTTGACTTCCAAATGCTACTTTACATCTGTAAAGTACATTTTGAACTATTAAAGAAACTAAAGAACAGGTTTTAGTGGTTACAGTGTAATTTCATTGCAGACTGATTGGAGACCAAAAAAAGCATTTAAGGCAAACAAGGATTTGCATTTATTTGGCACCTGCAACATGAATATTCCAAAGTATTTCATAGAAGCTTTACAAAAATCATTTTAGAAACTAAGCCAAATATTGTATTGGGAGAGATAACAAAAACTTAGTAAATAGATTTCAAAGCTCTACCTTAAGGGAGAAAAGAGAGTTAAAGTCACAGAGAGGATTAGGGAGGATATTTGGGAGTTTAGCAGCTTAGCAGTTGAAAATTCAGCCACCAATGGTGATAAAATTAAAATCAAGGATGCTCAAGAAGCCAGAGTTGAGCAGCACAAGAAATCTTGGGAAGGGTGAAGGTGGTTACAGAGATATAAAAGTACAAACTATGAAGTATGTATGAGAATTTTAAAATCAATTATTTGCAAAATGCTAATTAAGTCAAAACTGACTTTCTGTCTACCTGCAATAACTTGTTTTGTCAAAGTCCAGGAACGGATAGACGAATAAGAACTCAAAACAATAATATATCTATAAATGCTCAACAACTGGATTTCTATGTCTGTGAAAGCAAAGCAAAGTGCTTGAACTTCTTTTTCAAGTTTAAATAATTCAGTGCCACAATATACTGACAAAATTGTCTGGAAACATGAATGGCAATCAACAACTAAATGGTACAAAATTTAGCAGACAAGCAGATCAAAAGAGCTGAGATAATGACTAAGACACATTACTTTTAAATTTCTAGAAAATATGTGGTGATACATCACTTGGTGACAAGATTAAAATCAAAACCATTCCAAGTAATTGAGTAATAATTATAAAAACATTTTGAAAACTTAGGATACAACATTCAAAACTTTAAATGTGGCAGGATACAGAATGTACAATCCAAAAAGATTAGGATTTTAGGAATAACTTCCAGCCATCATGTACTACCTTCGGAGAAATCTAGTTTCAAAGCCCCACATATATAATGGTCCATAAGAATGTTACTACAGCTACATAAAAGAAATTTCCCAATGTCATATCTAATAAAATACACCAGACAATGTTTAACATACGCTAGAACTAAAAGCAGGCTAATAGAATTGGACTTGTATTGTAACTTTCATGACCTCAGGATATCCCAAAACATTTTACAGTCAATGAGACACTTCTGCATTATGATACAGGAAATATCAATGTACATGTGATGTTGCAAAGTATACTTGCTAGCTCAAAAATTACATTCCACCATGCAGTCAAAAACAACCACCATTGTGATGTATACAACACATTATATTTTTAAAAGTGCTTGATGCATCCAACCTCGAAGTTAAAGAATTCTGAATAGAATTGGTGATCACTGATAAAATACCATAATCTAAAATTAATATGTTGCATTAAACTCTCAATGGTTTCTTTGGATTTACCAGCGAGTGACAAAGGAACATATGAAATAGGAGCCGGAGTTGGCAATTCAGTCCCTTCGAGCCTACTCCACCATATAATATGACCTTGGTTGATTTTATCCTGGTATCCACTCCATTTTCCTTCTTGCTCCCCAAAGCCTTTATCCTGCTTTTCATAAGAAACATATCTATTTCATTCTTGACTCTGATTCATTCAGCCTCCACTACACTCTGGTGCAGGAATTCAACAGATTTACAATTGTCAGGAGTAGTTTTTCTGCATCTGTTTTGAACCCACCCCTTTCTTATTCTATATCTATAACTTCTGGTTCTAGACTGTCCCACAATGGAAAACATCTGCCCAACGTCATTTTATCAAACCCCTTCAGCATTTTCTACACTTCTATCAGATCCACTCCCCCATTCTTCTGAACTCCAGTGATCATAAGCCCAAGCTATTCAACTGTTTCTTGTACAACAGTCCTTTCATCCCTGAAATCAACCTGGTGAACCTTCTATGAACTGCCTCCAGTGGCACTACATCCTTTCTTGAAGACACCAAATCTGGACACTGTACTCCAGGTGTGATTTCACCAACATCTTGTAATATTGTAATAAGACTTTACTTCTATAATCCAGTCGTTTTGCAATAAATGCCAATATTGTGGGCGGCACAGTGGCACAGTGGTTAGCACTGCTGCCTCACAGCGCCAGAGACCCGGGTTCAATTCCCGCCTCAGGCGACTGACTGTGTGGAGTTTGCACGTTCTCCCCGTGTCTGCGTGGGTTTCCTCCGGGTGCTCCGGTTTCCTCCCACAGTCACAAAGATGTGCAGGGTCAGGTGAATTGGCCATGCTAAATTGCCCGTAGTGTTAGATAAGGGGTAAATGTAGGGGTATGGGTGGGTTTCGCTTCGGCGGGTCGGTGTGGACTTGTTGGGCCGAAGGGCCTGTTTCCACACTGTAATCTAATCTAATCTAAAAAAAAAATTCCATTTGCCTTTCTTACTATATGCTACACCTGCATATCCACTTTCTGCAATTCATAGACAAGGACATACAAGATAATTTATTCTTATTTTTCCAGCCAAAATGGAAACCACATTAAACTCCATCATCCAGATCCTGGCCCATTCTCCTAGAATATCAATATTCGCCCTTAAACTCCCTCATTATAGCCTGTTTCCCCACATATTTTAGTATCTTCTGAGCACTTTGTATTGTTACAGTCTTTCCCTACTTGCAGATCATTTACATAGATGGTCAATAGTTGACGTCCACGTAACGAACCCTGTGGCACCCTACTAGGTACAGTTCACCATCCAGAGAAGGACCTGGTTATCCCAATGCTCTGCTGTCTGTCAGTCAGTCAATCCCCTTTTCAAGCCAATATTCTACTTCTAACCCCCAGACCTAACTTTCTGGATCAGTCTTTTATTTGGCATCTTGTCAAATGGCTTCTGTAAATAAAAGATCCAGATAGAGCAAAAGCCTCAAGGTTTCTATCAGACCTCAGCCACCCTCAGTATTTATAATCTGAAGTCTCCCTCTTAGTGCATTGACATGAAACTAACTTGACCATAGGCAATGTAGCAACTAGTGGGTCTCAAGTTTGGAAAGTTGGAGCGACGAATCAACTAGACAGTGTCAACCACAATCACTCTCCAGTGACAGGATAAGTTCTAGGAGATATATTCCCACACAAATATGTGTGGGAATTTGTGAACATCATGTGACCATCAGCCACTTGAGAACAGATAGCAGTAGTTTGGGAACTTAAAAACGGAAAAGGAAAAAAGAAAGAGGTGAGATGTTTGTCAGAGAATTAGGATGAGCATTTTAAGCAGCTCCCAGTTATAAGATCAGCATTGCAAATAAGAGATTTGGGTATTACTATGGTAAGAATTTTTCATCAGCAGAGTTTTTTCATTCCCAAGCTGCCTCAGCAATGGAGAGGTTTTATTTTGAAGTTACATGAGAAAAAATAGGCTGAGTCTGGACAGATGGATCACTAAAAGCAGAAAGAAAATGACGGTAGCAGCACAGACCTATACCAAAGCAATACAAGATTCTCACTACCCCACTTAGAGGAAATGAACAAGTATTGGTTTGTCTAATAAAGAGAGGGAGACTTCAAACTGTAGTTACTGAGGGTATGTAACCTGAGGGAAATTGATGAATGTAGCTCAGTTGTCAACAACACAATGGCTAGGGGCAGTGACCTTAAATAATGAATTAATCAATTTCCTGATATGAAGAAAGAGCAAAATGGCAGGGGACCAAAGCCAAATCGTTCATTGTGACATAGTAATAGTTGAAACTGAAAGGAGATATAGAAGTCTTAAGTTTAACTAGAAAGAGATTATACAAGCTGCTCAGAAGCACAATGCATCCTAAGGACTCTATGTGCCAGAGCAGAATTCCAGAAGTTCACAGCACTGATAACACAATGCTGAAGCCTATACTGATTTCACAAGTTACCCCAGCATTTCAAAAGTGAGGAATGATTTGAAAATAAAAAGCAGCTTCAATATCTAGAAGGTGGAAATTAAGAACAAGGACACATTTAGGAAATTCTTCTAGATGGGAGAGAACTTTTAAGATTCAAAAACAGACAGTACAAGAGTCAGAAACAGTTGAAGTTTTAAAATGATCTGAATTCAGGGTAAAGTTGTTAATCATTTACTTTTGTGGGGGTCAAGAGTGTGATGCTGGAAAAGCACAGCAGGTCAGGAGCAAGAGAATTGATATTTCAGGCACAAGCCTTTCATCAGGAATGAAGCTTGTGGGCAGGTGGGGTTGGGGAAAGGTAGCCAAGGTAGATGAAGGTGGAGGAGAAGGTGGTTGGTCGGAGGGTGGAGTGGATAGATGGGAAAGGTGATGGACAGGTTGAGAGGGCGGTGCCAAGTTGGAGGCTTGGGACTGGGGTAATGAGGGGTAGGGGTGAGATGGGCAGTGAGGAAACTGGTGAAACCCATATTGATCCCATTTGGTTGCAGGGCCCCAAGGTGGAACATGAAGCATTATTGCTCCCGGTGTCTTCAAACGGACCCCACCACCAGAGAGTTTTTTTCCCTCCCCATCCCTATCAGCGTTTGGAGAGACCATTCCTTCTGCAACTCCCTTGTCAGACCCACGCTCCCCACCAGCCCACACCCAACTCCCAGTATCTTCCCCTGCAACCACAAGTAGTGCAAAACCTGCACCCACACTTCCCACTTCACCAACAACCAAGGCCCCAAAGAATCCTTCCACATCTGGCAAAATTTCTCTGTACCTCCACCAATGTATCAGTTGCACTCAATGTGGTCTCCTCTACATCAGGAGGCAGGATGCCAACTTGCAGATCATTTCAGAGGACATCTCTGGGACACCTGCACCAACCAATCCCACTGCCCCGTGCCTGAACATTTCAACTCCCCTTCCCACTCTGCCAAGAACACGCAGGTCCTGGGCCTCCTCCATCGCCTGAAGAAAGAACATCTCATATACTGCCTTGGAACCCTGCAACCACACGGGATCAATGTGGATTTCACCAGTTTCCTCATTTTCCCTCCCTCCACATTATCCCAGTCCCAAGCCTCCAATCCAACACTGCCCTCCTGATCCATCCATCATCTTTCCCATCTATCATTTCCACCCTCCTCTCTGACCTATCACCTTCTCCCCCACTTTCATCTACCCATCACATTCTCAACCATCCCCCTCCCATTTACCTCAACCCCCTGGCCCACAAACCTCATTCCTGATGAAGGCTTATGCCAGAAATGTTAATTCTCCTGTTTGGAAGCTGCCTGACCTGCTGTGCTTTTCCAGCACCACACTCTTGACTTTGATCTCCAGCATCTGCAGTCTTTACTTTCTTATAATCATTTACTTTGGTTAGATAATATCGTCAGCACATAGAAAACAAATGCTGAACAATGAAATCATCAATAGGGGAGATTAAACATTAAATGACAAGCAATTTAGATTTTATTTGAAACCTAGGAAAAGATGACAAATATAGATGGCATTAATGAGGTGCAGCAAGAGAAGGATAAAATCTTCACCATATATCAAATTCAGATGTTTCAAAGGAATACAAGCAAATAACAACTTACAAAAGCATAATGACCACTGATCATACATTTGATTCAAATCAAACATCCTTTGTCAGTTTAAAAATATATAACTTTATAATAATTTTTCACTACTACAAATATCTAAACAGACAAAGGATTGCAGATGCCGAAACAAAAACATATTGCTGGAGAAAAAACTCAGGTTAAGCAGCATTCCCACAGAAAGCAGAATCAACATCTTCAGAGCAGGAGTCACTGACCCGAAATGTTGACTCTACCTTCTCTCCACAGATCCTGTCGGATCTAAGTTTCTCCAGCAATTTTTGCTTTGTTTACTACAAAAAGCTATTTAGCTAAAGGCAATTGTAACGTATACTAATGGAATGCGATGGTAAATAGAGCGTCATGAGAACGCAATGCCAATGGGGCCATAACATCCTCAAAACTCATTGTTTTCTTGGCCATTACCTCCCTCCCTTTTGTTTCCACAAACGTTTAAATGCCCAGTTCGGCTTCGAGCCACCAGCACTCAGATCCTTGTATCCTCCAATCTTCCCAAACATTAACACCTCGGCTGTTTCAGTCTGCTGTTACCGCGGATGAGCGCGCTTTTAACCCCAGGCAAACAAAGGACAGTTCAATATTTTTAAAAGACGGAGGAGGGTTAAAGACCGTTGCCGGGCAGTTCCAGAGGCCAACCTCTTCGTC
Organism: Chiloscyllium plagiosum; assembly: GCF_037043375.1. Classification (NCBI taxonomy): domain Eukaryota; kingdom Metazoa; phylum Chordata; class Chondrichthyes; order Orectolobiformes; family Hemiscylliidae; genus Chiloscyllium; species Chiloscyllium plagiosum. The sequence continues at coordinate 8,508,937 of NW_028270162.1, read as the reverse complement.
CCACCCAGCCAGTCTCAGAACGTCAACCCGAGGCTTAGCCCCCAGCTTTAGGCCGCGCCACTTCCACAGAAGGGAAAATGCTAACGTATAAAAATTGAGAACACCAGCGTTCTCTGACCCCCTCCCCGGTTATAAAGCCCCACTCAGATTCCCCCCAAGCCGCCATTTACCCTTCTGGAGGTGAGCGGCAGCCGGGCGCCATACGTGGCTCTTCCAGTCCAACACCGAATTCCTTCCGCTGGAATCTTCCTTTAGCAACACATTTAAAACCTCAGACGCAGTATCTATATCAACGTTACACCATTTAACAACAATAGTAATAACTGGCATTGTATGTAATTCATCCAGCTTATTAAAAACTTGATAGCTAGTTTATTTGAAAGAGATTTTGCTCTCACTGTTGGAAAAACAAATTACCCGGCTCCTTGGCGAGAACGGACCGTCCGGTTGAGGCGATGCCCTGGATTGACAGGTGTCAGGTGGAGGGGCGGGGCCGCTGTTGTAGAGGCGGGCCGCTAGCGTAGGGGCGGGGCCAATAACAGAGGGGCGGGGCTGGTTGTATAAGGCGGGACCCGTGCTGTAAGGGCGGGGCCAGGGATATGATCTGGATCGTGATCACTGAGTGAGTTCGCAGTAGAGGCTGTGAGTAAAGTGTAGAGCTAATATTAAACTTGGTTAACTCTGCTTTCTCTCCACAGATGCTGCCAGAGAATTTTTTCCACCAATTTTTGTTTTTGTTTCAGATTTCCCAGATCCGCAGTTCTTGGTTTTGTTTTGGCCGTCAGTTTTCTTTAACTCAAAGGCTCCTGGTGCCAGCCTATTTCGTATCCACCTTACTGCACAAGTAACAGAATATCGTGTACCTAAAGTGTACACTGCACCACTCCATTTGACCTTCAAGTTGCAAAAGTTGAAACTTGAAAAGTTGAAAAGTTATGTTCCAGCTGTATAGCAGCAACCAATTTCCAGTTTATAGTCAGGAAACAAAGAAACCCAAATGCTTTCTTCTGTGTCCTTTACACCCCAGGCCCTGTCATGACACTTTTAACTGGTTATGCCTCCTATTACCAAGTTTTCTCTCCCTGGCATACTATCATCCATCCCTTGGTCTGGGCTCCATCTGTCCACTCATTCTTTTACCAACCCTGCCTCCTAACTCCTCTCCAATATAATATCCCTCAGTTTCCTATCTACTGTCAATTCCAAAGCAGAGCCACAAAATCTCACCATGTCTGCTGAGATTCTCTGCTACTTTTTTTTTAAAGATCTTCATCTTTTTATTATTTCACTTGTTTATACTTAGTCTGTGATCAATGTTTAGATTAGATTACTTAGTGTGGAAACAGGCCCTTCGGCCCAACAAGTCCACACCGACCCTCTGAAGAGCAACTCACTCAGATCCATTCACTTACATTACACTACGGGCAATTTAGCTTGGCCAATTCACCTGAACTGCACATCTTTGGACTGCGGGAGGAAACCGGAGCACCCGGAGGAAACCCACGCAGACACGGGGAGAACGTGCAAACTCCACACAGTTACCTGAGGCGGGAATTGAACCCGGGTCTCCAGCGCCGTGAGGCAGTAGTGCTTATCACAGCCCAGTGTTATAGGAGAGCAAGCTGTTTTGGAAGAAAATATTGAATGCCTGACCCATTAATTCATTCCATTGAATTTCATTTCTGCAATGATGTAACTTTGATTCCAATGATTTTTAAATGTTTAAATACACATTGAAAGAACTGCAGAAACAATAATAGAGTTTGCTGGAAAAGTTCAGGACGTCTGACGGCATCAGTGGAAATAAATCAGAGTTAACGTTTCAGGCTGAGTGAGCTGAGTTGCAGCCCGCTGCTGACAGACCTGCTGAGCTTTTCCAGCAATTTGCTTTGTTTCGAAATGTCTCTTCTTTACCCAATTAATGTCTCAATGCCATTTTCTCCCATATCTGGTTCTTGAGTATGTTAATCTAGGTTTTCACTATTGTAAAAAACCTCTCACATAGTATGACTAACAAAGGATATTTATTTGAATTCTTCTCCATATAAAAGCTCACTTCTGAATCCTGCAGTGCTATTTCACAAATTATACCACTCAAAAAAAACTTCTCTTGCCTTTCTAAGATTTGTCCAGCAGAGGGCAATGATGCATCTCTCAGAACAACATAAACCAGTAAAATACAGTACTGAGAAGGGATTAAGAACATTAAAAAAGTAGGAATTGGCCATTCAGCACCTGAGTCTGTTCCACCAGTGAATAAGATTATGGCTCTACATCACTCAACGTCAGTGCTTCCAAACAGGGTAGTTATGGTAGGGGATTTTAACTTTTCAAACATTGACTGGGACTGCCATAGTGTTAAAGGTTTAGATGGAGAGGAATTTCTTAAGTGTGTATGAGACAATTTTCTGATTCAGTGTGTGGATGTACTTACTAGAGAAGGTACAAAACTTGACCTACTCTTGGGAAATAAGGCAGGGCAGGTGACTGAGGTGTCAGTGGGGGAGCACTTTGGGGTCAGCGACCATAATTCTATTTGTTTTAAAATAGTGATGGAAAATGATAGACTAGATCTAAAAGTTGAAGTTCTACATTGGAGAAAGGCCAATTTTGACGGTATTAGGCAAGAATTTTCGAAAGCTGATTGGAGGCAGATGTTCGCAGGTAAAGGGACGGCTGGAAAATGGGAAGCCAGAAGTGAGATAACAAGAATCCAGAGAAAGTATATTCCTGTCAGGGTGAAAGGAAAGGCTGGTAGGTATAGGGAATGCTGGATGACTAAAGAAATTGAGGGTTTGGTCAAGAAAAAGAAGGAAGCATATGTCAGGCATAGACAGGATAGAGCGAGTGAATCCTTAGAGTATCTTAAGTAGGAATATACTTAAGAGGGAAATCAGGAAGGCAAAAAGGGGACATGAGATAGCTTTGGCAAATAGAATTAAGGAGAATCCAAAGGGTTTTACAAATATATTAAGGACAAAAGGGTAACTAGGGAGAGAATAGGGCCCCTCAAAGATCAGCAAGGCAACCTTTGTGTGGAGCTGCAGAAAATGGGGAAAATACTAAATGAATATTTTGCATCAGTATTTACTTTGGAAAAGGATATGGAAGATATAGACTGTAGGGAAATAGATGGCGACATCTTGCAAAATGTCCAGATCACAGAGGAGGAAGTGCTGGATGTCTTGAAATGGGTAAAGGTGGATAAATCCCCAGGACCTGATCAAGTGTACCCGAGAACTCTGGGAAGCTAGACAAGTGATTGCTGAGCCTCTTGCTGAGATACTTGTATCGTTGATAGTCACAGATGAGGTGCCGGAAGACTGGAGGTTGGCAAACATGGTGCCACTGTTTAAGAAAGGCAGTAAAAACAAACCAGGGAACTATAGACCAGTGAGCCTGACCTCGGTGGTGGGCAGATTGTTGGAGGGAATCCTGAGGGACAGGATGTACATGTATTTGGAATGGCAAGAATTGATTAGGGATAGTCAACATGGCTTTGTGCATGGGAAATTACGTCTCACAAACTTGATTGAGTTTTTTGAAGAAGTAACAAAGAAGATTGATGAGGGCAGAGCAGTAGATGTGATCTATATGGACTTCAGTAAGGCATTCGACAAGGTTCCCCATGGGAAACTGGCTAGCAAGGTTAGATCTCATGGAATACAGGGGGAACTAGCCATTTGGATACAGAACTGGCTCAAAGGTAAAAGACAGAGGGTGGTGGTGAGGGTTGTTTTTCAGACTGGAGGCCTGTGACCAGTGGAGTGCCACAAGGATTGGTGCTGGGTCCTCTACTTTTTGTCATTTACATAAATGATTTGGATGCGAGCATAAGAGGTACAGTTAGTAAGTTTGCAGATTACACCAAAATTGGAGGTGTAGTGGACAGCGAAGAAGGTTACCTCAGATTACAACAGGATCTGGACCAGATGGGCTAATGGACTGAGAAGTGGCAGATGGAGTTAAATTCAGATAAATGCGAAGGGAGTCTCTGGTGCTGTGAGACAGCAGTGCTAACCATTGGGCCTGCTGTAAAATACACTGGACCATTTTACTACTGTAATGATATATTTGTATTTTGGTTGTTCATGAGCTGTGGGTCAATATTTATTGCCCATTCCTAATTACATTGGTGGGGAACTGCTTCTTGAACCGATGATGTTCATGTTATGCAAAGACCCCCTCAGGGCTATTTGGAGGGAGTTCTGAATGATTTGGATCTAACGACAGCGAAAGAAACGCCAGTGTAGTTCCCCAGCCAGGATGATGTGAATTGTTATAATTCATGAGTCCGAGACTCTTACTCCACTCTATCGACAATGTAGCAAACGCAATGATACCAAGGTCAGATCACTAGACACAATGGGACGGATTGAAAACTCACTGCATTTTTGCAACATTAATCACAGAATTTCGACATTTGACCAATAACTATCTCTGGGAATAACTGGCGAAAATCTGTAGAGCCACAAATGGAGCTGCCTCCCTCTGGTTCAAAGAGGCCCCTATAGGAGGCAACCTCTCGCTTTCTGCACCAGGCAAAGCAGATTTGTTGCTGTTTTAAGGAAAGCCTTGGCGGCAGCGCGCCTGCCTGCGTGTGCGCGCCTCTGTGAATGAAGTGGACGGACTGGGGCTGGCTGGAGCACCATGGAGCAGAGCTCCTCGGCTGGCAAACTGTTGTGGATGCTGACCTTGGGGACAGTTTGTGTCTGCAGTGTGGAGCCTACATCCCGTAGGGTAGGTACCGGGGGGGGGGGGGGGAGACAGCAGTTTTACAGAAAACTGTAACGTTTTCATCATTTCCAGTTGTTGGAAAAAACACGTGTTATCTAGTTATTACTGTAAGGCGGAATAAACCAGTGAAGATACTCTTCATGCAGATAAAAACCTCCGGGAATAATCTTATCTTTTTTTTTAAATGGTGACTGTTTTTCGGAAAGTGACCCGCCTGCAAACTTTTGAAAACTATTTTAAGAGTTTTGAAAAAGCCGGTTCAAACAGTTTCAGCGAAATCAATGTTTGCGATATTAATCTTTTTCACATTGAAACAAAGTTTGTAAAATCAAACAGTTTTGTGGTTGGGGAAGTAGATATACGGAGGGAAGCTCATTAAAAAGCTTTGTAAATTTAAACGGAGTTGGTGGGTTCACTTGATCTAATTTACTGAACTATAAATCCGTCCACAATCCGGACTCAATTAAAAATAGCGGGGCTTTTAATAACTTCCTTCTTCTCGGCCTAATTGACAAACAGGGACGGAGGAAGGTTTTTATTATACCCGCAGATTGGTCAATGTACAACATCTGTAAATTGTGACTGTAGACGTAGGGAGAAGGATAACGAGAAGAGGGAGGCTTTAATGAACTGTTCCCAGTGAAGTAGCGAGCTGACTTTCTTCAAAGGTGTTTTGGTCACTTGCCAGTTCCACGGTTTTATCAAAAGGAATTTCTTTTGTATTCTGTTTCAAAACACAAACCGGAGAATGTACAACGAAGCAAACATTTTCATGGTTTGTTTTGCTTGTTCTTCGAAAGCACTCGCCCTGCAATTCTCTGCCTGAAACTATGGGAATAGCCGAGGGAATGGGTCTCCCCCTGCGTTAGATGAGAGCGATCACAGTTGTTTTACTGCTGAAAAAAAAGACATGCTGCACTCCTATCCTGCCCTCATCAGCACAATCCCGTGAATGCCAAATTCCAAACAATCTCCATAATTTACACAAAAAGGTGCTGAATGATTGGAAGGGGATTCTGGTTAATCAAACCATTGCTGCGGAGACTGTAGGTTTCCCCACTCTCAGGCTAATTCAAAACTGGCTCAAGGCCAGGACAAATTCTTTTTGGTTACAGAAAACAGGTCATTGTGAATACCTGTGTCGTATTGAATGAGAATTACTAAACCAGGTTGGGGAGAATCTACAGAGATTCTACAAATACATTAAGGACAAAACGGGAACTAGGGAGGAATAGGGCCTCTTATATATCAACAAAATGTGGAATTGCAGGAAGGTTCCCCATGGGAGACTGATTAGCAAGGTTAGATCTTCCAGAATATAGGGAGAAGTAGCCTTTTGGATACAGAACTGGCTCAAAGGTAGAAGACAGAGGGTGGTGGTGAAGGGTTGTTTTTCAGACTGGAGGTCTGTGACCAGTGGAGTGCCACAAGGATTGGTGCTGGGTTCACTACTTTTCTTCATTTATATAAATGATTTGGATGTGAACATAAGAGGTATAGTTCGTAAGTTTGCAGATGACACCAAAATTGGAGGTGTAGTGGACAGCGAAGAAGGTTACCTCCAATTACAATGGGATTTTGACTAGATGGGCCAATGGGCTGAGGAGTGGCAGATGGAGTTTAATTTAGATAAATGCGAGTGCTGCATTTTGGGAAAGCAAATCTTAGCAGGATTTGTACACTTAATGGTAAGTTCCTAGGGAGAGTTGCTGAACAAAGAGACCTTAGAGTGCAGGTTCATAGCTCCTTGAAAGTGGAGTCGCAGATGGATAGGATAGTGAAGAAGGCGTTTGGTATGCTTTCCTTTATTGGTCAGAGTATTGAGTACAGGAGTTGGGAGGTCATGTTGCAGCTGTACAGGACATTGGTTAGGCCACTGTTGGAATATTGCGTGCAATTCTGGTCTCCTTCCTATCAGAAAGATGTTGTGAAACTTGAAAGGCTTCAGAAAAGATTTACAAGGATGTTGCCAGGGTAGGAGGATTTGAGCTATAGGGAAATGCTGAACAGGCTGGGGCTGTTTTCCCTGGAGTGTTGGATGCTGAGGGGTGACCTCATAAAGGTTTATAAAATCATGAGGGGCATGGATAGGATAAATAGACAAGGTCTTTTCCCTGGAGTGGGGGAGTCCAGAACTAGAGGGCATAGGTTTAGGGTGAGAGGAGAAAGATATAAAAGAGACCTAAGGGGCAACTTTTTCATGCAGAGGGTGGTACGTGTATGGAATGAGCTGCCAGAGGAAGTGGTGGAGGCTAGTACAACTGTAACTTTTAAAAAGCATCTGGATGTGTACATGAATAGGAAGGATTTGGAGGCATATGTGCTGGGTGCTGGCAAGTTGGACTAGATTGAGTTAGGATATCTAGTTGGCATGGACGAGTTGGACCGAAGGGTCTGTTTCTGTGCTGTACATCTCTATGACCCTAAATGCATGGACACTAAACAAGTATTTGCATCAGTATTCACTGTGGAGAACAATATGGAAGCTAGAGAACCTGGATAAATAATTTGTGATATCTTGATAAATATTACAGAGGAGGAGGTGCTGGATGTCTCAAAATGCATAAAAGTGGATAAATCCCTGGGGCCTGATCAGGTGTATCCTAGACCTTTGTGGGAAGCTAGGCCAGTGATCGCTGGGTCCATCAAGTCTCCTCTGCCATGGCTGATGAGTTTCTCATCCCTTTCTCCCTCTTTTTTTTCCCCCATAGCGTTTGATCCCCTTGACTATCAAGAACCTATCTGTGTCCGTCTTAAATATACTCAATGACCTGGCCTTCACGGCCTTCTTTGTCAGGGAATTCCATGGTTTCACCACTCTCTGGCTGAAGAAGTTTCTCCTTATCTCTGTTCTAAAAGGTCTTCCCTAAAAGTTCTCAAAAACTGCGCCTTTGGGTCCTAGTGTTTCCTACAATGAAAACATCTTCCCAACATCCACTCTGCCCAGACCATTCAGTACTCTGTAAGTTTCTATTAGGTCCCCCCTCATCCTTCTAAACTCCATCAAGTATAGACGCAGAATCCTCAAACATTCCTCATATGTTAAGCTTTTCATTTCTGGGATCATTCTTGTGAACCTTCTCTGAACATGCTCCAGCGCCAGTACATCCTTCCTGAGGTATGAGGCCCAAAAGGGAGTTATAGATCGGTGGGCCTGACATCAATGGTGGGTAAGTTGTTGGAGGAAATTCTGAGGAACAGGATTTGCATATGTTTGGAGAGGCAAGGACTGATTAGATACAGTTAATATGGCTTTGTGCATGGAAAATTGTCTCACGTATTTGTTTGAGTTTTTTGAAGAAGTGACAAAGAAGATTGAAGACAGAAAGGTGGACGTTGTCTCTATGGACTTCAAGGCGTTTGACAAGGTTCTGCATGGTACACTGAATAGCAAGGTTAGACCACATGGAATCCAGGAAGAGAGAGCCATTTGGATACAAAATTGTCTTGAAGATAGGAGACAGAGGGTGGTGTTGGAGGGTTGTTTTTCAGACTTAGGCTGTGACCACTGGTGTGCCTCAAGAATCAGTGTTGGGTCCATTGTCATTTATATAAATGATTTGAATGTGAATAAGGCAGGAATGTTTAGTGAGTTTGCAGATGACACCAAAATTGGAGATGTAGTGGACAGAGAAGAATGTTATGTCAGAGTACAAAGGGACCTTGATCAGATGGGCCAATGGGCTGAGGATTGGCAGATGGAATATAATTTCGATAAAAGGGGGGTGTTGCATTTTGGAAAGGAAAATCAGGGCAGGACTTATACACATAATGGTAGGATCCTGTGAGTGTTTGCTGAGCAGAGAGACCTTGAAGTGCAGGTTCATAGTTCATTGAAGACAGAGTCGCAGGTAGACAGAATAGTGAAGATGATGTTTCTTATGCTTTCTTTTATTGATCAGTGGATTGAGTATAGGTGTGGGGATTTCATGTTGCAGCTGTTCAGGACATTGCTTAGGCCACTTTTGGAATACTGTGATCAGTTCTGGTCTCCCTGCTGTAGGAAAGATGTTGTGAAACTTGAAAGGGTACAGAAAAGATTTACAAGAATGTTGCCAGGGTTGGAGAGTTTGAGCTTTAGGGAGAGGCTGAATAGACTGGGGTTATTTTATCTGAAGCATCAGAGGATGGGGGGTGACCTTATACAGGTTTATCAAATCATAAGGGGCATAGATAGGGTGAATAGCCAAGATCTTTTTCACAGGGTATGGAATCCAAAACTAGAGGGGCATAGGTTTAGGGTGAGAGGGGAAAGATTTAAAAGGGACCTAAGGGGCAATTCTTTCACACAAAGGGTGGTGCAGAGGAAGTGGTGGAGGCTTGTACAATTGCAGAATTTAAAAACCATCTGAATGGGTATATGAATAGGAAAGGTTTTGAAGTTTATGGGCCAAATTCTAGCAAATAGGACTAGATTAATTTAGGATATCTGGTTGGCGTGAATGAGCTTGACTGGAGTATCTGTTTCCATACATTTCAAACTGAATTACTTTGTTAGGAGCCAACCAGATTATCTTAAATTGGTTGTTGGAGTTTCTTGCAAGATACTCAGGATTGTTTAGCAATTGCTGACAAGTCGTGTGGTAGGCATATTTAAACAACAGGTCACTCAAACCAATTTGCACTGTTACTATTGCATGGCAATACTTTCCACTAACAGGATGCTGCTATCGGTCCAAAATGGTATTGTGCACTCTGTGCAATTGAGCAGTGTTGTGCTTGAATTTTCATGCTGGTCCAATGCGAGATACATAGGTTGTACCTCAAGCAGTGAATCAATTAAAATATATAATACACAGCCAAGATACAAACATTTTAAGTACCAGGTATTGAGAGATTCTTTTTTTAAAGTTAGCATATTAAAGGTTGTGGAACCAAAGCAAGTAGATGGAATGAAGATATGGAATAAGCAGAATCTAATTAACAACAAACTGAAGGGGTGAATTATCTCCTCTTTTTTATCACTTGGATCACTTTGCAGAAATGTCCAAGACAACACTGAGTGGTCAGTAGTGAGAGTATTACAGGAAACTGAGGAAAGGAAAATGAGCACTTAGTGAAAACCACAGAATCATTTTAGGAAATAGTTTGAAATTGGAACAGTAGAATCTTTCAAGATCGTTCAATAAAGATGGAACAAGTAATTCTCTTAATGTATAATTATCATGTGACCTTATGCAGTCTTGGTGTAAGCTGGAAGTCCATTTGACAGCCAGCAGTCCAGTAGTTGATTCTCCAATCTAAAGTCAAAGAAACCCCAGTCCTCTCCTTCACACTCCTCTAGCCTTCCTGCCAGGAGACAGTGCACATGCATACAACCAGTACAAAACCTGGCCAATTTATAATCTCTGGAATGGCCTTCCTAAACTCTAAAAGAAATTCTCTATTTTTCACATCAGTAGAAACTGAAGGAACTCTGGATGCTGGAAATCAGAAATGAAAACAGAAATCACTGGAAAAGCACAATGGGTCTGGCAGTATCTGTGGAGTGAAATCAGAGTTAGCTTTTCGGGGTCGAGTGACCCTTCCTCAGAGCTGTTCTCTATTTGTTTCTGTTTTTCACTCCTGCTTTAAGGTTCTCCTTAAAACCTACCTCAGACTTATGGTCATGGGCGGCACGGTGGCACAGTGGTTAGCACTGCTGCCTCACAGCGCCAGAGACCCGGGTTCAATTCCCGCCTCAGGCGACTAACTGTGTGGAGTTTGCACGTTCTCCCCGTGTCTGCGTGGGTTTCCTCCGGGTGCTCCGGTTTCCTCCCACAGTCCAAAGATGTGCAGGGCCAGGTGAATTGGCTATACTAAATTGCCCGTAGTGTTAGGTAAGGGGTAAATGTAGGGGTATGGGTGGGTTTCGCTTCGGCGGGTCGGTGTGGACTTGTTGGGCCGAAGGGCCTGTTTCCACACTGTAAGTAATCTAATCTAATCTAACCTCTGGATACTTCCTTATGGTTTGGACCTTTTAAGTATTTAAGAATAATGTCAATGCATGAACACTCTAGAAGTCCAGACTATGGTCTGGAGATGTGAATTCAAATTCCACCAGGGCAGCTGCTTTCAATTCAAATTCCATAATTAATTTAGGATTGAAAACCAAGCTTTGGCAATGGTGACCATGAAGTTATGTAAAAATCTACCTTCACTAATGTCCTTGTAGGGAAGGACATCTGGCCCGGCCTATAAGTGCTCTGGTTGTCTCTCATATGCTTTAAAAGGAAATTAGGGTGAGACAAATGATGGCTTTATCAGTGAAGCTGACATTGCATGAAAGAATAAAGAAAATAAAAGGTACTAAATAAATGCAAGGTGTAATATACTAATGGATCAGAAGAAAGCTTTTCTATAAAATATTACAATAAATCTATCATTTGATACAAGGATTATTTCCAACTAAATCAGAATATGATAGAAACCTTATGACCTGATAAGGAATCCTGTAGATTAAAAAGTTGTTTTATTTTAAGGGAAAACTTTTATTTAATTAGGATTGCATTTCTTATTACAATTGGCTCAAAAGAAGCTTGCTACCACTTTAGGAGCTCAGGTTGAAAGTTAATTAAGTTTCCATTCAAACCAGAAATTAGAGAGTGATTTTCAGTAAATCTTGTGTTGCTTTAGTATAAAGTTTTCTTTCTGTTTACTTTATTATTAAAATATCTGCATGTTGGTTTTAAGAGTAACAAGAGCATTAACAATTCCAATTGTTTAGAGAGTTCACACTATTTCCCAAACAGGAGGAGAGAATGTAGATTTGGCAAATGTGGCAGTGCCATTTATTGTCTTTAGGAATAATTTGACATACTAACTAAAAATGTGGTATTCAGCTTTGATTAAAGTAAGGATTTAAACAATGTTAATTCATGCTGGAAACATAGCATCATTCCAGGTTTTGTTTTCAAAACCTGTAAGCCTCAGTGTGCAACTTTGCCATGACAAAGGTCAGGGAAGGAATAGTTTGTGGCAGAGAGCAAGAACAAAGATTTTGAGATCCCCAATGCTTAAATTGGATGAAATTAGATTTTATTCAAAAATGAATGTAGCCTGACATCACACAGGCAGTGGAGGGTTTGAGAGACATGCAGGAGAGCACTTTAGCAGAAAGTCTTTAGATTTTCTGTGGAACCTGCCATTGTGTTTTTGGAAGGTGTTGGTCTGGGAGGGATGGGCTGTGCTAGAATGGGACTAGATAAAGGAAACTCTGCATGAGTCGGTCAGCACAGGTGCGGATTGGAAGAGGAAGGTGACAATTGTTTGTTACATACAGTTAGGAACTTCAATTTCCTAATCTCGATCCATCCTGACAGTGTATGGCACTACTGGCTACCGATTTGTGTACCCTAAATTACTCCATGTTCCAGCATAACAAGCCATTCAATTGAGTTATGTATAACTGTTGGCTATCTGCAGTAAGACTTCAATCAACCCAAAAGTGAATATTCTTTTAATTCAGTCCCCTCTTGAATCCAATTTGTTTGAAGATTGTACTGGAAAAGATTCCTGTTCTGATTCTATCTTGTGTAAGTCGGAACTACCTCAGTCAGTATTCTACTCCATTATGATGTCATTGTTTATTTTCCCAAAAGTGAGATTTCTGTCTTGCAATCCAGAAATGACTGTTTTCATTTTTATGTTTTGGGGAAAGTATGTGGTTCATAGTCTGCAGGTTCCAATAATAACTCCAGCACTGGAAAATGTTTTCAGTCAGTTTAAGAAAGGATTCTCTAGTCCTTAAAATGCAAAGATTTACCACCCTCGCCATTTTACCTCCTTTTGCTCTCCTCTCCCAAGCCTGGATTAAATGTATTATCCCAGGGAGTCCTCATACATGAATAACACTGAATTTCTAACATAGTTGTTCCTAAATTTGAAGGAACTTTTTTAAGTTTATGGATGGTTAGGTTCATGTTATTTTAAATTTTGTTGTGCTAATTTGTATTAATCAATTGGTAAACACTGTGTCCCAGTTTTGTTTCTGCTGCTCGAGGTTGCTGGAGGGAGGCCAACATTGAGAAGGCAGTCATTAAAAGAATGTTCATTCTAAAATCAATTTCAAATCGTTAATGGCACTAACATAAAAAAATTCATTGGAAAGTGACTGACACAAAATGTTTGATGTTTAAGTAATTCATAGTGTCGTTTAAATCATTTCTTCTGCATTGCATTCCTCTTGCACCTTTATGATTCGTGATTAAGTAATGCAGACAAAACCTCTGCTGAAGACTGTCATCTAAATATAATTTTCGAAAAAAATATTTTGAAAGTCCTTCTACATTTGATACTTCTAACTGACTTTTCAAATTATGAACATAGGAAGAGGCCATTCAGCCCCTTGAGTCAAGAGTGTGGTGCTGGAAAAGCACAGCAGGTCAAACAGCATCTGAGGAGCAGGAAAATCAATGTTTTGGGCAAAAGCTCTTCATCAGGAATGATGGCAGGGAGTCTCAGGGTGGAGAGATAAATGAGAGGGGGGGGCTGGAGGGGAGGTAGTCGAGAGTGCAAGAGGTGGATGGAGGTGGGGGTAAAGGTGATAGGTCGGAGGGGAGGGTGGAGCGGATAGTGGGAAGGAAAATTGTCAGATGGGATAGGTCATGAGGGTGGTGCTGAGCTGGAAGGTTGGAACTAGGGTAAGGTAGGGGGAGGGGAAGTGAGGAAACTGGTGAAATCCACACTGATACCATGGGGTTGAAGGATCCCAAGGCGGAAGATGAGGCATCCTCCAGGCATCGGGTGGTGAGGGACTGGCGATGGAGGAGGCCCTGGACCAGTATGTCCTCAGCACAGTGATAGGGGGAGTTGAAGTGTTCAGCCACGTGGTGGTGGGGCTGGTGTTCTCTGAAGCGCTTTGGGAGTTGGCATCCTGTCTCCCCAGTGTAGAGGAAACTGAATCGGGAGCAACAGATACAGTAAATGACATATGTGGAAATGCAGGTGAAACTTTGGATATGGAAGGCTCCTTTGGGGCCTTGGATGGAGGTGAGGGGGGAGGAGGTTTTGCAATTCCTGCGATGGCAGGAGAAGGGGGGACCCCTTGTGACTGTTGCACCATTCAATGGTATCATGGCTGATCTGTGGCCCAACTCCAAATTCCTGCATTTGGCCCATCCTCTTAGCTTTTTTTGTTAATCAAAAGGTACAAGCTCTAGTCTGAATTAACAACTAATCTTGCATCCAATACCAATTAAAGAAGAGAGTTCTATACCCTTTGTGTGTAGAAGTGCTTTTTAACTAGCCCAAATTCTCAGACTATGCCCCCTAATTCTAAAAGTCCCATCCAGTGTAATTAGTTTATCATTATCTATCGTGTCCTTTCCTGTTAATATCTTGAAGACTTGAATCAGGTCACCGCTTAATCATCTAAATTCTCGAGAATAATCGTCCAACTTGTATAATCTCTCCTCATAACTTAACCCTTGAAATCCAGGTGTCATTCTTGTAACTTACATTGTTCTCTCTCTAAGGCCAATCTACCGTTCCTAAGGTATGGTGCCCTAATCTGCTCACAGTGCTCTAAGTGGGGTATAGCCAGCGTTTCATATAACAGCAGTCTAACTCCTGCATACTTGTACTCCAGTCCTCTAGATTTCAAGGCCAGCATTCCAGTAGCTTTATTAATTATTTTCAGCACCTGCTTGCGACATTTTAAAGATCTCTGCACTTGAATCTCCAAGTTCCTTTGGACATCCCTGTATTTATCTTCATATCGTCTAGACAGTACCCTGATTTATCATTTTTCAGTCCAATATGGATAACCTCACACTTGATTACATGGAACTCCATCTGCTACAGTTTTGCCCATTCATTTAGTCCATAAATAACCCAGTGTAATTTTATGCTATCATCTACAATATTACCTAGCTTTGTGTCATCAGTGCATTTACAAGTATGACTTTGTAAGCCATTATCCAAGTTATTAATAAATAATGTGAATAATTGAAACCCTAACACAGATACTTGTGGAACACCACTGTCACGTTCTGCCAATTTGAGTATATACCTATTATCCCTACTTTCTGTCATCTGTCACTCCAACAATTTCCTGGCCATGTCAGTAATTTTCCTTCTATTCCATCTTAGTAAACAATCTCTTAACGTGGGACTTTATCAAATATCTTCTGGAAGTCCATATAAACAACACTCCCAGACATTTCCCTGTCTACTACCTTATCACATCTTCAAATATTTCAGTGAAGATCGTCAGGCATGACCTACCTGTCATGAATCCATGCTGGCTCACACTGACTAACTGAAATTTTTCAGGATTCAGTTTTCCTGACCTCGATTATAGACTCCAACAATTTCCCCTCCATAGATATGAGGCTAACTGGTCTACGATTCCATGGTTTTTCTCTTTTTCTCTTCTTAAAAAGAGGAGTGACATATACAATTTTCTAATCCAGAGAGAGGGAGGACTCCTGTATCCAGGGAACTCTGAAAGATTATAGTTAGGGCATCTACATAGTGCTGTCCTATTACCTTTAATACCCTTTTACTTGTGTTAATTTCATTCACTTCCTGTTTGTGATCCACCATTGCTCTCATTGGGACTTCAGGCAATCTATCCTCCTTTACTGTAAATACTGAGGCAAAGTAGTTTCTACTGTTTTCCCATAGTCATTAACTTTATCCCTACTTTCACTCTTACTAATTTTGAATTTCATATCCCTTGCAAGTTTGTGACTTTATAGGATCAGGAGGAGGTCATTCTGAGCCTTGAGATATTTAATTAACATAATAAATCAATCAGTGGAAATGGTGACTCTGGCTATAAATGTACCTGGGAAGTAGGCAGGCAATTAAGTTACTTGGTCTTAGTGAGTGGCTATTTTGATGGTGTTGCATGGGCCTTGTGTCAGGAGATCGGCAGGATGCCATCACATTGTCCTCCTTTCCCTCTCCTCCCATTTCAGCATTCCAAAGAGTTGTTTCCTTTGTGTTACACTGGGCCATCTCTCCTGCCCTGTCTTCTGCTCTTTTTATTACTTTCCAACCCTCCTTCCCTTTTCACTTGTCTAAAACATTAAAGCTACTTCTCTCTCAGCTGCCGTCAGCCCTCTTGAGTATTTCCAGTGCTTTCTGTGGTGTTCTGGCCAATATTTAGCCCTCTGCCAACTTCTGAAGCAGATTATCTCTTTATTATCTGAGTCCTGATAGTGGGGATTGGTGTACACAAGTTGACTGTCACATTTTCTACTTTACCACTATGACTGCACTTTGAAAGTCCTTCAATAGTTGTGCTTCTTTGGGCATCCTGTGGTTTTGAAGGCATTATATAAATGCAAGTTCTTCGCTATTGTCTTTAACTTTTTAATCTCTCATTTCTTCCCCCTTATTACATGAATTCCTTTTAAAAGTTCTTGTATTTATAGCAGCTTCACTGAAAAATGCAACTGAAGCAAGGAAGAATGTTTGGATCCTTAACCCTCTCTCCAACCCCAATCTCGAGTCCAATAACTTGCAGGTGATGGAACCAGCCAAAGGGGCATTCAAGACTATTTCCCATTTGGAGATTTAATATGGAAGCCCTTCAGGTATCTCTCCTTCCTGACATCAAACAAAGAGATGCCTCCATTTGGGTTAAGGTGTATTCTCTGTTCTCTCACTCTTCAGTTCCCAAAACCACCTGATGAAGGAGCGGCGCTCCGAAAGCTAGTGCTTCCAATTAAACCTGTTGGGCTATAACCTGGTGTTGTGAGATTTTTAACAGTCCAACTCCGGCATCTCCAAATCAAAGAACCTTTGTTATGGAACCCTTTCCTTAGAATTGTAGTTTCCCCTTTAGAACACGGAAAGGGACAGTTGATGGTTTTAATTCCATAGGAATTAAATTTGATACAACATTGTAGATCAACTTGTAGATCAGTAATAACCAAAATATTTCTGTAGTAACAAATGTAAGTTTTGCAGTTTAACTTCTGCTTTCAGTTTAAAGTGCTGAGATTTTCTAGGTAAGCTTGGTAAATTGAGTGCATTAGCTGAAGGAGAGGAAGACTTGGAGGATTTGCATTAATCTGTGAATTTGTTTGATTTCAGTGTCGCTGCTTGTCTTTTTTAATTTCCACTCTGCAGCTTCTTGTTCTTCTCTCTCACCCAGCCTTAGTTTTGCTGTTCTCTCTGTCCTTTTTCTTTCTCTTCCTGTTTAAGTTGAGGATGTGTTTTGCTGGGCAGTGCTGGAGCTTCAGCACAAACTGGAATGTCATGTCCAACCCTGAACACCACCGTTTAGGAGGGGTGTGGGACATCATACAGCACACATGGGCAGTTTGCTTAAACGACCCTACAAATACTGGGTTATAGTTATTTGGAGAGATTTGAGAAGCTTGTTTTCACTTTGCAGGAGAGAAACCTAAAAGGAGATTTGTGGAAGGTGTTTGAAGTTGTGAAGGGTTTTAATGAAGTGAATAGTGAGAGAGGAGAAGCTGTATCCAGGGTCAGTAGCCAAAAGGACACAGATTAAAGACCAGAGATGATGTCAGAGAAATATATTTTTATAGCATGAATGGTTGGGATTTGGAATGCACTGCTGGTAAGTTTAATGGATACAGATTCAACTGTAGCTTTTTGAAAGAAATTGGATAAATATTGAAGAGGAAGAAATTACAAGTATAGGAAGAAAAGGATAAGGCGTGGAACAACTCTAGATTCCTTTGGAAAGAGCTCCCAGTGATTCAATGATGTGAATGACCCCCTCTTAGAGTAAGAGGTGACTTGATTGAACCATATGAGATCCTTGGGGGGGTCTTAACAGAGTGGATAGGAAAAGGATATTCCCTCTTATGGGGGAAGCCAGAACCACGTGTCACTGGTTAAAAATATTGTCACACATTTAAAACAGGGATGAGGCAAAATTCTTTCTCTCATGGGATCATGAATCTTTGGAGCTCTGTTCCTGAAAAGGTGATGGGAGGGAATCTTTGAATCTTTTTGAGACAGAGCTTTATAGATTCTTGGGAAGGAAAGGATTCTTGGTGTGAATTTGGATTTGAGAATACAGTCAGATCAGCCATTACCTTATTAAATGGGGGGGAACAGGTTAGAGGGGCTGAATTGCCTACTCTGGCTTGTTCTCAATGGCATCTTTCTGTCTGAGACTATGCCAGTCCACAGCAGTTACCTTTACGGTCCTGACATTCACCTTTCCTATTACATCTTTCATTCCCATTGCTAGCTTTCACACTTTGTAACCATTCACTCCCTTTGTGAAGATGATGGCAGCTTCACCCTCACAGTTTCCTCCTTCTTCGTTATGCTGTTCTTGGGTTAAAGCTTATGAAACAGTTTGATTGAGTAAATGTAGAGAAGGTGCTTCCACTTGTGGCGGAAGGGGTCATAAGTTTTCACTCACAGTAAGAAACCTAGCCAGTGAATAGTGAACACTCTGTCATAGTAAACCAAGATGAATAACATCAACACGTTTGAAAGGAAGGTTGATAAGTGCAGAAGGCAGAAAGTAATAAAAACATGTGTTGATAAGGGTGGATGGTGTAAAGTGAGGGGTCTATGTATCAACGTTCGGCTGAATGGCCTATTTCAGTAACTTCAGTGTAATGCCTGCAGCATTATACCTCAGGCTTGCATCTGGAAGGAGAGGGATACGCGTTTGCTTTATTATTGATCCCTTGTTGGGTGCCCCAGAATATGTAGCTTTACAACATTGATGCCGCCAAGGTCATACTGCAGTGCTATTCATACTGCACTCATTCTGCTATTAACTCAGCAATATATAAATACAGTCCAAGTCATCCTTGTGGCAACACAACGTTTACTCAACATGCTGCTTTCCTCTCTGATCTTTGCACGCTTGTGGATGGGAACAGAGGGAGTCTTTATAGAACAAGGTTTACACAGTAATTGCAGTTGTCGATGTGAAAAAGCTTTGATCTGGCCTCATTTCACCCGTTTTAAAACCCAGTAGGTTGAACAATCTTCTCTTATTTTTTAGCAAATATGATTTTAAGAAAACCCATTTTGGAGAAGCAGATTTGCTTTTACTTTAGGAAACCTGCAGAATTACTACAGGCACAGGTTCTGTTGGAAACTGATTACGTTCATGTAATTGGAAGTGAGCCTTGACTCAAGTCAGTTTGTCGTAGTATTTATTGCATCATCATTACTTAATCAATTGGTTGTTGAGATTCTTTTTAGGAGCTCTCTTGAGATTCATTATTAAATCCATGGCTTATTCAGTTGCAAATTACAGTTTAAATAGGCCAATAGAGATATTCCTAATTGATACAAAACAGGTACCCGAGTGCGAAAAGCAGCAAAAATTAAAAGTAATGTTGTTTTAAAAAATTATTCTGCTGCTTTATTTCCATTTCTATCTGTAACATAACTTTTATTAACCATTAATGAATAAAAACTGCTTCTCTTCCATTGATACTTTTGGTCTTAAACCAGAAATCTCCATTGCCATTTTTGGGTATTGGCAAGTAGAACTGTTTACAACAATTTATGATGAGGCTATGAGGCCTTGAGACCTGGTAACATGCCAGGGTATTCCTGCAATCCAGTCCAGAGGGAGCGCAGAAGATGGGATATGACTTTGACATTGCAGCAGTTTCTGCAGAGTGTTGTTGAATGTGGAGTCTCTGCCATCTCTAGGACACCGCAGTAAGACAGGCTGTGACCAGCAGAGGAGCATTTGCTTGTTGCTGGAGTGACTGACCAATGGAGATACTGAAGCCAATATCTGAGAGACATGGGGCCCTTCTAAGGACAGGGTAGCTTAAAGACATTTCTATTTTCAATAGGACATCTCTCACTTGTTTCACCTTCTTTGGACAAGTGGGCATGAGAACCAACCCTGTTGATTAAAAGACATACCTTGGTTTAAAATTCAGATTCTAATACTCAAATCCTGCAAGTGAAACTAAAGTACTGAAGATGCTGGAAATCTGAAACAAATGCAGAAAATGCTGGAGAAACTCATCTACTGTGGAGAGGGAAGTAGAGTTAACATTTCATGATGTTGCCAGATAAATTGAGTTCTCCAACATTTTGTCTCAACTCTTGCCCTTTATCTCTGTAACAGCTTCCTGCCCTACAGCTATTGGATATCTTTGCATCGCACTGTCTCTGGCCATTGTTGTGACGATGTTCAGGGAATTAAGGAACTTGCTTTCAACTTGGGAAGGCAGTGGCATAGTGTTAATGTCTATTGCACTTTCCTGCTTTTTAATTGCTCCAATATTGCTGTCCCTTCAGCAGCCTGGGTGAGAAGCTCTGGAATTCCCTTTCTAAACCTCTCTGTCCTTCAGGATAATACTTCTGTGCAAGAACTTGGGAAGTGTAGGCACAGTACAAATGGAAGTTGTTGCTGTGGGTGAGTTCACCCTGAACTTGCCAATTTTGGTTGGGTTAGCAACAAATGACAGTATTTACCCTGGGAATGACAGGCATCTGAGTTTCTTTTCACTTCCCTTTGCACCATGACCATATCAGTTCAGTGCATCGCTCATTACTCTGTTCGTTTTGGAAGTGGGATCACCCTTAAGATTTTTTATTGCTCAAAAATGAGAAACAGACCAAACTGATTGTGTTTACATAGCTTGTTTTGGAAATGTAGAGGAATAACTAGATGTTATGATTATCTCTGTTGGATCAGAGTGTTTCAATTGTTTGTTAAAGTCGGTTTTTTAATGTGGTGACAAGTGGTTTAAATTAAAATGAGGCTTTGAAGGAACCTGGTATGCTTTAAAATGGAAGATGAAAGTTGTCATGCTGGGTTTTGTTCTTTACGAGATTGCCCAGCACATCCGTCACATCTGGTAGTTGTAAACTTCTTTTAAGTATGGAAAAATGTTAATAGTTTCAAAATGTGTTTTTTTTATTGGTTTATGTACTAGTTGACACCTAAGATTGAGGTTTTGATGCAGAGTGCATGCTACATCTCTGATGCAATCTGTAACTGTGATGACAACACTCCTTCAGCTATAATTATCTCCATTCAGTCCAGGGCCTGGGCTAGGCTGGGCTGAGGTGGGATGAGCTGGACTGGGTAAGGTAGGCTGGGTTGGGCTTGACCGGATAGGGTAGACTGGGATAGGGTGGAGTGGGGTAGGCTGGGCTGGGTGGGGTGGGGTGGGATGGGCTAGGCTGAAAAGGGCTGGGTAGGGTATGCTGGGTTGGGGTCAGCTGAGCTGGGGTAGGCTGGGGTGGACTGGTCTGAGGGGGTAGGTTGGGTGGGTTAGGGTGGGGTGGGGTAGGTTGAGCTGGGTGGGATGGGGTGGGATGGGCTAGGCTGGAAAGGGCTGGGTAGGGTATGCTGGGTTGGGGTGGTCTGGGATGGGATGGGCTAGGCTGGGCTGGGCTGGCAAGGTTTTGTGAGCACTGTGTCAGTGAGGTGGAGGGATTAGAATGGGGAGTGGAGTCCAGACTCCCCTCCATTTGATGTGCTTGCCCCACTGGAGGTCAACAGAGTGTTCACAGCTGGAACTTCAGCCTGAATTTGTTGGAATATCTGGGGCAAGCCATGTACCATCTGACACAAAGAAAGGAATGTTATCACTGAGCCAAAGACTTGATCTGCCTATTATTATAAGGGGATGAGTGCAATAATAAAAAAAAATTAATGGGATGTGAGTGTTGCTGGCTAGGCCCAGTGTTTATTGCCTATCACTCAGTGCCTGAGGGCAGTTAACAGTCAGCCACATTGCTGTGGGTCTGGAGTCACGTGTAGTCCAGACCACGTAAGGATGGCAGATTCCCTTCATTAAAGGACATCAATTGCTTGCTATTAGGCCAGGTTTTTATTGAATTCAAATATCACCGTCTGCCATTGTCTCCAGAACATTAGTCTGGCCCACAGGATTACTAGTCTAATCAACACACTGCCATCACTTTCCCTTAATAAGAAGCAAGTTCCTTAATTCCCTAAACTGCTCAACAACTGAGGCCGGGAAATCAGTCTCCAATGAAACTACTCTCTGACCGGTGAGGGGGCAGACGGGGGAAAAGTGTTTGGTCGTGATGGTGATAATGCCCATTTTACAGTCAGTCTTATGTGGACAATGACATGCCAACCACACACATACCTGCACCCCTATGCATCGAAATCTATGTCCATTCCACCCAAAACGCCAGATTTTAAAAATCAACACCAAATTGGGAAGAAAACCTGGAAAGATCCCCCGCCTGATTCCGAGCCCAAGAAATCACTCCATTTCTGATCATTCCTTGCAGTCCTTACCGTGTTATATGAGGTGATCTGTGTCCCAGTTAGAAACAAGTCTAACTCTTATTTTGAGGAATTCAGTAAACCTGAGGGCCAACACATGAGCTGCTGCCCGTCTCAGAGGCTTTAGCCTATCACTAGCCTTTGACCTGTAGCTGTCAATGCTACTGAACATTCAATCTATACCCAGTGTGATCAGAACTAGGAAGCAATGATAATTATCCTCCAAACCATCATCCAGCTTGTTCTATGTTGTGTATGATTCATTAAATAATTCATTCAAGGGGGTTCAACTGGAAAAGGAAACAGGAGATGGAAGTAGTTGACCAATCGTGGGTTGTCTTGGTGATTCCCTGCAATATTTTGTTTTCAGGTTTATTACACGTGTGGAGCCGTTGTTGATTCTGAAGCTCAAGGTATTATCCTCTCACCTGGCTTTCCCACAAGTTATGTTCCAGGCACTCACTGTTTGTGGCAGTTTTTCATCCCGGCTGATGTGCGTCTTGTTTTGGAAGTTTTTGATTTCGATGTGTTTGAAAGTCTGCACAATGCTCAATCAGCTCCTGCGATGATAAGTGGAAAGAGATCTGTTTCTGGGCCATCAGAGAAAGGGGGAACTGTCCAGACTCGAGAGTCCAACAACTTGTATCATCATGCAAAGGAGTCTGTTCAAGGTGGAAGAAAAAATATGTTGTTTAATGAGACAAATGTGTCTAATTCAAAAAGCTTTGAAGGAGACTACTCTGCCCAATCCCGTAAAGCTAAAGACAAACAAGTAGTGGCACAGGAAGAGTCTGCAATGTTAGAAATGGTTAAGATGCCACCTTCAAAACAGGAATTTTCAATCACAGACTCTTGGCTTGGCGATTTGAATAAGAATGATTCTGAAGAGTCAAATTTGAGTTATCCACTAACTGGTTTTGCCAATTACCAAGACATGAATGGAGACCCACAATCTGACAGCAAACGGGTCCAACAAGGCGGAACGAGGCTTGAAATTGATCAGCGTGAGATACAACAAGTTAACAGTTTGACTGAGGTCACAGTGATCCCTGTGACAAAAGTGACACCCCTTGTCCCTCCAGAGATCTGTCCAAATGATGTTTTATACATTTCTGACTTGATCACATTCTCTGCCCGATTTTGTGGAGCCAATAGCCCAGTCAACAAGACATTGACATTTGGTTCTTCCCTGGAGATGGTGGAGGTGGTGGTGGAACTGATCACCACCACAGACAAGGGTCGTGGCTTCATACTACTCTACCAGTTTAAAACTGGCGCAGTCCCTGATCTTCAGGCTGTGATAAAGCACAGGGACCAAGACAATATGATTCATTTCCTGGTCATTGCTGGCATTGCTATCTTATCTGCAGTTCTTCTGATTGCACTCTGTCATACCTGGAGGTAAGTTTAAACTCTATTAACTTCTCTCTGGTTTCTCAAAACTTTAAGCAAAATCTGTTCTAGAAACTAATTTTTGTGCTAAAGCTTTGAACAACTGTCATTGTTTGAGGGAGATGTATTTCAGGATCCAGCATCAAAATGGAGTTTGATTTAGAATAATAGGAAGTGCTGTATTTTGGAAAGCAAATCAGGGTAGGAATTATACACTGGATGGTAAGGTCCTGGGGAGTGTTGCTGAACAAAGAGACCTTGGAGTGCAGGTTCATAGCTCCTTGAAAGTGGAGTCACAGGTAGATAGGATAGTGAAGGAGGCATTTGGTATGCTTTCCTTTATTGGTCAGAGTATTGAGTACAGGAGTTGGGAGGTCATGTTGTTGCTGTCCAGGACAATGGTTAGGCAACTTTTGGAATATAGCAATTCTGGTGCCCTTCCTATCGGAAGGATGTTGTGAAACTTGAAAGGGTTCCGAAAATTTTTACTAGGATGTTGCCAGGGTTGGAGGGTTTGAGCTACAGGGAGAGGCTGAATTGGTTGGGACTGTTTTCCTTGGAGCGTCGGAGGCTGAGGGGTGACCTTTTATAACTGTTTATAAAATCATGAGGAGCATGGATAGGGTAAATAGACAAGGTCTTTTCCCTGGGGTTGGGGGAGTCTAGAACTAAAGGGCATAGGTTTAGGGTGAGGAAAAAAATTTAAAAGGGACCTAAGGGGCAACCTTTTCACACAGAGGGTGGTACGTGTATGGAATGAGCTGCCAGAGGAAGTGGTGGAGACTGGTCCAATTACAACATTTAAAAGGCATCTGGATGGGTATGAGAATAGGAAGGGTTTAGAGGGATATGGGCCAAATACCTGGCAAATGGGATACAGAGTCACAGAGTCATATCTGGTCAGTATGGACGAGTTTGACCGAAGGGTCTGTTTCCATGTTGTACATCTCTATGACTTGTTTCCAATGTACATTTCTTAATCAAATAAAACTTCTTCATTTGAGAATACAAAGTGCAAATGAAGTATTATTGAATTGTAGTCACTGTGGGAGTAGAGGAACCTCAGCAGCTGATTTGAGTACAGCAAGCTTCAACTTGTGATACTGATGAGTTAATCTGCATTAGTGATATTGGTTGAATAGTTAACTACTGTCCCATGACACCATGTGGAACTCCCCTGGTATTCTTTCTGACAGTGACATGGGATATTTTATATTTACCTGAAAGGGCTTAGATGAGTCAGGTCGAGCACCCCTTTCCCTTTACAACTGATGTGAGGAACCAATTGCATTTTCCCAGTAAAATGAACAGTGTGGAACACAACTACAGTTTAAGGTTACTTTGAATGACCATCATCATATCCCTTTTTGTTATGTTAATTTCTTGGCATGGATATGAACAAAGATATATGTACGATAAGAATAACTTAAAGTATTACACTTCTAATTGTTGATGGTAATTGGGCCGACATGGGAATCTTTATTGAAACTATCTTAACTGAATCTGGCTTTGATAAATTTACACTGTCAATGCCTATTAAGTTTCAAAATAAAACACACCATTGGTTTTCTTCTTTGGTATCTATGCTTAAGGTCTGTTGGCACTCCTATTGTACATTAAGAAATCATTTAGGAAGAAGCAAGCCTGTGCACTGTTGAATGATGATGGGACTTGGGTTTCAGGCCATCTTCATTCAGTGAGATCTTCCCATAGATCATCAAAAAGATGAATCGATAAGACATAGGAACAGAAATCGACCATTTGCCCCATTGAGGACATGACTGATCTGATAATCCTCAACTCATTTTCATGCCTTTTCTCCAAAACCCCTGATTCCCTTACAGATTAAAAATCTGTCCATCTCGCCTTGAATGTATTTAGCCCTCTATAGTAAAGAATTTCACAGATTCATAACCCTCTGAGAGAAGAAAAGCCTCCTCATCTCTGTCTTAAATGTGCAACCCTCTATTCTGAGATTATGCCCTCTGGTCCTGGACCTTTCACAAGGGGAAGTAACTTTTCTGTACCTAACCTGCAAAGTCTTTTAAGGATCTTGTATGATTCAATAAGATCACCTCTCGTTCTTCTGAACACCCAGTCCAGACCCTACCTACTCACTCAATCTAGGGTAAATAGTTTATCTGTTAACTGGAGTTTCTCTGTTTCTCTCACCTTGTGTCATTGATTACTCCTGTCCCAGAGACTGTACTATCTCCACGCTTTGGAAGTGCCCTCTGGAATCCTGTGTGATGTGTGTTCTAAGGCCTCTCTGCTATTACTTGTGGAACGTGTTGAGCCTGGATTGGATCCTATCTTCCTTTCCCCTCCCCTGAGGAGACAGAACAGTGATCCTCCAATCAGGATACATCACCTATTGGCCAGAGTCCGATTAGCTACACCTCAATGGATGGGATTTCTGAGGGCACTCTTTGAGCCGATTCATGCATTGGATTGCCAGATGGCTGATTGAAAGATCCCCTGTAGAAATTCTGACCCCTCCAGATGTTTTTCTGCTGGCTGTTTCTGTGGTTTTGGAGTCAGCCCGGGTGTTATATTGAAAACAGGTCCCAGCCCAACCTTAACACAAGAATTTCACATCAGATGTACTGATTGGATCACAAGGCAATTTCCTGCCAGGAGCAGTATGTCTAGACCTAGAACTCAATCGTATAACTTCTCTAGTCAGTATTTGCCTCCAGCATCCTGAAAAATTAGGCTTTCAGCAAAGGTTAACCGACTCCAGATGGAATAATCTCACAAGCTTTGACTTGTGACCGTTTTGACTGACATTTAGATTCCTGATCATTTTTCCTCTCTCTCTGTCTCCTGTGCCTTCCCCACTCAAAACAATATTGCTGCATCACGATTTTACTTCAATTAATTGTTAAATGTTTAAATCTGATTTTTAAAAATAGTTACAAATTGCACAATAATTATCTGCTCTAATTAGTCAGTTGTAGTTCTCAGATATTATGATTAAAATGGTCTCTGAACATAAAATGGAAGTTAAAATCTTGCCTGGGTCAGCAATGTTTCTTGTCTTTTGTCTGTAGATTAGGAACTGGAAGAGGCCAGTCAGCTGCTGCAGTCGGTTTTGCCGTCCAGTGGCTGATTATCATAAGCTCGTGACATTTGAAATGTAAAAGATTTATTGCAGAGAAGGAGGCCATTCAGTCCTTAATAGCTATGCTGGAAATACTGATCTAGATTAATCTCCCTCTCCATCCCTTGGTCAATAGCTCTCAATGGATTACAGCATCTCAATTGAAAAATTGACTGACTGTTTCCAGATTTTGGAATTTTCATTGAATTTTGTGGAGGGTTTCTCTCTACACTATTGCCTTGAGCTTGCCCAGTTTATCCCACTTGCCATAATCGGAAAACCCATTGCTGCCTGGATATCCCTGGCACAGGCACTAGACTTGGGCTGTTATACCCTCAGTGAAGTTTTGGCAGTCTGGGGCTGTCCTGCACATTTCCAGACATTCACCCTGGGCACTCTCTCACTCACTCACAATATCTTCCCTTGCTCGCTCTTGCCAACTTCACTGTGTCCCTCACACACCACAGACACACACACAGATGTCTGACAGACATCATTCCCTCAGTACTGCATTAGGGTGAGTTTGGAAACTGCTGTCGAAGACGCCTTGGTGAGTTGCTGAGGTGCATCTTGTAGGTAGTACACACTGCTGCTATCAAATAGTGTTGGAAGGAGTGAATATTGAAGATGGTTTTGATGATCAGACAACTGCTTTGTTCTGGATTGTGACATGCGTCTCAAATGTTGTTGGAGCAGCACTCATCCAGGCAGGTATTCCATCAGATTCCTGACTTGTGCATCATATTGGAGATAAGTTACTTGCTGCAGTACTCCTAGCTACCAATGTTCTGTAAGCCGCAACTTGACCTCCCAACTCCTGTACTTAATACTCTGACCGATAAAGGAAAGCATACCAAATGCCTCCTTCACTTTCCTATCTACCTGCAATTCCACTTTCAAGGAGCTATGAACCTGCACTCCAAGGTCTCTTTGTTCAGCAACACTCCCTAGGACCTTACCATTAAGTGCATAAGTCCTGCTAAGATTTGCTTTCCCAAAATGCAGCACCTCTCATTTATCTGAATTAAACTCCATCTGTCACTTCTCAGCCCATTGGCCCATCTGATCAAGATCCTGTTGTAATCTGAGGTAACCTTCTTCGCTAGACCACTGTTGGAATATTGCATGCAATTCTGGTCTCCTTCCTATTGGAAAGATGTTGTGAAACTTGAAAGGGTTCAGAAAAGGATGTTGCCAGGGTTGGAGGATTTGAGCTATAGGGAAAGGCTGAACAGGCTGGGGCTGTTTTCACTGGAGTGTCGGAGGCTGAGGGGTGACCTTATAGAGGTTTAGAAAATTGAGGGGCATGGATAGGATAAATAGGTCTTTTCCCTGGGATGAGGGAGTCCAGAACTAGGGGGCATAGGTTTAGGGTGAGAGGGGAAAGATATAAAAGGGACCTAAGGGGCAACTTTTTCACGCAGAGGGTGGTACATGTATGGAATGAGCTGCTGGAGGAAGTGGTGGAGGCTAGTACAATTGCAACATTTAAAAGGCATTTAGATGGGTATATGAATAGGAAGGGTTTGGAGGATATGGGCCAGGTGATAGCAGGTAGGACTAGATTGGGTTGGGATTTCTGTTCAGCATGGACCATAGGATCTGTTTCCGTGCAGTACATCTCTATAACTCTACTGACCTTTCCTTTGTAGACACAGTATTTATACAGCTGGTCCAGTTCAGTTTCTGCTCAGTGGAATCCCTATGATGTTGGTAGTGGAGTGTTCAGTGAGGGTTCTCAAATGGTGCTGAACGTTATGCAATTATTGGTGAACATCCCCAGTTCTGACATTATGATGGAGGGAAGGTCATTAATGAAGCAGCTGATGATGGTTGGGCCTATGACACTATCCTGAAGAACTCCTGCAGAGATGTCCTGGAGCTGATGACTGACCACCAACAACCACAACCATTTTCCGATGTGCCTAATTCAACTCTACTTTTAATGGGGTTCTGCATGACACCTAACTGAACCCTTTCATAACCATAAGAAAACTGCTAAGAGCCTTCTCTTACCTAGAGGAAGGATTCCCCCACACCACCCATGTCTCTCATTGCCTGACTAGCCTGGAGCTACATTGCCATTCTCTCCCAGTCACTGGGTGGAAATCCCTGAGATTCCCCCTCGAACAGATCTGTGGACTCCATGTGGACCACATAGTTCAATAAGGCAGCTCACCACCACCACCTAGAGGACTGTTGAGCAACATGCAGCCACTCTGAGGGTCTGTGTTCAGCATGCCCATGTTGTTCCTCGCATTCACTTCCAGTTCCAGAAGTCACTGCTGCATATGGACCTCAGAGGTGCTTTCAGAAGAAAAAATATTAGAGGGAATGTACCAGTAGAGGATGGGCAATAGATGTTGGCCTTGTCGGCAATGCCTTCATCCTATAAAGAAATAAAATGTAGAGTACTTCAGTGTTTTTGAACAATAACACTCTTTCTTTGATCCAAGCGTTAATAGGGTTTCTGGGTGAAATATAATTTTATTGGATGCTTGTGCCCTCTTATCTGTCATTGAAGTTTTGTATCTAGCATGGGAGCTCCATCTCCAAATGCATTAGTCTCTGTGTATTTGTGTGGACCAATGTTTATGGTTCAACTAATATCACTGAAGCTGATTGTTATCTGGTTATTGTTGTATTGTTCCTTATGAGAGCTTGCAGTATTCACAATAGATGCAATGTTTCCTAAACCACTTTAAAAAAAGCAAAAAAAAGTCACTTATTGGCGTAGCATGCCCAAACGTTCTTTTGAGAATGTGAATGGTACCATACAAAGGCAAGTCTTCCTTTGGTGTAGAATGAGTACAGTACTGTGAGCAGAGATTGGTTTCCCATTGTGAAAGAAAGGTGCTCCTTCATGGAATTACAGTGAACAAGGCAGTGATTAAATTCAGCACAAGAGCTTTTGTTATGGGTCATTGCTTGACTGGAACTGTTTGTTGCTGGGATAATAATGCAGTAGGAGGAGCCCACAGGGGCTAATTGTGTTATTCAAGGGATAATGCAGCAGCACTTGTGATGCATTTTAAAAACTCAAATCAATTTGTCATGTTCTGTGAGAGAGACCTCCCACACACTTCTCCAATTCAGATTGCTTTGCAATACTTCGTATCAAGTTTAACACCAAGGAAGAAATGGCAGATAGCTGAGCAGTTTATCCAATGACTGAAATGTCTGGCCCCGTCCTCATGTGAACATTTAGTTGATTTTCAGTTGGGCAGCAGTGCACATGAGACCGTTAAAATGCAGAGGAAACCTCTCCGATGTCCTTGCTTTTGATCCAGCCTGTCACCCAGCTGCAAATGAACAAATATTGGATAAGGACAAGGACAAGGACAAGTTCCATGATCCAAAATACCACCAACATGATCTCAGTCTGGTCCTCTACCAATAAGAGCCAGTTGGGCAAAGAATTAAAAGGAGAAGAAATGGAATCCCTGATCTCCAGAAAGATTGAACGCCTTTGGGAATGTATGGAAAACAGACCACCAATGGCAGTGGGTCGATGGACAGATGGTTTACGCAACTGCAGTTCCCCAAAGAGATTTCCTCACATTCCCAATCTGTGGGTGTGCCACAGAGCTCTCTGTACAGTGATGGGAAAGTCTGCAGGACTACACTTCATTGTAGTCACACAAGCAAACTTCCCGGCTCTCTGAGCAATGTCCAGTACACCATTTGCAGTGGTGTTGGGGCAGGATTGTGCGGCAACTCTACATCTGTTCTGCTGTTCATTAAACCATAAAGTGTAGGAACAGAAGTAAGGCATCTGACCCATCAATTCTGCTCCACCAAAGATTTGATGAGTTTAAGACTAATCTGATCATCCTCAACTCCACTTTTCTACCTTATTATCCTCAATTTCCTTACCGATTTTAAAATCAGTCTATCTCAGCCTTGAATA
Source organism: Chiloscyllium plagiosum (assembly GCF_037043375.1). Classification (NCBI taxonomy): domain Eukaryota; kingdom Metazoa; phylum Chordata; class Chondrichthyes; order Orectolobiformes; family Hemiscylliidae; genus Chiloscyllium; species Chiloscyllium plagiosum. The sequence continues at coordinate 8,478,622 of NW_028270162.1, read as the reverse complement.
TATTTAATAACCCAGCCTCAATAGCCCTCACTCCTCATCTCTATCTTAAATGTACAGCCCCTCATTCTGAGGTGATACCCTCTGGTCCTAGATATTTTCACAAGGGAAGTCAGCTTTCCACATCTACCCTGTCAAATCCCTTAAGAATTTACTATGCTTCAATAAGGTCACCTCCAGAGTAAGGATGGGAGTGAAGAGGTCATCCTCAGGCTGATCACAGAGGGACGGAATCAGTGAGGTTAATCCACACAGCATTTTTAAAATTTGTCTCCCCATCACTGCCCCCTGCTGGCTGGCTACCAAGTTGCCTTTTCCACTGACCAGTTAATGTCAGGAATTCTCTGTGGAATAATCTGCAGCCCTGGGAACTCTGAGTCAGAGGGACGTTGCATGTTCTGTGAACAAAGCTGGGTCCATTAACATCTTCCACCCCCAGCTGGGATTTACCTACATTTATCTTATCATTTTTTTAAATTTGTCATGGGGTGTCAGCGTCACTGGGCCAGGCTAGTATTTTTGTCCATCCCTTTTGTTCATGGGTCAGTTAGCAGTCAACTGCTGTTGGTCTCTTGTAGGCCAGACCAGGTAAGGATGGTAGATTTCCTTCCCTAACGATCACTAGTGAACCAGATGGGTGTTTAAGATAATCAGCACTGTTCTCATGGTCATCATTCAGTTAGCAGCAGGTTTCCAGACTTGGTATTGTTCGCCTCTGTTATTATGGTCTTATGAAAAAGATCAATAGGCAGGAAGAACTAAATTGACTCCATGTGTGCTTTAAACTTTCTCCATTTCTAATCCTGGGCTATGAACAGTTCTAACCTGTTGGTATCATTACCACGTGCTGCTCCAATGGCATTGACTGGCCATCTGCTCATTTGGCGAAAGCCAAATTTTCCCGAAAGAACCCCAGGTTTTTGCTGAGTCTGTCATTTGTTTGTTGACCAGTTCTTGAACAAAAGGCTTGATAAGCTGGACAGAAAGGCTTCTCAAGTGTATGGTTGTCTGAGTGATGATTGTGAGAACCTGTGCCTTTTTTAACGTGGCTGATGAGGAAACCCTCCTACACGTTCAGTGCCTGCCAGACAGACTGATAGTTGAACTGTTTGACCGTGTTGTGATACACCAACCATTGCCTTAAAGTCCTGAAGTGGGACTTGAATCTGGAGTGTCTGAGCCAGCCATTATGTCACAGACTTTCCGGGGTGTAGGGAGTTCCAGTCACTCGGTTTAATTGTAGAAATGTTGGTGTTATTAATGACAGTACAGTCTGTTGATAGACTCATATTAGTGGACTACCTGTAAGATAAAGATCTGGAAAGCTTCCATAATAATATAATCATGAAGCTCGAGGAACAAATCTGACATTTCATCCCAACTTTCCTCTTACAGATGCTCACTGACCTGCTGTATATTTCCAAAATATTTTTTCTTTTGGTTTTAATTCCTTTCATTAAATTTGAACTAATCCAATGCCATGTACCTAAGATTGGTTGAAGGTAAAATCAGAGCAACATGAAATGTCCCTCTTCCACAGGCTGAGAAGGTACAATGAAGCAAATGGCTAAGCACTGATTCAGAGAAAATATATTGAACCGAACCAAGTCACTAAAACTGTCTCCCTTGTTTGACACAATGGCTCTTGCTTCTTTTTGAACAGAACTAAATAAAAGGTATAATTAATAGTCTGGGCCATGGATACCAGGCTTACAGAACAGCACAAGAGGTAGATAAATATTTTATAGAGCATTCTCTTTGAAGAAAATGGATTGAACTGTCTGTGGAGAGGAGGCCAGGCCGTCTGAATTCACAGTGGGAAAAGTTAACACCAATTGTTCACCTGACCTGACCCTTCTAGTACCACTCTGTTGGAGGTGCCAACTTTCAATTGAGACATTAAATCAGACTGGAATTGTCCCGATTCGCCAGTTAACCCTTGATCAGTACCAAAAAAAATCACACCATTTGTTCTTTACTTCATTGCTATTAGTTGAATCTTGCTATGTGCAGAGTGTCTGGCACAATTGTGACTACATTCTTTATTGGCTCTAAAGTACTGTCCTGACAATTTTTTTGAAAAAAGGCTTGTAGCCAGCATTTATTGAGAAGCTGGTGGTGAGCTGCCTTCAGGCTTTTGCCTGGAACGTTGATTCTCCTGCTCCTAGGATGCTGCCTGACCTGCTGTGCTTTTCCAGTACCACACTCTTGACACTGCCTTCTTGAACCACTGCAGTTCATGTGGTGTTGGTTGACCCTTGATCCTGTTAGAGAGGGAGTTTCAGGAACTTGACCAGCAACACTGCAGGAACAATGATGTATTTCCAAATCTTAATGGTGTAAAGCTCTCTGGCAGGTTCTAGATTTGTTTATGGTGCTATACAAACATAATTCATAATTCTGTCTTTGTCAAAGAGCTGAGTCTATGTTTTCCTGCAGATTTCAGTTTTCCCTTTTGAGCTAATTGACTAAACCAAAGTGTTGTATTTTTCATTCAGGAAAAAGGCTCATTGTAAAGGAAGTCATTCCCATTGCTCAAGAAGTCGAGAGGTAATGTTTAATTTAAGATATTGGTCTGATTTTATAAATGGCCTTTTTTTAAAAAAAAAGTTAATGTTTATTTCTGTTCTATTAGTGATATGAAGGGAGAAAACATGTTCTTGCAACAAATATTTCGGGTTTGGAATCTGCTGCATGATAATGTGGTGATGGATACAGATGAAATTATAGTTTTCAGAAAGGAGTTGGATAAATATTTGTAAGAGAAAACATTGATTGGTTTGGGGGAAAGAGTTGGAAGAGTAATCAACTGGATTAATTTGTGATAATGGTGCAGTCTCATGGGCTGATTGGCTATTATGAGGTCATCATTTGGAAAGAGTTACTGTTGTAGTTGCTCCATCCAATCTGCTAATAGAGCAGTTTCTGGGTGGAGACTTGAGTGTTCTTGCACAGGGTCCTGACAGATACAGATGTGTCTTCTATAGCTGCTGCTGATTATAGTTATGCCAAACTAGTTAATATTGTTTGTTTCTATTGCTTTAATGCCATAAATTACATACTTTCTTTTTGTGAGACAAGTACTTCTTGTTACCCATTGGAGAGTCTTTATTCTCTACCATTGGTAATAATACAGACCCTTAGCCTTGTAAAGGAGGATTGGTGACAGTGAGTGAACTCCTCTACATCAGGGAGACAGGACAGCTTTTTACGGATTGTTTCAGAGAACATCTCTGGCATACCCGTACCCACCAACCCCACCGCCCTATGGCTGAACACTTCAACTCCTGCTCCCACTGTGTCAAGGACATGCAGGTCCTGGGCCACTTCCATTGCCAAACTGTTACCACCCAACGCCTGGAGGTGGAAAGCCTCATATTCTGCCTTGAGATCTTGCAACCATATGGGATAAATGTGGATTTCAACAGCTTCCTCATTTCCCCTGCCCCACATTATCCTAGTCCCAAGCCTCCAACTCAGCACTGCCCTCCAGACCTGTTCATCACTCCCTCCTCTGACCTATCTCCTTCTCCCTCTCCTTCATCCATCTATTGCTTTCCCAGCTACCTGCCCCTGAACCCCAGCCCTCTCTCATTTATCTCTCAGCCCTGACCGACAAGCTTCATTCCTGATGAAGGGCTTATGCCCGAACTGTCAATTCTTCTGCTCCTTGGATGCTGCCTGACCTGCTGTGCTTTTTCAGCACTACACACTCAACTATGAGCTCCAGTATCTGCAATCCTCACTTTCTCCAAGTACGGCACAGAGAATGAGACTTGTAGAGGTGTAAATGATCATAGCAGAAGGAAATCAGCCAAAGCAGCAGAACCTCCAGTATCCTAGGAGTGTGACAGGCAAAGTTAGGGGAGTAGAAGGGATACAGATGCATGCCACTGGCACATTAGCAATAGGAAACCTGCCCTCCCCCAACCCTCCTGGCGATTCCAGCACATCTCCTGCCGCTTTTCTACAAACAGGGACAGATGTGAAACCAAATCAGGAACAGGGTTGTGAGGATTACCAGCACCAGGATTATTTTGTGTTCATGCTGATGGTGGAGAGTTTCACTAACTAGCAATAAAATCTGGCGCTGTTTGTTCTTCACCACCTGCTACTGATGAGAACTCCAGAAAACCTTACCATCCATGAACAGAACGGATAATCTGAATTCTCATTTAATTGAATGGTCTGAGCTGCAAACCTTAGCAAAACGTCCAGTAGAGAATAATGTTTTCATCCTCCTCTTGTTTAACTATTTGACACTTTGACCTCCTACACTTACTCCAAGATACCAGCAACAACAAAACATTGCATCACATCTCCACTGGCACAATTAGCCCAGGCATGAAACTGGTCTTATTGCCATGTTCTTTGTGATCTCATCATCATATCTCCCATCTCCAGTCAATGGCCATTTTTTCCAATACCAATATTTTTATGGTTAATGTTTGAGAGATAAATCAACAATTAAATACCAAAATTTCCTTTCATGGTAAGTTTTATTTTTCTCTCCAGATTTCCTTGCTGTTATTTCCAGGAGATTCTATCTTTAATTCCAGGTCAATTATTTCAAGGCCTCAATCTGGGTCTCCACTACCTTTTTATACATAAGGGATGGAAATGACCTCTCCTCTGCTGTTTTCTTCTGTGTCTCTGTGTGTGTCTCTGTCTGTCTCTGTATGTCTCTCTCTCTCTCTCTCTCTGACTCTCGGTGTCTCTCCTTTCTTTTTCTTCACCAAAGACAGCAATCCTCCACAGAGTTAATGTTGCTGACCTTTTCCTCACAAGCTCTCGCCGCCACTTCCACCTGTCAGTCTCCACCCTGGCTCATTAGATGGAATCGCAAGGTCATGGGTTCAAATCTTACTCAGAAATTTCAGGCTGACACTTCCGTGCAGTGCTAATGGGGCGCTGCATTTCTGGATGAGATGATAACCTCTTGCAGGTGTGAACAATTCTTCTATGGCACTACATTGAAGAACAACAAGTCCCTGGCCAATATTTATCCCACAATCAGAATCTCATATAAAGTAGGTTGTCTGCCCATGATCAAGTTTCTGTTCATGGGAGATTGCTGTGCACCAATTAGTTGACACATTTCCTAAATTGCAATGGAAGCAACACTTAAGAGTACAGTCAGTTCTGCTATAACGCACATTTCTTCAACGTGAATTGGCTTTACCACAATTGAAAATTTAGACAGTTATTTGTAGAAGATTAGCTTTCCTTACCTGTATTGGTGATAACACGATTCTGGTCCTCTAGGTTTACATGGCGTGGCTATTACGTGATTTTCTTATGATGCTAGATCGCACAGGAACAGAGCTATCACGTTATATCCAAACAGACAGTACTTCATTAGTTGTAAGCTTTTGGGATATCTGGTAATCACTAAAGATACTGTTTAAAAAACAACTCCTTTTCTACCTGACCAGAGGTTCAGATGATTGAGATCGCAGTTGAGAAGAGTCAGTTAAAAGCATCAGCAAGTCTGGAGCTGTGGGTCTGGCCTCCCAGTCCCAGCTAGCTTCCTTGTCCAGGTTTTGACTGTAAGACCCAGTGTCTATATTGTGAACAATGGTTATAATCCGTTCAAAAAGGGAGCTTGTTACCCTCCGGTTTGGGAACTGGTCTATTCTGAAAGGGAAAGAACAAAGAAACCATTGACTTTCTACTGAAGCTCAATTTAATTATTCAAACAGGCCTTGTTTCTTGTTTCTAGTACGCATTCCCAATTCACAGCTGTGTTGACTAGTTCAGCATTTATTGCCCATCCCTAGTTGCCCCTGAGAAGGTGGTGGTCAGCTGCCTCTTTGAATCACAGCAGTCCATGTACTGAAAGTAATTGCACAATGCCATTAGGGAGGGAGTTTCATGATTTTGATCCAGAGACACTGAAACAATGGTGATATTCCCAAGTCAGGATGCTGAGTGGCTCAGAGGGAAATTTGCAGGGGCTGGTGTTCCCAGGTATCTGTTGCCCTAGTCCTTCCAGATGGTAGTGGTCATGGATTTGGAAGGTTCTGTCTGAACTGCTTTGAGTTACTGCATTGCATCAGCCACTTTCAATATCAGGATTCCACAGCTGCAAAGGAATGTTTATCCAAAACTGAGTTGTTGCTTTTTTTCATTTTTTTAGAACGGGATCCAGAATTCTGCAGTTGATATTGGAGAAATGCAGCTCGTGGCCAACAGGTCAAACCAGGAGGTCTCGTTAGAAAATGAAAACAACAATCACAGCATTGGTCTTGGAGGAATGGGTTAGTATGTGTGGAGATCTGTTTGAAAGTACTTGAGATCTGGTTACAATACAGGAGAAGGCAAGGAAGTTCCTTTTCTCAATAGTGACAGCTGAACCATGAGTCCAAATGAATGTTAATGCCACTTACACAAAATAATCTTTTTACCACTGAGTGCAGGTGGTGTTCTCCATGTTTGTTTAAGTCACCTGGAAAAAGTGATATTCCCAACGTTCAGGAGTTTCCATGCTTAAAAGAGAAATTCAAGTTTATGTGACTGTGAATTCAGGAATAAATAATATTTCTAACGGAAATTTTAAACTTTTATACAGAAATGCTGAAACCGCTTCTATGAAACTCACTAAAGATTTATAATTGTTTGCTTAAATTTGAAACCACAGGCTTGAGACTTTAAACTCTTAAAATAATCTCAAAAAGAACTTCAGTTTATTTTAAATAATATCTGTACATTTCATTGTGCTTTTTAATGTTAAAAAGAGTTGTTTTAAAGCTCAGCTGTAGCAAAAATGTTCTGTGTTAATGAAGTGGTTTTGGCTTGTTACGAGTTCTCTGTAACTCCCACTCTGACTTGTTGCAGGTAATTCAAACCGCACTGAAATGGAAATGGCCTCCAGTGAGTCAGCAGTGACAGAGACTGGGAGCGATGAGATCTTTGTGATTTCGACTGGTCTCAGTCTGCGCAACTTACACTTCTCCAGCTTTAAAACAAAGGTACTTTGAAGATATTGGATGGAGGATAGAAGTTGAATCATCAGCTTATGAAATACTGAACTTAACGCTCTTTGTTTTCAAACCACCTTTCTTGGGCTATACTTTTACCTTCATTATGGGGATGTTAAGCGTCACTGGTATGGCTAGCATTTCTGCCTGTCCCAAATTGCCCATTCGGAAGGCAGTGGTGAGCTGTCGTCTTGAACCACTGCAGGCTTTGGGGGCACACATCCCTCATTGTACTGTTATGAGGGAATTTTAGGGATTTGACCTAGTCAAATGGGACTAGGTCAGATTGGGATGGCTGGTTGGCACAGATGAGTTGAACTGAAGGGTCTGTTTCTGTGCTGAATGACTCTAAAAGTGATAATGCCAAGTTGGGATGGAGTCTGGTTTGGAGGCAATCTTGCTGGTGGTGGCCCCACATATCAGCTGCCCTTGTCCTACTTGATGGTAGAGGCTATGGGTTTGGAAGGAGTTGTTGAAGGAGCCTTGGTGAGTTGCTGCAGTTCTTCTGTCTCAAGTTCTCTACCTTGTCCTCCACCACCCCCCAGTTGCCCTTCCTTAAAGTCTGTGAAGGTTTCTAAAATCTAAACGTCCCACTACCAAGGTCAGTATTTATTTATTGTCTCTCATCTATTATTTAAATTCAATCTTTGGGTGTGGGAGTCTATGGTCAAGTCGACAAATTGGCCACATTGAGGCGATGTTATGCATGAGTGATTTTGCTTGGGTATTTACAAAATCAACTTGAACCGAAGAGTCCATTTCCATGCTGTGTGACTCTGACTGTAGATTAGTTTGGAACCATAGTCATGTATTGACACAGACCTCCAAAGGAAGACCGTCTTCCACCCCTTAAATAATGATAACAGCTCCTAATGTCCAGGTTCTTGAGTTCTTGATTCATCTTGAGTATTTTGTGGCAGAACAGTATAGTGCAGGTAGCAGCAGTGCTGCCTTTGAGTCTGTTCAAGTTTAATTGAAGAGCAATCCAGTTACTTCCAACCGCTCCTCACTCTTCAGCAGATCCCTTTCAATTTTTACCCTTCAGGAATATTCAATTCCCTTTCAACTGCTCCCAATAATTCTGCATCCACCACCCAAATTTCTAGCATTTCCCTTCAAAATTCAGTTCACTTTTTAAAATTGATTGAAACCAGTGATGTTCAGCAAAAGTTCAATATGAACATTTAAACCCTGTTATAATATTTTGAGAATGGGTAAAAGATAAATCAAATTGAAGTGAAATAATTATTTGAGAAGTAGGTGAAGTCTAAAGAATGGATGATTAAAAAACTGCTTTTAAAAATGCAATCCTTGGAGAGAGCAGATAGGACCTTGTCTTGCATCACGATTTGTGCTGAAATTCTGGAGGTGTCTCAAACCCCTGATCTGCATTGGATTATTAATCCAGGATCATAGTTTCAGGAGCTCACACATTTTGAACATCCTTTCCTCATCTTGCCAATAGTGATGGTTCACTACTCCATGAATTTTGAACCTATACCTCGGTTCAATAAATGTCGATGCTCAGAGAGCCGTGCAGACAGGATGGGCTGAATAGTCACCTTCTGCACTATAACAATTCTACGAGATTCTGTGATATTTAACAGAAGGCTCTATGCCTCCTCGGTGACAGATATTACAGATATTTATAGCTTTTTTGTACTTTAAAATGTATAGACACTAAATAATGGAACTTGCTATTCTTTAAATTAGAGTAGATATTCTGTAATTTTCATAAGAATATTTGTTACGTTCAGTATGAGGTATGGTTCATTGCCCTAAACGGTGCCAACTCAAGTCACACAAAAGTGCATGGCATGACAGCTGGTGAATGTTTTGGTTTGTAATAATTGTCTAGACAAGTAAGCTGATGGGATTATCTCATTTTCTGGAAGGAAAACAAAGATTAACAGTGCGTTTCTGTTTGGGATCAGGACCTCCTGCCCAAATGTTGTATTACAGTGAGTACAATAACAAAAACATGCATTTAAATAGAGCTTTTGACATAGCAAACATCGTAATTTGCTTTAGAGAAGAAATATTGCACAAAATTTGACAGTTAAGGAGAAATCGGGACAAGATGATGGGAGTCTGACATCCAGGCAGTTACCTATCTCAATGAAACTCCCAGACATGGCTACAAGAGGGTTGCTGCAGACTTTTCAACCCATGGATAGAGTCATTGCTGCCCTGTAATATTCTGGGCCTAAGTTTCAGATTTTCTGTCTTAATTGTTTTTTAAATTATGAAGAAAAATGCAGGATTTATTAATTTCTTATCCAGAGATTTTTTGTGCCCTTTGAATTAAAGGCCCATATAATCATCTACATCTATTAATTATTAGGTACTATTATACACTACATTGAATCATAGATTCCCTACAGACTGGAAGCAGGCCATTTGGCCCATCATGTCAACACTGACCCTCAGAAGAGCATCATACCCTTTCTTCTCCAATCAATCAGCTTGGGAGCCAGCAATCTTTCCAACCGGAAAATCCCTGTCAGTGAACATTCCCCTTTGAGCAGGTGAACTGAAGGTAACCTGATTTTACCCAGGTCAGCCAAAAACACAAAATATGGACAATTGCCTTCTTCAGAACTGAAATTCAGTACAAACTTTCATGAGAAAATCTGACTAATAGGATAGAATGCCTCAGCCTCATAATCTAAACAGCAGTATTAGAGGCTGCTTAAAGCAGCATTATCCGTTTGCAAACTCTCCAGCTGAGTTGGTGAGCTGCAAAGGATCCTGAGTTCCCAAACAAAATGGTGATGGATTCCCATTTGAAACTAGGAGATTGCCATTCCCTTATAACTGCACCCCCTGAGATAAGTTTCTTTTTAAAAATATGATGTGAAGGTGCCGGTGTTGGACTGGAGTGTACAAAGTTAAAAATTACACTACACCAGGTTATAGTCCGACAGGTTTAATTGGAAGCACTAGCTTTCAGAGCGCCGCTCCTTCATCAGGTGATTGTGGAGTATAAGATCATAAGACACAGAATTTATAGCAAAGTGAATTGAGGGGTGTGTAGGTTAAGTTATTTAATTTTACATTAGGATTACTGCTTGGCACAACACTGTAGGTCAAAGGGCCTGTTCTGTGCTGTACTTTTCTATGTTCTATTATAGTGTCATGCAACTGAAATGATATATTGAAGAAACCTAGCTTGCTGTTAAGTCTTTCATCTTTTTAGAATGGGTTGCAGATTTCTGTTTTATTAGTCATAGAATTCCTACAGTATGGAAATAGCCATTTGGCCTAACAAGTCCAAACCGACCTCCGAAGAGTAACCCACCCAGACCCATTCCCCCTACCCTAATGCTCTATATTACCCCTGACGAATGCACCTAACCTACAGATCCCTGAACACTATGGACAATTTAGCATGGCCAATTCACCTAACCTGCACATCTTTGGACTGTGGAAGGAAACCGGAGCACCCAGAGGAAAACCACGCAGACACTGGGTGAATATGCGAACTCCACACAGACAGTCGCCCAAGGCTGGAATCGAACCCGGGTCCCTGGCGCTGTGAGACAGCACTGACCCAGAAGTTCTTTTAAGTCACCTTCTCAAGATAACTTAAGGTGACATCTCGGCTCAGACAAAGCACTAGAGTTGTGAGGTCAGAGTCTGTCTGTATCCCAATCTTGAGTCAGATTGGTTTTATTTCCAAAGTGGAATTTACAAATTATTACATGAATTGACTGCCTGCAAATTGTGCATCTTTTGAGCAAAATAGAATGTATCTGCAAATAGAATTCTGCAAATACAAATTCACCCCATAGACGTATATGAGTGTGTGTGCGTGCATGAGAGAGAGAGAGAGAGTGTGCACGTGAGAGTGTGTGTGTTTGCACGTGTGCAAGCTTTGTAAAGTGTGTGTGTGTGTGTGTGTGTGATGGAGTATAAGCCTGTGAGAGGGTGTGTGCGTGAGTTTGGCACTCGTATGTATGTGTCTGAGAGAAAGCGTGTCTGTGAGAGAGGGTCTGCGCGCGTGTGTGAGAGTGTGTATAGTGTAGTGGGGTCACCTGTACTGGGACATGAACTCAAGATCTCAGTTGAAGCCATCCTCTGGGTTCTGAACTTGGCTATCAGCTTCTGCTTGGCCACTCTGCATTGTTGTGTATCCCGAAGTCCATCTTGGAAGATGGTCACCTGAAGATCTGAGGCCAAATGTCCTGGACTGCTGAAGTGTTCCCACAACTGAGGGAACATCCCTGTCTGGTGATTGTTGGTGTCCATTCATCTGTGTCGTAGTGTCTTCTTGGTCTCGACATGTACCGTGTCTCAGGGCATCCTTGCCTGCAACGTATGAGATAGACAATGTTGGCCAAGTCCCGTGAGTACTAGTCGCGTACATGCTGCGTGTAATGGTGGTATTTCCTTTGACACTCTGACACGTCTTGCAGTGGTTGCCGTGACAGTGTTGTATGGTGTTGTGGTTGATGTTGTCCTGAAGGCTGGGCAGTTTGCTGTGAACAATGGTCTGGATAAGGTTTAGCGGTTGTTTAAAGGCAAGAAGTGGTGGCATAAGGAAGGTCTTGGCAAGGTGCTGCAAAGAACATGGCATAGTTTTTCAGCTCCTGGGAAGTACTGGACAATGAAGGGTACCCTATCGGTTGCCTCCCATGTCGGTCTCCTAAGGAGGCAATTACGGTTTCTCGCTGTGGCATGTCAGAACTGGCAATCAATGAGTTGAGTATTGTACCCTGGTCTTATAAAGGCCTCCTTGAGCACCTTCAAGTCTCCGTCACGTTCCTCCTCATCCGAACAGATCCTGTGTATGCACAGGGCTTGTCAGTAGAGGGTGGCTGTTTTAATGTTTAGGGTATAAGCTAGAGAAGAACCAGTCTGACTCAAGATTAGGATACAGACAGACTCTGAACTCACACCTTTAATGCATTGTCTGAGCTGAGAGTCACCTACTGTTATCAAACGTTAAGTTATCTTGAGAAGGTGACTTAAAAGAAGTTCTAGGATTTACATATTAATGAACTGAAACTGGTCATTCATTCTGAAAGATGAAAGCCTTAACAGCAATCTAGGTTTCTTCAATATATCATTTCAGTTGCATGACACTGTAATCTTTTGCTATAAATTCTGTGTCTTATGATCTTATACTCCACAACCACCTTATGTAGGAGCAGCACTCCGAAAGCTAGTGCTTCCAAATAAACCTGAAGTTGCGTGATTTTTAACTTTTTAAAAATATTAATTCATGGCATGAGGGCGTCACTGGCTAGCCAGTATTTATTGTCCATCTCTAGTTGCCCTGGAGAAGGTGGTGGTGAGGCACCTTCTCAAACCACCGCAGTCCTTGGTGAGTAGGTATTTTAATCCCAAAGCACTTTAGAACCAATGAAGTTGAATCATAAAGGTACTGATCTACTCTTCCAGTGGTTAGCCCTGAGATCTTTTAGGACTACCTGGAACAAGCTTGTTGAGTCTTGGTTTAATATTGCAACCAAAAAATTGCATGTTGCGCATCCTCACTACTATGGTGTCAGCCTGGAGTTTGCACTGAGGTCTCTGGAGTGGGACTTAAGAGTCATACAGCATGGAAACAGGCCCTTCAGTTCAATTAATTCACACCGACCATATTCCCAAACTAAACTAGTCCCAATGGCCCATATCCCCATTAACCTTTCCTATTCATGTACTTATCCAAATATCTTTTGAATGTTGTAACTGTACCTGCATCCACCACTTCCTCTGGCAGTTCATTTCACACATGAACCACTTTGTGTTTAAAAAAAATTGCCCCTCAAATCCTTTTCAAAACTTTCTCCCTTCACCTTAAAAATATGCCCCCTAATCTTTAACATTCTCACCTGAGGTAAAAGACCCTTGCTATTCACCTTATCTATGCCCCTCATGATTTTATATACCTCAATAAGGTCACTCCTCAATATCTTATGCTCCAATGAAGAAAGTTCCAGCCTAACCAGCCTATTTTTGTAACTCGAGTCCTCCATTTCTGGCAACATTCTCAAATCTTTTCTTAACCCTTTCCAATTTAATACCTTTCCCATAACAGGGTGACCAGAACTGCGCACAGTATTCCAGGAAAGGCCACACCAATGTCTTTTACAACCTCAACATGACATCCCAATTCTTATTATCACTGGTCTGAACATTGAAGCTGAACCCATCACCCAAGACTCTGTGGCACATAGCTGCCAGCATGAATCCCTAACAATGTTGGGATAATGTTGGTGTACCTCTGCTGAAATTGCAATCTGCTGATCTGGGCAATTTTAACTGCTCCAGAGACTTCCTGAGACAGATGTGGAGACCTTCCAAAAAGGATGGGTAGTATTGAGGAAAAAGAATCACAATGATTGCAGTGCAGAAGGAGCCCATTTGGTTCATGTGCATGCTCTCTGAGAGTCATTTAATTTGTCATGCTAATCTGTCAATTACGTATAGCCCTGCAGTTTTTTTTAGTGGCATTTATCCAGTTCCTCTTTGAAGGTCACAACTGAATGTGTATCCAGCATTTTTAGAGTAACTGCATTACCAGCTGTAGTCACTTGCTGCATTTTACGAAAATGAAATCCTTGTGTTGGCTTTGGTTAACTCTCCCTATCTGTGTAATGATCTATGGTTCTAAACGTTCAAGGTGTCCGTGTTTCTGTAGTTCCTGCATCCTGATATTTACTTTTACCACCATCAGTGGCTGTGAGTTCATCATGCCGAGGTTCTAAGCACACTAATTCCTTCCTGAACCTCACTGCTCCTCTAGCTCTTCTCTTACAAGATCATTTTGAAACATACCTGTCAGTCAGTGCTCTATCAGTGGTGATTCTGTGGCCCTCTCCCAAAACCAGAAATAAGCAAAATCAAAAGATTTGGTAAGAACATAGGTACATAAAACCAATACAACCCAGGAACAGACCCTTCAGCCACCATGTCTCTGCTGGCCAAGATGTCATTCTAAACAAATCCCATCTGCGTACACATAGTCTGTATGCCTCTATTCATGTATGCCTGTTCATGTCTTTGTCTTAATGCTTCTTAAACATTGCAATTGCATCTGCTTTTATCGCCTCCCACCCTCTGTCTGGAAAAAAAGAACACGCATCAACATCTCCTTTAAACTTTTCCGTCTCACCTTGTCCCCTTTTTTTGCTCTTATTTCTGTTAGAAGCCCTGTTACACCTTGCACAAAGAGACGTAATTGATTTTTGTGATCTGAATATTAACCACTGCTGAACAACTTGTCTGATCCTGAAAAAAGATCTAGTATTTGTGAATGTTGATAAATGTCTACTAAATTGATTAATTACTGGATGTTTAATTATTTAAAAATAAATAATGTTTGTTTATATTTCATTTCTACCGTAACCTTCCATCTCGGTCCTGATCTTTCAAAAGTAATTTGTTTATAACTGCTTTCACTTCCTGGTTGATCACCTGTGGGAGCTCTTTAATATGATTGACCAATTGGACAACTTGATTTGATTAGATTAGATTCCCTACAGTGTGGAAACAGGCCCTTCGGCCCAACAAGTTAATGTTACTGAAAATCCCAAATAATGTGAAAAATTGTTGCATTGCCAGAAGTTGAAGATCTGCCTCATTTCACAGCTGACTGCTAAAATCTGGGCAAATAGCTCGAGGTGTGGCAAGCTGTCAAATTTCTGAGACTTTGAATGTTTAACCACATTTTAATACAAGTGCAATCTTAGAGTCTCCAACAACAATTAGCATTAAGTTCAGCGATAAAGGTAGATGCACAAGACTGTGCTGGCCTCTTTTGTACATTGGAATATACCTGCTTGGATTCTCTCCAATTCCCTTCACCACAGGTCCCCAAGAGAAGCCCGACAAGTCCATCTCTGGCCTGTGATTGGCTAGCTCCAGATCTCTTGGTTTCTGAAGGAGAGAAGCCACGGTTGGTTAAAAGAGGTGATGGTGGAGGAGCCACCCCAACCCAGCAGCACACCTGGAGCGACCAGAACGTCCATGATGTTTTGGGGCCATTGCCACAACTGCCAAGAGATTGGCGTGACTGGACAAATACAAGTTCATTTACAAAACTGGTGGAGAATTGCGTGAGTACATCTAAAGTCAGACCTGTTTCAATCATGAAATCTGCCAGATGATGAAATTTGGCAAAATATGTACATGGAATGTAATTCACTCCAAATAGAATTGGAGAAATTAAAGCCTTGTAGGTAGGGTGAAGGGCCAGCAATTGTTTGCAGTAGCTATGGTCCAGTTGAGTACATCACTAGTGAGGCAGCAGTGCAAGTGTCCTTACGTTGACCGAGTAGTATTTGCAGATAATTTCCTAATTAACCTGTTCAGAGATGTTACTGCACACCTCTGGAGAAGGTGGAACTTGACTCTAGCCTCTTGGTTAGAGGAGAATGTGTAATCCATGTTACACATAGCAGTGAGGCTAATAATTCATTAGCAGTGTTAGTGATTTGAAGCAAAGACCACGTCAACAAGTACGAAAAAGTTAGATATTTGGTTGCAGGAAAGGAAAATTTAATAGAATTTCAGATTGAAATAACCACCTATTTTCTCAAGAGCTGAGGAATGGACAATAAATGTTGGCCTAGCCAGTGATGTCTACATCCTGCAATTTTTTAAAATCTGCTTTTTCAGAAAGCATTACAAACTTAATGGCTGAATGACCTTTCTGTTCTATAACCATTGTATGAATCTATCCGAGGCAAGTAGATTCCCCAAATACTTTGCAGCCAATGGAATACTTTATGAAGGCTGTGTTATAAAGTAGGGAACATGTGAACCAACTCGTGTATGGGAAGTTCCCACAGAGAGCAATTAAATAATTAGCAAATAATGTGTTTAAAATAATTTTAAATTATGTTGGTTGAAAGATAAATAATGGTAAGAGAGAAATCTCTTCTGTTCTTTATGATAGTGCCATAGGTTCTTTTATGTCTCCCATGCTGAATGGAAACTCCATTTCAGATGCAACACTTTTGACAGTGCAGCACTGTCTCATTATTACACTGGAGTGTCAGTCTGTATTATACTCCAGTCTCTTATCGTGGGGCTGTTAGGTAATGGCAGAGTAGTGTTGTACCCACTGAGACTTGGCTGATCTTTGTTATACTTAATGTTCATCATCCAAGGATAAGCAGATTTTTGTGCAGTACAAGTTTAATATGGAATACAAATCTATTTATAAAATCATGAAGATAGCAAAAGTTTGCTTCACTATTGCCCTTCCTTTTATTTCATGCTTTAAAATTTACGCAGTGTACTGGCAACTCACCAAGTGACCACTACATTGAGAACAAGCGGAAAGTTGTGTCTGATATGCGGTTGGCAACAGAGTTGGAGCAAATATATGATTCTTCAGGAAGTGCTGCTTCTTATCCACTTACTCAATCTGCACACAGCCATCGTAGGGTCTTCACAGGCACCAACCTGAGAAGAGCCTGGTTTGGAAGCCCCTGCTTTGGCTACCGGTCAAATGCATGTCACCACAACGTGGGCATGACCACTAACTGTGAGGACCATGCATGCCAGCAGCCAGATCCACAATCTGTGCCATCTAATCAAGGGCCAAGGTTCTTCACAGAGAGCTGTGTGTCAAACAACATCATCAAAAGTCTTCAGACTGACTCAACCAAAAGCAGACGTCTGGCAAATGAACCAGATCGAAAAACCTTGGCAAAACCAGTTTTTGTCTTCTCAGAAGCGAGTGAAGATCGACAACCTTTGGTACAAGCTCTACATCCTGCTGGCCTGTCTGGTAATCTAGCTCCATTTGAGGATGTTACACTTGACAAAGTTAATAATGCTTCAGATGTACAGGAACTGAATCATCCAATCAATTTAAAGTAATTCTAACTTATAATTCTATCCTATGGATAAATTTTCAAACTTCTCATATCAACATAAAGGAACATAACTGATGCCCAAAAAGGGCAAAGCTGTATCTCGCTGATGGAGACAAGTGCGGCTGAACTACCAGAACACAACCACAAAAGTGATGACCTACATAATTTCCTGCAATGCATGTCAGAGGTGTACAATGAATTACTTGATGTCAGTGGTAAAGTACTGTGTTAGGACAATAATGTTGTGGGAAGAGTCTTCAATTTTTCATTGACAACTGGTTGAATTCTCTTAAAACAACTCAGCTTGTCAGAAATGAAACAAGCCATATCCTGAAGTGTGAATCTTATGTCTACTTTGACAATACTTTTGTTAAACTGCTTCAGCTTTCCATTTAAAAAGTGATAAAGAAGTCAGGATTACAGATCTATATTTGACTTGAGCTAAATATGCAAACTGTACACCTGAATCTCACAACTATGTTCTGCACAGCTTCTCTGGCTAGTTTTGTTTTTCTTGATAAGTGAAGACAACTTCAAATCTGGATATTAGTTTGCTCACTGAGCTGGAAATTTTGATTTCAGATGTTTCGTTACCATACTAGGGAACAGCAGTGAGCCCCCGGTGAAGCGCTGGTGTGATGTCATTTCTGGCTCTTTTGAGGATGATAGATGCGATCTAAGTCGATGTGTTTGTTGCTAGAGTTTGAGTTGGAATGCTATGCTTTGAGGAATTCTTGTGCGTGTCTCTGTTTGGCTTGTCCTAGGATGGATGTGTTGTCCTAGTCAAAGTGGTGTCCTTCCAGATCAGTATGTAAGGATACTAGTGATAGTGGGTCATGTCTTTTTGCTGCTAGTTGATGTTCATGTATTCTGGTGGCTAGTTTTCTGCCTGTTTGTCTGATGTAGTTTGTTACAGTCCTTGCAAGGTATTTTGTAAATGACGTTCATTTTGCTTGTTGCCTATATAGAGCTTTTGAGTTCATTAGCTGCTATTTGTGTGTTGGTTGGTTTGTGGGCTATCATGATGCCAAGAGGTCTGAGTAGTCTGGCAGTCAGTCATTTTAACAGATGTCTTTAATGTAGGGTAAAGTGGCTAGGGTTTCTGGGCGCATTTTGTTTGTTTATTTGGGTTTGTTGCTGAGAAAGTGGCAGACTATGTTTATTGGGTACCCGTTATTCTTGAATATGCTGGATAGATGATTTCATAGTTTCACTGTGCTGCAGTGTGTAGTGGCTCATTGAAATAATGTCCTTTAATGCAGCTTCATTTGCAGGTGTTGGGAACAATTGTAGTTAAATATTTGGTCCAGAAATGACATCACCAACCCAAAGAAAACCTAAACAGATAACACCAGTGCTTCAGCAGAGGTTCACTAATGATGTAACCTTCCAGCTCAACGAGCAGACTCACATTCAGAACCACAAGCTGAAAACAATTTTTTTTGAAAATTGTTAAACTTCAAATCTCTGTCAGAGAACAACATGTTTATTCATGAGACTGAAAATCCTGCCTGGTTTGTATGAGTAGGACAGTTCTGGAAAAAAAGCTACAACTTTCAGTGCAGTTTTTTTAAAAAAGTGTATTAAGACCTTTTTGAGGAGGTGGAATTCAGAGAGAAATGACAACAGGCAGTTGATAAAAGGAAAACTGATTTCATATGTCACTTGTGAATGTTCACTAGTAACTGATGGGCTGTAGAGCTGTCTACAAACTACTCCATAGGGAAATATTTGTCTCATTCTTCTAGTATTGCTGGGTCTATTCTCTCTATCTCAATATTTGCAGATCTTTGAATAACACAATGGTGAAAACCAAACTGTAATCAAGGCACAGGACATAATGTTAAGGCAAGATTCAAATGAATGATTTGGCATCCTCAGGTTGTAACTTATTTGAAGTTAACTATTATTGCTTGTTTTCATTTTCATTGAAATTTGTAATTTTGACTGTAATTTGTCTCAAATCAAGTATCAAAACTGAAGTGATTAGATTGTAAACACATATTTTACATATGACTGGAGTTTTGTTATCCTGTGTTGGTGAAAATCCACATACTTGGCACAGAGTGCCAGATGGACTAGGACTAAATCAAAAATTGCTGGAAAATCTCAGCAGGTCTGGCGACATCTGTGGAGGGAAAGAGTTGTTAACAGTTTGTGTCCAGTGATCCTTCCTCTGAACTGTACTAGGACTGAACACCAAACCTTGTCATCAATGAAAAACAGGGCTCTAAACGAAAGGCAATTGTAAATTATTGTTTTAATTGTTAAACCGCAGTCTTCTTGTTGCGTGTTTCACTTGCAGTTTTAAAAAGTGAATGGTAATAAAGAGTTGGCTTGTAGATAGTTAAGTGTCCTTTTCTCTTTTAATACAATTTTCATTTGATGGGTTAATGTGATGATAGAATAACTGCATACAGCCCAGTTAGTGTTTTATTCTCTCTCTCGATTCTATACTCTAGTCCATAACTCCTGTGAAAGGCAAATTAGTTTTATTGTATAAACTCTATGTTGCCTTGGAATAGAACAGCACACAAGGCCATTTAGCCAGCTAGGTCTGAGAGCTCTCCAAATGTGCTCCAGTTCATCCCATGGCTTTCTCTATTTTCCAGCAATTTTTCCCTCTAATTTATCCAGTATCCTTTTGAATGTTACTACCAAATCTCCATCCAGCATCGTATGACTTTTTAAACAGTATTCAAAAAAATTCTTCCAATTTCACCTCTGGTAAAATGAGCTATATTAACTTAACTATTATTTAGTTACAACCTCTCTTGCGAGTAGAAACCCTTTCTCCTGATCTCTCCAGAAGCATGAAAGCTTTTTATATTCCATGACTAGATTCTCTCCTGATTTGAGATCAATCCCAGTTTCTGTCTATAATTGAACTCAGGGGAACAAATAGTAGATTCCACTGTAACATGTCCCTTAATTCAATAACTATTTCATCCTTATGAAAAAGAGTTTTAGGTCATTAATTACTTATTGAGGTCATTCAGATAATAGAAACTCTATTTCCATCATGTGATGGGAACATGGTACTTGAGCTGCAAATAAATTTTTCATTAAGTACCTAGAAACTGCATCAGAGGGGATGGGTAAGAAGCTATTATGATCTCTTACATCCGTACAACAACTGATCATCTCTCTTGAACCTGCTGAAGCACTTCACCTACGTTAGTACATCAGTGCCAAAAGTTAGTGAACAAGATCCCAGGTCTGGTCGCTCTGTTATTGTAAGATTATCATTAAGCTGGAGGAGGTTGAGGTGAGATTTACCATGATATTGCCAGGAATGGAGGTTCACATTATAAGGAGAGACTGGGACTTCTGTCACTGGAGCAGAGGAAGTTGAGGGGGTGACCTTAGATGTTTATAAAATCATGAGTATAGGATGGTGGATTTCAAGACTAGGGGGCATATTTTTAAGGTGAGAAGAGAAAGATTTAAAAACAAGGCAATGGCAATTTTTTTTTTAAACATGGTTGATTCATGTGTGGAATAAACTTCCAGAGGAAGTGGTGGATGCAGGTAGTTACTTTTAAAAGACATTTAGATAAGTACATGAATAAGAAATATTTGGAAGGATATGGGGCAAGCACAGGCAGGTAGGACTAGTTTAATTTGCATCAGTATGGATTAATTGGACCGAAGAATCTGTTTCTAATAGTCAACGTCATACGGCAAAGAACTGAGATCAATGAAGTCATTTTGTAATGTTGTTGGAGGAAGAAAATATTGCATGTTCCCTTCCTTTTATTCTTTTCGGATCTTTAAATGGTCTATTAGTTGATAAATGTTTTATGCACCTTTCCTTATTGTGTCTTACATAGAGTGTGCCTCACCTGTCCAAAAACGTCAACAGGGCAACCATTACCTCCACCATACACATGCTTGCCTAGTTTAATTAGCATAACTGCAGGAGACAGTGTACTAAAGAAGTGGTTGAAAAGGACAGTAAACATAATGGTGTATACGACTTTGCAGCCTCATTTGAATACTAATGAAGTAAACAAATCTAAAACATGTCCTTAATAGTACAAGCGATTGTTTTGTGCTAACAGTCTGATAGTAATAGGCCCATTTGTTAGTCCTGGAGACCTAGTTATAACTCTATTATCTCTGTGACCTCTAAGTAATTCATGACCTACAGCTAACAAGGACAATTTTGTTATTACATTGAGGCCACATTATAACCAATTTGTTAATCAGTCCCTAAATGAATCAATTTATAATTAAACAAAAGCATTCATAGCAATAAAAGAACTGTGCCCATCACTGTCAACTGTTGTATTAAGTTTTTTTTCCATTTTGACAAATTTTGAAACAAAGGGAGATTAACATTTGGAAAGGGAAGAATATGATTTGAACCAAGTCCACGAATCACAAACAGTTTATGATTAGTCATCCAAGATGGAGGAAGGGAAAAATTTCTGGCTGCAACAACTGCTCGTTTGAGGTATTTTAGGTGTTGGATTCCAGGAGTAGCAATTACTGTTTTGGAGGCTGTTGCATTGTTTTTGAGCTTTGGAAACAAAAAGTCAAAACAACAGCAGTTTTAAGACAAAGGAAGCACATGTTGAGGTCAGTGCAGGAGAGGGAGAGAGGGAGAGGGAGAGGGAGAAAGAAACTGACACCACAAAGTACCTCCACAGTTAGCGCCTTTGCTGTTTGAATTCATGTATCACTGGACATCAGAGTGCATCTGGGAAAATTAACAGTGAAATTCACAACTGATATGGAATGAACTGCCAGAGGAAGTGGTGGAGGCATTTGGATGGGTATATGAATAGGAAGGGTTTGGAGGGATACGGGCTGGGTGCTGGCAGGTGGGATTAGATTGGGTTGGGATATCTGGGCAGCATGGACAGATTGGACTGAAAGGTGTGTTTCCATGCTGTACATCTCTATAACCTCTATCCACAGCTTCCAAAGCACCACAAGACACTTGGAAACCCCGATTCGAGCTCCTTAATTGGAGGCAGTGTTAGAACTTCTAATAAAACCCGAATAGATAACTGTGGAAGTGGTGGGATTCATACAAAGGAACAGAAGCCAATAGACTGAATTAAGATAAATTAGCAAACAATAATGGACAGCACTCCACAGACAAATTACTCAGTAATGATGTTTCACCTGAATTCCTTAGTGGACCTATAAAATGTTCACCAATAATTTGTCTTAGAGAATCCTAGAATCCCTACAATATGGAAGAGAGCCATTCAACCCAGCAAGTCTGTACAACCCTTTGAAGAGCATTGCACCCAAACCCAGCCCCCTACCCTAACTCCATTATCCTGTATTTAGCATAGCTAACTCACCAAGCCTGCACCTCACCTGACTCTCATTAGAGAATTTAGCATAGCCAATTCACATAACCTTTTACTTGGTCCATCTTATCTGGTCTCCTCTAAGAAAGCATAAACCCCTTTCTCTATGTATCCCACCAAACCTTCCCTGAATTTTTAACATCTCCCTCAGGTAATCTTTCACTCTCTACCAGTTTAGGATGATGTTGTTTCCCTGTAAATTTGGTTATAGTGTGTTCAGGACCACTTGTGCCAGCTACATGGCTTGAAGACCAAGTTGGTCTACATTCTATCTGAAAAGTCCATCATCTTAGTTTTCATTTATATACCTTACAATCATCCACCCACAAAGGAGGCATTAGTCAACTAAGTCAGAGGGGGATACACTTCACAGATCATGCTGGAAGGATTACCATCTGAATGCCCCAAATGTATCAATTGAAAAGCAGCCTTTGCAATCATGACCACTTCTCATGAGATGTGAAGCACCATATAGAATACAGAATAGACCACACATTGCCTGAAAAGGCAATGAAAATAGGTTGAACAATCATTTTAAAAGAAAACTTGATGCATTTACTTCAAAGAGAAAGCCACAGGTTTATCAAGAAAGAATAGGGGAATGCAATTAAATGGATAGCTCCATTGAAGAACCAGCACAGGTGTGGTGAGTCAAATAGCTTCCTACACTAAGAATCTATGAAAATGCCAACACAAATTAAGTCAGTCAGTCAGTCAGGGACGTTGCACCATATATTCTACCATTTGGTATTTCTACAAAAACCAATTGACTCTGTTTGATATTGACCATTGATCTTTCCACTGATGGTGCACCAACTTTAGATGCCTTCATGATTGTGCTGGCAAGTTCACTGTCCTTGTTAATGGATACTAAACTCCTACAAAAAGTCAATGCAGAATCTATTGATATAGGATTACCCTGCACTAAACTCATTTGGAACATATCATCCATCCTCACAAACTGAAGACGTCCAAAATCTATGAAGCTTGCTGCCTTTATTTTATAAATCAGTATTGAGGATTGTCTGTTCCATGGCTACTTACAGAAACACAAGTCACACTTGTCATCAAAACTGAAGTAAAAGAAGAATTTTGCCTTTAAAATGTTCACACACATTTAACAAGTTTTTTTTTTAAAAAAGTGAACTTTCACAACACTAACATTGAACCAATTCTGAGTCATCTGCAAATGCTGGATTTATGCATTTAAAAGTATGCAGTTTTAATATTTAACAAAACATCAACTCAAATTCATTCTGACCTGAATTCATTATTTTGGAATAATTCAGTTCATCAAAAATGAACATCCAAGGTATCCCAAGCTGAAACCAGTAGTCTTACTTCCACCCAATGCTTTTACCTAAATGTAGTGACTTTGTGTTTTATTGCAGATAACTAATAGCTACTGTAGAAACTCAATTTTTGACATGAATCTCTTTGAATTCATCATTTGCTACATAACTGAGAAGATCCATTCATCACTCTCTCTCTTGGGAGGAGGAACAAAAATAAACCAGGTATAGTTATTATTTCTGTCGGAGATGCAGCAACATAGCATTGTTAAATGATCTGCAGCCTTGCTCAATAGAAAACATTGATATGCCTTTGAAACAGTCACATTGACTGCATGATTAAGAGAAAAGAAGGTGGTGATGTGTTCTTAAACCAGTAGCAGAGAAATGAAAAATGCTTTCAGAGATTCCAGTTGCACATCCAGAAGTAAAGACAACCAACAAAATGTTTGACTCTACTTCCTTTAGTAGGAATTAAAAATGCTACAAGAAGCCAACCCAGAAAAATACTGGATTTGTAAGTTTTAACACTACACATTTGTAATAACATACCATGTATTGTTCTGATTTCCTCTGAAAGTCAGCTGATTCACATTGAATGACCATGTCAGAAGAAAAATGCAACATAAGATTTTAAAGATAAACAATATACACAACAATTTATTGAGGCAGAAAGTTTGAAAAACTACAGCCAAAAACTTATTTGCAATTCCAAGACAGAAAAAAAAAGTTTGATTTTTGCTCAAAAAAATTAATGCAGTAAAATATAGTACAAATTTATGGAACACGTATATATCTGAGATTGGAATTAAGTCAGATCTGAATCCCTTTGGAATTCCTGGCCCACATTATTAACCATGTGCCAGTCATTGATACAATTGGTACAATGGAAATAATTTGCACAACCTAGCTCATTTAAATGGTTGCTTTAATTCTGAATTCAAAGAGGGATCTTCAAATTGAAACTTTAATTGTCTGCACACACATGCAAATGGTCTAATTATAGGCCCTTAGCACAAGTCAAATAGGGATTCCCTTGTCATAAGCATACACTAACCAATTAAGTGAGCTAACCGAAAGGTCAGCTATGTTCAGAATTAAATGCTTAAAAATTGGGTCATGGGTTTTGATGGGATGAGAACAATAGCACAAAATATTTAAATCATACCTTCAATTTCAGATTTTTAAATCTACACTTCAAGATTAACTTCTCAATTAGTAAATCACATAAATACAGATTATTTTGGGTTCATACATATGCAGACACCATCCTAACTTGGCACTACATTCATTATTCCTTGGTCAAAATCTTGGGATAGCCTCTCTACTAGCACCTAGCACCTACAGATGGACTGCAGTGAAGAAAGGCAGCAGCTCAGCCCAACTTTGTGGGCACAGAAAATGCCCGAATTACATGAATTAAGAAATACAAACTCCCTCAAAATTAGCATTCCTCATACAACCTTGCAAACAGGTCTATTTCAGAATCTGAGGATATTGCCATATTTGGCAGGGGGAAAAGTACGGTTAATACAGAGGAAGGCATTAATAGTATTCAAAATGGACATATAATTGATAGATGAAGTTGAATTTGGATAAGGCCGAGGTGTACACTGAAAGAATAAGCAGCCCAGGATTCATTGAATATTAAGTGACAAAATGGATAGTGGAGCAGCGAGAACTGCACAAATTATTAGAAGTGGCAACATAGATTAATTATGCCATAATGAAATAAGCAAACCAAGCATTGGGGCTCATACATACACGGATAACATTGAAAATCAGAAAAGTTGTGTTAAGCCTGTATGGAATTTTGGCTACACTTTTACATTTTCCTGTGAACAGTTCTGGTTTCTGTTTTATAACTTGACTATAGAGACATGAGAGAAGGTGAAAACGACTTACAGAATGTGAGATGATATCCATCAGGAAAGATTGGATAGGTTTGGTTGCTCTTCAGAGAGGAAAGAAATTGAGGGGTGACCTGACACAAAGGCATTTAACATCAAAAATTGGCTTGACAGACCAGACATGAAGAGGATTTTCTCAGATGGATACTCCAAAAGCAGCAGCCATAAGAAACCAGTCACTAGTGAACCAAATTGGGAATTCAGGGGAAAATTGTTTACCCAGAGCTAAGTTAGAATGGGGAACCTGCTACCACAAGGAGGGGTTGAGGGAAACAGCAGACATATTTAAAAGGAAAAGGAATAGAAAGTTACATGGAATGGGTTAAATGAAGAAGGGCAAGTGAAGGCTCATCTGAAGCATAAACACTATAGACCTATTATCAGGCCATGTAGCCTTTCGATGCTGTAACTCTAACTTATCGACTAACCAACGACTTTTCGATGGAAACCAGTCTGAAAGATAAAGGCACAGATTCTTCCAAATTGGTAGCCCAAGAACATGTAATTTAACAGAATTACTGAGCAATTCTACTATAAACAATTACAAATCAAAAAGCTTGAATATAGGGGGAGTCAATAGAAGCCACATTATTGAGAAAATGGCTTATAAATCACCAGCAAAATCTGAAACAACACTGTCACAGCACCTAGGGGAAGAAGCCAATTGGACAAGAAAGCTTTCTTTATTCAATTACATCCCATCAAATGATGAATAAAATTGATAGAGGGCAGTAACTCACCTCATTTGGTTCAATCACAAGTGTCCTAAACCCAGGTCTGTTGGCTCAGTCACACCACAGGGTTTACATTTGAAGTAGTATTAATTGTCAGTATAGCCGGACAGACACTTCCAGACGAAGGCACAGAGAAGCATCCACTCCCAGTACCATGAGGCTCAACTAGTGTCCGAATTAAATAAATTATGTCCAAAATACAATTTTGTGGTCGTTACTGAAGCATGTAAGTTACTTCAGCGATCACCTCTATCTACCGACTCTCGACAACTTTGTGTCAACAGAATTAAAGCAATTGTTTATTAAATTTCTGCTTATGCTATGATCTTTTCATTAAGCAGCCAAGATATCAAACTGTGTTTAACATACTAAAAGCTTCTAGGGGTTTCTCACAATTTATTTTTATTAGTTTCAACACAGCCAGTTAAAATCATGTTTTCTGCTTTGATAGTTGATGCTGAAAAGTTTTTGAACAAAGGTCAGATTGATGTCAAAAGATGAGGAAATTTAAGGCCAAAGGGGTTGGATCACATCCAATTAAACAGAAAACAAAGTTCAACATAATTCTTTAGAAGATTAGCTGTAATTTTCTAGAGGATAGATGATTAATTGCTTTCATTAGCTACTAACTCCCACAGTAGTTTTGGGAAATGAAGTTTTGATCTTATCTGCTACAAACATTTACTTTTTATAAAGGGTAAAGTTGCACAGCAAATTAATGCAGAGCTTAACAGAAGTTGAGATATGACAGATCATTGCTATAGTCCTACAGAGTTCCTGATCTCATTGACTCTATAATACTCGGTCATCCCAAAGAGCACCAGAGGCAAAGGAGGACTTTTGGAAAGTGTTCACTGCTGCAAAACAGGAAAAGTGACTCAATCCCCAAAGATGTACCTTTAACCTCTCAATGTTTTCCCAACTTACAGACACAACATAAATACATGCAGCTGTTGCTGGCTGCCAATATTAGAGATGCTTTGGGAGTAGATCTCGGATACTCTTCAGAGGGTCAGTGTGGACTTGTTGGGCTGAAGGGCCTGTTTTCATACTGTAGGGATTCTAAAACTAATGCTTGGCACGGAGACACTTCAAAAGATTGTAAACCTCCTTTCTCCACTAGGTTTTGTTTACCTGTACCACTGTGCGTTCCCATAAACCAGCAGGGAGAACACCACTTAGAAGCACTCATTCAGAATTTTTAAAATATACACAAAATACTATATTGCATGGATTGAGCTGTTAATTGCAATGCCTACTTTACATAAAGCTGCTTCTAACAGCAGGGATATAGTTGTGTTCATAGTGGAACTTTAAGGTTAATGTCAATCCTTGCTCCACCGGTCAACTCATAATCCAGGCCCATAAGTCAGTGCAATTTTATGAGATGCGATATATCCAACATTCTATTTTACATTCCTTTTACCAAATCCCATCAAGAAGCAGGCCGGGTGGTGAGGAATGTCTGCTATTGGTGGAAACTTTCTGTCAGTAATCCTGCTTGTACAAAACAATGACCATATAGGAAATGTTGTGCACTGTTGCAAAGTATTTGTATATTCTGAGAATATGATAAAGTGCTGCGTAGACGAAAAGAGGAAGAAAATGTGCATGCTATCCAGGAATTGTCACATTTAGAGACATTCCTGGATATGTAACAGTCTCAGTACAGTCTTCCTTCAGTGTTTGATTACACAAATCTAACTCTTAATCACCAACAGCTCCTTCCATCCAGGAACCCTATTTTTATTTGGAGCATGCAAAATCGGAAATGTATGCCTACTACTTAATTCACTGATCAACAAAACCAGAAATAGAATATTGGAAGTATGCAGAAAAGGGCAAGTTATCATTAAATCCTTGAAACACTCAGCAGGTCAGACAGCATTCCTGGAGATAGAAAGACAATATTTCAGGTCTTTTTTTTTCCATTTGCTTCTATTTCAGATTTCCAGCATCTGCAGTATTTTGGTTTTGTTGAGGCAAGCTATAATGTTACATGTCTACCCTGGAATGCTGTGGTCTTAGAACATTTCCCTAAGCTCTAAGGATACAGACCATATACTGGAAAATGGGATGTTCTTCTGTGCCGTACATTTGTTTTACATTTCCTAAATATTCTTATCTTTTGAATGAGGGGAATATGCAGGGATGTGGGGAGAGGCAAGAGGTGATTCCCCTTAGGGCAGCAGAACAGATATGATGGCAAAAATGTACTTCTGCACATAACTATTGTGATTTCTGCTTGTTTCAGATTTCCAGTTTCCTCTTTTTTTAAAAAAACTTGTTAATCTCCCTAACTCTTAAAAGATAATTGTGAAGCAGCTTTGACATTAGTACCGTGGGGAAACATGCAAGCTGTAAAACCCATGAGACCGAGCAATCAGCAACTCAATGGGGATTAAGATAGCTGAGAAGTCCAATTCAAAACACCAGACTTTACACATTAACATATCAAACATATAGCTAAGCATTGCAGCTATTACTAGATATTCAGACAAAGTTCAGCAAACTGCTTTTAATCAATATAAAACACATCATTTTTTCAGCAACAGTCACCAGTTTAGCAGTGTTACATAGCACTGAAAAATTATTGCAGACATTTGAGATTTCCTCAAATCCCTCTAGAGCCCTGCCATAGAATCACAAACCCTGTGACTCAATTCAAAAATCCAACCCAGGGTCACAAATCCAACTTGGTAAATAAATGTGATGCTACTGAATAACAGATGAGGAAAATGTTAGCAGCTATCCTGGTGGGTGCAAAGTTAGGCCAGCTAGAGTGTTTGGTGATGGCCTCGGTGGGAAGACATTTGATTAACAGGAGCAGGAGCTCCAATTTATGCAAATGAGATGAGATCTATCAGACTTCATGGAATCATAAACTACCTTTAATATCAGTCTTCTAAACAGGAAAGGCAAGGTGTCAAAGATCAAAGGGAACATTGACAAAGAATATACACCTGATTAAACAATGAGGAGGATAGCAGTAAAAGTCAGGAGGACAAAGACGGATGAACTGGGAAGACAGATGGCAGGTGACATTTCATACAG
Source organism: Chiloscyllium plagiosum (assembly GCF_037043375.1). Classification (NCBI taxonomy): domain Eukaryota; kingdom Metazoa; phylum Chordata; class Chondrichthyes; order Orectolobiformes; family Hemiscylliidae; genus Chiloscyllium; species Chiloscyllium plagiosum. Next base: position 8,449,489 of record NW_028270162.1, on the reverse strand, counting down.
AGAAAAATTCAATGATACATTTGGAAGGAAGAAAAGTGATATTAAACAAAGTGGAACAGTACATAATGGAGTTCTGGAAGAGAATTTGAGTTTCACATAGACAAATATTTGCCAAGTTGAGTAGGCTGCCAAAAATGACAGTGGGGTCCGGGGCTTTATAATGGGGGACACAGGACACCAAATCTGGGCACTATGCTTGGGAAAGGACAAAACATTAAAGGGCGCAGATAAGATTCACTACAATAGTACCAGAGAAGAAGGACTATTTATGTGGAGAAACTAGAGAAATTGTGGCTGTTCTGAGAAGGAACTTGGATAAGAGAATATTTAATACATGTGCTCAAAATTATCAAGGATTTATTTATTGAGTTGGGCTTCCAGAGATCTCAGGTTTAAAGGTAATTGATGAAAGATAAGAGGAGAGCAGATAATTTCTTACAAATAAATGCAGCAAGTTTTGGTGCTCTGACGCATGCTACCTGAAAGGATGGGTAAAACAGATTCAATAGGAATTTTCAACAGGGTCTGCATAAGTACTTGAAAATGAAGCATGCTTGGCTACGAAGAAACAGCAGACGAGTGAGGCTAATTGGATGGTCTTGCTCAAGGATGATGGTTTAAATAAGCTCCTTCAGTCTAAGATGATTCTATGCTGTATAAAAGAAAAGATAAGATCTCTTCAATCCTATTGATGCAAGTCTCTTTCAAAGCCCAGTTTCCAAGGGAATAGACTGGATTGCACACTTCCTACCAAGGACAATATATGCAATTGGTGGAAAGTTGAGATTTTAAATTTGGAAAACTTCATATTAAGATGGTCAATGATGAAATTGTCTAGGTTCCATCAATCTTTGCTTAAAATTACTGCAGCTTTAGATCAGATTGTAAACCAGCTATAAACATTCATGCAAAATGAAACATTCCAGTGCTAAAACACTTGCTCATCTCAAATGATAAATTGTAATTGCTATTCAGTATTTTATCAAAATAAAGTGCTTGTACAGAAGGACCTAGACTAAGACGTGATTCACCGAGGAGCAACTGTTCGAGTGCAGTCCCTCCAGGTGTGAACCCAGTTTCTTTTCTGGCTTTTTCTCCCATGAGTAAAACATTCATTTATCCCAATAATAATTTACAGCTGAAATTGTATTTTCGATTGCTAAAATAAACAATAAATCAAGGCGTCTTCATTCCCCGATCCTGAGATTTAGGTACAGATCCAGAGGAAACACTTCTATTGCTTTGCAAATTGTGACAACTGCTTAAAGTTTTAAAAGTTGAATAATGGCTTAAAATGTGCAGCACAAAAACAGCCATTAGCCTTCACTGATCTAAACAAGTGGTTATGCTCCATAAGCTCTGCCCACTATCATCAAAAGTTATTTCCTCTTCCTTATGTGCCTATCAACACTTCCCCATAAATGCATCTATAGACTATTCATTTTAAGTATTCCACATGATAGTACATTTCATTTTCCCACTACATTCTGGGTAAAAGTAGTTGAAAGTTAGAATGCACACTTTGCCTGGCAAAATAAATTAAATATACCGAAAAGTAACTTAATTTCTTCAGCTCAATTTTCTCCTGATCTCTTCTGAAAATTCCTTGCTGGGTGACAGATCCACATCTCACTAAAGGTGATTACTTTCCAATTGAGGACCAGATATTGAGTTAGCAGACTGGCCCAGCATGAAATGGATCATACTAAACCTCCAGTATTGTCTTTACTTGACTATGAATCAGCAGCATGTCAGTGGACAGCAGGATATTTGTGCAGGGACTTTGAAATCAAGTTCAGAACCCTCCCTTCAGTCTCATAAAATCAGCTAACACTATGAATTGGAAATCAAGTCTGGGACATTACTGTCTCACAATGAATTTATCCATTTAAGTTAGAGGTGAATGTGCCCATCCACTCTTAATTTGACCTGCAATGATTTTAGCCACACAGAAGATTACAGCCTTCCCCACCCCACTGAAAAATACTTTATGCAAAATTACCAAGCCACACACATTAAGAAAGTTTCAGCACAGGGCTATGTTTCTGGGTTGTTACAAATCTTTATATTAGATTCAGAGTGTTGAGGAGTGGAATCAGGAAGGATTTGTTTCTCCACACAAGGTATACTATAAACCCAGAACTTCCTGAAACAATGGAATTTACAAGACCATTGTTTTTCATTGGGTCGTATTTTCAAGGAGCCAAAGCAAAGGCAAATAAATGGATTGGAAGTGATCAGCCATGTTCTCTCAAAGTAATGGAACAGGCTTGATGGCCTGAATTACACCATCCTGTGCCTAAATGTTCTTAATACCATGGTGTTAGATAAGGAGCAGAATAACAGTCAGTCAGTGTTTCTACAGCTGATTAAGTTATAAGAGCGGGTGATGGAGAAAGAGTTTCAGATTGTCTGCAAAGATTCTACAGTCAAATAGCCTATCGACACTCATTAATACAAGCTCCTCAACTGGAGAATGGCCCTTTGATCTGGATAGAACAGTAAGTCGAGCGAGGAACCTCAAAAGAGGAGGCAATAAAATCTGATAAAGACTTCCAAATATTGGAGAAATCCCTGAAAAAATGTAAAAGAAATCACTCCAAATGATAAGGAGCGACTTTTATTTCTTTCAGAAGATTTTGTTTTATCATTGACAGCTACTGGTAGTCAACATATTCTAAACCAGCAACCATCAGATATACCTGAGACACTAAGCTGCTGGGCCTGGGCCCTTTCAGAAGCTAATGTTGCATTAGGAGGAAGTATGCAGTAAAAAGTAAAGGCAGGCTTTCAATATAAATTTAAGGGAATCTTCCTATTGTAATTTAAATCTTTACAATACTCAGCCTCAAAAAATATTGTTCAAATGCTTCCAGAGGTCAGCTGAGCAAGGAATGCTTCAGAATGCAGGGAATTTTACATTGCAACTCTGTGCTTCTATGGTCAAGTCACTGAGCTTCCCCAGACAACTGTCCCATAAAAACACTTTTTGTGAAGTGTTTTAGCTCCAGTTGTTCTAAACATCAATTAAAAAAAATATATTCCTACATTGACTGCACAGCAGTAACAAAAGAACATTAAGAATAATCAATTTTATGTGGAAAATGTGATATTACAGCAGTATACAGCAGAGCAAATATTTGCAGGCCTTGCTCTGAAACTGTGTGCTCTTTTAAATATAGAACTTTTTAAAAAATATCAAAGCACAAGCTTCCTACCAAATGGTGGGAAAACAGATGTATTTTCTACCATGTGGTTCATCTTGGTTTCAACTTTTAGGTATAATAAACTTTACAATGACCCCTAGACTCAAAAGGTTGATTGTATAAAAACAGATTCTTAAAGACAACTGTTGAAGTTCAAAGTCACTCTAACTTCATCTGCAGGGGGCTGCATGGCTCTGATGTTGAGAATCTTCAGTTCTTGAAACGTGTTTGCTCACAGATGTGGTTAAATTTCCTGCAAGAAAGCAAGTTATTAGCAAGATTTTCTTAAACTGACTTACTTCAAAACACTTTTTGCTGTCAATACTAATTCCAATTTATATTACAAGAAAATAAACATGCATACAAGTCTTGTACAACTTGTCTGTCCCAAATATTTGACTGATGCAACTAACAACTTGCATTTGTATTGTCTTTAATGATTTACAGTGTCCTAAGGTATTGCATCGAACAACATTGGACAGTTAGCCACAAAAACACATTTTAGAACAGGTAACATGTTTGGAGTGTTTTAATAAGTGTCTTAAAGGACAAGAGAGGTGAAGAGATTTAGGGAGGGTATCCCAGGATTTGGAGTCTAGGCACAACAATCAATGATGGAATGAAGAAAATTGGCGGTGCATAAAAGCCAGCTGGGATACTCAAGGTTAAAATATAGAACAATAAAACACAACCAAATAGCCTATTAAAAGAAATCCTTGGCTTCAACTGGAAGAGCTGAGATCTCACAATCAGATGCCAATTTGAAACATTAGAAAAGCCAATTAACCATACTTTTCAGATTAGTCTCAGATGAAGCATTCAGATTTATTTATGTTTTGAATTAGTTTTTAAATAAACATCCCTCATCAATGAGGGTATTTGGATCATTTGCTGTAGCAAATCCATATTTGGCCAGCCCTTGCTCTGGTTTGGTGAAACTGAGGCCCTAAATGGACAGGTGACAAAACAGGGTTCCTTTACAGCTACAAACAGCTTCTCTCAAGTCAGTATCTTAATGCCCAGACATGTGCCCTCAAAACAAACAGCCTTTTTACCATATAATGTATTGACTGGTACATGGCACAATAATCATTTGGGAATAACACGTCCACTGACTTTAGTAATGCCACTAGGCATTTACTAGTTTTGTAACCCTTGTTCAAAATAACAGTGACAAGTAAATCATTTGCAGTGAAACGTTTTGTTTCAACAGTACCTCTTGAAATTCCAAGTTTCTTTTCATCCCTCTGACAAATTTCTACCCCATCCCCTCCTTCCTATGTCATCCTATCCCATGCCTCCCATTCCAACCCCTCCCATGGTTTTTTCTCTTCCTACCATCCCCCTTCTGTCAGGTAAACCTTTCCCTCCTGGCCCTTCCCTTTTATTCTGAGCAGCATTTCATCTCCATTCATTCCATCTTACATTCTCACACCATGTCTGCTTGCCTCTATCACCCATCTTCCTAAAACTCACTACACTTCTTGCACTCTCCTCCTTCCTATGCTAGCTCCCAAGTCCCTCTTCTCATCTTATCTCTTTCACCCTATTCCAGCTGACACAAAGTCTCCTCTCTATAATCTGTGCTATCACCACATCTCTAATGTAATCAAGAATCAACAACCAAGGCGAGGGAATACAAAGTGGCAAGAACCAGACACCAAGGCCAAAAGATGGTAAGAGCAAGAACACTTATCAAGGCCATGAAATAGACAGAGCAGAAGGCCAGTAGGCAAACTGCATAGTCCAGGCCCTAGCCACCAAATCTAAACACTGATGAGTCAAAATGCAGACATCATAAACTGGCATGTTTATAGACTGTTAATCAACACTGGCAAACATTATTGAATTTTAGGCAGTGATTAAGAGAAACTGTAAAGTAACATGCAATATATTCAAAACTTTCTCAACACTAGAGATGTAATTAACCTGCATTTGGTACTTACATAGCATGATGTGCTTTAACCTGGGTGCGACAGTTCCTGCCCCAGTAGCAATCTGGACGTGCAGTTACAGACGCTAAGATGAATTAATTGTAATGTAGAAAAACAATTTTTAAAGACAAGATTATCCTGAATAACTCTACCTCATTACAATACACAGGACAAAACAGAATGTGATAAATAGACAGACATATGCTGGTGTCCTGCTGAAAACCAGTGCACAATTGATAGTGCGCTTTAAAATACACACATGCAGTCAAATTAAATACAGTACAATCTACACTTAATTTAAACCTGTATATTTGTATCTCTTCAAGTGTTCTTTTGTCAAATGAACACATTTATACCTATTAAATATTCACTTTATCCAGCAGAATTTAATTGCTTTGTCCAGCAGACACAATGAGATTTCCAAGGGAACAAACATTTATGCAGCACAAGAAAAGAGTGCTTATCTATCAGCAAGGTGACTGATTGGTTGAGATGTTGTCAGGGAGAATACGCTAAGTAATTATTGCATTCCATGCTTTTAGCTTGAAACAAAATCACAACATCTGGACATGTTACTATTTCCTGAAATGAAAGGTTCTTATGAATCAATACATGCAGCTTCGAGCAAATGTTAGGTGAGCGACATTGAAAGCCCAACTACTAAACAGTTATCAATTGGACTTGCAATGTGACTCACTTATGCCTGCTAGAAGTTACATGTATTCATATGTAGGAATCTGAAAATGGAACATATTTGGAGTGAGCTTTATTCAGTGTGTAATGTTGAAGTTTTTTAAAAAATTGTGATCAATTGACTCAACGTAATCGAAACAATTAAGTTAGGATTTATGTTCTAGGAAAAGTGGCTGAAAATAAATTCCATTTAGAAAAAGGATCTATTTAGAAAAAAAAATCTGATTTGCTGCACAGTTCCTAAAAGTGCTTAGGAATTTTATTCTCAGATGAGTTGAATGAAATTGATCCGTATTTGGAGAGATATTTGTCAGTTTATTGATGATGGTTGAACTTGGTTGAACCTCAATATTTCTATCGTTTCTCCAGTGTTTTGAGATGTCCTGAGGATATGAGTGAGAACAAAAACAAAATGACCAGTTTCTCAAACTGGTAACCAGTTATTAAAGACAACTAACCTGGAAGTTCTGAGGCAGGAATATTCTGCCTGTACTGGTAAGCTAGCTCACGAAAGTTATGCAATCCACAGCAGTAGCACAGGACAACATTTGTTGTGACATGATAATCTGTTTTTTAAAAAAAATTAATAAAGGGTAAATGCAACTCAGTCCTCAAATGGAATTAAACCCATGTTTTTGATTATACAAACTTATAGTAAAACATTATTCCAATTTATTAAAGACTGTAAAATGCTAAAGCAGGGGCTATTACCACAATTTATTTTCATTGGAAGTTACAATATACAGTAATCACTACGTGCCACGTAGATCAAACACGATGACCATGATTGCCTTTTTATCTAATACATATGAATACCATTCAGAAAGTAAAGTACCACTGAAAAATTCAAAGAAAAATATGCTTTCCAATAGGAAAGTGGATCCAATTTAAATTTTGATGTGGTCACTTATTCCAGGTAATATAACTGCAAAATGGTATTATTTGTCCACTCTTGAGATTCAACCACAAAGGTCAAAGCTCATCCCTTAAGTATGACTGCACTGACCATCAGATGAGATGTTAAACTGAGGTCCAGTCTGCCCTATTAGGTGGAAGCTCAAGATACTAAGGCACAGTTCAAAGAGCAAGGGAAGTCTCTCAAGTATCCTGGCAAATACCCATCTCTAGTTATGATACCAAAAATGACAATTGCCAAATTCAATCATTAAGGATAATTAGGCATATCAATAAGCAATTGATGGAGAATGGAAAAGTATCGAGAACAGGCTGTTTTGCAAGAAGGTAGCCATGTGTGGGAACAGACAGTTTGGATTTGGATTTGCTTGCACACCAGGAATACTTGGGAAAGTACTCAGATAAGACAATACAGCGCACAATATCAAATCCCGTATACTACTAATATCAGAGACTTTTCAGAGTTCACTGGACTTCATCACTGGATTGAGTTCACGACCAGTGCCATGGGAATTAACATTGAGCTCCAAGTGCCAGATGTCATGAGGTGCTCTAAGGTGGGACTCACTTGTTTGAATATGTATAAGAAAATCACTTTATTAAGCTAATAAGTCATTTTTGATAATATATTTAGTTGAAGCTAATAAATCTGCATTATATCAAAGCATATGCATCTTCTGGTGTTCATTTTGATCAAACCTTCATGAACCAGTTGAGGCACTTCAGCCTCTCAATCAACATCAATAAAATAATTGCCTGGTCATTATGCCATTTTGTTTTGTGGGATCTCATCACATGAAAATTGGTTGTCATATTTCCTGCAACAATGGCTACATTTTAAGCACTTCATTTGCTGCAAAGTATTTGCATTCCAGGACTTCCTGGGGTCATAAATGGTGCTAACAAAATGCAAGATTTTCTTTAAACATTTATTTTCAGAATACCCCATTAACATTTAAATTATAATTACCCATTTAAATTATACATACCTGTAAGAACAAACTTTCCTCTCTGAAGATGTAAAAGACTTTCTTGCAGCATCTCTTTCCAAGAAAGGCCCCTAGATGAAAGGTAATTCTGAAAGGCAATGCCGTACATGATTATGGTGCAATGCAGTATTACCATATGCAGCATATTTGGTCTCCAGTTCTCAACTTATTTTGCTCCTAATGTTGTTGTCAAGTCTAAGATTACATTTCTGTTGGTTCAGCACAGATTAGAAGACAAGACAGTAATTCTTTTAAAAGCTGAAACGGTGGTTTAATGATGAGTTAAAAAGTGTAAAGTAACTCCCTTTAACTTAATGAGTTATATCTGTTGAAGCGATGTTGTGACTCTCCTGCATTAATTGAATGTTGAATTCCTTAAGGGTCAAACCAAAGGAAGGATAAGCTGGGTTTTGTACAGTTAAAAAACAAAAAACTTAGATGGGCTTGTTTCCACAGCCCACAAGAGGAGTAAATGTGATCACAGTCAGGTTTAGACAATTGGGGAAATGTAGACATACAGCAGCATAGAAGGTCTGGGAGTAGTTAATCCACCTGTTCTTTCAGCTAGGATAGGCGTACTGTCTCAAGAGAAAATCAAGAGTACAATGGCTGATCAAAAAGCCAGTGTTCTGCTAACTGAACTCTCAGCTTGGCCCATTTAGTATTAAGAATAGTGAGGACTGCAGATGCTGGAGAAAGGGTCAAGCCCGAAATGCTTTGCTCCTCAGATGCTGCCTGACTTGCTGCATGTTTTTCCAGTGCCACACTTTATTGACCCATTTGGTATCAGACTCACTGCTCAGGTCCGATGGATTCAAATCCTGCTGAGGAAATTTAAAGATTCCACAGACCTACTGCAAGTGTTGGGAGTTCCCTTGTCATAGAGTCATAGAGATGTACAGCATGGAAACAGACCCTTCGGTCCAACCCTTCCATGCTGACTAGATATCCCAACCCAATCTAGTCCCACCTGCCAGCGCCCAGCCCATATCGCTCCAAACCCTTCTTACTCATATACCCATCCAAATGCCTTTTAAAATGTTGCAATTGTACCAGCCTCCACCACTTCCTCAGGCAGCTCATTCCATACAGATACCACTTTCTGCATGAAACATTTGCCCCTTAGGTCTCTTTTATATCTTTCCCCTCTCACCCTAAACCTACACCCTCTAGTTCTGGACTCCCCCACTCCAGGGAAAAGACTTTGTCTATTTATCCTATCCATACCCCTCATGATTTTGTAAACCTCTATAAGGTCATCCCTCAGCCTCCAACACTCCAGTGAAAACAGCCCCAGCCTGTTCAGCCTCTTCCTACAGCTCAAATGCTCCAATCCTGGCAAAATCCTTGTAAATCTTTTCTGAACCCTTTCAAGTTTCACAACATCTTTCCGATAGAAAGGAGACCAGAACTGCACACAATATTCCAACAGTGGCCTAACTAATGTACTGTACAGCCGCAACATGACCTCCAACTCCTGTACTCAATACTCTGACCAATAAAGGAAAGCATACCAAAAGCTTTCTTCACTATCCTACCTACGAATCCACTTTCAAGAAACTATGAACCTGCACTCCAAAGTCTTTGTTCAGCAATACTCTCCAGGACCTTACCATGAGGTGTACAAGTCCTGCCAAGATTTGCATTCACAAAATGCAGCATCTTGCATTTATTTGAATTAAACTCCACCTGCCACTTCTCAGCCCATTGGCCCATCTGATCAAGATCCAATTGTAATCTGAGGTAACCTTCTTCACTGTCCACTACACCTCCAAGTTTGGTGTAATCTGCAAACTTACTAATTATACCTCTTATGCTCACATCCAAATCATTTATATAATGACAAAAAATAGTGGACCCAGCACCAATCCTTGTGGCACTCACTGGTCACAGGCCTACAGTCTGAAAAACAACCCTCCACCACCACCACCACCACCACCACCACCCCCTCTGTCTTCTATCTTTGAGCCAGTTCTGTATCCAAATGGCTAGTTCCCCCTCTATTCAGAGAGATCTAACCTTGCTAGACAGTCTCCCATGGGGAACCTTGTTGAATGCCTTACTGAAGTCCATATAGATCACATCTACTGTTCAGCCCTTATCAATCCTCTTTGTTACTTCAAAAAACTCAATCAACAAAGCCATGTTAACTATCCCTAATCCGTCCTTGCTTTTCCCAATACATGTACATTCTGTCCCTTAGGATTCCCTCCAATAACTTGCCCACCACCGACATCAGGCTACCACTTTAACCAACCTCCAGTCTTTCAGCACCTCACCTGTGACTACTGATGATACAAATACCTCAGCAGGAGGCCTAGCGATCACTTCCCTAGCTTCCGACGGAGTTCTAGAGTACACCTGATCAGGCCTTGGGGTTTTATTACTTTTACGCGTTTCAAGACATCCAGCACTTCCTCCTCTGTAATATGGACATTTTTCAAGATGTCACCATCTATTTCCCTACATTTGACATCTTCCAGATCCTTTTCCACAGTAAATACTGATGCAAAATACTCGTTTAGTATCTCCACCATCTACTGCATGTATTTGTAAAAACCCTTTGGATTCTCCTCAATTCTATTTGCCAAAGCTATCTCTTGACCCCTTTTTGCCCTCCTGATTTCTTTCTTAAGTATACTCCTACTGCCTTTATACTCTAAGGATTCACTCAATCTATCCTGTCTATACCTGACATATGCTTCCTTCTTTTTCTCTTAACCAAACCTTCTATTTCTTTAGCATTCCCTATACCTACCAGCCTTTCCTTTCACCCTAACAGGAATATACTTTCTCTGGACTCTCATTATCTCCTTTCTGAAGGCTTCCCATTTTCAAGCCGTCCCTTTACCTGCAAACATCTGCCCCCAATCAGCTTTTGAAACTTTACATTAGATTGTCTACAGTGTGGAAACAGGCCCTTCGGCCCAACAAGTCCACATTGACACTGAAGAGTAATCCACCCAGACACATTTCCCTCTGACTAATGCACCTAACACTATGGGCAATTTAGCATGGCCAATTCACCTGCCCTGCACATCTTTGGACTGTGGGAGGAAACCAGAGTGCCCGGAGGAAACTCACACAGACACAAGGAGAATGTGCAAACTCCACACAGACAGTCGCCAGAGGCTGGAATTGAACCTGGAACCCTGGTGCTGTGAGGCAGCAGTGCTAACTACTAAGCCACTGTGCTGCCCGTTCTTGCCTAATACCGTCAAAATTGGCCTTTCTCCAATTTAGAACTTCAACTTTTAGATCTGGTCTATCCTTTTCCATCACTATTTTAAAACAAATAGAATTATGGTCGCTGGCCCCAAAGTGCTCCCCCACTGACACTTCAGTCACCTGCCCTGCCTTATTTCCCAAGAGTAGGTCAAGTTTTGCACCTTCTCTCTTAGGTACATCCACATACCAAATCAGAAAATTGTCTTGTACACACTAAACAAATTCCTCTACATCTAAACCCTTAACATAGACTGGGACTGCCATAGTGTTTGGAAAGTTAAAATCCCCTACCATAACCACCCTATTAATTCCTCCAGAAAGCAGAGATCTCCTTAAAAATTTGTTTCTCAATTTCCCTCTGACTATTGGGGTGGGGGGTGTCTATAACACCATCCCAATAAGGTGATCATCCCTTTCTTATTTCTCAGTTCTACCCAAATAACCTCCCTGGATATATTTCCGGGAATATCCTCCCTCGGTATCTATAATACTATCCCTTATCAAAAATGCCACTCCTCCTCCTCTCTTGCTTCCCTTTCTATCTTTCCTGTAGCATTTGTATCCTGGAACATTAAGCTGCCAGTCCTGTCCAAACCTGCGCAATGTTTCTGCAATTGCTATGGTATCCCAGTCCCATGTTCTTAACCATGCCTGGAGTTCAACTGCCTTCCCTATTAGGCCCGTTGCATTGAATAAATGCAGTTTAATTTATCAGTCCTACCTTATTCTCTGCTCTGTCCTTGCCTGCCCTGACTGTTTGACTCGCTCCTGTTCTCAACTCTACCAGTCTCAGATTGATCTCTTTCCCCACTATCTCCTTGGGTCCCACCTCCCTCATCTTACTAGCTTAAATCTTCCTATGCAGCTCTAGCAAATCTCCCAGCTAGTATATTAGTCCCCTTCCAATTTAGGTACAATCCATTCTTCTTGTACAGGTGACTTCTACCCCAAAAGAGAGATTCCAATTATCCAAAAATGTGAATCCTTCTCCCATACACCAGCTCCTCAGCCATGCAGTCATCTGCTCGTCTTGACCAAACTCCTTTTCTTGACTAACACCTTAAACATATTTTCTGCTGCTCCTCTCTGTCACTGTTGGAGCGATCATACATTGAACAAAATACAGTTTCATTTAGTTTCAAACAATAACTGCCTCTGATGTGCACTGAAATGTAGGCATGCCTAACTATTCTTCATAATTTTAATGATAATGTCAAGATCATGATGTAAATCATACAGTAGTTCAGTGCATTAAGAATTCCTAACAAAAAGACCTATTCTTTTGCTTAACTGAATAGGAAATACAAGTCATTCCAAGTCACTCTTTGACATCTCTCGTCTTTAACACTAACATAGTACAAGCAATAAAAGAGATGTGAAACAGCAGTCCACCTGGCTAGCTAAAATGTGCAGAACAAGGACTCCAAGGTCAACCAAATACAGGCCTAGAAACTGAATGCATTAAAAAAAAATTGAAGCTTGTTCAAAGAGGGAACCTTACCTTCAGGATGTCGGACTCATAGCTGTTGTTGTTTAATATTCCATCCAAACACTTCTCGCCAAAATTTACATCTGTCAAAAAATATTGCACAAGTTCAGTTATAGAAAAAAAAATTGAACAAGATATTCACATAGGGTTGCTCCTCAGAAACTGGAATTAGCAGAGTGGCCCTGCATCAGATCCATTTTAAAAAATAACTAGGGTCACAAACTATTGGGATATGCAAAATGGTGATTGTAGTTCAATCTTGTCCTATCAAAAGTGTTAGCATGGAGCTATGGGCCAAATGGATTTCTGTTATACTGAAAATATCCAAGAGGTTTAGAAATTGGAAAATGTTCCATTTGTCAGCATAGACATCTGAAACCAAAACCACTTCAATTTCAGTCATCATTTTAGTTTCCAAATGATACTTGCACTCAATCAGAAAGTAAGTTCCAGATCATTGATTCCTCTGCCAAAGCATTTCAAACACGTTTTTTTCACTAAACACTCAGGAAACTAACAACAAAATCCCATGGCAAAACACCATTGCCATCCCATAAGAACTGAGCCCAGTGGTGAGATTCCAGAAAATGTAGACAATTTTCCAAGCCTGGGGAGCCTACTCTTGACATAGACTAAGAAATTCATCATAGACTCCCAAGTGCCAGCTCAGCCTCTCATCAACTCAGATGAGTATATTGAATGCTGGATCTCAAGTCTGAGATTAAAGGCATGGTTTACCAAGCTGCAGCAATTCTTGTGCTCCTATTGTTATGAAGGTGTAAGGGCTACTGTACCTCTAAGAGAGTTGAAAGCTAGCAAGGACTTAGGCACAGAAAGTCTGGAACAAGGTAACAATGTAACGCTTGGTCAGAGCAGCTAGCGCTGACTGGGTTGCTATGAGACAAAAACAAATTCAAATTTAAACCAATTGGTTGAATTATGCCCCAAGATACCAAACTCCAATCAAGTTTGAATTTGGTATTTTGACAATTGTAAAGCCAATAAAATGATCAATGTTTTGGTGTACAAAACCAGAAAAAAATTGAACAGTTGAGAGAAAACTGCCAAAAGTCTAACAGATGCAGGCTGCTAGTAAGAATTCTCCAAGATGTACCCATTTGAAGAAAGAGTTTGCACAGAAAAAAACATCGACACCGACTTGAAGAGCAAATCTACAAAGGAAGATACAAAGAGAAGATTCAACAGCTGGCTGATTTTGAAATTTGAATTTTTTGGTAAATCTTAATCGGAGGTTTTATCAGATCAGTATTGTAGAGGGGAAGGTAAAAGATAGGTTTTGATAAATGAGTAAATAGTTGTTAGTTAATTATTCTGTTAGACTGTCACCTAGACAGGGGATGAAATGTCTGCAACACAAATTCCCAGCTTGGCGAACAGAACCACAACAGACTTTCAAAGTATAATTAATAACTTCTTATTGTTTAATAATGACTTTTGGGATAGTTCTTTGCCTCTCAAAATTTCACACTTTATAGCACAGGGTAAATCTTTTCTGTGTTGCTGGTTTAGATTAACGGCCGGGGGGGGGGGGGGGGGGGGGAAGGGGGGTGCTGTCGTAACACTATACACTTTAAAAACTTGGATAACCTACATCTCAAAGCATAGTACCTTTGCACAACCTTCCAAATGCAATGGCAAGAAAGGCAATCTAAGCATCCTTTTCCAAGCTAACATGGCCAGCATTGAGGCAATATTCACTCAAAATCAGTTCCGCTAGGCAGAACACATTGTGGTATGCCTGATACCAGATGCATAACAAATGGCTCAACTCGGGGCTTGGTTTTAGCAGGAACCCCTTGGAGGGCGAGGAAACATTTTAAGTATACACAGAAAGAATCCTAGAAGAGGTTCATGATACAGGCAGATTCAAACAAAAGTAAAATATTGTAGATGTTCGAAATCTGAAATAAAAAGCCAAAAGGGGCTAGAGAAACTCAGCTGGTCTGGCAGCATCTGTAGTTAGGAAAAGAGAACTGAATAAGAGTCAGATTGGATATGAAACATGAATTCTGTTCCTCTCTTCTCAAATACGACCAGACTTGAGTTTCTCAAGCACTTTTTAAAAAAATACACAAGCAGAGTCATCAAGACCCTGACTGGCCAAAATGAAAAGTATTCATTCAGGAAGACAGAAAAGACACTGCCTCTGAGAAACTTCATCAGAAAGATGCAATATTGAGGCACTGGAGGAAGTGGGAAAACCTCCAAACAAATCATCTACTCAATCCTTAAGACACAACTTGACACACATATGGCAGAGCTTGAGGATTACACATTGGACTGATCGGCCATTTCCAAATCCACTGAAACTACAAAAAAGAAAATCATCCTCAGCCCCAGAGGTTGCCTGAGAGAATTTTCTCTAATCACAGTTCGACACATCTAAATCCCACAGTCCTGACAAGAACACTCAGGAAAAGAATCAACAAGGTTAGGTGAAGGGGTGAAATGTAAGGGAATGGGTTGGGGTTGGTTGCGCTTCGGCAGGTCGGTGTGGACTTGTTGGGCCGAAGGGCCTGTTTCCATACTGTAAGTAAACTAATCTAAAAAAACTAATCTAAAAAGTCATCAGTGAAAAACACCTGCTGAACTGCAGAATTTACTGACACAATGATGTTAAACTATTAGCTGAGAAAGAAGTATTCCTGTATCATCAGTCTAAACAAACTGACCCATCTTACAGTCTCATCTTTGTATCGTTCTAAAGGACTTCTTCAAATGAATGAAAGAAAGTGCATCTACCACAAAATCTTGCCAAGCAGCCAGAGCATCCCACTCGAGTGCAGCCCCAGTACATGTGGCAAAAGGTCCGCAAACAAATTGTGCCTGGAAGGAAGGACACATTTTCAGAATTACTTGTCTATTATGTTATTATAGGTTAACCGTGATATGAATGGCTGAATACAGCATTTGTTTAGACTTAGGCAGTTACATGAAGCAAGGCTCATTTTGCTTTGAAACAGATTTCACAGCAAGCCTCTACATAAAATAACATTCTAATGTAGATCCAAACTTATGATTTTAAAGGAAAAAGCTGACCTGTTTATTCTCGCTTACTGTTAGAAATCAGTTTTAAATGTTTTAAATGAGAACTACAAGGATTGCGCATTTTAGAGTAAGCCTTGTTATATTAAAGTTATAACTTAAACTAAATTAGATTTAGACTTCTATTATTTTTTTAAAAACAATAAATAGAAAATGAAGTAAGATGATGTGAAATGTAGCAGCAATGAGTTATGATCTGAAATTTGCTGCCTTAAAATGAAGTAGATCCATAATAAATTGCAAAGTTGCACCGGTTAAATATTTGAAGAAAACTTTGCAGGGCCATGGGGAAAATTGGGATAATTGGTTAGCTTTTTAAAAGGGCCTTTCCAACAGACACATTGGCCTCCTTTATGTTGCACTGTTATATGATTCCCTAAGAAAATGCTACATCACTGCGACCATACATTAAATTTTTGTTTTGCCCTCACTTTATCTTTAGTATTAAATTATCTGTAAATGAATACCCAGTTAGGAATTTTTGGTTTTAACTGACTGATGATATAACAGTAACCACATGATTAATGAATACCAAGCTTAAACAATTTGCAATTTTTAAGAAGATTTGTTGCTCAGGTTGTAAGTTTGCTCGATGAGCTGGCAGGTTTGTTCTCAGACGTTTCGTCACCATGCTAGGTAACATCAGTGAGCCTCCAATGAAGTGCTGGTGTTCTATCCCACATGCTATTTGTGTATCTTGGTCTGTTAAAAGGTGGGTGATATCATTTCTGGTTCTTTTTCTCAGACATTGGAAAAGAGAGTCCAAATACATGTTTTTATTGATGGAGTTCTGGTTTTGAATGCCAGGCCGCGAGGAATTCCCATGTGTGTCTCTGTTTAGTCTGTTCTAGGATGGATGTGTTGTCCAGTCAAAGTGGTGTCCTTCTTCGTCTGTATGTAAGGATACTAGTGATAGTGGGTCATGTCTTTTGGTGGCTAGTTGGTGTTAGCGAACCCTGATGGCTAGCTTTTTGCCTGTCTGTCCAATGTAGTGTTTGTTACAATCCTTGCACGGTATTTTGTTTGGCTGGTTGTTGGTATAGGGTCCTTTAGGTTCATCAGCAGCTGTTTCAGTGTGTTGGTAGGTTTGTGGGCTACCATGATGCCATAAGGTTGGAGTAGTCTGGTAGTCATCTCAGATGTCTTTGATGAATGGTAATGTGGCTAGTGTTTCTGGGTGTGTTGTGTTTACTTGTTTGGGTTTATTGTTTAAGAATCAGCGGACTCTGTTTATCGGGTACCCGTCCTTGAATACACTGTATAGGTAGTTTGCACACGGACTGAGCACACCACCACTGACTGGGACAACACATCCATCCTAGGTCAGGATGAATAAAGACATGCACGAGAATTCCGAGAGACTTGGCATTCAAACCAGAACTCTATCAATAAACACATTGATTTGGACCTTTGAGAAAGAGAACCGGAAATGATATCACCCACCTTAACAGACCAAGACACAAATAGAAAGCGGGAACACCAGCGCTTCACCAGAGGCTCACTGATGATGTTGCCTAGCATGGTGATGAAACATCTGAAAACAAACCTGCCAGCTCAGCGAGCAAACTTACAACCTAAAGCTTAAACAATTTCATTCTGGAACAAAAATACACTACACTTTCAGGTCAGGGAAAGGTTTAAACAAACTGGAGTACACTAACCACATCTTTAAAAATAGTGCAATTTCTAATGAAAGATTCAGTCAAACTGAGGTCCTTGTTTGTGCTCAGGTCCTAGGACCTGGTGCTGGTGAGACCACAACAAAAGTACTGTGATCAATTTTGGTCTTTTTTTTGAAAAGGAAAAACATAATTTCATTTGGGGCAGTTCAGAGAAGGCTCACCAGGATAATTCCTGGTCTGGAGAGATTATCTCATGAACAAAGATTCTACTTACTGGAAAGAATGAGAGGTAATCTAGTTGAAACATACAGGGTTCTGCAAGGGCTTGACAGCATAAATGGTTTCTCCTCACACTGCACAGTCTCAAAATAAAAGGGATGCCAATTTAAGACTGAGATGAAGAGAAATTGCTTCGCTCAAAGGGTTGTGAACCTTTTGAACCCCTTGCCACAGCTAGCTGTGGGGTAGAATCCTTGTGTGCATTTAAGGCAGAGATAAAATGGATTCTTGATTAGTAGAGGGTTACGGGGAAAGAGCAGGAAAGTAGACATGGAGTGTGCTGGATCAGCCATGATCTTATTGAATGGTGAAGCAGGCTCAAGGGGTCAAATGGTCTACTCCATGTTCCTATTTCTTATAGTCTTATGAAACTTGGACAAGACCTGGAACTCTATTGGAAAGGAAGCTGAGCTAAAGATTTCATTCAGAGGCCCTATAAATTTCTTTTTCAAAACAGCCAGGCAATTCATTAAAAAAAAACTAAGTCAGTCTGCAAGGTGACCACTTACATTGCTGAGGTGTAATAGTCGGGTTCTGTTCACGTTCTGCCCTACGGTCAGGCATTGGTTGAAAACAGCAAGTGCAAATTATGTGAGGACCTCGAGCAGGGCAGGTGTATTCCTGGACAGCTTAAAAACATTTCAACAAAAACAAAGATACAGTTAGCAAGTTTTGGACATGGACAAAGTAATTCACTCGGTGGAGATCAGAAAATTTATGAGTTCACTGCTAAATACAAAAATAAAACCTAAAACATAAATGAGAATCTCCTTTCGTCCATAGTACACAGTCAAATGAATGATCATGATCCATAATCTGAGCAGTCACTGTTCAAAATTAAGGTAAAAGCAAATAGTGACTGTATTTAAATCAGTTTGTTCATTCATAAAAGTGATAGAAACAGTTGGAAGAATGTTAATTATAGCTATATATTAAGTAAAGTCAATCTAGAATTCATATCATTATATATGACTTACACTTTTGTAGCTCTCAGATGTAAAATGATTGCAAATGCAATTGATTAACATTTTTAAAAAGGATGCTGTGAAACAAGATTAGACGAGCAGGCGCTTGGTATGCTTTCGTTTATGAGTCAGAGTATTGAGTACAGGAGTTGGGAGGTCATGTTGCGGTTGTACAGCACATTGGTTTGGCCACTGTTGGAATATTGCATGCAATTCTGGTCTCCTTCCTATCGGAAAGATGTTGTGAAACTTGAAAGGGTTCAGAAAAGACTTGCAATGATGTTGCCCGGGTTGGAGGATTTGAGCTATTGGGAAAGACTGAATAGGCTAGGTCTGTTTTCCCTGGAGCGTCAGAAACTGAGGGGTGACCTTTTAGAGGTTTGTAAAATCATGAGAGGCATGGATAGGATAAATAGACAGTCTTTTCTCTGTGGAGTGGGAGTCCAGAACTAGAGGGCATAGGTTGAGGGTGAGAGGGGAAAGATATAAAAGGGACCTTACAGGCTACTTTTTCACTGAGAGGGTGGTACATGTATGGAATGAGCTGCCAGAGCAAGTGGTGGAGGCTAGTACAATTGCAACATTTAAAAGGCATCTGGATGGATAGATGAATAGGAAAGGTTTGGAGGGATATAGAGGGCCAGGTGCTGGCAGGTGGGATTAGATTGGGTTGGGATATCTGGTCGGCATGGACAAGTTGGAAACAGACCCTTCGGTCCATGCTGTACATCTCTATGACTCTATGAGCAGTACAAGTGTAGGCAGGAGGGAGTAAAAGGGCTCCTCCTGCACTGTTATGTTCATGTCTTTTTCAGCTCTGACATTCCAGTAGCCAGTTCTGAGTGACTTTCAATTTAACAGTTAAATCAGATTTGGGCAGGAGCCAGCAACTGAGCAAATGACAGGCAACAAGAATTCTCAAAAACTAAAATAACAGAGTTAAGTAACTTAAGTTAATCATTGCAAAATCCAAGTACTGTTGTTGACATGCATTATTAACTCAAAAAACAAGAGACCTGTTCTCAAGACAGTTCTTAAAATAAATGAGGGGTCTAAATGTTGGGGTCACATAACTAGGTTAGCATCTAGCTCCGCTCAGGTCCACTCCTTTCACATTATTTTTAGAGTTCTCTTCATTTAGATTTCTGGCATTTATGTACACTGTTCCTCAGCCACCAGATAGCGGACTTTGTCTCCCACATTTTCTAGATAATCCATTTGTGATACAAGGTCAGTTGATCAGCAAATTCATTGCCTGCCCCTCTAAGGCAACACTGTATATCAAAGGTACGGCAGAAAAAGATCATTTGGAAAAATATCCTCCCATGTTGCTGTTTAGGCCTCACAAAAGCCTTCTTCAGCCATACTCCATGTCACCCCATTGGTATATCCTATTTCTTTCTTCCCAATCTTCAGTCTAATCTTCCACATTTTTGCCTCACACAGCTCAAATTAATTAACACAGAACTGAAAATCATAGAAGAGACAATAAACGTTAACCCATTATATCACATCCACTTGAAAACAAATGATGCAAACATTCACAAGATATACATGCCAGGCAATGACCATCATCAATAAGAGACAATCCAAGCACCAGCCCTTGACATCCAATGGCATTAGGAGAAAGTGAGGACTGCAGATGCTGGAGGTCAGAGCTGAAAATGTGTTGCTGGAAAAGCGCAGCAGGTCAGGCAGCATCCAAGGAACAGGAGAATCGACATTTCGGGAAGGGCTCATGCCCGAAACGTCGATTCTCCTGCTCCTTGGATGCTGCCTGACCTGCTGCACTTTTCCAGCGACACATTTTCAGATCCAATGGCATTACCACTATTGAAACATTAAATAATATCCTGGGGGTTTCCATTAACTAGAATTCAACTGCACTTGCCACATAAACACACAGTGGCTACAAGAGCAGGCTAGGGGCTAGGAATACTGCAGCAAGTAACTCACCTCCTGACTGCCCAAAGCCTGTCCAGCATTTAGTAGACATAAGTCAGGAATGTGATGGAATACTCCCTACTTGCTTGGATGGGTGCAGCTTCAACAGCTCTCAAGAAGCTCGACAACATCCAGGAAAAAGCAGCCTGCTTGACTGGCACTGCACTGCGCACACAAGCATCCACTCCCTCCACCACTGACACTTCATATACACTGCTACCTACAACTGCAGAAATTCACCAAAAGATCCTTTGACAGCAATTTCCAAACCCACAACTGCTTACATCTGAAAGGACAAATGGCACCAGTTACAGGGGATCTCCACCACCTGCAAGTTCCCCTACAAGTCACTCACTATCCTGACCTGTAAATATATTGCTGTTCCTTCACCGTCGCTGGGTCAAAACCCTGAAAGTTCCTCCCCAAGGCATGGTGGTCAATCCACAGCACATCGACTGCAGCAGTTCAAGAAGATAACTCGCCACCACCTTCTCAAAGGCAGCTAGGGACGGGCAATAAATGCTGGTCTAGCCAGCCAGTGACACCCACATCCCAAGTGAATATAAAAAATTAAACCGTGCAGTTAAGCAAGCAATTCAAAGCTGTGCTTCGAGATAGTAACTATAATTGCAGTATTGCCAATTATAGAATCCCTACAGTATGGAAACAGACCCTTTGGCCAAACAGGTCCACACCAACCCTCCAAAGCGTAACCCACCTATACCCATTCCCCCTACCCTATTACCTCACATATACCACTGACTAATGCACCTAACCTACACATCTCTGAACACTATTGGCAATTTAGCATGGTGAATTCACCTAACCTGCACATCTTTGGATTGTGGGAGGAAATCGGAGCACCCGGAGGAAAAGCACACAGACACGGGGAGAATGTGCAAACTCCAGACAGACAGTCACCCAAGGCTGGAATTGAACCAGACTCCTTGACACTGAGGCAGCAGTGCTAACCACTGAGCCACTGTGCTGCCTATAGTCAACAGACACTTACCAACAGGAATACTAGAAGAAGTTGATGGGGCATCAGTATTCATTCTGAAACTTGGCAAAAATGTAGGTGGATTGCTATCAGACCGAAATCCAGGACACTGTCTGCATACAATATGGGGCTGACTGAAAATGAATAGAAATATAAATGCAGTCAACCATGTAGAGATAGCAAACTGTATTTAAAAACTTTTACTGCAGAGCTTGTGAAACTCTTAAGGAGCCCCAAGAAAACAAATACAGAGAAGCAATGCATTAGAAGCAATTAATCCAATCATAAATCTTGCTTTGTACTCATTTACATTTCCCATTTTGCACCACTTGCATTTCATGTCTTCTGTCTCCATTAAAAAGCTGAGCTGAACCATCACACGCTCAAAATAAACTGAAGCAGTATCTCAAGTAGTTTTATTCAAAATGTCAGTTGGTACCACAGTTTGAACACCAGCCAGAAGTCCTAGCCCCACTGCAGAGAATAAAACAAAGCAGAGGCTGATCCTCCAGTGTTGTACGGGGAGATTGCTGATCAGTCAAAATGTCCTTCAGAGGGCATGTTAAAATGACATTTGGTTGGTGGTCTTAGGTAAAAGAAAGATCCTACGGCACTAACTAAACAGCAGGGAAGTTTTCCCCTGCATCCTGACCATCACGATAACAAATTACCATGGAGTTCTGTGACATTGAGTGTGTGGAAGGTACTATATAATTGTAGGTACCTTAGTAAGTTTGTTCATTAAGCAGCTGAGCTACTCAGACCAGGATTCCTTAGTCTACAGCAAATTAGTGGATCTTAACCAATATACAAAACTGCAGAAAACAACTAACTTCAGTGCCCTGGATATGGGAGAGGGTAGACGAAAAGAAAATAAATTATCCAAGAGTCCTCTTCCTCACTGCCATTCAGTGACACCCACTTATCATTGATTATCCACTACACAATGCATTTTGAACACATTAAGCGGACAAAGTCAGTCCTGGTGACAGTACTCCCATGACTAATTGGTCCAATGACACCAACTGCTGATGCGTGCAACAAAACAGAATCATTCAGCCCCTCAAGCTTGTTCCACCATTTAATGACTCCTTGATAGCTCTGAACTCCATCCACCCACCTTGGCTCCAATCTTCCTGTACTTTTGGCCAGCAAAATCAATCACAGATTTAAAATAATTAGAGCTGACATCTACTGTTTTTTGTAAAAGTCTGCTCCACACCTTATACTGTGTGAAGAGGAGTTTCCTAATGTCTCCTGATAACCTGAGGGATTTTCAACTTATGTTTTTTGGCTGAGATTCAGCCCAACAGCAGAAAAAGCTTTACACTATCTATTCTACAAATTTATTTCAAAAGTTCTAAAAACAATGCTCAATCAAATTACTGCTAAACCCTCCAAATTTGGATAACACAGCATTAGAGAGAAGGTTGAGAGGTGACTTAATTAAGTCATGCAAGATAATCAGAAGGTTAGATAGGGTGGACAGTGAGAGCCTTCTTCCTCAGATGTTGTTGGCTAGCACGAGGGGACATAGCTTTAAATTGAGGGGTGATAAATATAGGATTGATGTCAAAGGTAGTTTCTTTACTCAGTAGTAGGGGCATGGAACACACTGCCTGCAACAGTAGTAGGCTCGCTAACTTTAAGGGCATTTAAATGGTCATTGGATAGGCATATGGATGAGAATGGATAGTGTAGAACAGATTTGTTCCACAGGTCAGCACAACATAGAGGATTGAAGGGCCTGTACTGCACTGTAATGTTCTAAGGTTCTAAAATAGATTTTAGGTTAGCTTATATAGCACATAACCAGCACTGAAGAGCTTGGACACCAAAGAAGCAACAGCTTCAGGAGAAGACAGAAAGGGAACTCCATTATTCATTCCAAAAAGTGAATATACATAACATGACAGCTGAAGTATTACAAGAACATGTCCTGAATTATGTCGGGGTGTTTCACAATAACGTTTAGCCAACTGTGGATACTGAATTTTCAGTCTGTGTATGTCCCCACTGCTTTGTAAAGGGCCAATAATTCATTACAAAGCAGGACATTTACTGCCGTTTAGTCACTGTACCAATTATTTTGCTTGCCTTAGGAATCTTTGAACTTCAGCACGAATGCTGATCAACAACTACCCTCTTTTACAAGGATCATCTGCTCCTCATGCATTTCTTATATGAAACAACAGATCTTTCAAAAACTCACCTAAAATCAGAAGATTCACTATCAACATCAGACAGTTCGAGAAAATCCTCGGAGCTGACTTCTTCATCGGAGAATGACCGCTTAATCTTAGGCTGTAACATGTCATGTGTGATTTTATTTCTGGCATCCATGCTTTGCAGTTCATCTCCACTGCGACACTTCTCTGAAATAGTAATTCACACACAAATGTGACCAAAACAAATCAAACCAGTACCATTATCTAGCACAGTAATTTCCTCTCCTCTCCCACTAGGGCAAGCAAAGAAATTTTCAGATAAGCAAAAAATAGGACCGGGAAATCAAGTTTACCAAATTCTGTCAAGAAATGTGCACACTTGGCATGTTTCCTGACAAGATCATATTTTCCACTCTGACATTTTAAAATTGTATTTCTTGTTGTTTGTTGCATTACTCCCTATTAACTATTATAGCTTTCTCAGAATTGCATTCCAATCCAGCAATGGAAAGTTAGTGGTAAAATTGCGAATGTTCTGCAAAATTCAATAAAGGAACCAAATTGGAAACAATCTTGCTTCTTGCATCTGTCATGTCCATTAACTCACTCAAAAAGGTCAAAGCATGAATTCACACAACAATTACTGACTTAGCAACAGTATTATGTGGGAATTCAATTTCCTTCTAGATAAAGGGTTTTTTTTTAAAACCTCTGCAGCCTTAATTCATGCACTGAGAAAACTCAAATAACTGTCAAATTCAATGAAGGATAACCAAGAGCAAGATATGAATGAATTTACAATTTTGCTTTCCATAAATTACAGCTTTCAGCTTTAAGATGTATGTCCAACATTTCTCCATCTCTCCCAAATCACACAATATCAAACATTTGGAATATGTGACAGAGCATATTCTAACACAAACAAAATCAGTGTACATAAACTTAAGACAGCAATTACTTGCCTGGGTGTTGCAAAAGGTAAGCCTCTACCAGATTATTCACCATGTGGTTCTTGCTGATGCGTTCGACAGGACAACGGCACGTCGGACAGAGTGATGATCGCTCCATCCAGCCAGAGTAACATGCCGCGCAGAAAGAATGCATACATGGTTGAAGGCTGAAGGTGGTCAGGGGTGGGTAGACGGAAAGGTGGAATTAGACCTTATAGGGTTTATTGTTGGATAAAGCTTTTACATTTTGTGCTGCAGAGATTAAGCTTAATCACTCACATTTTTCAGAGTTACCATCACTCAAACAATACATTAACAACAAGCACAGGCTAGATTGAGAAGCTCTTGTTGTTATGCAGTTGTTAATACACCTACCTCAGTCAGGAGGCTCCAGTTCAAATCCCCCCTGGTTCAGAGCTGCATAATGATTTTTCTGAATCAGTTGATCAGAAAATATCCATGCTATAATGATGCATAACTACTGATCATACCCCAAATATACTATCCTTGGTAGCAATGCTGTTAATTCAGAAGCTCAACTTTTTCTGCCATTTTGTAGTGCCACCCACAAAGTCCACATTAGGAGGCTACATCTGGGTCTAAGACGCCACTGGAGCTGGACTGTTCAAAATATTGTGATGTTGCAGTCTAGAGTAGAATTTTAAATAAACTCCCACTGCAGCAAACTCTGCAGTGACTAGTACTTTATGAACTGGCATTCTTGATAAGCCAGCAAAAATTATATCTCTCAAATAATGTAGTATCATGACCTCCACAATGTCAGAGCAATCAGTTAAGATTGAGAGTGGGATGGCTCTCTACTGCTAAGTTTTATTTAAGGTAAAGTTACAATATTGTTTAAGTGATTTATGCTGTAAATAAAATATAACAGTGATGTGTATACCCCTGCAATACGTTTCTATTACTTAGTGTGTTTTCCCATCAACGTGGACCTCTTGATCAACGGCACGGTTAGCATTGCTGCCTCAGAGTACCAGAAACCCAGATTCAATGCAACCCCTGGGTGACTGTGTGGAGTTTCCATGTTCTCCTTGTGTTTGCGTGAATTTCCTTAGGGTGCTCCAGTTTTTTCCCACAGGCCAAAGATGTGCAATTTAGGTGGATTGACCATGCTAAATTACCCATAGTACCCAGAGATGTGCTGGCTAGGTAGATTAGCTATGGGAAATGCAAGGTTTCAGGGATGGGGGATGCTGTTTGGAGGGGTGGTGTGGACTCAATGGGCCGAATGGCCTGCTTTCACACAGTAGAGATTCTATGATCCAGAATATTTAATCAACTGGTACACACCTGGGTCCCATTAGGTACCTGTTAATAAAATGTTTGCTGTGTTTCAAAACAATCAAATGTTGGAAACATAGCTCATCTCATAAAAGATGGAGAGTAGTAAGGACATGGAATGCATTGCCTGCAATTGTAGTATATTCGCCAAATTTAAGTTCATTGAAGTCTTCATTGGACAGGCATATGGATGTAAATAGAATAGTGTAGATGGATGGGCGTCAGATTAGTAAGACAGGGCGGCGCAACATCGAGGGCCGAAGGACCTGTACCTGTTCTATTTAAAACTTTCACATCTCAATGTACCTGACACAGTCATGCAACAAGTCTTGACAGATGATACAGGTGAGCGTTTCCTCCATTTTATCTGGCTGCTTTCCTTCAGAGGTCACTTGATCCTCACGTGTAATGTTTGAACTTTGACTCTCATTGATCAGCAATGGATCTGAAACTCCATATGTCTCTACCAAAATGTTATACAAGAAAAAGGTATTTTATAGCAGATGCAAATATTAAAAATCACACAAAGCTTATGTGTTGAGTTGGACAAAAGAAACACAGAATCCAATCTTTGAATTTAAAAAGAAAGTAAATGCTGGAAATGAAAAGTGGGCCTATCACCATCTGAATAGTGAAAGCTCCAGTGCAGGCATAATGGGCTAAAAGGCCTTCTGCTGTGTTGTGTGAATCTATGTTAATACGTCATGTATAGACCTACATAAATTTAAAAACGATTCAAACTGCAAATGCACTGTCACATTTTTGTTCCAAAATTTTAATGCAGGACGTTAATTATCCCCCCCCTTTTCCTGGTAGGTTGTGCTCCTCTGCGCATAGGTACCACACTTCTCAATGATATCCACATTATGCAGGCATAATTGGAAAGCAATTGGAAGTTGAAGCTTTGTCTGAAATTTCCTTACAATTTAGCTCAGACAGTAAAGATCTGGACAGATCTATGGAATGGGGAAAAGGGGTTTGGAGGAGTTGTGTAGCGTCAGGTGCTCATATTAGTCAACTCAGGAAATAAACTCTAAATCCTCAATAGTCAAAGCTGCAAAATAAACACTTGCCCATTTTGTGTTTCTTTTTGGTTGGTTCCAGGTCTTCCTCTTTCTCCAAGGCACCTGGATATGACGACTTTGGGGCTTCAGGTCCTGATGTGCTTTCTACATTCACCTGAATCCTTGAAGGTGATAAAGCAGGACTAGGCATCTTTGGACATGAAGTCCAAAATGTTGGACTACATTTAGGTCCATGTGCAAACATTGAAGATCTAGCAGTAGTGGCCACAGGTTCTGTTGAGGAAGTGCATGGCTCCACTGTGGAAGTAATAGGCTGATCAGTGTCAGAGTTTGCTCCAGAGGTACAGAATGGATCGTAGTAAGACGTGCATGGCTGTGGTTCCTCTCGGAAAGGGTGTTCAGCTTGTTTTGAACAAAGTGGGGAAATGACTGCTGTTTGGTCGTTGTTGCTGTCCAAACTTGAGGTTTCTTTAAAAACACTGCAGGAGGATCCTGTACACAAACATTATTTGAGAGTACATGATAACGCATTTTCAGATTGACATTAAGTCAATTCACCCCTCAGTAAAAAGCCTTTTTGCTTATGGAATACTATCTGCATGAAACTGTATGAACTGCGAAGATATGTAAACAAAATAAGAAATATCCAAGAATGTTACAACACAGAGGCAGCCATTGTCTCGGTACTTGTCCTCTGAAAGAACTGACCAACAGTCTAATTCTTAGCCAATTTGCCACACATTTTGGTCCAAAATTTCTTAATTTTTCAAATATTTATCTGTCTGAACATTTAATTCTGTCTTGTAATATAAGTCACTAGGTTCACAAGATACCTTGTAAGTCTTACAGCATAGTAACAGACCAAACTATCCTCTGCTGGTGTTTGATCTCCATATAAGCCTTCTCCTACCCTATTTCACTCCATCAATGACAGAATTAAACATTTTTCTTCATATGTTATTACAACTAGAGAAAGTTCACTTGCATTACTTTATTTCCATTAAAATCTAACAAACAATTCTTAATTACCCATTGGTTCTTCCATGATTCCCTCTTCAGATTTCAGTGCTTTGTACAAATAGGCAACATCTAGAATATAAATTAAAGAGAAATGATAATGGAAAAGGCTACTTCCTTTCATTAAAACCAAAAGATATAGTGCAATAACACTGAACTGTAAAACATCCTTTGGAGTTGACTGGTAGTTTGCCAATGACGCAGGGATACTGAATGGATAGAGGATAAAGTAAGGTATTCAAGTAGTTCATTTATAATAACATCCTCCTGGAAGTTAGTATTGTATGTACTGCAGGTGTCACCAAAGCCAAACTTAGCTACAAATCTTCCTTGAAGTTTAGGGTCACAAAAGGACCTATTGAATGTAAGATTGACTGGTATCTATTAGGCTGTTTACCCAATGCAAATAAATCTTACAAATACAAATCAGTTTTTCCTCAATGCTCACAAACTAATAACGCTTGGCAGAGAACACAGTCACTATCACTGTCAATACTAAGATCCATATGACACCTGGAGTAAGAATGCCTCATATTCCACCTTGGGACCACATGGGATCAATGTGGATTTCAACAGTTTTCTTATTTCCCCTACCCCCACATTATCCCAGTCCCAAGCCGCTAACTCGGCACTGCCCTCCTGACCTACCCATCGCCTTTCCTATCTATCCGCTCCACTCTCCTCTCCGACCTATCACCTTAGCCTTACCTTCATCTACCTATTGCATTCTCAGCTACCTTCCCCCTTGCCCCACACCCCTCCCATATATCTCTCAGCCCCTTAGCCACAAGCCTCGTTCCTGAAGGGCTTATGCCCGAAACATCGATTCGCCTGCTCCTCGGGTGCTGCGTGACCTGCTATGCTTTTCCAGCACCACACTTTCGACTCCAATCTCCAGCATCTGCAGCCTTCACTTTCTACTATACAATTAGAGAAGGATCAAAGTGAACATAGGACTCTTAGAAAATGAATATGGGAACAAGGAAACAGCAGTGGAGTTAAAGAGATTTTTTTGCATCAGTCAATTCAGCGGAAGAGACTTTGAATCTAAAGAATTCAGGAAAGGAATTAAGTACCATAACCCAAGTAGTAGTATTAGGCAAACTAATGGGTCTCTAGATCGGTAAGAGACCCTAATCCTGAGGGCTTACATTCTAGCATCATAAAAGCAGCAGCTACAGACAGTGGATGCATTGGTTGTAGTTTTCCAAAAAATTCTTCAATTCTGGAGAAATGCCAGAGAACTGGAAAACTGCAAATGTGCAAACCATATTTTAAAAAAATAGAAGTGGGGCTGCAAAAAAGCAAATAAGATGATTAGTTTAGCATCAATCGTTCATAAAGTATTGGAATCAATTATGGAGGTAATAGCGGACCATTTAGAAAATCAATCTAATCAAGCAGAGTCGGCATGGTTTCATGGAAGGGAAATATTACCTGACTCATTTATTAGAGTTTTGCAAGGAAGTCTCAACCAGACTTCCAGGTGTTCAACAAAGTACCTCACAAAGTTTAAGACAAGAGCCCCCAATGCTGAAGGTAGTGTACTGACATGGATAGAAAATTGGCTAATGGATAGGAAACAGCGAATGGGGATAACAGATTATTTTTCAGGTTGATAACCTGTAACCAGTGGGGTCCCACAGGGATCAGTGTTGGGACTGCCACCTTTTACAATTTACATAAACGACTTGGAAGAAATCAATGAATGTACCGCAGCTAAATTTGCAGATGACACAAAAGGCAGGATATGAGAGGAATCCAAATAGTTTACAGAGATATTGATAGGGCAAAATAACTGTACTTCTAATACCAACATTTTGCCCAATGTGGAAAAAAAATGTAAAGCTAATAAAAACAATAGAACAGTATTACAAAAAAGGCAGCGCACACCAAAAAGAAAAAACTGCAGAAAGTGTTGACATAAAGGGACTTGGAAAGACTTGGACACACTACACAGGTGCAGCAGGTAATCAGGAAAGCTAGTACAGGTTAGGCAGTTTGGAAGGCAAATGAAATGTCAGCATTCCTTTTAGGAGGGCTAGAATACAAGAGCAGAGATGTACTGCTGAGCTGTGCAAGGGTCTGATTAGATTTCAGTTGGAATTTTGAGAGCAGTTTTGGGCTCCATATCCAAGAAAGGATGTATTAGTTTTGGAGGGCATCCAGAAGTGGTTTACAAGAACAATCCTGAAGGCGAAAGGCTCATCATATTAGGAGCGGTTGAAGACTCTGGGGCTGTACACAATGGAATTTAGAATGTGGAAGGAGGCATCTAACTGAAGCTTAGAATTCCGAGAGGTCTGGACAGAGTGGACCTAGAGATAAAGAAAGAGGTTAGGACCTGATGGCTGAAAAATGTGTTGCTGGAAAAGCGCAGCAGGTCAGGCAGCATCCAAGGAGCAGGAGAATCGACGTTTTGGGCATAAGCCCTTCTTCAGGCACCCTCCTTGGATGCTGCCTGACCTGCTGCGCTTTTCCAGCAACACATTTTTCAGCTCTGATCTCCAGCATCTGCAGTCCTCACTTTCTCCTAGGACCTGATGGCAGAATTTCAGACTGAGGGATGACTTTTTCGAAACAAAAACATGAATTGCTGGAAAAGCTCAGCAGATTTGACAGCATATGTGGAAAGAAATCAGAGTTAATGTTTTGGGTCAAGTGACCCTTCAAAATATTTTAGTATTGACGCGAGGAGGAATTTCTTCAGAAGACGGTTTCTTAATGAAAGTCATTGCCTTAGAGGGCTATAGAGGCCAAGTCATCAAGGGTATTTAAGACAGGCAGATAGGTTCTTGATTACTAAATGGATCAAGGATGACAGGAAGAAACAGGATAACGGGGTGGAGAAACATATCAGCCATGATTCAATGGCAGAGACTCAATAGGCCAGATGACCTAATTCTGCTCTTTTCCTTATGGTCTATACTGTTATAATTCTGGCCCTTATTTCAAGGGGTTTGGAGTATCAAGAGTCAGGAAATCTTACTGCAACCATACAAGGTGCTGGTGAGAATGTTTTGGTTCCCTTATTTCAAGAGAAGATTTTATTTCATTGGAGGCAGTTCAGAGAAGGTTCACTAGGATGATCACTGGTCTGGAGGTATTGTCTTATGAGCAAGGTTACAGAGCTTGTGACTCTATTCATTGGAAATTTAGAAAAATGAGAGTGGTCTCATTGAAACAAAAAGGATTAAAGGTGCTTGACAAGGTAAATGCTCAGAGGACATTTCCCATAATGGGAGAGCCTAGGATCAGAGGATAGTCTCAGAATAAAGGGTTGCCAATTTAAGATTGCAAAGGGAGGAATATCTTCTCTCAAAGGGTTAGTGTCTTTGGATCTCTTTGCCACAGAGAGCTGCAGGGACAGAGTCCTAGTGTATATTTATGCAGAAATCGATAGATTCTTGATCTATAGGGGATTCAAGAGTTATGAGGAAGGGGCAGGAAAGCAAGTGTGAGAAGTACTGGATCAGTCAAGTTCCTACTGAATAGCAGAGCAGACTCAGGGGCCAAATGGCCTACTCCCATTTACTTTTCATATGGTTTTAAAAATGCAGCACAAGGTCACAAGCTAAATTAAAACTTAGTCAAAGAGGTTGGTCTGAATAAGTTTAAAAGAGTAAAAGCAAGGAAGATAATTGTTGAGGTTTAAGGAGGATGTTCCAGGGTTTGGGGCATAGGTAACTGAAAGCATGATTACCAGTAGTGGAGCAAATAACATTGG
The DNA here is from genome assembly GCF_037043375.1 of Chiloscyllium plagiosum. Classification (NCBI taxonomy): domain Eukaryota; kingdom Metazoa; phylum Chordata; class Chondrichthyes; order Orectolobiformes; family Hemiscylliidae; genus Chiloscyllium; species Chiloscyllium plagiosum. The sequence continues at coordinate 8,417,970 of NW_028270162.1, read as the reverse complement.
GATGTACAAGAGGTCAGAATTTGAAGAATGCTGATAGCTCAGATAATTGTGGAGATGAAGATGATTACAGAGATTGGGAAGGATGAAATCAGGGAAGGATTTGTAAGCAAGGCTGAGAATACTTAAATCAAGAATGTGCTTGACCAAGAGCCAGGTTTAGGTAATGTTCCCTCAAAGCTGCAGAGGTTCCAGTGTCCCACGCATGCTGATTGGTGACAGCCTGTAATCTCAGCACTGACTTCTGGTTCCAGAAGCCACGCAGCTGGGAAGAAAATTAGAGGGAACACTGATGACTGGTCAAAGGGACTTGGTATGAGTTAGGCTTGGGAAACACTTTTGGACAACTTTAAGTTTAAAAAAAATAGAATGTGGTAGACTGGCCAGGGGTGCAATGGAATAGTTATGTTTCAAGGGAACAGAGGGTTTGGAAAAGAGGGTTTCAGCAGATGACCTGAGACTGAGTGGAGTAATGTTACAGAAGTAAAAATAAGTCAGATTAGTGAAGGCAAGAATGTAGTTTGCAACAAGGTGGCTCAGTGGTTAACACTGCTGCCTCACAGCGCCAGGGTCCTGGGTTCAATTCCATCCTCAGGCAACTGTCTATCTGTGTGGAGTTTGCACATTCTCCCAGTCCGTGTGGGTCTCCTCTGGGTGCTATGGTTTCCTACCACAGTCGCAAAAGTGCAGGTTAGGTGGATAGGCTACGCTAAATTGCCCAGAGACATGCAGGTCAGGTGGATTAGCCATGGGAAATGTAGGGTTACCGGAATGGGGTGAGTCTGGATGGCATACTCTGGGGGTGTGATGTGGACTCAATGGGCCAAATGGCCTGTGTCCACAGTGTAGGGATTCTATTCTATGCAGCTCATGTCAAAGCCAATTATGCTTTTGATGTTGCAAACTGTCTTGACTGATTATGTCTCAGGGAGAGGGGTGAAATTAGAAGGGGGTTTGGAGCAGGGACCAAAAACAAAGGCATCAGTTTTCCATTTTGGAATATTTAACTTTACAGGAGATTTTGCTAATTCAGTACCAGCTGTCAAATAAGTTGTCTGCTATCTTAGCAACAAATCTTACTTAGCAGAGAACATTAACTAGCCAAAAATAACAGCCAACTACAAAGCAGGTTTCTTACTTAGCGGCTTCACAGGTTGCAACCCAATCACATCCAAACAAACCGGAAATGGGATCATTCAAACTATGGGTGATACTTTTAATTATTGTAACCTTACTTTGATCTGGCTCATTCTTCCTGTAGACAACGTAAATGGCATCTCCATTCTGCAATGGATACGTCTGTTTCTTCACTACTTTGGACTTGTTGATGACTGTTCCATTGGTGCTGAAAACAAGAACATATGTAGTCTTCAACCTTCTTGGTAAAGGAGGCACATCAAACCTGCACTCACCAGACTGTCAAAGCCCATGGCTTTCATCATCATTTGGAAATTATGCCATGCTCAACTTTAAAACCCTTCATTTCTTTTAAACATTACAATGAACAAGGTGACATTCTGGTAATTCCCTCCACACTAATTCTGAAGGCCTAAGTTAAATACTAAGTAAAACAAGATGCCACTGTTGTTGGCTTGTGTAGCAGCAATAATGTGAATGTTAGGCCACAACAGTGGTGCTCACACCTAACTTGCACAGGACTGCTTCACAGCCAAAATCCTGTAAACAACCCCCAAACACAAGGTATAAACACCTTGAACATTGCATCATCTGATTAGAGAATAAAATCAACTTTGAATTAGGAATATTAGGGTTCAGAAATACCATTTGACCCTTTTAGCCAGCTCTTCTATTCAATGTCAGAAGTCGGACAACACCAGGTTTAGTCCAACAGGTTTATTTGAAATCACAAGCTTTTGCAGCATTGCCCCTTTGTCAGGTGGAGAGAGAGAAGCACACAGTTTATAGGCAGAGAGATCTAAAGATCATACAAATGGTGTGCATGGTGTGTCGACTGGGCAAATAATAGCTTTCTGCAGTTGATCAAGTGTCAAATGGTGTGTGTAAAATGTTAACAGCCAAATACCAAGTGAAGGGATGACCTATAATTTGATTAAATGAGACAGAGATAATTACAAAAGATTAAAAATAAGGTGGTGCTGGAGATAAACCAAATGACTGGAATAACATAACAGGTATAACAGTTGCATGGGAAAAAGTGAGGACTGCAGATGCTGGAGATCAGAGCTGAAAATTTGTTGCTGGAAAAGCGCAGGTCAGGCAGCATCCAAGGAACAGGAGAATCGACGTTTCGGGCATAAGCCCTTCTTCAGGGTTCTCCTGTTCCTTGGATGCTGCCTGACCTGCTGCGCTTTTCCAGCAACACATTTTCAGCTAAGAGTTGCATGCCAAGGGTCTAACCAAATTAATAAGTAATCTAAAACTGTAGAAACTGAGATAAAGCGAGCATAACAATTTATCAATGCAATGGTGTCAAAACAGGACAGTAAGGAAGGTTTTACAGATACAGAAGTGTGGTGGGCTTATACATAGTGCGACATGAACCCAAAAATCATGGTTCAGGCGGACTTCATTAATATGGAACTTGGTTATCAGTTTCTGCTTGGTGAACATTTGGCTGAAGAACGGAAGCCTAATTTCCTTGACTGCTGAAGCGTTCGACTGGGAGGGACATTCCTGGCGCTCTTTGACATGTTATTTGCAGTCTTTAACGAGTCATTGACGATGATGAGCATCTCACCAAGATCATCCTTATGTCTGCACTTCTCACCTTCAAACAACCATCAAACCTTAAAAAGAGACCATTGCTCTCAGTAAACTACCCAGCCTTCAGGACAACATCGACCACAACACCACACAATCCTGCCACAACAACCTCTGCAGGACATGTCAGATCATTGACATGGATACTACCATCATACATAGGAACACCAGCCACCATGCACGTGGCAGATACTCATGTGACCCAGTCAACATTGTCTCTCTCATGTGCTGCAGGCAAGGTCCCCCCAAATAATAGTACATTGGTGAGACCATGCATATACTACAACAATGGATGAATGGACATTGCACAACAATTGCCAGATAGGAATGTTCCCTCTCAAACAGGGAACGCTTCAGTGGTCAAGGACATTCAGCCTCCCATCTCTCTACCTTAGTTTTTACAGTTTTGAATTATTACTTTGGTTAGACCCTCAGCATATGACTCTTATACCTATTATTTTATTCCAGCCATTTGATTTGACTCCAGTACCATCTTAATTTTTTGTAATTCTCTCTGCCTCATTTAATCAGATTGTAGGTCATCCCTTCACTTGATATTCAGCTGTTGACATTTTACACACACCATCTGACACTCTAGAGACCTATTATTTGGTCAAGCATCACTCCATGCACACCATTTGTATGATCTTTTGATTTCTCTGCCCATACGTTGTGCGCTTCTCTCACTTCACCTGACAAGGAAGCAATGCTCCGAAAGTTTGTGATTTCAGATAAACCTGTTGGACTATAACCTGGTGTTGCCTGACTTCTGACCTTGCTCACCCCAGTCCAACACTGGCATCTCCACATCGTGGCTTCCATTCAGTGAGATCATGGTTAATCTGCTCCACTTCCCTGTCTCTCCACTACATCAGCCTCAACTCTCTTGTCTATTCAGAATCAAAATAGCTCCACCTTGAGTAAACTTAATCACTCGGCCTCCACATCCCTCAGGGAAAAAAAGAATTCATCTCAGTTTAAGAATGAGAGGTCAGCCTTTTTAAAAAGCCATGGTCCCTAGTTCTAGAGCTCCTCACAAAAGAAATATCTTCCCAGTCTCCATTCTATGAAGTCCCCTCAAAACCTTCAATGTTTCAAATGCAGCATCTCTCATTTTCCCAAATTCCAGTGGCTATAGGTCCCCTTAAAAGATAAGCTTTCCAGTAATAGGTCCAGCAAGTTTTCTTGAAACTCCCTCTGAAGTAATAATTTCCTGTTTGGAAAACAAACTGTATACAGTACTGCAAACGTGGTTTCACCAAAGCTCTGCACAGCTGCACTAAAACTTCCTACTTTTATATGCCATTACCCTTGTAACAAATGACATTTGCTTTTCTAATCACTTGCTGTACCAGCATATTAACATTTTATAATTCACGTAAAGGGGCTCACTAATCACTCTGTACCTTAGATCTGCAATCTCTATTTAAATAGTAAATTGCTTTCTACTCGACTTGTCAAAAGCTGGAGGTTACCAAGAAGGACACGATACAAAGACACAAGAGAAGAGCTGGTCAGAGTTAATGGAAGGAGAGCCGAACAGACAAGATGGTGGAACAGCAATGACAGGTGTTTCTGGGGGTAATTCAGGAAGTGCAGCAGAAATTCATTGTAAAGAGGAAGAAACATACTAAGGGGAGGGTAAGGCAACCATGGCTGATGAGGGAAGCCAGGGATAGCATAAAAGAAAAAGCATATAATGTGGTGAAGATTAGTGGGAAGTCAGGGGATTGAGAAGCCTTTAAAAACTAGCTGAGCATAACTTAAAAAAATCAATAGAGATGAAAGAGTGTAAGCTAGCTAGTAATATAAAAGATGATCAAGAGTTTTTCAGATATCTAAAAAAAAGAGTAAGTTAGACACAGAAGGCTGAGTGGACATATCTATTTGGATTTCCGGAAAGTCTTTACCAGGTAGTGTTGAGAGAGCCAGGAGGCTGCCAAAAGACCTGGATATGCTAGGCAAGTGGGCAAACAAGTGGCAGATGAAATATGATGTGGGATAGTGACAGGTTTATATACTTTGGTAGGAAGAACAGAGGTGAGGACAATTTTCTACATGGAGAGAGGCTTCTGAAATCTGAAGCATAAAGGGACTTGGAAGTTCTAGTTCAGGATCCTCTTTAATGTTAACATGCAAGTTCAGTTGGCAGTTAGGAAGTTAAATGCAATGTTCGCATTCATTTCAAGAGGGCTAGAATACAAGAGCAGCAATGTACTGCTGAGGCCCTAAAAGGGTCTGGTCAGACAGCATTTGGAATATTGACAATGGCTTTGGGCCCTGTATCCAAGGAAGAGTGTACTGGCATTGGAAGGGGTCCATAGAAGGTTTACAAGAATGATCCCAGGGATGAATGACTTGTCATGAGAAATAGCAGAGGACTGGGAATACATGAAAGAACTTAGAATGATGAGGGAAACTGATTGAAACTTAATGGGGTCATGGATCACACGGAGAAGGCAGGGGAATGGGGTTGAGAAACATATCAGCCATGATCAAGTGCTGCAGCAGACTCAATGGGTCCAAAGGCCTAGTTCACCTTCAATATCTTATGTTCTTATGGAGACTTCTTTTCAATTTCACCCCTTGCCTGAGGCATAGAAGCTCTTCCTGTTTTACTTGTTTAATTCATGCAAATTGTTTAATTATGCTCTGTAAATTTAGCAAGTTGCAATGAGGCTAAAATTTGATTCCAGAGCTAAGCCTGGAAAATTGAACTACATAATTCTTGAATTTACTACTGTACAGTGTATAAATCCAGTTGGTGTTGTTATTGTATTTTTTAAAAGCACCCTTAGATTGGTCCACAGAGCATTCTTTAAAACTATCTGGCTTTAATTTGAATGTTTAGATTGGGACTTCAGCTTTCCAAACATATCTATTTCTAATTGTTGGAAGTCAGTACATTCATGTTAATGAATCAAACTCTGACCCAGGCAGAACAATTTTAAAGTTCAACCAGCCAAATGCTAGCTAATAGCGCCATAAACTTACTTGGATGTTTAATGAACTCTACAGCCACCTACTGGCAACATACAACAATTTCAACAACGAAAAATTACCAGAACAAAATCTAATTGAAGAGTCATAAGAGCCATTTCACACAGGGAGTCGAAGAATTCAATTGGGTTACTGAATCTTCGGTGAAATTCAACATTAATTAGTTGCTGTATTTTGCACAAGCAGCCACAGAAAAAGTGCATTCTCTTTTCAGTTTTCTCATCAATTGCTAGAATTTGAGTTAATTTGAATACAGTTAAATCAGGGGTTTTAAAGTTTATCATTTTAACTTATAATTTTTGCAACAGTTTATCATTTTCAGATTTACTCTAAACTCAATGCTGCATCTAACATCACGGTCACAAAAAAGTAACCAAAAAATCACATCAACTCATTAGATAGTAATGCTTCAGTCATTTTTGTCATTTAACATTTCCAACTTAGATCTGTCATTCTCCAAATGGGAGAGGTTTGACTTCAATCTATGGACAGTATCAAAATCACTGGACTGGTTACCTTGTAACAATACAGCATGAATCAGAAGCAGGAAAAAGCTAGCTTTACACAAGTAAAGGATCTGAAATTCAATCCCAGCACAGCACTTCTATTCCACTAAAACGTGCATTTTTATCTTCAAAGAAGTAATTTTATCCCTGATGAGATTGCCACTTCAATGCCAAGTTGTTGACAGTTATGTTTATAGGTTAAATTCTGATACAAATAGGATCAAGCGCACCTAATTCATTTCAGGCTGGACTCTTGCATACAAAAGAGAGAAAAACTTTCATCCCAATTTTGATCTCTAGCAACAGCCAGACATCCACAAATAAACAACAGGTCTGTGTTGGATGCAGTGGTACCATCACAAGATAAACAAACTTCACTTTCAGAATATACTTTAAAAAACAGAAACAAAATGCTCAATCTAGAAAAAAAAAGGATGCAGTTTACCTTGTATCCTCTAACCACACTTGTCCAGTTTTCTCTCTAATTATTTTACAGTGGTCTCCAGAAACAAGTTTATTGCCAGGAAATGACAAGTCACAACCTATAAAAAACAGAACATTGATTTTAAATATAAAAAGGTAATTTATTATATTACTTGCATAATTCAGGATTAGTCAGGTACAAAACTCTTCTCAAATTAAGATAGTTCACCATTAGTCAACTTTCAATATACAACGGAATTCCTCAAAAGGTGGTGGAAGCATCCAATAGTATTCTGAAAAAAGAACTTGATAATGACTTGAAGGGAAAATAATTACCAGTTACGGGAAATACCAGGTGAGTTTCTGAGTTGCTCTATCAAAAATCTTAAAATCTACAGTGTGAAAACAGGCCATTCGGCCCATTGAGTACACTCCCCCTCCCCCGGAAGAGCATCCCACCCTGATCCGCCTCCCCACCCTATCCCTGTAACCCTGCATTCCCCATGGCTAATCCATTTCGTCTGTACATCCCTGGACACTATGGGTAATTTATCATGACCAATGCATCTAACCTGCATATCTTTTGACTGTGGAAGGAAACCAGCACTGCCGGACAAACCAATACAGACATGGGGAGAATGTGCAAACTCATCACAGATAGTTGCCCCAGGGTGGAATCGAACCCAGGTCCCTGGCAATGTGAGGCAGCAAGGCTAAACACTGAGCCATCCTGCCACTTGGCTGGCAAAGCCACCATGAGCTGAATGTGCTTCTTCTGTGCTGTTTCATTTTGTTACCTAAAATTCTTATCATTTGGAGATAGTTCAATTTTCAATATTGCACCTCAGTGATTAACTAAAATAGACCTGTTCCAATTCTATATGCAAAACCATGTTAGAGTTGCTCTTTAAATAGAAGCAAGCAGAAAATCCCAAGGCAGCATTCCTTCTGTCAATCCCATACAGAACTCATATTCTCTAACTGATGTCATACACAACCCCCAATAAAGTGATTTACATCATTTTCCTTCTTTAAACCAATATGGAAACTATTTCCAATCTGTGCATGATTCAGGAATAAAAAGGATACAAACCTCATCTTTAAAAGAATTCATTTCCGATATCAATAATCAGAAACAGGTCCATGCCCAATCACAAATATTGGACTTCTGTAGAGGGGTTATATAAATTATAATTTGAGAAAGGTAAAGGGCTAATTTACTAATCAACTCTCTTCGCTATATTAAGAGTTTATCAAAATTAATTTTAAATACCATGCTCATCTCTCTAACAATTGGGAGAAAGTGAGGACTGCAATTGCTGGAGATCAGAGTCTTTTTCAGCACGACACTCTTCGACTCATTTCTCTAGCATCAAATGTCAGATTTCATTATAATGTAATACAATTTTAAGCACTGAAAGCTTCTGATTTCTTGCCAGTGTGATGATACTATGGCTTTTTACAGGTGTATTTTGTCGTGGTATTTTTATGGAAAGGTTCAGAGCCATAAATGCCAATCAGTCTCTCCAAGCCAATAAAGTAAACTTCTTGTGAGGCCATGGTTTTTTTTTAAAATGTTGGACCAGCAGAAGCCACATGAATGGGTGGAGTCAGGTTCCCACAAAACCAGGGTTTTAGTTTAACTTTCAGCAGTTGTTGCATTTTGAATTTGGCCGTGGAATTAGTTTCTTTTCCAGAATTTTCTGTTACAGAGAAAAGGTGGGGTTCTCTTTCTGCTGCCAGAATCGCATGTGAGACAATGAGTTTTGCTGATTTTGCCTTTGCCAAGTACTGTATCTGTTTGTGAGATGTTCCTATATTGGAACAATTGCTGTTTGGTAGTTAAATAATCCATTATTCTGTTAAGTTTTCCATTAAAGTTAAAGTTAGACTAAGTCTTCTTTCTTTAATTGCAGGGTAATAATAAAGTGTGTTTTGCTTAAGCTGGGTAGTGTGACCAAACAAATTACATCTGGAACACAGCACCTATACTTGCCTATATATTGGATAAAAGTTAAGATTTAGGCTACCTCCTAAATTTGATCTGGTGTTTGATCTAGTCCACAACACCAAAAACAGGCCATCAGCCTGCCCAACTGTTATCAGCCTTGCTTTTTGTTCCAAACAATTAGTCTACGATCTTATCGGGACACAAGTTCCACTGCAGCAGAATATGTGCATCAGATGCATTGAAAGAACTCAGCTGGTAGCACTCAAGTCAGAAGGTTGTGGATTCAAGTCCCACTCATGGCTCTGTACATCGTAGGCCAAATTCTGGTGAAGTATCAAGGAATGTCTCACATCGTGCCTGGGTCAATATCTATATACCCTCAATCATCACCAGAAAATTAGATTATCTAATCCTTGTCACACTGTCTGTTGAAGCTTGTTGTGCAGATTTTGGCTGTTGCTGTTCTTAAGTTATAAAGTAATTATACTTCAATTGTCTGTAATGCACCTTTGAGGTGTCCAAAGATTGTGAAAGGTGCTGAAGAAAAACATATTTTCATTTCTGAGGTGTGTCTGTGCATCATGACATAACCACCAACAATCATGGAATGGAAGTGCTTCCTTTTAAGGAAAGATAAAACAAACAATAAGGTGCACTTGAATCTGGAGGTGCTAAATATTAAAAACTGGTCAATCACATTTGGAAAGCACAACACAATCTCTAGAAGTACTAAATCAAAGCCAACTTGATAAGGTTTGGACAGCTGCCCTCAAGGGAAAACAAAAGGAAAGTAAAGAGGTCTCCAAGCCCTCTGTTTCTTCCTCTCACCTTACATTGAAAAAGGTGAGTTTAGAGATACCCTTGAGGAAACAGAAACAGATTAACAGATTTTGCAGAGTAAATCAGAGGTTCAACTTGACACAAGAACAATATACAAGATACAAGTTCTTCACACTTCTTGCATATATGGAACAGCCTGCAGGGGGAGTTTGTGAAATCCCAGGATGATACAGATATTGGCAGTAACGTTAATCAGCAGTATGGGGCAGGGGGAAGAAAGAGAGATGTAAATTTGTGAATGTGGTGCACATGAACACTTTATTGCAATCTCATTGCTGAATGTTTTCAAAAACATAGTAGTAGATAGGAAGTGACAGGCTTACTAAATGTCATCATGTTGGAGGTGCTTCATAAATGTAAGTCGTTGTAGTAGTAAGTTATGGTCATGGAGACTGCTTAAAAGAGATTTCCTGAAAATTGTACATGGATAATTTACCCATTATAAGCAGCTGGAAACATGATGCAGCAGGTCATGCTATCAGACAAAGCAGGTGAAAACTATCATTTACAAGATTTCTCTCTCATTTTGTAAGGAGGTTTTAAGCCTGATTTTAATTTAATCTTCCCAACTCTCTCAACAAATCAATTGTAACACGGAGTAACTGATTAATAAATCTGTTAGGTCCAATCACCAATTGGTGATGGGTTAGGGTTAGGCTCTTGGCTCATCTCTCATCTCCCAGACCATCCACAACCTCATCACCTCTGGGGATCTCCCATCTACAGCATCATCTCCCAGACCATCCACAACCTCTTCACCTCCAGGGATCTCCCACCCGCAGCCTCCAACCTCATTGTCTGTGAATTCTGCACTTCCCGATTCGACCTCCTACTGAAGATTCACAAACCCGATTGCCCCTGGCGACCTACTGTCTCAGCTGGTGCCTGTCCAACCGAACTCATCTCTTCCTACCTCAACACTGTCCCGCCCCCCTTAGTCCAGGAACTCCTCACCTACGATCGTGACACCACCCACACCCTTCACCTCCTCTAAAATTTTCATTTCCCCGGCCCCCAACGCCTCATCTTCAACATGGACATCCAGTCCTTGTATACATCAATCCACCATGATAAAGGTCTTCAAGCCCTCTGTTTCTTCCTCTCACGCCACTCAACTAGTACCTTTCAACCGACACCCTCATCTGCCTGGCTGAATTGGTCCCCACCCTCAACAACTTCTTCCAATCCTCCCAATTCCTCTAAACCAAAAGGGGTAGCCATTGGCACCCAGCTATGTATGCTTGCCTGTTTGTCAGATACATGGAACAGTCCATCTTCTGCAGTTACACCGGCACCACCCCAACCTGTTCCTCCGTTACATTGATGGCTGAATCGGCGCTGCCTCTTGCTCTCACGTGGAGGTTGAACAGTTCATCAACTTGACCAACACCTTCCACTCCGACCTCAACATTCACCTGGACTATCTTGGACACCTCCCTCCCCTTCCTGGGCCTCTCCATCATCATCTCTGGCGACCAACTAACCACAGACATCTACAATAAGGCAACCGACTCCCACAGCTACCTAGACTGCACCTCCTCCCACCCTACCTCCTGTAAAAACGCCATCCCTTATTCCTAATTCCTCCGCTGCATCTGTTCCCAGGATGACCAATTCCACCTCTTCCAATTTCAACATCTTCCTTATTTCCACCCCCCCCCACATTATCCCAGTCCTAAGCCTCCAACTCAGCACTGCCCTCCGGACCTGACTTACCCCTCATCACTTTCGCCCACACCTTCATCCACCTAACTTTCACCCAACACTGCCAGCCCCATCCCCCTCTACCATTTATCTCTCAGCCCCAGCCCACAAACCTCATTGCTGATGAAGAGCTTACGCCCAAAATGTCGATTGTCCTGCTCCTCAGATGCGGCCTGACCTGCTGTGCTTTCTCAGCACCACACTCTCGACTCAATATTACAGGCACAAAAATGTAGCCGTTACAGTAATGGACTAGTTGCAAACTTCCCTAATGACAAGAGATAAAATGCTATCATTACAAGGTGGTTTGAATTGAATTTGAATAAATCTGGGTACTTGTGGGACATGCAAACTCCTGCATTTTCATTTGAAAAACAAGTAAGTTATTCAGGAATGGTAACTGTCCCCAACCCCCTCCATCCAAAGCTGGTCAGAACTACAGGCAATTCTACATATATGTGTGGACTGTACACTGGTGCCAACAGGAAGATTGCCAGCATTCGCCATCATTACTCCATTAATGTCTTTTGGGAATTGATAAACAATAGAAATCTTGAAGTTGCTCTCAACTTTTAAATGATTAAAGTTGCTGTAAAAGCCCATAAAATGACACCTATGAAGAGGGAAGTAATTGGGCCTTTAATGGCACACTAAGATTACAATTAGTGTCAAACAGCCTCATTGGCCCAGAGAAACAACTTTTACATTTTCAGAATGTCAAACTCCTCTATTATGGTCAAAGAGATTCAACATATTTATACATTTTTTTCCCAAAGAATTTAATGTTTCAACTTCTAATAATCATGCAATTTTAATAATTGACCATGTTATTTGAAAATTAAAAGTGAAAGTGTTTATAATTTTCTGTTATATTCTCTGACAAAATACTTCAACAAAATGGTTGATTATGCTGTTTGAAGACCACTACAGCTGGACTATTGGAGATTCTGTTGACTTGATACCAGATTTGAAGTATCAGAGAAATGGAAATCAACACCATTGTTTTGGTTGGCTAACATTTTAATATCCTTTGGAAATAGTTATACAACCATTCCAAATAAACTAGCAGCGTCCCATGATTACTTGGGGCGGGCGGGGGAGGATTGGTAATGAATGTAGCGTTTTGAGAAAGTGTGTGTGAAGGTCACATAATGAAGCCATGATGTGGAGGTAGCAGTGTGGACTGGGACTTGGGGGGACAGAGTTAAAAATCACACCACATCAGATTATAGTCCAACAAGTTTATTTGGAAGTACTAGCTTTCAGAGTGCTGCTCTGTCATCGGGTAACTAGTGAGGCAGGATCATAAGACAATTTATAACAAAAGATTAGTGTCATTCAATTACAATGGTGTATTGAACAAACCTAGATTGCTGTTCAGTCTTTCATCTTTCAGGATGGGTTGCAGGTTTTGGTTCATTAATATGCAAATCCCAGAATTTCTTTCAAATCACTTTCTCAAGACAACTTAAGGTTTTATAGAAAAAAAGACAATATCTCAGCTCAGACAAAACATTAAAGGTGTGAGGTTAGAGTCTGTCTGTATCCTAAATCTTCAGTCAGATTTGTAAATTTCTACTTTGAAAATAGAACCAATGTATGGATTGACTACCAGGTTATGTGCTTTTTGAGCAAAAGTGGAATGGATCTGCAAATGGAAATACACCATGACTTGCGTGTGCACACGCGCACAAGCACATATCGGGGGGGTTGGGAAGAGAGAGGGGCATGTGCATGAGAATGTGTGCATTTATATATGCTTGGTAGAGTGAATGTGTTACAGATAAGGTTGAGAGAGGGTGTGTGCATGGTATATGGATGTGTGTCTGAGAAAGCATGTGTAGGAGGGGGTCTGCGTGAGTACGCTTGTGCGAGAGTGTATAGTGTAGTGAGGTCACATGACATGAACTGAAGGTTCCAGTTGAGGCCATCCTCATGGGTTCCAAACTTGGCTATCAGCCTCTGCTCACCCACTGTGTTGTTGCTTATCCCAGAGTCTGCCCCGGAGGAAGGTCACCCGATGATCCAAGGCAGAATGTCCCTGACCACTGACCTGTTCCCCAACTGGGAGGAAACATCTGTCTGACAATTTTTGCATGGTGTCCATCCACTTGTTTTCATAGCTTCTGCTTGGTCTCACCAATGTACCATACTTCAGGGCATCCTTGCCTGCAGGTGTATGAGATAGACAACATTGGCAGAGTCACGAGTACCTGCAGTGTACATGGTGGGTGGTGCCCCCATGTGTAATGGTGGTATCAGTGTCGACACACTGACACGTTTTGCAGTGGTTGCCATGACAGTTGTACAGTGCTGTGGTTGATGTTGTCCTGAAGGCTTGGCAGTTTCCTGCGAACAATGGTCTGTTTAAGGTTTGGTGGTTGTGTAAAAGCAAGAAGTGGAGGCGTAGGGAAGGTCTTGGCGAGGTGCCCATCCTCTTCGATAATGTGTTGCAGACTACGAAAAACATGGCGTAGTTTCTCCACTCCTGTCTGACTCAAGATTGGGATACAGACAGACTCTAACCTCACACCTTTAATACATTGTCTCAGCTGAGAGGTCGCTTTTTTTTATATAAAACCTTAAGTTATCTTGGTGACTTAGAAGTAGTTCTGGGATTTATATATTAATGAACTGAAACTTGCAACCCATTCTAAAAGATGAAAGACTTAACAGCAATCTAGGTTTTTCTCAATATTTCATTTTAATTGCATGGCACTGTGATGCTTTGTTATAAATTCTGTCTTATGATCCTGCCACGGTAGTTGCCCGATGAAGTAGCAGCACTCAAAGCTAGTACTTCCAAATAAACTTGTTCGACTATAACCTGATGTGTGATTTTTAACATAATAAAGCAACACGGCAATAGATCTCAGCACCTTGGCTGGGGAAAGATGCAAAGCTAAAGCTAAAATTCCTGATCCCGATTATGACTGAGTTGAACAAATTAGTTGAGTTCAATATTTTAACCAAAATTTATCATCGAGCTCAAGTACAAAAGAAGTGTGACATTGTCTGAGACAACTGCCTTTTTAATAAAAGTCTGTTTTGCAAATCTGGAAGAGCTGTTGGCATGTAAATATCTTAAATTAGTGAGGATTCAAGAATCAAAATCCTTCAGTAAAGGGGAAGAGATTAACATTTTTGGAAAAAAATACTGGGGCAGAAAAATATCTTTAAAGAATTGGTCCATAATTTACAGAGTGAAAAGGAACCAATTAATCTTGGTATTGCACAACGAGGAAAAAACATACTCCATGACTCACTCAGGGCAAGTGTGGATTGCACTCAGCAGATTAAACACTGCAGCAATCTTTTCCCCAGGGAAGGGAGGAACACTATTAACTTTAATCATTAGTTTCCATAAAAAGTAGAGGGCAGCACCTGAGCAACTCTACACAAAGACATAATTTATAACCAGCTTACAAAGAAAAAAAATGATTTAGAGGTCACAAAGTGCTACTTTAAAGAAAGCACTCCATTAAACACCAGTCAACCACTTAGTGAAATCCATCATGATTGTTACAGCAGAAGATTGCATTTAATGTCAAACATTAGCATTTTCTTTGATAGCTGTTCAAATGCTTAAACTATACTATAAAAACTCTGTTCTAATTGTGACAGATACATTACTGATTCTAAGGTGCTGCTTACACATGTGTCTTGGAAAGCTTTCCCAAGGAACCATTAAAAGGGGTAAAGACCTTCAAAACACTACATTACACTTAATGTGCAGAAGACATAATATAGTCTTCTGCACATTAAGGGCTGGACAAAGGTAAAAATCACACCACATCAGATTATAGTCCAACAAGTTTATTTGGAAGTACTAGCTTTCAGAGTGCTGCTCTGTCATCGGGTAACTAGTGAGGCAGGATCATAAGATAATTTATAGCAAAAGATCAGTGTCATTCAATTACAATGGTGTATTGAACAAACCTAGATTGCTGTTCAGTCTTTCATCTTTCAGGATGGGTTGCAGGTTTTGGTTCATTAGTATGTAAATCCCAGATCTTTCAAGTCACCTTCAAGATAAGTTACAGTTTAAGTAAAACCTTAAGTTAAGACAGAATTTATAGCAAAATATCAGTGTCATGCAATTAAAACAATATATTGAACAAACCTAGATTACTATAAATTCTATATTTTATGATCCTGCCCCACTAGTTACCTGAAGCAGTGGCCTGAAAGCTAGTACTTCAAATAAACCTGTTGGACTATAACCTGGTGTTGAGATTGGTGAGGAAGGTAGCTGGGAATGAGATAGGTAGGTGAAAGGGGGGTGAAAGAGAGAGAGGTCAGAGAGGAGGGTGGAGCAGATAGACAGGAAGGAAGATTGACAAGTAGGACTGTTCAAGAGGGCAATGCCAACTTGGAAGGTTGGGACAGGGATAACATTTGGTGGTGGTGGGGTGGGGGTGGGGAGGGGAAAGAGGAGAGAGAAGATGCGGATGAGTAAACTGGTGAAATTCATATTGACCCCATGTGGTTAGACGGTCCCAAGGCAGAAGACAAGCATGCTTCCTCCAGGCGTCAGGTGGTTAGGGTTTGGTGATGGAGAAGACCCAGGACTTGCATGTCCTTGGCAGAATGGGAGGGGGAGTTAAAGTATTCAGCAATGGGGCAGTGGGGTTGGTTAGTCCAGGTGACCCAGAGATGTTCTCTGGGATGATCCGTAAGCTGGCGTCCTGTCTCCCCAATCAGGTGCACCGGATACAGTAGATGACGTGTATGGAAGTACAGGTGAATTTCTATCGAATGTAGAAGGGTCCTTTGGGGCTTTGGACAGAGATGAGGGGGTAGGTGTGGGTGCAGGTTTTGCCCTTCTTGTGGTGGCAGGTGAAGGTGCCAGGAGGGGAGGGTGAGTTGCTGTGGTCAGTGGGGGGGAACCTGACAAGGGAGTGGGAGGGAATGGTCTCTCCAAAACACAGATAGGGGTGGGGAGGGAAATATCTCCCTGATGGTGGGGTCTGTTCGTAGGTGGTAGAGATGGCAGAGGATGATGCAATGTATCCGGGTGGTGAGGGTGGGGTGGAAGGGGGTTCTGTCCTTGTTGTTATTGGAGGGGTGGGGTTCACGGGTAGAGGTGAGGGAAGTGGAGATGATGTGCTGGAGGACATCTGGGATATTCTAGGGTGGAATTGGGCCTCCTGGGAGCAGATGCTGAGGAAGCGGAGGAATTGAGAAGAAGAGATAGCGTTTTTACAGGAGGCAGGGTGGGAGGGGGGGGTAGTCCAGGTAGCTGTGGGAGTGGATGTCCGTGCTGAGTCGGTCACTGGAAATGGAGATGGAGAGGTCCAGGAAGGGGAGAGAGGTGTCCGAGATGGCCCAGGTAAACTTGAGGTCAGGTGGGAAGGTGTTGAAGTTGATGAACTGTTCAACCTCCTCGTGGGAGCACAAAGTAGCACCGATACAGTCATCGATGTAGCGGAGGAAAAGGTGGGGAATGTGCCAGTGCAGCTGCGGAAGATGGACTGTTCCAGGTACCCAACAAAGAGGCAGCATAACACTCCGCTCTTTCAGTGAAGACATACAAGAGTGGAACTAAAGTGGTTCTTTGCTATGAACAACCAAGAGAATAATGTTTTTTTGAAAAAAAATCATTCAACTGCTTGGCAATTTTTAGCTTTAGCTATGAATTTCTAAATAATTATTTGGGCATACAGAACTTAAACATTTCATCCTGCACTAATTAGAATTAGGAAGAAGTGGGTTCTGTGGGCTTCCTGCCAACCAATAGGTTGAGAAAAAAGCTATAGAATTTATTTTATGAAAAGATACAAACATAACAGAAGCCTACCTTAATTATATATCTCAACAACTCTAACCTAAATTAAACTGTCTATGTGGTTTCAAGTCCAATTCATAATTTCACAATTCCATCAGGACAAAGTGCAGCAGACAGGCACAAAGAACGACTGATGACTGAACCTATTAATACATGCTGTGGCATTTCTGATAACAACCCCAAAACACCAGCACACTCTGTACAATATGTTATGCAATTATTCGAAAAAGGAGTACAGCTTTAACACAAATTGCCTCAGGGTTGGTGAGTGTTAGCAGTGGAGGGGAATAACTTAGTTAAGAGAAGGTCAAACATTATTTCACTCTAATTGCCCTAGAAGGCAAGACAGAAGTTAAAAAAAAGATTGCATTTCTATAGCATTCTTTCATGACCTCCAAGCATTTCAAAGTACTCTCCAGCCAATGCCTCATCATTTTAGTGTCTCATCTGAAAGATGTCGCCTCCAACAGCCCAACAACGTGCAGTATTGCATTAATATGCTAGCCTTTATTTCAACATATCTCAACAAAAATGAGGGGTAGGCCATTTGGCCACTTGAGTCTGAAATACTATTCAACCACTCCATAGTTGATCAGTCTCATCTCCACCTTCCTGTACGATCTCCATATCCCTTAAATTCCCAAACATTCATTCACCTCTATCATGATATACTCAAACAGTCTCCAAAATCCCAAAGATTCAGAACTCGAGTAAATTTTTCATTTCAGTCCTAAGTGGCCGAACCATCATCCTTGGACTGTGACATTTAGGATTCGCCAGACAGCATTTCATTTCAAGCCCATCCCTGGGTGCATGAGGGCATCAGGAATCAGCATTGTATTATGTAATTTAAGCCAGACCAGGGGTTCACATTCTCTGCATCATGGTGGAATTTGAATTAGTGACCGCTGCTCATCCAGTAACTGAAATATCACGTTCATGGAGTTATTTTTAAAATATGTTGAATCTGCAGGAAAGACAGTTTGAGGATTGTCAATTAGCTTTGAATCAGATCAAACAAAAAAATCTTAAAATGTAAACAAGGAAACAAAAAGAAATTTCAATTATTTTCTTGGACATGTGGGAAACAGGGTCAGGAAGAAGAATCCTGGAATTCTATGAACATTAAAATCAGGAGAACAATGCTGAAGGAATTAGTATATCTGCAGATACTTGATATTGCTGCAAGAAATTTTTCCATTAAACCAAAGTAGAAGAATTCATGTCCCAGTTAAAAGGTAGAGAGGCATCAGGTCTCAGACCAAAGACTTGGCACTGCAGTACCAGGAGAGATCTGAATTATTGGAGGTGTTGTGTTATGGATCAGATACTAAACCAAGACCACATTTGCCATCTGAGGTAGAATAAGACAGGAGCATTGCTGAACAAATGCAGGTTCATAGTTCCTTGAAAGTAGAGTTACAGGTAGAAAGGACCTTTATTGGTCAGAGCAGTGTATAGGAACAGGGAGGTCATGTTGCAGTTGCACAGGACATTGGTTGGGCCACTTTTGGAATATTATTTACAATTCTGGTCTCCTTCCTATCGGAAGGATGTTGTGAAACTTGAAAGGGTTCAGAAAAGATTTACAGTACAAGGATGCTGGAAGGGTTGGAGGGTTTGAGCTAAATGGAGAGGCTGAACAGGCTGGGGCTGTTTTGCTGGAGCGGAGACTGAGGGGCAACCTTGTGAGATTTATAAAATCATGAGGGGCATAGATAAGGTAAACAAACATGGACACTTCCCTGGGGTAGGTAAGTCCAATACTAGGAGGCTTAGGGTGAGAAGGGAAACATTTAAAAGGAACCTAAGCAGCAACGTTTTCAAGCATAGGGTGGCACATGTATGGAATGAGCTGCCAGAGGAAGTGGAGGAGTCTGGTAAAATTACAACATTTCAAATGTATCTGGATGGGTACATGAACAGGGAAGGTTGAGAAGGAAATGGGCCAACTGCTGGCAAATGGGACAAGATTAGTTTAGCATACCTGGTGGGCATGGCCAAGTTGGACCAAAGGATCTGTTTCCATGCTTTACATCTCTATGACTACTTGAAGAATAAGACAGCTGTCTTGATTTTCCTGGTTAATATTGCTGCCGCCGCCACCACCTTCCTATCTCCCCCCCCCCCCCCACCTTCCTTCCCCCACACCCCACCTTCCTTTCTCTCCCCCCCCCCCCCGCCTCAATCAACACTGCTGAAGGTAGACAATCCAGTCAATATCACACCACTGCTTGTAGGAGCTTGATTTGTGGTTCCAAAAATATGTTGCAAATGAGTACACTTCAGAAAACTTACCTCCCGCTGCAAAGTACTTTGGGTCATTCTGAGATCAAAAGAGGTGCCTTAAAAATGCACATTCTTTCTTTTTAAACTGAAAAAAATAGCTCAGAACATCCAAACTTGCGAGAGTTAACCATCTCAACATCCAAACGCTGAGAAATGTTTTACTAAATAACAAGAGCCTGGATGAAATCTGGAAAATCCAGCAAACAGGATATGTCATTTTTTTTTATAAACAAGCTAAGGAAGCAAAATAAAAAAGACTTAATTCACCTTGCCCTGTGTAATGGAAAAATCTATTGCCCCTTTCCTTTTGATCAGGAACAAATTAATTTCAAAAGAAATGTATAATTTAAAGATAAACAATCTTCCACAATCCCGGGGCTCTTTATTCTTCAGAGAATTTACAGTCAGTAATAACTTTAAATAAGACTCTGGCTTCCTTTTGCCAGGGGGACAATGAGGCCAGTTTTACTGAAAGGGAAACTGACTTATCCTCTCCTCCCCTTGCCGTGGGAGCAGCTGCTGTCAGCCCAGCCTCTCTCCAGTCCTGATCCCCGAGGCCTCACTCACCCTTTTTCCTGCCGATGGTCCACTCGCTGTTCACGAGCAGGATGTGGCTCTCGCTCTCTCTGTCGATGCGGCTCAGGCGGCCCCAGGCCTGGCTCTCCAGTGACTGCATTCCCCTCCCCTCCCCTCCCTGCGGGCCCAGACCTCCGCCGGTTACCTCCTCATTCACACACACCCAGGGACAGGGACGACAGGACACGCGCAATCACTCCACAACAACCCCCTTTCACCAGGCCGAGCCGGCCTCGGTGTATCACTCCCCTCCCCCTCCTCCCTCACAGCTGACAGGGTGAGTCTCAGAGTCACCACCCACCCCATAACCGGAAAGCACCAGTCCAGGCCCCGCCCCTTTCATCCCGCCCCGCCTCTATTGGCTGACCGCGCTCACATCCGACACTTCGGAATGGTGAAGCGAGACGTCAATCACATCAGACACACAGCCAATGCGCACCGCATTGACGTAAGCCGCGCCTTCCCTCTTTCCCACCTCCCTGACAAACCCCCGGCTCTCTGCTGCCCCCACACCGCACCTCCTGGGATTGCGGCATCAGGACGGCCTGTGACTGAATGGAGAAATTGTCAACACTGTTGCCAGTATCCAGTTTGGGATCAATTAAGCGAGGTCGGGTGGACGGCTATGCGATGCAAAGTAATATCAACAGCGTAGGGATGAGGTTACGAACTTTCCTCTCCCCATCACCTGAAGTGTGGTGACCGTCAGATTAAGCCACATTAACGACAAAAACAGAAATTGCTGCAAAAATCTCAGCAGGTCTGACAGCATCTGCAGAGAGAAATCAGAGTTAATGTTTCGGGTCCAATGACCCTTCTTCAGAACTCTTGTTCACCATTGTTCATCCCTCCCTAAGTAATACCAACCTGATGGTCTGATGGTACTTTCCCATAGCAGTTTCTGTTTCGACACCTGAAAGTGAACGTAGTCCCCAGACCGCCCGACAAAAAAATTCTTCACTTCATGGTGCAGTTTGAGAGGGGTACTGACATATTTATTTATCTCCACAGAATGGAATAATAAAATTCCTACAGTGCAGATAGAGGTCATCTCACCCATACCCAGTCCCGTAACCTTGCATGGCTAATCCACCCAGCCTGCACATCCCTGGACACTATAGGCAATTTAGCATGGCCAGTCTATCTAACCTGCACATCTTTGGACTGTGGGAGGAAACCCACACAAACTCTACGCAGTCACCCAAGGTTTGAATCGAGAAGTCTCTGACGCTGTGAGGCAGCAATGTCAACCACTGTGCCACCATGCCACCCCATCCCCCTACACATTTTAATGAAATCAATAGCAGGGAAGTAAAATCAAAGTTTTTGCTTCTTTCCCTGTGCAATACTTGAGTTCATCTCAAAAGATGCTCTTTATGCTTGGTTAAGGCTCTTTGAAATTCAACTTGTTGCTGCAAAAGTTCCCATCCAAGCATATTCCTCATGAATGGTCTTCCAGCATCACTTAAGCCTTTCTGCCTTCATGTTTTCACGAGACAGCTCTTGGAGACAAGTGAACAAAGTTAGAAATCACACAATACCAGGTTATAGTCCAACAGGTTTATTTGGAAGCACTAGCTTTCGGAGCATTGCTCCTTCATCAGGTGATTGTGGAGAATAAGATTGTAAGACACAGAATTTATAGCAAAAGTTTCCAGTGTGATGTAACTGAAATTATATATTGAAAAAGACCTGAATTGTTTGTTAAGTCTCTCATCTTTTAGAGTGGCCATGTTGGCCTAGATAAGATATTGAAGCTGTTAACTCCCCGTGAAGAGTGTTCCCTCCCATTCGGAGAACACTTCAGCGGTCTAGGACATTCGACCTCGGACCTTTGTTCACTTGTCTCCAAGAGCTGTCTTGTGAAAACATGAAGGCAGAAAAACTCGCATTAAAAGAAAATCGTGCAATAGCTGTGCCATTTAAACTAATGGAGTCACAATCATGTTACACCTAATACAGGTAAGGAAAGTTTGCGTTCGACAAATAACAATCTAAATTCTTCAATTGCGTTAAAGTCAATTCACGTTGAAGAAACATGCATTATAGCAGAACCAACTGTACGTTGAAAAACCCGCTAGAGTACAAGCCACCTGAGACTGGGTATTGTGTGGTGAGAAAAGATTAATTGGCAGTTGCATTGTGTGAGGCATCTTGGGGATTGGCAACCTTAATATAGTGGAATACCTCATCAAGGATGGAGACTAACATAGTTGATTCTGAGACTGGGGTCCTGAATATAAATACATGGTAAGATGATATGAATTGGCTATTGTTGGAGAATTTAGCCCAATTAATCAGAGATCATAAACACACAGATTGGACTGAGAACTGACAGGGATTTATTTAACAAACAGCGATATCGCAGAAGAGACTTAACCCCACTGAAACAATCACTGACAGGCTGTTCAAAAAGAATCACGGCTTCTTCCCTGAACAGAGAATACAGTGGAGTTTTATATCCTTACAACAATGAAGTGTGAGTTATGAGACAATGGTGTGAGTTGTACAACAAAGAGAAATAAAGTTCGTTCATTGAAAAGATTTGAGTGTCCGGTGTCTGACAATGAGTTTCTTAATTGACTCAGGAGATTCCAATCCTTGGCTGGAGTAGTTATTAGTGGGTTTCATCCTGGTCTGATTTGGAGATGCAGGTGTTGGACTGGGGTGTACAAAGTTAAAAATCACACAACACCAGGTTATAGTCCAACAGGTTTAATTGGAAGCATACTAGCTTTCGGAGCGCTGCTCCTTTATCAGGTGATTCAATCACCTGATGAAGGAGCGTCACTCCGAAAGCTAGTATGCTTCCAATTAAACCTGTTGGACTATAACCTGGTGTTGTGTGATTTTTAACTTCATCCTGGTATCAATGTGTTTGTATTGTTGAGGGGGTGAGCAAAGTATCTTTGGTGCCTCCTTGTCTAGGTACCCTTTGTGAAGACTTGACTCCTAGTAGGAGCAGCTGTGCCCTAAGGACTTCAGAGGTGCTAGGCTATTGTGGAGTGTAAGGGTCAGTATCAGTTAATCTGAAGAAGTATGTCCTCTTGGTCTGGGGCTGGGTGAGTCATGTTCTGAAGTATGTGTGATGTCTGAAGTGGCTGGTTTGGTCAATTTAAGGCATTGTGAGTAGGCTTTAGTGGGTAAGTTCCAACATGTTATGTTGTCTGTTTTGTGGCCATGTCATAGGGAGGCCGGGACCAGTATTTTCTCCCACAGCTATAACAGATTGGGGAATTTTACTTCAAAGGATGATGGTGGAAAGGCAATGGCAAACATTATACAGCACATGGGGAAATCAGCAATTGTCCATTCCTGTCTAGTGCAAAGGTAAATGGTAAAGGTGGCCAAACAAAGGTTATGAAGGAAATTATAAGTAGTATTACATCCAAGAAAGAGGCTTACAAATCGGTCAGAAAAAGCAATACACAAGTGGGAGCAGTTTAGAATTCAGAAAAGGAGGACTAAGTGATTGATTGAGAAAGGGAAACTGGATTATGAGGGTAAGCTCATGAGGAACATAAAAACTGACTGTAAAGACTTCAATAGGTATGTGAACAGAAACAGACTGGTGAAGACAATATGTACATCCCTGATGGTCAGAAATGAAAATTTATAATCATTAACAAAGAAATGGCTGGCCAACTAAACAGATGCTTTGACTTTGAGTTCATAAAGGAGGACACAAATAACAGTAGATATGTTGGGCAACACAGGTATTAGTAAGAGAGAGAGGAATTGATGGAAATCAGTATTAGTAGGGAAATGGTGTTGGGGAAATTGATGGAATTAAAGACCAGTAAAACACTAGGCTCGGATAATCTACATCCCAGAGCTCCTAAGGAAGTGACTCCAGAAATAGTGGATGCATTATTGGTCATCTTCCAAGATGCTAGAGATTATGAATGGCTCCTACAGATTGAAGATAGCTAATGTAACTGCTCTTTTAAAAAAGGAGATAAAGAGAAAACTGGGAATTATAGACTGTTCAGCCTGATGTTGGTAGTGTGGAAAATGCTAGAATCCATTATAGAAGAATTAATATTAATAGTATTCAGAAAATAGTGGCAGGATCTGGCAGAGTCACCATGGATTTATAAAAGTAAAAGCATGCTTAAGAAATCTACTGGAATTCTCTGAGGATGTAACTAATAGCATTGAAAGACTGCAAGAAAGCCACAGAACAGAGGGATTTCAGGGTCCTCATTCCTAAATCACAATGTTCACTGGGTAATAGAAAAGGCAAATAGAATGTTGGCCTTTATTTCCAATGAGACAGAATATAAAAATAGTGAAGTTTTGCTAAAATTGTACAAGGCACTGGTCAAACCACAGGTTTGGAATACTGGGAACAATTTTGGTCCCGTTAAATAAGGAAAAAATATAATGGCATGGGAGACAGTCAAAAACAGTTTACTAAGCTGATACCTGGTATGGAGGAACATCTTGGATGAAAGGCTAAACAGATGGTGCTTGTGGTCATTTAATTATAGAACGAGAGACTGTGGAAAATGTGTCTAAGTGTTGCTTTTGCAGAAGTCAGGTACTCAGAAGTCATAAAGACTCAGTGTGCAGAAGTGATAAGACCCAATGTTGCGTCAGCAAAAGTAATAAGACTCAGCTATCAAGGGGGGTTGCACGCTAACAACAGGCCACAGACAGATGTGGTAAGGCGATTAAATTAGCAGCTGCACAGAGCAATACAACTGTCACATATGAGGTAAAAGAGGAGGTACAGAGAGGCTCATAGAAAACTGTATAAATGTGTATTAATATTATTCAGAAGTGTGCCTACTTTGTGGTCATCCGGGCTTGCAAGAAAGTATGAATAAAGACTGCTTCGGAATTTGACTTGGACTAAAATTATTTGGCAGTGAGCTTCGTTTCTCACAATTGGGGGCCTCGTCCGTGATACTGTCATCACTGGCGGAGTGGTCGCTGTTGACGACTGGGAAGATGCGTCCCGTTCCTTTTAGAATGGTACTGTGTCTTTCATCGGTGAGTGCTCCATCTGGTCGACTGACAAGGATCCTAGGGGAGTCAGTCCGAACCAGGGCAGGAAAATAAGGCAGGTGAGGAATAGTAGGCACAGCTGCAGTCAGGCAACTCTGTGCACGGACCAAGGTAAGAAAAGAGACTTTTAAATATTACTTTGGTGTCTGGGGGGAATGTGATACCTGTCGAACTGAGGGACTGACGGTTTGAACACCATGGGAGACAGTGAGCCTCGGGGGAAGTAAAATATGATGCCTGGGAAAACAGATAGAGAAGTCCTGGAAAAACATCCCTCTGGAAAGTCCTTTGGGAGGGATGTTCCCCTAGGTTTGAATGGGGTTAGAGTCCCTTGGGTTTGATTGGGGTAAGAGTCCCCTGGGTTTGATTGGGGTAAGAGTCCCCTAGGTTCGATTGGGGTTAGAGTCCACTGGGTTTGATTGGGGTTAGAGTCCACTGGGTTTGATTGAGGCTAAAGTCCCCTGGGTTTGATTGGGGTTAGAATCCCCTAGGTTTGATTGGGGTTAGAGTCCCCTGGGTTTGATTGGGGTTAGAGTCCCCTGGGTTTGATTGGGGTTAGAGTCCACTGGGTTTGATTGAGGCTAAAGTCCCCTGGGTTTGATTGGGGTTAGAGTCCCCTGAGTTTGATTGGGGTTAGAGTCCCCTGGGTTTGATTGGGGTAAGAGTCCCCTGGAGGAGAAAGTGAGGTCTGCAGATGCTGGAGATCAGAGCTGGAAATGTGTTGCTGGAAAAGCGCAGCAGGTCAGGCAGCATCCAGGGAACAGGAGAATCGACGTTTCGGGCATGTTGTCAGACCACAACAAAACGACGGTTGGAGGAAGAACGCCTCATCTTCCTGACCAGTTCCAAAAACGCACAACCCAGATGGCCTCCTTCTTCAAGGACCGCAATTTCCCCCCCGACGTGGTCGACAATGCCCTCCACCGCATCTCTTCCACTTCCCGCTCCTCCGCCCTTGAACCCCGCCCCTCCAACCACCACCAGGACAGAACCCCACTGGTCCTCACCTACCACCTCACCAATCTCCATGTACAGCGCATCATCCGCCGTCATTTCTGTTACCTCCAAACGGACCCCACCACCAAGGATATATTTCCCTCCCCTCCCCTATCAGCATTCCGTAAAGACCACTCCCTCCGTGACTCCCTCGTCAGATCCACACCCCCCACCAACCCAACCTCCACTCCCGGCACCTTCCCCTGCAACCGCAGGAGGTGCAAGACTTGCGCCCACACCTCCCCCCTCACCTCCCTCCAAGGCCCCAAAGGAAACTTCCATATCCGCCACAGATTCACCTGCACCTCCACACATATCATCTATTGCATCCTCTGCACCCAATGTGGCCTCCTCTATATTGGGGAGACAGGCCGGCTACTTGCGGAGCGTTTCAGAGAACACCTCTGGGACACCCGGACCAACCAACCCAACCACCCTGTAGCTCAACATTTCAATTCCCCCTCCCACTCCACCAAGGATATGCAGGTCTTTGGACTCCTCCATTGTCAGACCACAACAAAACGACGGTTGGAGGAAGAACGCCTCATCTTCCGGCTAGGAACCCTCCAACCACAAGGGATGAACTCGGATTTCACCAGTTTCCTCATTTCCCCTCCCCCCACCCTGTCTCAGTCAAATCCATCAAATTCAGCACCGCCTTCCTAACCTGAGATCTTCTTCCCGACCTCTCCGCCCCCACCCCAGTCTGACCTATCACCCTCACCTTGACCTCTTTCCACCTATCACATTTCCGACGCCCCTCCCCCAAGTCCCTCCTCCCTACCTTTTATCTTAGCCTGCTGGACAAACTTTCCCCATTCCTGAAGAAGGGCTTATGCCCGAAACGTCGATTCTCCTGTTCCCTGGATGCTGCCTAACCTGCTGCGCTTTTCCAGCAACACATTTCCAGCTAAGAGTCCCCTGGGTTTGATTGGGGTTAGAGTCCCCTGAGTTTGATTGGGGCTAGAGTCCCCTAAGTTTGATTGGAGTTCGAGTTAGAATTGCCTTGGTGACTGGGAGTGTGATACCTGTCAAATTAAGGGACTGGCAGGTTGACCACTATGGAAGGTAAAGGAAGCAAAAATGAGGCGCCTGGGATAATGGGTAAAGAAGTCCCAGAAGACATCCTTCCAGAAAGTCCCTTGGGACGGATGTTGAAAAGTTGGAAAAATAATTCTTGTACAAGGGAGAAGGATAAGAAAACTATGATAAAATATTGTTGTTTTGTTTTGACCAAAGAGAGTATTCGTCCACCATTGATCTTTTGACCGAAATACAGGTCGGACGAGGATTGGTTCTGTCAATTGTTGAAGTCATATGTTACTGAAAAACAATCTTTCTGTAAAGAGGAGTCCAACTATGCCTCCTGTTGGCAAGGCATTCGAGACGCGTGTTTATATTGTATGAAAACAATGACAGGAAAGGAGGAAAAGTCGCTCCTGGCACCCCTTCCCCCTTGGGACATCCTTGACCATTTGCCCCCGCCATATGACCCCCCCCCCCAAAATGAACCTGATGATCTACAAGCCAATGGCACTGGGTTAGATGTGACGGCTGGTGGCGAACAAGGGTCGGGGGGGGAGGGGAAGATGAGGATTGGGTGAAGGTTGTGAGGTCAAAAGTCCCGAAAGGAGGACTGACGAAGGAAGTAAAGCAATTAGAAAAGGATGTTGAGGAATATCCATTCCCGAAATTCAAGAAACAACACCCAGAGACAAATGTATACCCTCTCAGGGAAGTTCTCATATGGCAGGGAATAATTGGCTTTGTAAATGCCCCTTTAACAAGCGGCAAAGTCAGGACCTTTAAGAAGGAGATGAAACTTCTTATTGAAGATCCTGTGGGTCTATCTGAGCAAGTAGATCAATTCCTAGGTCCCAACCTGTACACTTGGGCAGAGTTGATGTCTATTTTAAATATTCTCTTCACTGGGGAAGAGAGAGGAATGATCACAAGAGCCGCTATGAGGTTGTGGGAATGAGAACACCCCCTGGGGAGGAAGTTATGTCGGCTGAACAGAAGTTTCCCAATACAGACCCAGGCTGGGGGAACAACGAGGCAGATGACCAAACCCAGATGAAGGACATCAAGGACTTAATAATAAAAGGAATCAGAGAGGCAGTCCCTAAATCCCAGAATTTAACAAAGGCGTTTGATGTCCGACAAAAGAAAGATGAGACTCCCTCAGCATTTTCACAGAGGCTGCGGGACTCAATGAGAAAGTATTCAGGTATGAATCCTGAGGATTCAGCAGCTCAGGGCCTCCTTAAAGTACGTTTTGTAACTAAGGCATGGCCGGATATCCAAAAGAAAATACAAAAAATTGAGGGATGGAGTGAGAAATCATTGGATGAATTATTGAGAGAGGCACAGAAAGTGTTTGTAAAGAGAGAGGATGAGAAGCAAAAACAGAAGGCAAAAAAGTAGGGGAAGAGAACGCGGAGGACCCGTTAGGGGGTCTAGTCGACAGGGTCAAAGATCAAGGTGGAAATCCCTACAGGCGGGATCTTACTGCTGTGGAAGGACAGGTCACTTTAAGCGGGAGTGTCCAGATCTGAAAAGGGAAGAGAGGGCAATACTGCTTATGAACTTTGATGAAGAATAGGGGCGTCAGGGGCTCCTGCCCTCCGGAACCCACCGGGAACCCTTGATAAATCTAAACGTGGGACCTCATGAAGAGGATACAGTTTTCTTAGTAGATACGGGGGCAGCATGATCATCTTTAAATTTTATACCCAAAGGAGTACAATTAACAAAACAAGAGATAACGGTGTTCGGAGTGAAGGGGGAAGGATTTACTGTCCCTGTATTTGAACTTATGATGATCGAAAGTAATGAAGGAAAAATTGAGTTGAGTTTGTTTATACTTTGGGTATGAGTTCACTTTTTTGGGATAAAGGGTTATTATGAATTGCATGTGCTGTGAGTATCTTTCATTTAATCAAAACAAATCAATGCCTCTAGTGGATTTTGTTTAGTAAGTTATGAAGTAATCTTATCTTCCTTGCTGCTTCTGGTATTGCTTAATTTGCAATCTGGTGTTGACATTTCAAATCTTGGAACTGCCCTGTTCTCAAATTACAAAGGAACAAAATGCAAAACATTTCAGATGCTGAAAATCTCAAACACATGGGTGAATTTTTTAGCTTGATGTCCTCTTGCTGACAAACTGATTTTCTTTCTATATCCAGAGATACACATTTTTTCACCATTATAATCACCTTTTTTTCCTTTTTATCCTCCACCACTAAATCACCTGTGTTTCTGAATCAATTGCAGTTTAGATTCCCCACAGTGTGGAAGCAGGCCATTTGGCCCAGCAAGTTCACATTGACCCTCTGAAGAGTAACCCACCCAGACCCATTCCCCTACATTTACCCCTAATGAACACACCTAACACTGTGGGCAATTTAGTATGGCCAGTTCACCTGGCCTGCACATGTTTGGATTGTGGGAGGAAACTGGAGCACCCAGAGGAAACCCATACAGATACGGGGAGATTGTGCAAACTCCACACAGACAGTTGCCCAAGGCTGGAAGTGAACCTGGGTGCTGTGAGGCAGCAGTGCTAACCACTGAGCCACTGTGCCACTAAATTTACATGCAAAGCCTGTCAGGGGCTGTGTAATGTTAACAAAAGTGAGGGAAAGGTATGGAGAGAAGGAAGGGACTAAATAAAAATAGAGTTGTAAGGTGAAAAAAGGCATCCAGTTGATGCCAATCTCTTTCAAAAGGTCTCAAGAGTTGGGGACACCATATACTCCCTCTCCAAAGACACAAACATATCCCCAGAGGAGGGGAAGACAGTTGGAAATTATGGCTTGCAGTTTGGACCTGTTGATGGTGACTTTAACCAGACCCACAAGGAGGTCCTCTGACTTGCCTGCATCCTCTGCATTGCATGCTCAAAGATCAAGAGCTTGGAGGTGAAGCGCAGCCAAAAGAACTGGAGAAGGTTTTTCAAATAAACTAAAAAGAGGTTGCAGCTGGCCATACCTGATACAATCAAACAATCCAACATTTTTCATTTCCATCTCAATTTACCTGTGGGTGGGCTATCCCCAGTCCTTCAGTTCTAACAGCCAGCCTATCTCTCAATTGCTTCAGAGCCTCAACTGATACACAAATTAGATTAACATGTGCATAGTTAACAGCACAAACATGTTCAGATTAATGGATAATAAACTGGCTCCAGGCATATAAATTGACCATGTTCTGATGAGACCATAAGACCAGAAGACATAGGAGCGGAAGTAAAGCCATTCGGCCCATCGAGTCCACTCCGCCGTTCAATCATGGCTTACCCACATTCTCCCCGTAGCCCTTAATTCCTTGTGACATCAAGAATTTATCAATCTCTGCCTTGAAGACATTTAGCGTCCCAGCCTCCACTGCACTCTGCGGCAATGAATTCCACAGGCCCACCACTCTCTGGCTGAAGAAATGTCTCCGCATTTCTGTTCTGAATTTACCCCCTCTAATTCTAAGGCTGTGTCCACGGGTCCTAGTCTCCTCGCCTAACGGAAACAATTTCCTAGCGTCCACCCTCTCCAAGCCATGTATTATCTTGTAAGTTTCTATTAGATCTCCCCTTAATCTTCTAAACTCCAATGAATACAATCCCAGGATCCTCAGCCGTTCCTCATATGTTAGACCTACCATTCCAGGGATCATCCGTGTGAATCTCCGCTGGACACGCTCCAGTGCCAGTATGTCCTTCCTGAGGTGTGGGGACCAAAACTGGACACAGTACTCCAAATGGGGCCTAACCAGAGCTTTATAAAGTCTCAGTAGCACAACAGTGCTTTTATATTCCAACCCTCTTGAGATAATTGACAACATTGCATTCGCTTTCTTAATCACGGACTCAACCTGCATGTTTACCTTTAGAGAATCCTCAACTAGCACTCCCAGATCCCTCTGTACTTTGGCTTTACGAATTTTCTCACCGTTTAGAAAGTAGTCCATGCTTGTATTCTTTTTTCCAAAGTGCAAGATCTCGCATTTGCTCACATTGAATTCCATCAGCCATTTCCTGGACCACTCTTCCAAACTGTCTAGATCCTTCTGCAGCCTCCCCACTTCCTCAGTACTACCTGCCTGTCCACCTAACTTTGTATTATCGGCAAACTTCGCTAGAATGCCCCCAGTCCCTTCATCCAGATCATTAATATATAATGTGAACAGCTACGGCCCCAACACTGAACCCTGCGGGACACCGCTTGCCACTGGCTGCCATTCGGAAAAAGAACCTTTTATCCCAACTCTCTGCCTTCTGTCAGACAGCCAATCCTCAATCCATACCAGTAGCTCACCTCGAACACCATGGGCCCTCACCTTGCTCAGCAGCCTTCCGTGTGGCACCTTATCAAAGGCCTTTTGGAAGTCAAGGGAGATAACATCCACTGGGTTTCCCTGGTCTAACCTACTTGTCACCTCTTCAAAGAACCCCAACAGGTTTGTCAGGCACGACCTCCCCTTACTAAATCCATGTTGACTTGTTCTAATCAGACCCTGCTCTTCCAAGAATTTAGAAACCTCATCCTTAATGATGGATTCTAGAATTTTACCAACAACCGAGGTTAGGCTAATTTGCCTATAATTTTCCATCTTTTGCCTTGATCCTTTCTTGAACAAGGGGGTTACAACAGCGATCTTCCAATCTTTCGGGACTTTCCCTGACTCCAGTGACTTTTGAAAGATCTCAACCAACGCCTCTGCTATTTCCTCAGCCACCTCCCTCAGAACTCTAGGATGTAGCCGATCGGGGCCAGGAGATTTATCAATTTTAAGACCTTTTAGCTTTTCTAGCACTTTCTCTTTTGTAATGGCAACCATACTCAACTCAGTCCCCTGACTCCCTTTAATTGTTGGGATATTACTCATGTCTTCCACTGTGAAGACTGACGCAAAGTACTTATTAATTTCTCCTGTTATTTCCTTATCTCCCATCACTAGGCTTCCAGCGTCAGTTTGAAGTGGCCCAATGTCTATGCTTGCCTGTCGTTTGTTTCTTATGTATTGAAAGAAACTTTTACTGTCATTTCTAATATTACTGGCTAGCCTACCTTCATATTTGATCCTCTCCTTCCTTATTTCTCTCTGTTATCCTCTGTTTGTTTTTGTAGCCTTCCCAATCTTCTGATTTCCCAGTGCTCTTGGGCACTTTATAGGATCTCTCTTTTTCTTTGATAGATTTCTTGACTTCCTTTGTCAGCCATGGCTGTCTAATCCCTCCCCAGATAACCTTTCTCTTCTTGGGGATGAACCTCTGTACAGTGTCCTCAATTTTACCCACAAACTCCTGCCATTTTTGCTCTACTGTCTTCCCTGCTAGGCTCTGCTTCAAGTCTATTTTCGTCAGTTCCTCTCTCATGCCCTCGTAATTACCTTTATTTAACTGTAACACCATTACCTCCGATTTTGTCTTCTCTCTTTCAAACTGCAGACTGATCTCTACCATATTATGATCGCTGCTTCCTAAGTGTTCCCTTACTTTAAGATTTTTTATAAAGTCTGGTTCATTACATAGCACTAGGTCCAGAATAGCCTGCTCCCTTGTGGGCTCCATGACAAGCTGTTCCAAAAAGCCATCCTGTAAGCATTCCATGAATTCCCTTTCTTTGGATCCACTGGCAACATTATTTACCCAGTCCACCTGCATATTGAAGTCTCCCATGATCACCGTGACCTTGCCTTTCTGACATGCCTTCTCTATTTCCCGGTACATGTTGCACCCTTGTTCCTGACCACTGTTAGGAGGTCTGTACATAACTCCCACTATGGTTTTTTTGCCTTTGTGGTTCCTCAATTCCACCCACACAGACTCCACATCATCCAACG
This sequence comes from Chiloscyllium plagiosum, assembly GCF_037043375.1. Taxonomy (NCBI): domain Eukaryota; kingdom Metazoa; phylum Chordata; class Chondrichthyes; order Orectolobiformes; family Hemiscylliidae; genus Chiloscyllium; species Chiloscyllium plagiosum. The sequence goes on along the minus strand of NW_028270162.1, from coordinate 8,385,302 downwards.
CTATGTCATTCAGTGCCATAGATTTAATTTTATTCTTAACTAACAAGGCAACCCTGCCCCCTCTGCCCACCTCCCTGTCTTTTCAATAAGTTGAAAACCCTTGGATGTTTAACTGCCAGTCCTGACCCCCCTGTAACCACGTCTCTGTGATGCCTACCACATCATAATCATTCACGATGATCTGTGCCATTAGTTCGTCTGCTTTGTTGCGAATGCTACGAGCATTCAGTTAAAGTGCCTTAATGCTAACTTTCTTATCATTAGAGATATTGGAAGTCATAAGATGTCCTAAGTTATCCTTCCTTTTTGCTGCATTCCCAGTCTGTCTCAAGTTTAAATCTGCCTGCACATTTGCTATCCTGCCACTTATCTTTTCATTTAACTCCATACTCCCTGTCGCTTTCACTTTCCCTTCCCCCCAACTCAGAAGTTTAAAGTCCTACTGACCACCCTATTTATCCTCTTCGCTAGAACATTGGTACCAGATCGGTTCAGGTGGAGACCATCCCAACGGTACAGATCCCCCCGGTTCCAAAACTGATGCCAATGCCCCATGAAGTGGAATCCCTCTTTCCCACACCAATCCCTTAGCCACGTGTTTACTTCCCTAATTTTCTTATCCCTATGCCAATTGGCACGTGGCTTGGGCAGTAATCCGGAGATTATGACCCTTGAGGACCTGTACTTCAATTTCCTTCCCAGTGCTCGATGTAGTTATTTAAAACTAATCTTCACAAGTTACCTTTAAACTTGGCTTTCTGGAGATTATTAATATTGTTCTGGGTCCTGGAGCAAATTTTTCAGTTTGGCAGACTTTCTTGCCAGAAAAAATCCTTAGGTCTTCTGTATTCTTCTCTGATAGCCTATTAATTTCCATTTCAAAAGACTGTAACAGGAATGCTCCATAAATGACAAATTAAAACCTTGTAGAATTTACTTAGGAGAACCATTATAATCCCATAGTTATTAGGAGAGCTTTTAATGGGAGATATTCCGAGTTGTGTATTTGGAGATACTCACGTTCACAGGACAATAAAAGTAGTGGAAAACTGATAACAAAGCCTAATCTTACTGTAATGTATCAAGAGAGCACAACGCAGGCCATACCATCCTCAGCTCAGAGACATGTCGGAATATAGTTAAGTTTGTATCATTCTCAAACTCTCACTAAACTATGAAATCTAATGATCAATGCTGTATCTTGCAAAATGGCAATCCAGTGGCCTTCCAAACATCTTGCAGTTCTGAAGAATTTTTTATTAACTTCAAGGATTAACTCAGTTTCACAGATGCTGCCTGTGGAAATGCAATTTCAATATGCTTAATGTAGGAAACTTGACAGCCATCACGTGCATAGCAAGATCTCCAAAAAAATTTAAGTGAGAGAAATGACCATATCGTTTGGTGCTAGTCTGACTCCAACAAAGCTTTCTTTGTCTAAATTATTTATGTATTAAAGAAAGAAAGAGTTTGTATTTCTGTTTCCTAGGATGTCTCAAAGTGCCTTATACCATGACTCAGTAGTTTGAGTTTTATCTCTACCTCTAAGTCAAAAGGCTTTGGGTTCAAGTTCTTTTTTTAGGGTCATACAAAAAAATGCTTTGAGATACCCATTGGTTGTGAGAGGTGCTATATAAATGCAAGTTCATTTTTTATAATCAGCTGATATGATTTGATTTGTTATTGTCACATATCGAGATACAGTGAAACGTTTTGTAGTGCGTGCTAACCAGATAAATCATCTTATGTTAAGTACATTAAGGTAATAATACAGAATGCAAAATATAGTATGTAGCTATAGAGAAGGTGCAGGGAGAGATCAACTCTAATATACAAGAGGTCCATTCACAAGTCTGATAACAGTGGGGAAGAAGCTGTTCTTGAATCTGTTAGTATGTGTTTTCAAACTGCTGTAGCTTCTGCCCAATGGAAAAGAGTATAACCACGGTGGGAGGGGCCTTTGGCTGCTTTCCTGGGGCAGCGGAAGTGTAGGTGGAGTCAGTGGAAGGAAGGCTGGTTTTCCTAATAGACTGGGCTGTATTCACAACTCTAATTTCTTGTGATCTTAGGCAGACCAGTTGCTAAATCAAACTGTGATGTATTCAGAGAGGGTGCTTTCTGTGGGGCATCTATAAAAATTAGTAAGAGTCATTGCGGACATGCTGAATTTCCTTAGCCTTCTGAGGAAGTAGAGGCATTGGTGTGCTTTATTAGTCGCAGTGTTGACGTGGATGAACCGGAATAGATCGTAATAATATTTACTCCTAGGGACTTGAAGCTCTTGACCACTTCTACCTCAGCACCATTGATACAGAATGTAGCGTGTCTGCTTTCCGAAGTCAGTGACCACCCCTCTCATTTTGTTAATATTGAGGGAGAGGTTGTTGTCTTTACATCATTGCCACTAAGCTGTCTTGTATTCTGCCTCGTAATTATTTGAGATCTGATGGTGTAATCAGCAAAATTGTAAATGGAGTTAGAGCTGAATTTAGCCACACAGTGAGTATATGAGGAGTATAGTAAGGAGTATAGTAAGGAGGAGTATAGTACACATATGAGGAGTATAGTAAGGGGTTGAGTACACAGTCTTGCTGGGCAGTGGTGTTGAGGATTATTGTGGAGGAGGTGTTGTTGCCTTTTCTTTATGATTGTGGTCTAAGGGTCAGGAAGTTAAGGATCCAGTTGCAGAGGCCCCTGGTCTTGAAGTTTGAAGATCAGTTTTATTGGAATTGTGGTGTTGAAGGTGGAGCTAAAGTCAAAAATTGGAGTCTGATGTAGGTATCCTTGTTAACCGGATATTTCAGGGATGAATGTAGGGCCAGGGAGATGGCGTCTGCCATGGACCTATTGTGACTGTAGGCAAATTGTAGCTGATTAAGGCAATCTGAGAGGCTGGAATAGGTGTGCCATTACTAACCTCTCGAAGCACTTCAGAATGATGAATGTCAGAATGGTAGTCATTAGGATACGTTGCCTGATTTTTCTTTGGCACCGGAATGATGATAGTCTTCTTGAAGCAGGTGGGAACCTTACATCATTGCAAGGAGAGGTTAAAATGTCTGCAAATATTTCTGCTAGCTGGTTCGTGTACAATCTGAGTGCACGGCCCGGGACTCCATTCAGGCAAGTCGCTTTCTGTGGGTTCAGCCTCAAGAAAACTGATTCAACGTTTGCAGTGGTGACTGTGGGTGCAGGTGCAATTGAATCTGTCAGGGCAGGTGACGTCATTCCACTGACATACATGGAATCCCTACTGTGTGGAAGCAGGCCATTCTGCCCATTGAGTCCAAACCAACCCTCTGAAGAGCATCCCATCCAGTCCCACCTCCTACCCCGAGATTTCCCATGGCTAATCCACCTGGCCTACACATCCCTGGAGATTATGGACAATTTAGTAGGGCCAATCCACATGACCTGCACATCTTTATAATGTGGGAGGAAACGAGAGCACCCTCATCAATTACCTTCCCTCCATCATAAATTCTAAAGTGGGGATGTTTGCTGCTGATTGCACAATGTTCAGCATTATGTTTTAATACTGGGGAGGGATGGCCTAGTGGTATTATTGCTACAGAAATCCAGATAATATTTCTGTGGCCCAGGTTCAAACCCCACCATGACAATAGTGGAATTTGAATTCAATATTTGTTTTATGGGCGGCATGGTGGCACAGTGGTTAGCACTGCTGCCTCACAGTGCCACCTGGGTTCAATTCCCACCTCAGGTGACTGTCTGTGTAGAGTTTGCACATTCTCCCTGTGTCTGCGTGGGTTTCCTCTGGGTGCTCTGGTTTCCTCCCACAGTCCAAAAATGTGCAGGTCAGGTGAATTGCCATACTAAATTGCCCGGAGTGTTAGGTGATGGGGTAAATGTAGAGGAATGGGTTTGGGTGGGTTGTACTTCGGCGGGTCTGAAGGGATTAAAGTGAGGCCCTATGGCTTCTACTTTAATGCTAAGAGTATTATAAGTAAGACAGATAAGTTAAGGGTGTGTATTGAGTTGTGGAATTGCGATGTTGCCATCACAGACGTGGTTGAAGGAGGTGGGAGGACTGGCAACTCTACATTCTTGGATGTAGGATCTTCAGGCAGGACGATGAGGGTGTAAAAGAGGTGAAGTTGCATCATTAATTGAGTCAGTTACTGTAGTAAGGAAGGATGATAAATCAGAAGGGGCTTCAAAATAGGCATTTGGGTAGAGTTCAGAAATAGAAAGGGCATAGTTTTATAGAACCCCCAAACAGCCAACAGGTAATGGAGGAGCAATTATGTACACAATTCACTGAAGTGTGTAAAGGCAATAGGGTAATTAGGAGATTTGAACTTCTCCAACATTAATTTGGATAGTCATAGCATAAATGGTTTAGCGGGGGCAGATTTCTTGAAATGTGTTCAGGAGAACTTTTTATATCAACATGCAGGATATGCAGCAAGGGACAGTGCAGTGATGGACCTAATTTTGGGGATCAAAGTTGGACAGGTGTTCAAGGTGGCAATGGGAGAGCATTTTAGTGATAGCGATCACAACATATGTTTTAAAAAGTGAAAGAACTGCGGATGTTGTAAGTTTGTTATGGAAAAGGCAAAAGATGGTTTGCAAAGAAACGTTTTGGATTGGAGGAAGGCAGATTTTATGAAAATAAGGTAGGATGTGGTCAAAGTAGAATCCTGGATATCCAGGAATATACAGGACTGGATGAGAAAGAACAGAGAGGCTTTTAACAGGTACCAACAGAACAGATCAATGGAGGCCCTCATGGATTATAGGAAGTGCAGGGGATATGTAAGAAAGTACGACGGATCTTAAGAAAGCAAACAGAGGTCATGAAGAAACACTGGGAGTTAAGATTAGTTATGTGATGTGAGTGAAGCCCCTTTCGGCCATGGGTTGCATCCTCGTGGTTCAAGCTTTCTGCTTCCCTGAAGCAATGTTGCTTGTGACTGAAGAGACCAATGCTGGAGTGACAGTCCCAGTTGCAGAGGTCACATCTGTAAGTGGTTGTTGATCTGCTAGAGCTGCTGTACTCCTCCCTGTGTGCCTGCTTGTCTGCTGCAGTGCTCCTCAACTTCCATTCCCCTGTTTTGAGGTGTTGGTTCAGGGTGCTTCTCCATCTTGTGCAATCAGCTGCAAGCCTTTCCCAGAACTCTGTAATGATATCAAGCGCCTTCATGTAGGCGTCCTTGTAGCACAACTGGGGACACCCAGAGGGTCTCTTATCGGGTGCGAGCTCTCCATACACGATGTCCTTTAGGATGCGGCCATCCTCCATTCTTCATCCTCCAGGGGAAAGAGGATGACTGGGGAATACGTAGGGCCTATGAGGGACTAAGGTGGGAATCTGTGCTCAGAGTGGGGAACATTGGTCGCGTGTTAAACGAGTATTTCACATGTGTCTTCACTTTGGAGAAGGAGGACAAAGTGCAGAATTCTGGAAGAGGGACTGAGCTTCTTGAGCAGTTCGATATTGGGAGTGAGGTGGTATTGGAGATGTTGGTGGACTTAAAAGTGGATAAATCCCCAGGACCAAATGAATTGTATCCCATATTGCTTTGAGAGACGATGGCGAAATTACAGGAGCTCTCACCCAAAATTTTAATTCTTATCTGGCTACATGGGAGGTATTAGAGGACTGGAGGATAGCTCCACTTTTCAAGAACTTGGCAAGTTAGATCCAAAATTGGTTTATTGCTACGAAACAGAGTGGTGGTAAAAGTCTGCTTGTGTGACTGGAGACTGGTGTCCAGTGACACATCACAGAATTACTGCTGTGTCCCTTATTGTTCATGATATATATAATCTATAAAAACAATATAGAAGAAAATGTGGTGGGATGATAAGTAAGTTTCCAGATGCCCAGCTGGTTAATAGTGAGAAAGAAGGTCTTACATTTCAGGAAGAATGGCCAAATGGGCAGATCATGTCAGGTGGAATTGAATCCTGATAAGTGTGAGGTGATGGACTTTCGAAGAAAGGAAACAACAAAGCGATACTCAATGAATGACAGAACACAAGGAAACTCAGAGACATGGAGAGGTTTTCAATAGGTTGTCCACAGATGCCTGAAGATGGCAGGATAAGTTAATACGTTAGTTAAGGCATACAGGACTCTTGCCTTTGTTAGTTGTGGCATAGATTATAAGAGTAGAGGATTAGAAGACCAAAAGACATAGGAGCAGAAATTAGGCCATTCAGCCCTTCAAATCTGCTCCGTCATGCAATCATGGCTATGTTTCTCATCCCTGTTCTCCTGCCTTCTCCCCGTAACCATTGATCTCCTTTACAGTCAAGAACCTATCTATCTTAGTCTTAAATACACTCAATGACCTGGCCTCCACTGCCTTCTGTGGCAGTGAATTTTATAGATTCACCACTCTCTGGCTGAAGATGTTTCTCCTTATCTCCATTCTAAAGGTTTTCCCTTCACCCTTAGGATGTGCCCTTGTGTCCTAGTCTTTCCTATCAATGGAAACATCTCCTCAACATCTACTCTGTCCAGGCCATTCTAAGTTTCAATCCCCCCATATCCTTCAAAACTCAGAGTATAAACGCAGAGTACTCAAATGTTCCTATATGTTAAGCTTTTTGTTCCGAGAACTGTACTCGTGAACCTCCTCTGAATCTGCTCCAGCACCAGTACATCCTTCCTGAGATTATAGGACCAAAGCTGGGCACAATCCACCAAATATGACCTGACCAGAGCATTGTAGAGCCTCTGAAGTACATCCCTGCTTTTATATTCAAGCTCTCTCAAAACAAATGCCAACATTGCATTTGCCTGCCTAACTGCTGACTCGACCTTCAAATTTACCTCAGGAGAATCCTGGACTAGAACTCTCAAGTCTCTTTGTACTTCAGACCTCTAACACTTCTTCTGGCAGCTCATTCCATACACACACACCATCCTCTGCATGAAAAAATTGCCCCTTAGGTTCCTTTTATATCTTTCCCCTCCCTCCCTAAACATATGCCCTCTAGTTCTGGACTGCCCCCAACCCAGGGAAAAGACTTTGTCTATTTATCCTTTCCATGCCCCTCATAATTTTGTAAACCTCTATAATGTCACCCCTCAGCCTCCGCTCTAGGGAAAACAGCCCCAGCCTGTTCTGCCTCTCCCTATAGCTCAAATCCTCCAACCCTAGCAACATCCTTGTAAATCTTTTCTGAACCCTTTCAAGTTTCACAACCTCTTTCCAGTAAGAAGGAGACAAGAATTGCATGCAATATTCCAAACGTGGCCTAACCAAAGTCCTGTACAGCTGCAACATGACCTCCCAACTCCTGTACTTAATACTCTGACCAATAAAGGAAAGCATACCAACTGCCACCTTCACTATCCTATCTACCTGTGACTCCACTTTCAAGGAGCTATGAACCTGCATTCCAAGGTCTCTTTGTTCAGCAACACTTCCCAAGACCTTACCATGAAGTGTACAAGTCCTGCTAAGGTTTGCTTTCCCAAAATGCAGCACCTCACATTTATCGAAATTAAACTCCAACTGCCACTTCTCAGCCCATTGGCCCATCTGATGAAGATCCTGTTGTAATCTGAGGTACATTTCTTCACTGTCTACTACACCTCCAATTTTGGTGTCATCTGCAAACTTACTAACTATACCTCTTATCATACCTCTTAACATCCAAATCATTTATATAAATGACGAAAAATAATGGACATAGCACCGATCCTTGTGGCACTCCACTGGTCACAGCCCTCCAGTCTGAAAAACAACTCTCCAGCACCAGCCTCTGTCTTCTATCTTTTGAGCCAGTTCTGTATCCAAATGGCTAGTTCTCCCTGTATTCCATGAGATCTAATCTTGCTAACCAGTCTCCCTTGTCGAACGCCTTACTGAAGTCCATATGGATCACTTCTACCGCTCTGCCCTCATCAATCCCCTTTGTTACTTCTTCAAAAAACTCAATCAAGTTTGTGAGACATGATTTCCCACTCACAATGCTATGTTGACTATCCCTTATCAGTCCTTGCCTTTTCAAATATCTGTACATTCCGTCCCTCAGGATTCCCTCCAACAAGTTGCCCACCACCGATGTCATGCTCACTGGCCTATAGTTCCTTGGCTTGTCCTTACCACCCTTCTTAAACAGTGGTACCACGTTAGCCAATCTCCAGTCTTCTGGCACCTCACCTGTGACTATCGATGATACGAATATCTCAGCAAGAGGCCCAGCAATCACTTCCCTAGCTTCCCACAGAGTTCTAGAGTACACCTGATCAGGTCCTGGGGATTTACCCACTTTTATGTATTTCAAGACATCCAACACTTCCTCTTCTGTAAAATGGACATTTTTCAAGATGTCACCATCTATTTCCCTACATTCTATATCTTCCATGTCCTTTTCCACAGTAATTACTGATGTAAAATACTTGTTTAGTATCTCTCCCATTTTCTGCTGCTCCACACAAAGGCCACCTTGCTGATCTTTGAGGGGCCCTATTCTCTTCCTAGTTACCCTTTTGTCCTTAATATATTTGTAAAAACCCTTTGGATTCTCCTTCGAAAACTCTATTTGCCAAAGCTATCTCTTTTTGCCCTCCTGATTGCCCTCTTAAGTATACTCCTACTGCCTTTATACTCTTCTAAGGATTCACTTGATCTATCTGTCTATACCTGACATATGCTTTCTTCTTTTTCCTAACCAAACCCTCAATTTCTTTAGTCATCCAGCATTCCCTATACCTACCGGCCTTTCCTTTCACCCTAACATAGAGTCATAGTGATGTACAGCACGGAAACAGACCCTTCGGTCCAACCTGTCCATGCCGACCAGATATCCCAACCCAATCTAGACCCACCTGCCAGCACCCGGCCCATATCCCTCCAAACCCTTCCTGTTCATATACTCATCCAAATGCCTCTTAAATGTTGCAATTGTACCAGCCTCCACCACTTCCTCTGGCAACTCATTCCATACACGTACCACCCTCTGCATGAAAAAGTTGCCCCTTAGGTCTCTTTTATATCCTTCCCCTCTCACCCTAAACCTATGCCATCCAGTTCTGGACTCCCCAAACCCAGGGAAAAGACTTTGCCTATTTATCCTATCCATGCCCCTCATAATTTTGTAAACCTATATATGGTCACCCCTCAGCCTCCGACGCCCCAGGGAAAACAGCCCAGCCTGTTCAACCTCTCCCTGTAGCTCAGATCCTCCAACCCTGGCAACATCCTTGGAAATCTTTTCTGAACCCTTTCAAGTTTCACAACATCTTTCCGATAGGATGGAGACCAGAATTGCACGCAGTATTCCAATAGTGGCCTAACCAACGTCCTGTACAGCTGCAACATGATGTCCCAACTCCTGTACTCAATACTCTGACCAATAAAGGAAAGCATACCATAAGCCTTCTTTACTATCCTATCTACCTGCGACTCCGCTTTCAAGGAGCTATGAATCTGCACTCCACGGTCTCTTTGTTCAGCAACACTCCCTAGGACCTTACCGTTAAGTGCATAAGTCCTGCTAAGATTTGCTTTCCCAAAATGCAGCACTCGCATTTATCTGAATTAAACTCCAACTACCACTTCTCAGCCCATTGGCCCATCTGGTCAAGATCCTGTTGTAATCTGAGGTAATCCTCTTCGCTGTCCACTACACCTCCAATTTTGGTGTCATCTGCAAACTTACTAACTGTACCTCTTATGCTCGCATCCAAATCATTTATGGAAATGACAAAAAGTAGTGGACCCAGCACCGATTCTTGTGGCACTCCACTGGTCACAGGCCTCCAGTCTGAAAAACAACTCTCCACCACCACCCTCTGTCTTCTACCTTTGAGCCAGTTATATACTTTCTCTGGAATCCTGTTATCTCATCTCTGAAGGCTTCCATTTTCCAGCCATCCCTTTACCTGCGAAGATTTGCACCCAATTAGTTTTTGAATGTTCTTGCCTAATACCGTCAAAATTGGCCTTTCTTCAATTTAGAACTTCATTTTTTAGGTCTGGTCTGTCCTTTTCCATTACTATTTTAAACCTAATAGAATTATGGTTGCTGGCCCCAAAGTGCTTCCCCACTGACAGCTCAGTCACCTGCCCTGCCTTATTTCCCAAGGGCAGGTCAAGCTTTGCACCTTCTCTAGTAGGTACATCCACATACTGAATCAGAAAATTTTCTTGTACACGCTTAACAAATTCCTTTCTGTCTAAACAGTCCCAGCCTATGTTTGGAAAGTTAAAAACCCCTACCATAACCACCCTATTATTCTTACAGATAGCTGAGATCTCCTTACAAATTTGTTTCTCAATTTCCTTCTGACTATTAGGGGGTGTATAATACAATCCCAGTAAGGTGATCATCCCTTTCTTATTTCTCAGTTCCACCCAGATAACTTTCCTGGATATTTTTTTCCAAGAATATCCTTTCTCAGTACAGCTGTAATGCTATCCCTTTTCCGAAATGCCACTCCCCCTCCTCTCTTGCCTCCCTTTCTTTCCTTCCTCTAGCATTTCTTGATATCACATGGAGTGAATTGAATTGGCTGAATACTGGTATCTGTGATGCTGGGGACCACTGGAGGAGGCTGAGATGGGTCATTCCACTCAGCAGTTTTGGCTGAAGATTGTTGCAAAAGGTTCAGCCTTATCTTTTATGCTGATGTGCTGGACTCTTCTATCAGTGAGGATGGGATATTTGTGGAGCTGCCTACTCCAGTGGTTCCACAGTCCTGTGGCTGGACTGCAGAACTTAGATTTGATCTGTTGGTTAAAGGATCGCTTAGTTCTGTCTGTCACTTGTTGCTTAAGCTGTTTGGCATGCAAGTAGTCCTGCTTGGTGGCTTCACCAGGTTGATACCTAATCTTCAGTTATGCCTGGTGCTGCTCCTGGCATGCCCTCCTGCACTGTCCATTGAACCAGGGTTGATACCATGGTTTGATGGTAATGGTTCAATGAGGGATATGTTGGGCATGAGGTTACAAATTGTGCTGGAGTTCAATTATAGCATCCCTATATTGTGGAAACAGGCCTGTACTCTTGATGGCCCACAGTATCTCATGGAAGCCCAGTCTGTTCAAAGTCTGTCCCATTCAGCATGGTGATATTGCCACACAACACAATTTATCTCCACATTGAGTGTGTGGTGTGGCTCTTACCAATACTGTCATGGACAGATGCATCTGCAGCTGGCAGATTGGTAAGGACCATGTCAAGTATGTTCTTCACTCTTGTTGATTCCCTCACCACCTGCTGTTCAGGATTGGACCAGCTCGATCCCGAGCTGCCAAGCCACACTTGATGGACATTGATATCCCCCACCCAGAGTATGTTTTGTGCCCTTACTATCCTCAGTGCTTCTTCATGACACTAAGATAGGTGCAGTTGTGAATAATGCTGAAGGATGTTGTGGGTTACAGAGGAACATAGATACGATGCAGAGCTGGGCTGAGAAGTGGCAAATGGAGTTTAATGTGGAAAAGTGTGAGATAGTTCACTTCGGAAGAAGTACCAGGAATGCAGAGTACTGGGCTAATGGTAAAATTCTTAGCAGGGTAGATAAACAGAGGGATTTCTGTGTCCTGGTACATAAGTCCCTGAAAGTTGCCGCCCAGGTTGATACAGTTGTTAAGAAGGCATATGGTGTATTAGCATTTATTGGTAGGGGAATTGAGGTTGGGAACCACGAGGTCATGTTTCAGCTTTACAAGACACTGGTAAGGCTGCACCTGGAGTATTGCGTGTAGTTCTGGTCACCACATTTAGGAAGGATGTGGAAGCTTTGGAAAGGGTTCAGAGGAGATTTACTAGGATGCTGCCTGATGTGGAGGGAAGGTCTTATGAGGAAAGGCTGAAGGAACTAAGGCTGTTTTCATTGGAGAGAAGGTTGAGAGGTGACTTAATCAAGATGTATCAGATAATCAGAGGGTTAGATAGGGTGGACAGTGAGAGCCTTCTCCTCGGATAGTGAAAGATAACACGAGGGGACATATCTGTCCGAAATCTATCACCCCGCAATTTAAAGCTATCGGGGCAGTTTCTTCACTCAGAGCAGTAGGGGCATGGAACCGCCTGCCTGCTGACATTAAGGGCATTTAAATGGGCATTGGATGTACATATGGATAATAATGGGACGGTGTAGGTTAGGTGGGCATCAGATTAATTTCACAGGTTGGCGCAAAATCGAGGGCCAAAGGGCCTGTACTGTTCCATGTTGTATGTTCTAGGAGGTGTTGTTCAATACAGTACTGATTCATCAGTTGATGGAGGACAGTACATGGTAATCAGCAGGAGGTTCCTTTGCCTGTGATTAACCTGAGGCCACAAGACTTCATGGGGTCCACAATTAAAGTTGAGGACTGCCAGGGCAACTCCCTCCTGATGGTCTACCACTGTGCCGCTATCTATGCTGGCTTTGTCCTGCCAGTGGAATAGGACATGTACAGAATGGTGATGGTGGTGTCTGATTCATTGTCTGTAAGGGATAATTCCATGGATGTGTCAAGCTGTTGCTTGAGTAGTCTGTGAGGCAGCTCTCCCAATCAGCACCCAGATGTTAGTAGGGAGGCCGTTGCAGGGTTGATAGGGCTGCTTCTGCTATTGTCTTCCTTGGTGCCTAGGTCCCTGCCTGGTGATCCATCTGGTTTCATTTCTTTGAGAATTCATAGCGATTGGTACAATTGAATGGCGTGCTCAACCATTTCAGAGGGCAACTGAGAGTCAATCACATTGCTGTGGGTCTCGAGTCACATTTAGGCCAGACCAAGCGAGGATGACAGATTTCCTTCCCTGAAGGACATTACTAAACCAGACAGGTTTTTTTCAACAATTGACAATAATATCATGGTCAACAGTAGATTCTTAATTCCACGGTTCTTTTAATAAATTCAAATTCTGCTGTGATGGAATTCAAACCAGGGCCCCTAGAACATTAGCTGAGTTTTTGGATTAATCATTTAGCAATAATACCATCAAGTCATTGTTTTTCCCCTCTGGAAAGAATCTCATGTTTATCAATGCCTTTCACTGTACAAGGTCACAGCATTGTAAGGTGTAAACAAATTCACTTTCACATTTGCTATATTACTGTGGTTTGGTTTGTACTTTTTTTAAACAAACAGTGCGTTTTTAGGCAAATTGGATTAAATTGGCTATTGTAATGCTCTGCTTAGCACAAATTTGTGGGTGGGCCCTATGATTTGATTAATTGAAACTTTATTGCACTTGCGTTCACCTTTGGATACTCATTTCTTCTTGTAAGGAATAAACTGGCAACATTAATTACACGCCGTGTTAGAAATCAATTATCAATTTTGTGCAGCACACAACATGTCAAAGTTCAGAAAATCTTGTCCCTGCCCAATTTGCTGACCTGTCCGCCCTCATTATCACAATCTATCTTTTGCCATTTCAAACTTAATGACTCGAGTAGGATTTTCACGGGGCTTCTCCTAATCTCCTGACCTATTCTTTCAAATGCTGCTTCTCAAAAGTTCAGACACCCATCTGCAACAGGAGATTTGCTGGGAAGTTTGAGGAGTAATCTGCCTGAAGTTTGATTTTATTTTAAATTCAAGGACTTGAAAATATACCCTATGCTGACACTTCCCAGTACAATACTGGAATGTTGCACTGTCAGATGTGCCAGCTTTCAGATGGGATGTCAAATGAAGGGTGTACCTGCCTTCTCAGGTGGCATGATTGGACAAGAAGTAGGAGTGTTTGCCTAGGAGTTGTATCATTGACTTTCAAAAAAAATTGAATCATTCCTCCCTTCTGTCCTTTTTGGTGCTTTGTCCTGTCCACCCGCAACCCCCAACCTTTCCCTGCACTTCGAAGCTATTTAAAACCTGTTACATATCTAACATGTTGCAGTTCTGAAGGAACGTCATTGATCTGAAGCATTAACTCAGTTTCACAGATGCTATCTGTAGGAAGGCAAATGTTGTTTATGTCGGAAACATAGCAGCTAACGTGCACATCAAGATTCCTGAACAGAGAGAAATAAACATATCATCGAGTATTAGTGAGGACTGTAGATGCTGGAGATCAGAGTTGAGAGTGTGGTGCTGGAAAAGCACAACAGGTCAGGCAGCATCTGAGGAGCAGGAGAATCGACCCAAGAGCCCTTCATCAGGAATGAGCTATCATAGAGTATTAGTCTAACTCCAGGCCTTTCTTTGTCTAAATTATTTGAGTAAAGAAAAAAAAGCTTGCATTTTTGAATCTCAGGGTGTTTATAAGTGGTTTGCAATTTGATCTCCAAATCAAAAGGCTTTGATTTCAAGTTCCAGTTTTAGAGTTCAACACAAAAAAAGTTTGACATGTCCAGTGGCTGAGAGGGGCCATTTTTCTTATTTCCATGTCTAACTAAATACTTTGAAAACCTAGGCACTGAAGTAATGCAGGAAATGCAGCAACCTATATATGCGCAGTAAAATCTTACAAACCACAATATAATAATTGCCAGATCATCATTTCTTTTGTGATGTTTGAGAGCTAAACAGGACAGCGGGAGAACTCACCTTTTCTTTAAAATAGTGCCTTCAATGATTTGCGACTCTTGTGAAGCAGATGTTTCCTTGATTTAACAACATGTCCGAAAAACAGTACCTCGTCTCGAGTATTGGCTGAGATTTTACATTCAGGTCTCTAGATTGGGTCCCAAATCTATGACTTTTTGATACCAGGATAAATAGTAGCAATATAATTAGTAGCAATATAATAGTAGCAATATAATTACGGTTGTAGAGTGAAGACTCATGTTGACTTTATCTAATTGACCCTGGTGTGAAATTCAATGTAGCACCGGAATCCCAGCAGTTACCACATGATGGCACTGTGGTTCTTTCTCATGGTGTTGAACCATTGTGGAAATGCTTTGCAAATGACACACACAGGATTAAGTAATTCAACTGCTAAAAGCAAATAGTTAAAAATCACACAACACCAGGTTATAGTCCAATAGGTTGATTTGGAAGTACGAGCGAGCGTTCTGAAAGCTAGTACTTCCAAATAAACCTGTTGGACTATAACCTGGTGTTGTGTGATTTTTAACTTTGTCCACCCCAGCCCAACACCGGCATCTCCGAATCATAAAAGCAAATACTTTTCTTCAGATTAAGTTATAAAACTTTGGTGGGCCATAAGGCTCATGTCAGGTGGAAAAACATTCTGCTGCTTCTTTTTTGGTTCAAGCACATCCTTACGGGTGACTTTCTCCTCTCAATCACCGCTTTGATAACTGATAACATGAAAAAAGGTCAAGCATTTGCTCAGGAACAGATATTAATAGGTGGGTAAAAGACAGAAGCTCAACTGTGTGTAATTACTTCAAATGAGGGGCTTTTGAGAAATTACTGGGCTCTCCAGAAGGTTTAATAAGTTGAATGGAACACTTAAGAGGCCGCTTATAACTGATGCTTTGTATTTTCCTTATCAAAGACAGATTGTTGGCCTTCATAAGCAGGACTCAAACAAACAAACTACCTTTACCAAAACAAAACCTTATCTGCCACTATCAGTTGTGGGAGTGTTGTTCAGTCTAAACCAGCAGCAAGTCTATTCAGACAAGACATCCAAATACAGATAGTGAGAGATATCAGGCACTGATGGTAGATAAGTTTGTTCAGACTTCAAATACAAACTATACAGACTCAGTATTAATAACCGCTGAAAGTATCGGGGCTTGAATTCATTTAAAGCTTAAAAAATGTTTTTTTGTTCTTCACCCTATATTTTCTCATTTTAATTTGTTCCCTTTCCACATAGTGGCAGCACGGTGGCTCAGTGGTTAGCACTGCAGCCTCACAGCACCAGGGACCTGGGTTCGATTCCAGCCACGGGTGACTATCTATGTGGAGTCTGCACATTTTTCCCGTGTCTGCGTGGGTTTCCTCCCACAGTCCAAAGATGTGCAGATCAGGTGGATTGGCCTTGCTAAATTGCTCGTAGTGCATTATCCAGAGGGAGATGGGTCTGTGTGGGTTACTCTTCGGAGGGTCAGTGTGGACTTGTTGGGCCAAAGGGCCTTTTTCCACACTGTAGGGAATCTAATCTAATCTAATCTAATCTAATATGAATTAATAGAGAAATGTTGGGGGAATTGATGGGATTGAAAGCTGATAAATCCCTACATACTGATAATCTACATCCCAAAGAATTTAAGGAAGTGGCCCAAGAAATTGTGGATACATTAGTGGTCATTTTTCAAGGTTCTTTAGACTCTGAAATAGCTTCTGCAGATTGCAGGGCAGCTACTGTAACCCCTTTATTTAAAAAAGGAGGTGGAGAGAAAACAGAATTATAGACCAATTAGTCTGATGTCAGTAATGGGGAAGGTGCTACAGGCCATTAGCAAGAGTTTTATAGTGAGGAACTTAGGAAACAGTGGTAGAATCACACACACTTGGCAGAGATTTGTAAAAGGGAAATTATGCTTGACAGTGCTACTGGAATTCTTTGAGTAGAGTTGATCAGGGAGCCAGTAACTGGACTTTTATTTGGACTTTTAGAAGGCTTTTTGACAAAGTTCCACTTGAGATTAATGTGTAAAATTAATGAGATTGGGAGTAGTGTGTCAAGATTGATAGAAAATTAGTTTGCAAACAGGAAAAACCTCACATTTATTGAAATTAAATTCCTTCTACCACTCCTCAGCCCATGTTGGTAAGATTTTAGAATTTATTATTAAAAATGAAATTGCTGAGTACTTGGAAGTTCATGGTAAAATAGGATAGCAGTATCATTCTTTCGCCATGGCAACATCATGCCTGATAAGTCTTATTAGAATTCCTTAAGCAGGTAATGAGCAAGTTAGACAAAGGAGAGCCAGTGGACATATCTATTTGGATTTGGAGAATGCCTTGAGAGTGGGCCTCACAGGAGGCTGTTAACTAACAAAAGAGCCGATGGTGTTAGGGGTGTTACTGGCAGAAGGCAGAGAGTCAGGATACAGGGGTAATTTTCAGGATAATATCTGATGACTGACTAGTGGAGTTCCACAGGGGTCAGTGTTGGGAGCACAATTATTCACATAACACATGAATAATCTGGATGAAGAAACTCAGAACATTGTTGCTAAATTTGCAAGTAAAACTACCCATTCCTCCATCTATGTTTGTGTCAAGGAAGTAGATAGGCTACAGAAAGACTTGGACATGCTAGGCAAGTGGGCAAAGAAGTGGCAGTTGGAATACAACATAGGAAGGTATGAGGTAGGAGGAACAGAGGCATAGACTATTTTTTGAATGGGGAAAGGCTTTGGAAATTTGAAGCACAAAGGTACTTGGGAGACCTAGTGTAGAATTCTCTTTACGTTAACATAAAGGTCAGTTGGTGTAAGGAAGACAAACATAGTATTAGCATTCATTTCAAGATGCCTCGAATACAAGAGCAGAGAAGTATTGCTGAGGCTGTAATAAGGCTTTGTCAAACGACATTTGGAATATAATGAGCATTTGGGACCTGTGTATAAGAAAAAATGTACTGGCATTGAAGGATGCCCAGAGGATATTTACAAGAATGATCCTGGAGATGAAGGGCTTGCTGTTCGAGAAGTAGTTGAGGACTCTGGGTCTGTACTCTGAGTTTAGAACGATGATCGAAACTGACAAAATTACTGAGACACCAGAACAGAGCGGACAAGGAGAAAATGTTTCCACTGGTAGGAAAGACAAATGTCTGAAAGCATAGCCTCAGAATGAAGGGAACGACCCTTTAGAACTGAGATGAGGAGGAATTTCTTTAGCTTGATGATAGTTAATCTGTGGAACACATTGCCACTGAGGATTGTGGAGGGGTAGCGTTGCATGTATTTAAGACAGAGGTAAATAGGTGCCTGATTAGTAAGGGGATCAATAGTTATGGTGAGAAGGCAGGTAAATTGGGTTGAGAACATATCAGGCATGATCGAATAGCGGAGCAGACTCGATGGGCCAATCCTGCTGCTGTGTGTTATGGTCTTATGGAAATGGGAGAAGGAGGAGGGCAACTAGACAGGAAGGTGGGGAGTGAGGAGAGGGTTGATACAGGGGAGATGGTCAAAGATCAGTTATGCCCACTTGGCTACAGTTGGCTTAGGTTTGATTTTTTTCAGCCTGCATGTTTCTGTCTAATGGCTGATGGAAACCTGGTGAAATTGCGATGAATGTAGATGTAGTGAATGATTTAATAAACTCCAATCTCACTGGCTAAGTTCTGATTGCTCCCCTATGGTTATTGAATGTGGTTATGCTTGAGTTCCCCTGATGCTGAGACAGCTTTTCCTTGGCTGCAACATTCAAACACAGAGAACCTTCCAACGAATAGTTCAACAAACAAATCATCTACACCCAATTGACACCAGATGTGTGGAATTCATAGCAAAGACTGAAACTGTTCTTCATTCTGGTGAATCAATCAGTCGCTGTTTTTATTATTTGGCTTTATAGAATATTTGCTTTGATTTTTGGACATTGTAATTTGTGATTTTGTCTAACTCCTTCAACCAACACTTGCCTTATAGGCTTAGCTGCAGTTCAGCGGGTAACACACTTGCCTCTATTTCAAAGGCCTTTGGCTTTGAGTCTCAATCCAGAATACCATCTAAGATGAGAGTTGTTAAACTGAGACCCTGTCTCCTTTCTGGCGTTAACTTCATAGATCCTATAGTGAGATTAGATTTGTTTCCCTACAGTATGGAAACAGGCCCTTCGGCCCAACAAGTCCACACCGACCCTCTGAAGAGTAATCCACTCTGACCCACCCTATATTTACTCCTGATTAATGTACCAAACACTATGGGTAATTTAGCATAAGCAATTCACCTAACCTGCACATCTTTGGACTGTGGGAGGAAACCCATGCAGACACGGAGAGAATTTGCAAACTCCACATGGACAGTCATCTGAGGCGGGAATTGAACCCGGGTTGCTGGTGCTGTGAGGCAGCAGTGCTAACCACTGAGCCACCGTGCCGCCTCTATAGTGTTGTTTTGAAGAATATCCTGGCCAATTCCAAGCTCCACAAGTGAGTCATAGTTCCAAAAAAAAATTATCTGGTTGCTAGCTTGATACTGCTTGTGGATTCTTGCTATGTGTAATTTGCTTGCCACAATTCATAAATGAATTTCTTTTGTGTTGAAGCTGTAAGTAGCTGGAAAGCAGTGGGGACGTCCAAGTTGCTGTGAAAGTTGGTATATAAATGCAAGTCTTGTGTGGATCAGATATTTTGGACCTAGAACCCTAGGTCATTAGGCAAACAATCCATAGGCCATATTTCAGATTCTGTTATTCGACTGCCTTCCTTGCTGGTTTCTCATTTGCTAATCTTTCATCAGTCTTTATGGTGGAAGATACTTCAAACATCCCATTGACAGTAAAGAATATGGGAGAAGAATTAAGTACCATCACCATCATTAGTGAAGTAGTATTAGACAAACTAAAGGGGCTAAAGGCAAATAAGTCCCCTTGACCTGATAGCTTACATCCCAGGATCCTAAAGAAGGAAGCTACAGAGATAATGGCTGTATTGATTGTAATTTTCCAAAAATCCATTGATTTTGGAGAAGTACCAGAGAATTAGAAAACTACCAATACGACACCCCTATTCAAAAAGGAAATGGGGACAAAAAGTAGATAACTATAGAACAATTAGTCTGCCATCTGTTGGAATCAATTATAAAGGTTATAATTTCACAACATTGGAAAATCAAAATATAATCCAGCAGAGTCAATTTAGCTTCATGAAAAGGAAATAGTGTCTGATTAATTTATTACTCTACATATAGTAATATATACTTATTAATTTTCAAGGAAGTCTGAACCAGATTGGAGAGAGGGGAACCATAGATTTATTGTATTTGGACTTACAAGTGGTGTTTGACAAGGTACCTAACAAAAGCTTAAGTCATAAGATAAGAGCCCACAATGTTGGAGGTAGCATATTTGCATGGATAGAGAATTGGCTAATTGGCAGGTAAGATGGGGTACAGGGGGTTCTTCTTCAGCTTGGTGACCGATGACCTGTGATCAGTGGTGTTCCACAGGCATCATTGGTGGGACTGCAACTGTTTACAATATATATTAATCACTTAAAGTCATAGGAAACAAACCTTTCGGTCCAACTCTTCCATGCTGACCTGGTATCCTAAACTGAACTAGTCTTGTTTACTTGCGTTTGGCCCATCTCTCTCTGAATCTTTCCTATTCATGTACCTGTCCAAATGTCTTCCCTCCTACAACAGCAACAGGGTCTCCCTTGTCCTTACCTACCATCCCATCAATATCCATATCCAGAGGATCATTAGCCACCATTTCCGCTGCCTCCATGGGATGCCACCACCAGACACATTCCCCTCCCCTTCCTTGTTAACCTTCTGCAGGTGAAGCAGTGGTTTACCTGCATTTCACACAACCTAGTTTACTGCATTCACTGCTCACAATGTGGTGGTCTCTACATTGGCAAAAAGAAGCATAGACTGGGTGACTGCTTTGCAGAACATCTACGTTCTGTCTGCAAAAAAAGCTGGAAGAATACCTCCTTTTCCACATGGGAACTCTACAGCCTTCTGGATTCAATATTGAGGTCAATAATTTTCAGGCTTGAGTGGTCCCATGTCCTTACCTGACCTCTCCCACACCAGGAGAAAGTGAGGACTGCAGATGCTGGAGATCAGAGCTGAAAATGTGTTGCTGGAAAAGCGCAGCAGGTCAGGCAGCATCCAAGGAACAGGAGAATCGACGTTTCGGGCATTCCTGAAGAAGGGCTTATGCCCGAAACATCGATTCTCCTGTTCCTTGGATGATGCCTGACCTGCTGCGCTTTTCCAGCAACACATTTTCAGCTCCCATACACCAGGCCTTGTTGTGACATTGTCTGGATTACACACAACCCATAGTTAGTCACGAACATGCCCCATTAATAGCTACTTGAGGGC
This sequence comes from Chiloscyllium plagiosum, assembly GCF_037043375.1. NCBI lineage: Eukaryota > Metazoa > Chordata > Chondrichthyes > Orectolobiformes > Hemiscylliidae > Chiloscyllium > Chiloscyllium plagiosum. The sequence goes on along the minus strand of NW_028270162.1, from coordinate 8,364,430 downwards.
CCCTCCCACAACTGCTTCTCTGGTACATCAATAACATCATATCTGTCCTGCTTCCTTCTTTTGACAGGAATTGGAAAATTAATAAATTTTGCTTCAGATATCCATCCATCTCTCACTTTCATCTGGTTCATCTCTGGCTCCTCCTTGACTGTTTTCATTTCTTGGTTTGGGCTGTTCATCAATATCCATTAAAAATCCACAGTTAGCTTGACTATATTTCTCACATCTTGCTTCCTTTTACGTCGACATTCCATTCTCCCAGTTTCTCCCTCTCCAACACATCCGTTTCAGTTTCTGGGTATTGTCCATCTTCCAGTGCGTTGCCTCTGATCTGTCTTTTTTTCTCCTTACATGAGGCTTGCCCTTTGTCCCCACCTGTGGCTGGCATGGTCCTCAACTCTGTCTAATACATTTCCCACATGTCAGTGCCATCACCTATTCAGTGCCACCAAAAACTTTCCCCTTGTCCTCACTTTGAATCCCTCTGCTATCTGCATTTAGAAGATTTATGTTCTGTCATTTCTGCCACTTGCAGCAAGATGCCACATGTTTTCCTCCTCTTGATTCAACTGTCAGCATTCTGCAGGGTTATTCTCTGTTTGACATCCTGGTCCACTTCTCCAAAACTTCTAGTACTGCCACCCCTCTTGCTCCCTCATGGAACCTTCCCATGCAATAGCAGAAGGTCCAACATTTGCCCATTCATCTCCTCTGCTCACTATCTAAAGTACTTGAGACAGTTCCAGGTGAAGCAATGTTTTGTTTGTATTTCTTGCAGTCTAGCCTACTGTTCTTGCTTCTCACAGTACTGTCTCCTCTACATTGGAGAGACCAAATGCAGCCAGGGAGACTGCTTTGCTTTGAAGAACATTGCTGCTATGTCTGTAAGAATGACCTCAACTTTGCCATGTCATGCTAATATTTCCAACCTGGTCCTGCTGCAGTGAGCCAACAAAGCTCAATGCAAGTTAGAGGGGTAGGAATTCATTTTCTACCACAGCACTGTACAGACTTCAGGGCTCAACATGCAACAACTTCAGAGCATGAACAGTCATCTATTTTACACCCCCCATCCCCTGTATACCTCAACATCTTGTTTGATTAGATTCCCTACAGTGTGGAAATAGGCCCTTCGGCCCAACAACTCCACACTGACCCTCCGAAGAGTAACCCATCCAGATCAATTTCCCTCTGACTAATGCACCTAACACTATGGGCAATTTAACATGGCCAGTTCACCTGAACTGCACATCTTTGGACTGTGGGAGGAAACCCACACAGAAACGGAGAGAATGTGCAAACTCCACACAGACAGTCGCCCGAGGCTGGAATCAAACCTGGGACCGTGGTGCTGTGAGGCAGCAATGCTAACAATTGAGCCACCGTGCTGCCTGTGCTAACAGATTTTGTTTTACTATTCACACCTATCATGGACATCAATGTTACCTCTAAGTCTTCTCTTCACAATCATTAATGCTAACCTAGACTTTTGCTCTGGGTACCCTCACTACCTGTTCTACTTGCTCTGCCTCCCCCTACATCAATTCATAGAAACAAATTATTTTCCAGTCCTTTTCACTTCCAAAAAAAACTCACTGGACTCAAAATGTTATTTTTCTCCACACACATGTGGCCTGAGCTGAGATTTTTCTTTTGTTTTTATTTGAGTCCCAGCATCGGAGGCATTTTGCTTTTAATCAGCTATTGGGTATGCAGGGCTCTGCCATTGTTGGTAGGTTGATGGGGTGGAGACTGAGAAGATTAGCTCTTGGTGTTTACATTCCTCAGTGCAGCGAATCCAAGAACACAAACTGGCCAGAAATCTGTTGCTGGCTAACTGAGTGAATGCTCAAATATCCTAATTTTTGCCACTATTTCCACTCTCCTGCCCTGAAGATACAGGTCCCTCAATGGGGGAACTGATCAAGGCAACAGAGGGGTTACCAAATGACAGTCTTCGTGTTGGATGCAAACTATTCAGTGCCTTTGAGCTGTTCAGCTACATGGTGGATCGCTGTCTTTTTCTACACTTATCCACTGTTTTTACACAGACAAGCACACTCCAAAGTACACCACATACACACACCCATATATGTACTCAGATATACAAGCACTCCCATGCATTCCCATACTCCCACTCAGGCACATACCCCTTACACATACACTCTGATTATCCTACACAGGGTCAGGGGACTGCAGTCAGGCAATTGGAGACTTCGTTGACTTTTCCTATTCCTGTAAGAGTAGTGGGACCAGTCCAAACCCTACCCCCACCTCTCCAAAAGAGATGGCACAGCAAACTAAGGATAGACCCTGGAGTGAGGCAAACCTTTCCTGTGGTATATGACTACATATCCTAGCTATCAAACAAACAGGCAACAAGATGTACTGACTAAATATTTATGAATCAAATGAGTTTCCAAGACAGAGTTTTAATAGTTGGTCTGTTGAAGGGGCAGTAAATCAGTAATTGACAGCTTTGTTTCACAAATTCTGATGGGAAGGCTGAAAAAAAACAGCTTAATCTGGTGAAAGCAGCAATGACTCCATAATGGCTTGTTGTTGATTGATCTAATTGACATTAAGACTTGGGGAAGATATACATTTTTCAGATGAAAACAACAAATGAAGTGAAGCTTGCTGTCTCTCCATAGATGCTGCCTGACCCACTGCATTCTCCAGCATTTGTTGTACAGATTCCAGTATCTACAGTAATTTGTTCCTACGTTTATGCATTTTTCAGGCTGGTTTGTAAAGATCTTGACTCTTGCCATCAAGACTGAAACCAAAGTCAGTTACAAAGTAAATTGAAAGCATCTTTCTCTTCCTCACATCCAAGCACCTGATGTCTACTCCAAAACTGTGAGCAGAGAAAAGAAGCGCTTCCTTTTGCTGCTGTCGTGCAAAGTTCAGAAATGCTGGATTACTATCAACAGATTACTACAGTACAGAGACATATTTTATGCATTACACTAGAAAAGGAAAAGATTTAGTGCGTGTCTTATTTGGGAAATGCAAAACAGCCGAAGTATGTTCCACATCTTGGATTGGAGTTAAATTCTGCCCAGGTAGAAGCATGTATTATCATAACAGCAATCTTGGCCTCCACCAGCAATGCCAAACTATAAACTAATGAAATAAAAACACAAATTTCTGATAGCAGCCAGGAAGAGTGGAATTTGTGCTAAAGATGGTTGGGGCGATGCAGAACAGTGGTGGTGGTGAGAGTATAAGTGGAGACAGAACTCATGGAGAGATATGAAAGGGGTAGGCAGACAGGAGGATTTTTGACATGCAGCTTCTCTTCAGTCCTGGCTTACTGAGTGACAACGAGAGCTACGAATAGGAGAGAATGGGTAGGCTGTGGTGAATGCAATTTGTGTCGTCATTAGAGGACCAGGGTGTGGGAATCGGTTTATAAAAAAAATGAAAAGACATAATCAGGCTGTAAAGTTATTGAACTGGATGTTGAGTCCTTGAGGCTGCTGTGTCCCCAAGCGAATGATGGAGTCTTCAAGCTTGTGCTGAGCTTGGAGCACTGCAAATGCCTGAGACAGAATTATTGGTGTGGGATCACAATCTTGAGGAAGTGGCAGACATATGATTTTTTTTATGGAAAGAACAGAGGTATTTCCTAGAATGCTCACCCAGTCTGCATTTCATCACTCCAGTTTTGAGAATCATAGAATGTGATTCTTACACTGTGGAAGCATGCCATTCAGCCCATTGAGTCCACATCATCCTGCCCATGAACATCCCACTCAGATCCACTCCCCTATCCTATCCCTGTAACATCTGCACATCTTTGGACTGTGGGAGGAAACCAGAACACCGAGGAAATCCACGCTAACACGAGGAGAATGTGTAAACTCCACACAGACATTCACCAGAGGCTGGAATCGAACCCAGGAAACCGGCGTTGAGGCAGCAGTGCTAACCATAGAACCTAATGTAGATGAGACCATATTGCTTACGATCCTTGCGAACCTGGTGAGATACTATCAAGCATCTATCTGAAATTAATTGTTGGGTGCTGAAGGGAACTTCATTAGAAGTGATTATATCGACATTGTTATATACTATCACAAGGGGAAGCAAAGGCTGATTGGATTAACAGTCTAGCAATAAAACCAGAGGTTTAGCTGATGTTCTGGGCACTTGGGTTCAAATCTTGTAATGGCACAAGGTGGCATTTGAATTCAATAAAATGATACTGGAATTAAGAATCTACTGCTGACCACTAAATCAGAAAAACCCATCTGGCTCGCTAACGTCTGTCTTTCAAGGAAGAAAGTGTGCTATGCTCACCTAATCTGGCGTCTATGTGACTCCAAACCCACAGCAATTTGGTTAACACTCAAATGCTCTCTGAAATGGCTGAGCAAGCCATTTAGTTGTATCAATCACTTCAAAATATCAGTAAAGAAATTAAACTGATGGACCTCCTAGTATCAATGTAGACACGTGGAAAAGACCATGGCAGGAATATCCCTTTTTACAGTGGAAAGCCTTCTTTACTAGCATCTGCAGATAGTGCCAAAATTAGGTGAGCTGTCTTACAGACAAGTCAAGCAATAGCCTGACATTGTCATACTCATGGAATCATACCTGACAACTTCCCAGCATCATTGCCATCCTATCCCATCAGCAGGGCAGACCCAGCAAAGATGGTGACACAGTGGTATATAGTCAGAAAGGCATTGCCCTGAGAGCCCTCAAAATTGACTCTGGATCCAATGGAGCCTCATGGCTCAAGGTTAAACATATGCAAGGTTACCTCTTGCTATTCCTCCCTTGACTGATAACACAGTACTCCTCCATGTTGAGCAACATTTGGAGGGAGCACTGAGGGTGGCAAGGATGCAAAATATACTCGGGTCAGGGATTTCAGTGTCCACCACCAAGAGTGGCTCAGCAGCTGGCTGGGTCGTTAAAGTCAGAGCTGTGAGACTGGGTCAGCGGCAAATGGTGAAGGAACCAAGTGGGGGAAAAACATACTCAATCTCATTCTCACCACTCTGTCTGCTGCAAATGCATCTGTCTGTGACAGTATCAGTAAGAGTGACCACCTCACAGTCCTTTTGGAAGCAAGATCTGCCTTCACATTGAGAATACTTTCCATCATGTTGTGTGACACTATTAATCTGCTAGATAGGACTGACTTTGGGCAATCATGAGGCACTATGGGTCATTAATTGCAGCAAAATTGTACTCCAGCTCACTCTGCAACCTCTTGACCTAGCATATCCCACTCAATCATAACCATCAACCCTAGTTCAATGGAACGTGCAAGAGCATATGTCAGTAGCAGTACCACACCTAAAAATGACATATTAACCTGGTTAAGGTACCATATAGGACTACATGTGTGTCAAACAGCAAAAGCACTAAGTGATAGACAGAACTAAACCATTCCACAACCAACAGATCATATCTAAGTTCTGCACGGTCACCAATTCCAGTTTTGAATGATAGTGGACAATTAAACAACTTACTGGAGGAGGAGAATCATAACAATGGAAGCAGGTCATTTGGCTTATCGAGTCCACACTGACCCTCTGAAGAGAATCCCACCCAGATCCACCTGTAATCCTGCATTTCCCATGACTAATCCATCTAGCCTGCACATCCCTAGACGCGGTGGGCATTTTAACACGGCCAATCCACCTAACCTGCACAACTTTGGACTGTGGGAGGAAATCTTCGAGGAGAAAGTGAGGACTGCAGATGCTGGAGATCAGAGCTGAAAATGTGTTGCTGGAAAAACGCAGCAGGTCAGGCAGCATCCAAGGAACTTGAACAAAATCTTCAGACCCAGAAGTGGAAGTTGAAATAAGAGAGAATGATTTGGATGCAGAATAATATTACAAATCTGTAGTTTGCTTAAACAACAGAACACACTTCAACCTAGGAAGTAAGATTAAGACAGTTAAGAATATCTTGGGCAGTTAAGACATTGATTTCAAGATTTTCTTAGAGACCCACAGTCAACAGAAGTTGTGAGATATCAACTGAGTTTGTGAAAATTGAAATTTGCACATCTGAAATTTACAACCTGGTAACCTAGAAATATGAAGAACCTTTTTGGACAAGGTCTCAAGCTAAGTCAAATTGATGCAACGTATCCCTTTTCTCACACAGCCCTGTAGCTTAGCTCTGTAACTGGCAGAGTCTCACTGAATCTAATTTTACACTCAACATTCTCCTATTTGGAGCAGATTATCCTCCTGTTACTGCTTTCTAGATGTAGCAAAATGATATCATGTGATTATTGCAGATTGATGGATGCCTGTGTCACAATCAGGATTAATGTTGAGTGCTCATTTACAAGCGTTGTGATCAGTTATGGTCTTGTTAAAGGTTGCATGTTCAACAAGGGAACTGGTTGGGAATACGATTCTGGATTTCTTGTGCGATAGAAGAGGTTGAGAGATGGTTTTGACACACCAATTTGCTGTGATCCAGGACTGAATTAGCAGACCAACAGAGGTTTCCACTTTGTGAGTCACTCTTTCAGCAGTCTTATATCATAAAAAAAGAGCATCTTCCATCATGCGAGAGCAGAAGACAAATCATTTGGTATAAATCCACAGATTGTTCTTGCTAAGTTTTTCCATGTAGCCAAAGTTTAAAAAAAAGATTTATTGTGAACAAAGGTGTCAGCATCAACCAGCATGTTATAAACCCCTGATTCTGCTCTCCAGTCACTGTTGTTTGTTCTTTTGCTGACATTATAAGTGAACTCCAGAGTCGAAACGTGTGGTGCTGGAAAAGCACAGCTGGTCAAGAAGTATCTGAGGGGCAGGAGATGAAGAATAGCTTATGCTCGAAATGTCGACATATTCCTGATGAAAAGCTTATGCTTGAAATGTCAACTCTCCTGCTCCTCAGGTGCTGCCTGACCGGCTGTGCTTTTCCAGCACCACACTTTTTGACTCTGATCTCCAGCATCTGCAGCCCTCACTTTCTCCTATTTTCAACAAACTACTGGGCATGAAGCAATCTGGCAAGTATTTTTTAAAAATTATACATGCCAGTATGTTAACAAATATAAAAGGCTTAATTGTTATCCATTGTAATAAAACACATGACTTTGCTTTGTGTAAATTCATTCTCCCTTACAACAATCACTAAACCAGTTTCAAAGGTGCGATAATATTGGAATTATACTGATAAATCTTTACACAATTAAGCTGCTTTATGCACCATGATGACAGTGCATAATTGGCTTGTGGAAATTGATAGATGAACGACTGCATGAAACCAGGCTTCCCTTCATAGGTCGAGAAAGCAATGAGAAGCATTAACTAAATACTATCCCACAGGAAGAACATGCTGTATGCTCCAAGGCATGTCTTGCAGCATTTGACACTGTTAGCCATTTCTTCTTCCTCCATTATCACTCTTGGTCATCAAGCTGAGTAGGACTGCTCTCATTTGGTGGCCAATTTTGATATCTCTGACCCTAAACCTTATTTTACAAATACAAATCTGTGCTATCTCTAAGAACGTGTATTTCTACCCTGTAGCATTGCCTACCTCAGCTCATTTGCTGTCAAATGCTAACTCATATTTTTGTTACCTCTAGATTTGACAGGTACTCCTGGCCTGTCTCCCACCTCAGCATATTGTGTAAACTTACCACCCTTACGCTAACTTGTATAATCCCTGAACTAAATTATCCCCATTTTAAAAACTACCTCAATATTAAAACTCTTTCATCTTAAAAACCCTCCATGGCCTCCTCCCTGCTTTACCATCTAGCTCAAAAATCCTCGAAGACCTCCATAATTCAAGTTGATTCTTGAATCCTATCCCTTAGATAATGCTCCAATGAAGGATCTTGAAGCAAGGAACTATATAAATACAGGTTCATGCTCAGTGGACACAAATTATTTGGAGTCACTTTTAAACTTATAGTATTTACAATATTTCATGTTACATATACTAAAATTTCTGGACCTTGGATCTGAAATTCACTCTCAATCCTACCACCTACTTCTCTCTTCATAGATAAGACCGTCTCTTAATCTTATTTGATCAAATGGCTTTGGGTTAATTTTTTTCTGTAGTGCCAGCTGTTGTTTTATTACCTAACAGGTTTCTTTTTGTTTTCAAAGTTGCTAAAATAGTAACATGATTATATTATTGTTCAATGTATTGGACAAATACACTAATATTGTTCTGTCTCAGAAACTTTGAGCAAAGTTTGATCAGTGAGAAAAATCTTTCCATATGCATAAATTACACTAATGCATTACTTCATGTGTATTAAAACAACCAGACCAAAGCTTCAGTATACATTAATGAGACAGTCCCGGTACAATTCATTAAGTTATACAGAAGAGATTGAAATATATTGCCATAAAAACAATATATTGCATTGAATTGAAATGTATTATAATCAACTCTGGAAAATGGAATAGGGAGTGAATCTCAGCCTTACCAGTTGCAGAGTGGCTATAAATGTGAATAAGTGACCTTGATGGATGAACCTGTCCTCTTTGAAAACTGTCATTTGAATTGCATTTCTCATCAATTCACTATTATAATTTTGCTACTCAGCAAACATATCAACCGAGTCGTAATTCTACTGCATTTACTCCAAGAATCTGCATTTTACATTCAAACAGCACTGACTGTTCAAAGGATCACATAGTTATAAGGAATGATGCCTGGTTGAAAGTGCTGTTCTTTGTAAACACTTGAGATTCCATTTGTTTTTCTTGGTTGAAATGGGCATTGAATATCTCAAAGCCTTTGTCAGGAGAGGCTTTAAGCATAATAAAACGCTGCATTAAGTTTATGGATATCTTTTACCAAAGAATGCCTATTGTGTGTGTAAGCAGCCCATTGAATCCACACCATCCCTCTGAAGGGCCTACCTGATCCCTATAATGTTGCATTTCTTATGGCTAATCCACTTAGCTGCACATCCCTGGACACAATGGACCATTTAGCTTGGCCAAATTCACTTAACTTACACATGGTTGGGACTGTTGAAGGAAACTGGAGCACCCGGAGGTACCCCATACAGATAGAGGGAGAACGTGCAAACTCGACACAGTTACCTGAGGCTGGAATTGAGCCTGGTGCTAACCACTGAGCTGTCATGATACCCCAGAGTTGGATTCTGGGATTCATCAATGCTCCCATCAATGCTGCATGAAAATTGGTTGATTGAAAAAGCATAAGTGCACATCAGGATCAGTCTCCTCAGAGATGATGATATCCACTGCTTAAGAGTTTTAACGTGTAATTGGATAACCCAAATGAAGATCACAATAAGGAAGTTTTTGCTTTCTCATTATTCAGCCTGACAAGTAACATGGAAACATAGAATACAGGAGCACACATCAGCCATTTGGCCTTTCAAGCCTGCTCTGCCACTCAGTATGGTCATGGCTGATCATCCAATCCACCAGCCTATTCCTGCCTCATTCCTATGTCCTTTGATTACTTTAGCCCCAAGAACTGCACAGTTTCTAAAGGCTCTTCACTGTTTGGGTGAAGAAATGTGTCTCATCTTTGATCCTTCGACTGTGTTCTGGGCTCCCTGGTCATTGGAAACATCCTTGTGTGTTTATTCTTTGTAATCCTGTTAGACTATGAAGGAGCCTATTGAAATTCTAAGGGGCAGGGGAAGAGAGGTGGCATGGGTCACCCTCCCCTTCACTTGTCTATACTCCAGTGAATATAGTTCTAACCAATCCAGTCTCTCAATGTACATCAGTCCTGCCATCCTTGGAACCATCTTTGCATTCCTCAATTGCCAGAAAAGCCATCCTCACAAGTAGAGAAGAAATTAAAATATTCCATCAAAACAAGTCAACTTCTGTCACTTAATCTCAAATTTGATGCATAACAAGACAGGTACTTCGAAGTACCCAATTAGCTGTTAAACATTTAAAACATTTAACCTATTTTGCATCACAAGAGTCCCTGAATTCTTTTGAATTCAAAACCATGTCCTGCAAAAGATACATTAGAAGTGTGGATCTTCCTTTTGTTTGACGAGGTTTTCCATAATTTGAGCTATGCTGGGAAAAGTGTGTAAAGTCACTAAAAGTTAAATAACCCACTGATAATCACTAAGTAAAGACATTACAAAGTCATTCAGGTGCTGAACTACTGAAAAAAATAATCTGCAAAAATAAAGCAGCTTTAATAGAGAAAGAAAAAACCCGTGAATCACTTGAACATTCGGACGACTGAACATTTTTCAACAATATTCAACTAATGAAAAGTGCAGCACTTCATGAAAAAAAACTAAAATAGGGAAAATAATTTAAATTCAAGAATTGCTGACTGGCTTTTCAAAGGCACAGGAAACCCAGCAGGATAAAAGACAGGAACTGACTGTACTACAAGTGCTTTTAAAACATTCCTTATGGGTGAGGTTTGGAGCACCTTCCTCAGTCTACCAAGGAACCCTTCAAATAACGACATGCCACATCATCACCCTGACATTGTTTTTCTCTCCTTTTCACCAAGCTTTGATCCTTCACTCATTCCTTCCTCATGATTCCTGTATATAGTCACAAAATGTCCCAGTAGTCTCTCACTGCTAGTTTTCTGAACGGAGATTGAGCCACATATCAAATTATAAGGGCCTGCTGTTAAGTTTAACTCCCATATCCTCAACCTTGATAGGTTTTCTGCTGACTTCCATACCCTTAATTAATATCAGGGTAAATACTTCAGTGAGTGGGTGTCAATCTTAAGGAACAGGCTCCCTTGAAACTTTGTGAAAACTGCTCATATGAAAGTATTCAGTGAAATTTAGATAATCTTCAGGATACAGTATATGTTGAGTTTGATAAATGATCTGTGGCAGGCTTGAGGTGCTTAAGAGGATTAGCTACTTAGTTCTTAAAAGTCCCATCATTGAAGTTTCCTAACCTCAGTCTCAGTCTGCTGTAAACTAATTGAGAGATTGATCCCTGACTTGTGAACTACTTCATTGGATTAGGATGGTAAAACCTAGGTGTCAAAATAACATTGAAGGTAGGCCTTTTTCTTCTGACATTTCCTGTATTTATAACAGTAAGGTGAGAAGTCTGCTCATTGTTAGTGAAAAAGTAAGACAGTTTATCACTGTTATCATTTTGCTGAAACATTTTACTTTGCATTCATTAGGACAAGTCATAAGAATGGCAAGTTGAGGTGGAAACCAACATTTATATTGTCTATCATAGTTCATTGATGAATTCCCATGCCAATGCCTCTACTAGTCAGAGTCCACTTGTCAACCAATCAGCACTGCCAGGAAGTATAAATGTTGATTTTTTTCCTTGAATTATATCTTGCGAATTGTCATGTTGAGCAAATGATGAAAAGTTTTGACTTTTATCAACACAATCAAGTAATGGACGAGTAATATAAAAGGATATGCCAACTATTGTGGTGGAGTGGCAATGTTCCTCCCTCTGAGCCAGAAGGCCTGAGTTCAACCCCCACCTATTTCAGAGGTGTGTAAAAACACCTCTGAACAGGTAGGTTGGAGAATATCTATAAAGGATATGTGAAGGACTATTGTGGTACAATGGTAGTGTCCCTACCTTTTAAGCTAAAAGACCTGGGTGGTCCAGAGGTGTGTCATGACACTTCTGAACAAGTCGACTAAAATTCATAAAAATATGGGGAAAGGACATGAAATGGAATTGCAGCAGAGAGTTCAGATATATTTTGGAAGATAAGTGTGATTTAGAACAGTGAAGCTCAATTACATTTTATTCAGTGTCTCAGCTGAAATGGAGCCTTGCTTCTGATTAGAAAAGTGATGTGGAATTGGTTACTCACTGTTCCTATTTGTTGAAGTTCAGGTACCGATTGAACTGAAGTAAATACATAAAAGCACTTCAATTAAATTCTAAGAGAGGTGCTACTGAAAAACATTCATCTCACTTTCTAATATTGCCCAAGTTTATTTATTCTGAACATTTTTGAAGAAATTTCTTCACCCAGAGTGGTAAGCCTGTTGAACACACTTCCACAGAAAGCAGTTGAGACCAAAACATTCAATGTTTTCAAGAAACAGTTGTAGCTCTTAAAGGGATCAAAGGAATGGGGAGAAAGCAGGAATAGGGTACCGATTTAAATGATCAGCCATGATCATATTGAATACCAGTGCAGGCTTGAAGGGCTGAATTGCCTGCTTTAGCTCCTATTTTCTACATTCTGCTGTGCTTAACTGAGATTTTGCAATGTTTATATGTAGTATGAAATTTGTAGTTGAAAAATGTTTCAGAATGCTAGCGTTTTAAAACTTTTTTATATAGATTCAGAGTTATAGCTTGTTTATGATGAGCTGTTTCTCACATTTAAGTGCAATTTGAAAGGTTTGACATTTTAATGTTCAATTTATCCTTTGAACATGAAACATGATGCATCAAATAAGATGCAAACATTTGAAAATTTCTTGCAATGCTGCTCTGAAGCACAGTTCATGACTATGTAAGATGGATAGTTTTCACAAGTAATGATTTTTCTATCGACAATCCTACAATTTTCACAATGCTGACAGGCCCAATGTGTCTGAGCTGGCTCTCTGCAAGATTAATTCAGCTAGGCCTATTGGCCTGCCCTTCCTCTGAAAATCCCCTCTTTCCATGCTTATCCTATTACCTTTTCAAAACCCCGATTGAATCTGCCTCCACCACACACACATCCTAACCATTTGCTGTGTAAAAAGATTTTTCCTTATGTTGATTTTGTCATTATCCAACCTAAATCTGAGTCCTTTGGGTATTTGAGTCGTAGAGGGTGGTGCTGGGAAAGCACAGCTGCTCAGGTAGCACCCAAGGAGCAGGAGTATTGACTTTTCAAGCATAAGCTCTTCATCGGGAAGCTCATCTTCCTGAAGAGCTTATGCTTGAAACATCGATTCGCCTGCTCCTCAGATGCTGCCTGACCGGTGCCTTTCAAGCACCACACTCTTCAATTCTGATCTCCAGCATTTGCAGTCCTCACTTTCTCCTTCGAGTATTTCTCCAACTCAGGAACTTCAGGGCTAATTGCAGCATTTTCTGCTGCTGTTACCTTAGATCAACAAATCAGCATAAAATATGACCAAGGGGACTCAATATTTCAGGGTACTTGATGTTACAGAAGAATAGGCAAAACGGAAAAGGAGGTGGGGTAGCTTTGTTAATTAAGGATGATATCCATGCAGTTGTAAGTTGTGATACAAGTGCAACAAATTATGATGGGGAATTGGTTTGGGTGTAATAAGGAATGGCCACGGAAAGTCATGGATGGGAGTGATTGAGGCAACTCTTCAGGACCCTATCAATTAGGACAAAGTATACATCAGGAAATAATGGAGCTGTGTAAGAAGGGTAATTTTAATCTGCATATTGACTAGACAAATCAGATATGCAAGGGTGATGTGGAGGACAAAAACCTAGTATTCATCATGGATTGCTTCTTAGAGCAGTGTACTGCATAAGTCACCTGGGAGTAAGCTATTTTAAAAGTAGTTCAGGATCATTTAAGGGGGAGTGATTACAACATAGCAGAACTTCAGTTTGAGGGAGTAACTTGAGTCTCAGACTAGTGTCCTCTCTTAATCAGAACAAATATGAAGAAACAGTTGTCTGAAACAAGTTGTGAAAACAGAGTAAGGGGAAAGATGGTAGATGTGCAGAAACAGACCTTTAAGCAGACGTTTCATAATGTTCAGCAAAGGTTTATTCCAGTCAAAAAAAAAAATTGGACTTGGGATGGGGGAAACCACTCGTGGTTAACAAAAAGTGATCCAGGAGAATTTATAAACAAAAACTAAGACTTGAGAGCTGCGAAGACTAGCGGTAGGTCAGAAGATTGGGATTTTATTTTTAGGAACCAGCAGTGGATGACTAAAAACCTAAACTAAGTGTGGGAACCTTGGAGGATGCAAGTGGGGAATTGGTAATAGGAACAAGGAAATTTTAGTTAATTTAAACCATTATTTGTCACAGGTCTTCATGGTGTAGGAGACGATAAATATCCAAAAGATAACAGGTAACCAAGGTGTTAATGGGAAGATAGATCTTGTAACAGTTTCCTTCACAGGGGGAAAACTATTGGCGGGGGCGGGGGGTGCTCTATTAGCAATACAGAGTGACACCAACAGAATGGGTTCAATTCCCAAACTGCCTGAGGTTATCATGAAGGATTCTCTTTCTTAGTCTTACTCCTCACTTCAGGTGTGGTCTCTCAGATTAAACTACCAGCAGTCATCTCTCTCTAATGACAGAACAGTGCTAATGTCTGGGAAGACTATGGCAACTGAACCTTTACTGTTGGAAAAAACTAATACCAAACAAGTTACCAAGACCTGATGGCCTGCATCTAGGGGGTTTTATAGTAAGTGGCTGCAGTAATAGTGGAGTTATTGGTTAAAATATTCCTTGACTCAAAGGATTCTGAGAGGGTTCCAGCAGATTGGGGCAACATGGTAGTTCAGTGGTTAGCATTGTTATCTGCTACGGTCCTGGGTTCAATTCCACCTTTGGGTGACTGTCTACGTGGGTTCCCTCCTGGTGCTCTGGTTTGGGTGGATTAGCCATGCTAAATTGTCCATTGTGTCCATAGATGTGGAGGCTAGGTTGGCTAGCTATGAGATATGTGGGGTTTACAGGAATAAAGTAAGAGGGTAGATCTGGATGGGATACTCTTCAGAGGGTTGGTATGGACTTGATGGGCTGAATGGCTTGCTTCCACACTTTAGGGATTCTATGATCTAAGATTGGAAAACTGCTGTGTTTATGGAAAGGGAGAGACAGAAATCAATAAACTATGGCCTAATATCTGTTGTTAGGAAAATGCTAGTGTCCACTATTAAGAAAGTAAAGGCAGGTAATTTAAAAAAAAACCTTAACACAACCAGTGTCAGCATGGTTTTATGAATGGGAAATCATGTTTGACAAATTTGAGGCCATGATAAGCAGAGTTGATAAAAGGGTAGATGGATATTTGGATTTTCAAAAGGAGCCACAAAAAGGTATTAAACAAGACAAGATCTTATGGCATTGGGGCTAATGTATTAGCATGGATTAAGAATTGGTTAGCACACAGAAGACTGAATTGGAATTAACAGGTTCTTTTTAGTTGGAAAGACCTAACTAGTGAAGTACTACAAGGATCAATCATAGAGCTTCAATTATTTACTACCTCTATTAATAACTTGGAGGAGGGGTATTTGAATGTCTTATTTGCTGATGATATAAAAATAGATTGGAGGGAATATTATGATGAGGATGTAAGGAATTTTCAAGGCAATATAAGTAGGTTGAGAAGGCAGAAAAAATTTAAGGTTAGAAAATGTTAAATACTTTTTGGGAGACTCTCCAAACAAGTACAGTCCAGAGGGATTAGAGTGTTCTTGTGCATGAAACACAAAGATAGCTACTTTCTGCAACTGCATGCTAAGGAGGCAAACACAATTTCAGCCTTTATTGCTAGGGGGTTTGAAACCTTTTAAAAAAAGGGAAGTCTTGTTGCAACTGTACAGGGTGTTGGGGAAGCCACACCTGGAGTACTGTGTACATTTTTGGTGCTCCTATTAAAAAGAGATTCATGAGGCTGATTCCTGTGTTGAAAGGGTTGAATTATCAAGCATATTTAGACAGGGGGTTTTGTTTTCATTCATCAGAGTTTGGAAGAATGACTTGGTCTTATTGATATATATGAGAATCTGTGGCAGGGCCCCCTGTGGCGTGGAGGATGGTGCATGTCTGGAATTCCGTATCCTAGCGAATTGTGGAATCTTGATCACTGGAAATATTTAAAGAGGAGGTGGATAGATTTTTGAAATATCAGTTAACTGACAGCTAGACTGATCTGGTGTGAAAGAGAAGTTGAGGCCCTGGGGCAGATCAATCATGAGATTGTTGAATGGCAATGCAGGCTTGAGGGACCGAATAGCCTACTCCTGTCTCATTTCTTATGTTCTTAAGAAATCTGTGGTCTACATGGCTGAATAGCTCACTGTCTTGACAAATGTGCTGTCAGGTGCTCTATATTCTAGACTTTTATAGTGTGTAAAAGTTCACTTTATAGTATTAATCAGTAAAACCCTTCTGTCAAAATTTAAAACACATCAAAATCACAAGCAGTTATTTCACAAACAACTTTTCACTCCATGAATGCAGGCTTAAACAAACTTTCAAAGAAGAAAACAAACTCAAACTTGTTGTAACAAGATGAAGGGAAAATAAAGTCTAAGTACAAATACACAGTAATGTGAAAGAAAACAACTGCTGAATACAATGAAACAAAGCATGGCACAGCTTCTTTGCAAAAATCTGCAATTTAAAGCTACTAGAATGATAATCAAGTACCCATGGTCAACTGTCGTCAGCTGGTTCATTAACAACCTTCAGTGAAGGAAATCTACCATCCAACCATGCTACCTGGTCTGGTCTACACTATTCCAGACCACAGCAATGTGGTTGTTAACTGCTCACTGAATTCTTTTCAGTTTTAAATGTGTCCCCTTGGGGATGGGTAAAGCTGGCATAGCCAATGACATTCACATTTTATGAATGAAAAAAAAATTAACCTCATGAGCTTGCCATGGTTTAGTTGGATGATAGGACCCATATAAGTTGCATGGATAGAATTGCAGTGAGAATTACAATGTATCACATCCTCTAATAAGTAAACCAGTGAGATATTTTCACATTAAACAGATTTTTGCTTGGGAATGAATAGGGAAACAAAGGCCCTATGTTGATTTTGAAGGTTTTTGTTTTACTTGATCCAATAATGTAACTACTGACCGTATAGTGCTCAGCTGAAGATCACAAAAAAAGCATTGCCACAGGCATACAGCTTCTCTGTAGGGATTGTCAAAACAATTTTGCATCAACTACTCAAGGGGTGGTGTTAACCAGTTCAATTGGTATGACCTCTGACACAACAAACAAACAACCATTTTGTCTCAAAATCAATGCTGTATTTGTCTCATTGATCTACAGGAATCAAGTCTGTTTAAAATACAGAAACCAAAGTACAGAGCAGAAAGAAAGAAATGGCAGCTGATGTATGAAGTAACTACAGAGTAAAAGCCCAGATATATAAACACAGATGCTGCTTTTTTTGTCCAGCAATTAAAACATGGCAAAATTTACATATGACCAAGAAATGAAGAATCAGGCAGAGTAGTTCAGTCAGAACCACACTGCAAGAAAGACCTGTTTAAGCACTTCATTGCTAACAGTATTTTATTAGAAATGTTACTATGAGATTTGATCCTAAAATACTACTTTGTTTTGTATACAGATTCCATAAAAACACTGCACAATTACACAAGGTCCACACTGAATGTCCTTGTCAGCCACTAAGAATTTCTCCCAATACATTGTCTGTGTTGTGGATTGAGAAATAAAATCTTTCTCTGAACTGGGTGCCTAATTGGTCCAACAGTTTTTGTCTCTCCCTCTTGTATTGTGTCTGCTTAATGGATTTACATGTCTCCACTGTTGCACACAGTAGTTTCCCCCCACCCCACAGTATGTTGCCATTAGTTTGGTAGCGCAGCCTTTGTGAAAGACCTGCCTGCGGTTCTTGCATAGTTGAATTGAATATGCTTCTCTGAAACTGAGCTTCAAGCACACTTCCACGTGACACTATAGGAATAACTGTGCTACAAATATCCAGTGAGCTGTTCTGGTTTCAGAAACCCTTTATAAAGGCTACCTAAGTAAAGAATTTAATTAGCATGTTCTGAGTATCAACAGAGTATTTACATTTGTACACGAACCACAAGGACCTGTTCTGCATATCTTGTAATTGTTAATAAGGCAAAACAAATTCAGATTTGTACATTTCTCAGAATACACAGACATTTTTGGGAAGCAAATAAAGTCATTTTTGGCCTCAATAAGAAACATCACAGTGGATTCATTGTAAATTGGTATCTTGATTAATGATACCAATTGCAAACCCTGGGTATTATTAAAATAGTCCGAGGCCTGTAATTGCTGAAAAACAGAACACAAAACTGA
Source organism: Chiloscyllium plagiosum (assembly GCF_037043375.1). Taxonomy (NCBI): domain Eukaryota; kingdom Metazoa; phylum Chordata; class Chondrichthyes; order Orectolobiformes; family Hemiscylliidae; genus Chiloscyllium; species Chiloscyllium plagiosum. The sequence goes on along the minus strand of NW_028270162.1, from coordinate 8,346,437 downwards.
AAAGCAAACAAATTAAAGTGAAATAATAAAATTACAAATTCATACAAATTAGATTTCAAATATTGGAAAAATGTACAAACATGATTTCAGAATTCTTCTCTGCACAAAGAAATCTAGAGATTTATAATTGATAATATATTAATTCCAATTATAAGCAATCTTCTGATATCAAAGTTCAGACTTTATATCCCTCTCAACTGTGCTTCAATTCTATAAATTTACAGGGTTCTCTTCTTGTTGCAGTGCATTATTTGAATCAAAGGATCTCATATACAGGACAGCCGTCACTAGGTCCAAGAACTACCTTGCCTCAACTTCTTTGGGATTACGAGAAGGGGAGTAGTCCCGGGACTCTGAGTTAGTGAGTGGTGTAGTCCTCCGGGGAGAGACAGACCGTGCACTGCCTGCTGGTACAAGAGGAGGTGGAGCACTCAATGCTGCAGTTGGTGGGGTCCTGTTCAAAATACCATTGTGATTGGCAGTGGATGGACTTAGCCTTGGGTAGTGCATTCCACTTATATGAGGCATAAAGGACGGCACATGTGCCAAGTGACTATCCATAGCAGACGTGTGCAAGGCATGTAACCTAGCACGGTCAAATTCTTCCCTTAGATGCAAACGTTCTCTTTCATCTGTGTGTCGTAAGCGCTCCTGTTCACGTCTGACCTCCAGAACATGCTCATGATTGTAGTCATGAGGCTCCCTGTCTCTAAATGACCGATCATGCTCATAGAAACCAGCTGATGTTGGGAACCGGTGCATGGAATCTGTGCGTAAAGGGAATTCCATCCTGCGGTGCAAATCAAAGCTCCGGTATGCATCACGTAAAGGATCCCGGACAGGATCCCATGAAAATCCAGGGTGGGGCAGTCGTTCTCTTCCCGCCAGCGGGTTCATGCCTATGAAAGGTGTTACCATTCGTGCACGGTCCAGCACGTTCATGTTGTTCATCTGGTGGATGCTGCTCATTGTGATGGGCATGGGCCCCATAGAATGACCCAGTGAAAGTCCGTGTATGGATGTGTGGTGAGGTGGCTCATTGTTCCTTGGATGCTGAGATGAGTCCGAACCTATTACCATCACTTCATTATCCTCCTTTCGCTCTTCCTTTATCTTTACATCGTTCTTTATTTTCTGGAGGTCACAGGACGGCTCTGATTTCCTTTCACTGTCTTTGCTCACTGAATTGCTGAGCTTCATGCTTTCACTCAGCACACCTCTGTTGTATGGAGAATTGGGCCTCACAACTGGTTTTGTGTTTTCTTCAGGTAGTCGTCTCTCATGGCTCTGCCCATCCTTTACTGGTGACCGGTTCTCCTTGATTTTATGCTCAGTGCCGGGGAACTCTCTCAGTGGGTCTGTGTGCTCCCTCTCCAGCTCCTTTGACCGATCTCGCTCAGTGTTGCTGTGGTGCCTGTTTGGATCATTCATGCTTCGGCTGTTGCTGTGGATGAGGTTGTTGATTTGATGGTTGACTGGAGCAGATGCTGGTGATGATCGGTTGGAGTGCCTGTTTTTCTCCACTCCGTCCCTAGAAAAAAATGCCAATGTTTTAAACTGCATGGTACTGCAAACAAATATGTCTGGTAATCGGTTATTCAAATCTAGTTAATCTGAAAAGTTTGGAAAGTTTGTAGGCAAATTATTTTTAATATGAAATTCTGGAAATATCTCACAGGTCAATGGGACCTTTTAAAGTGAAACGCTGCATGTGGTCGATACATAGAACGCTAATGTTATCTCTTTTGCAATGCTGATGGACAGCTGCATATATCAAAATGAGGCTTTTTTCTTACAATTACGCAGAGCTGAAATGTCTTTTCATAGAATCGCAGAATTATAACTGAATGTTTGCTCGATTCAGTCAACAAAACATAATGGTATTCATTTTAAGTCAGAAATAAACTGTTTAGATATTTGATAAGGAATATTTTTTAAGCAATGACTTGTAATGTTTTTGCAGGAATTTGGAAGCAGATTCAACAATAATTTGAAAAAGTGATTTCAGAAAAGAAATATTTGCAGGGCTACAGGGCTAAATTGATAGCTTTTCCTGAGAATTAGCACAGGCGTGAAAGGCAGACCAGGCTCATTGTGCTGTAAAATTCGATGATTCTAATATAATGAACAGACAAATTAAGACTCCCAAAGATCACTGTATTTTACACTGTGGGATTCTAGAACTGATTTTACATTTGATTCTTTAATGATTTGTGTTGCCCATCCCCCTTGCAAAATAAACACAAATGAAGGGATGATTTATCGATGGGTGACATCATCTTCCACATTACAAATAAATGTCGGGATTAATGTTCCACAACTTAGTTTGGTGCATTGGTTTGCTGCAAAATACAGGCCCACTGACAGGATATCCTATTAGCATTGGCATTCAAACTACGATTGAATATTACAAACTGCTGGAAATTTCAGATCATGGCTGCTTCATTCTGCAGTGGGGTGTGAGGGAAGAAGGGCATCCTGTGTCTTTCTGTGAGTCCCATTGTAATCAAAATTGTCCACGTGAAGCGAGTCCATATGCACAGCACCTTTTCCAACAGCAACAGTGAAAACTGTTCAAAAATTGGATCAATTTGTTCTTGATAATTAAATCATGTTCTTATTCGCATGATGAATTGGAAAATGTTTGTGAGAACCTGATGTGCACAGAACCATTAGTCTATGGAGGAAGATGCTCAGATCAAGAAGAATCAACCCTATAACACATGAAGTGAAGTAGATAGAATGTGTTCACACAGGGAACGCTACTGATAGAGAACTCCCTGTGAACAAGATGGTATAGTTAGGCACGTACCTTTCTTTCTCTCTGTCACTTTTAAGTGAAGATTCTCTTTTCTCCAAATCTCGGTCTCTGTCGTGATTAGTTACCGAGGAGCTTCGTTCAGACTCCCCTGGCTTTGGCCACTGTGGTGGGGTTGGAAATGAAGGTGGAGTTCGATGGAGACGGTTCCACGGTTCATGAGCATTGTTGAGGCTTTGTATTCCTGGAGCTTCTTTGTGACCAAACATGCTGTTGGAAGCTAGGCAAGTAGAATATATGAGAAACAAACAAATTAAGTGGAATACTTAAAATCACATGATGGACAAGATTCTATGATGTACTGTTTTGCCAAGCCAAAAAAAAAACACTTGGAGCTGGATTTGGACATTGACAGTCAAGTTTTCACAGTTGAGTTGCTTATTTGAAGTAGACTTAGAACAGGGACACAGTAAAGACATTTAGTCTTGATAGTGCATACTCCATGCCACCATACAGCAATACTGGTGGAAGCTTGCACTTATGAAGCCTGAATGCCTATGTTACACCCAGATGGTTCGAGTCCCTTAATGAGTCAAGTGTAAAAACTCAGTCTGATGTCTGTACTATTGTTTGAGAAAGAATGCTCATGCCGCCGGGGCAGCTCCTACATGACCTGCATGACAGCAATAATTGCCAGATTTAGAAAGTGGGATACGCAATGCAACATTATCACATCATCAGCTGCATTCTTCTGATTTTTTTTAAAGGGACTTGGCAAAGATGTTAGCAGGACATGTGTGTGTGTGTTAATGGCCTATTAAGATAGCTAACTCCTGCATGAAGTAAACACATTGGCAAACTGCCACAGCTAGTCAAAACAAGTAATTGCACTCCTTCCTTTGTATAAAATTCATTCATGGGATAAGGGCAACACTGGCTAGGGCTTGCATCTATTGCCCATCCCTAATTGCACAGAGGGCAGTTAAAGGTCAACTACATTACTGTGGGTCTGGAGTCACATGCAGGTCAGACTAGGGAAGGCTGACAATTTCCTTCCCTAAAGAACTTTCGGGAATTGGATGGGTTTTTCTGACAATTGACAATGGATTTACAGTCATCATTAGACTCTTAAGTACAGATTTTTAAAATTGAATTCAATTCATTTGCCATGGCAGAATTCCAGTCCAGGTCCCCTGAACATTACTGGGGCAAAAACAGAAATTGCTGGAAAACCAAGTCTGGTAGCATCTGTGAACACAAAGCAGAGTTAACGTTTTGGGTCCAGTGACCCTTCTTTAGAACTGACTGTAGCTAGAAAAAGGTTGGTATATATAATAAAGATGGGATGGGAGAATGGGAAAAGACTAAAAGATAGGTGGAGATGGAGCCCTGAGAGAGAGAACAACAGTTGGGCAGATAAAGGAATGGGTAAAGGTCAGCCCTGGGAAAGTGGATAGCTGCTAATTGGGACCAGCAGCCCATGTTACAACAAGGCCTGCTATGTGGGGTTTGGAGTAAGAACATGGGAGAAGAAGAGTTCCACCCTTAAAATTATTGAACTTGATATTGAGTCCAGAAAACTGTAGGGTTCCCAAGTGAAAAATGAGGTGCTGCTCTTTCAGCTTCGTTGGGAGCAATTGTAAAAAGCCTGAGAAAGAGATGTTAGCCAGGAAACATGGTGGTGTGTTGAAGTGGCAGGCAACTAGAAGGTCAGGGCCATTTTTGTGGACAGAACATGGGTGTTCTGCAAACCTTCATCCAATCTGTGCTTTGTTTGGCCAAGTACAGAGGTCCCACATTGAGCAGCGAATACAGTGGATTAGATTGAATGAAATGCAGGTAAAACACTGCTTCACCTGGAAGGTATGTCTGGGGCCCTGGATAGTGAGGAGGGAGGAAGGGAGGAAGTAATTGGGCAGATGTAACACTTCCTGTGACTGCAAGGGAAGGTGCTTGGAATGGAGGAAGAGTGGACCAGCGTGTCCAAGAGAGAACAGCCCCTGCAGAAGGCTGACAAGGAGAGTTGAGAATATTTGTCTGGTGGCTGCATCCCATTGGAGGTGGCAGAAATGGTGGCTAATCCTTTGGATGCGAATGCTGGTCGATTAGTAGGTGAGGATAACAGGCCTCTATTGCTGTGTGGAAGACCGGGGTGAGAGCCAAAGTACAGGAGATGGATCGGACATGGCTGAGGGTCCTGTCAACAATGGTGGCGAGGAATCCTTGGTTGATGAAGGTGGTGGACATTGTGAAGGCCTCCTTGTCTAAGTTGGCATCATTGAAACAGGTCTGGAGGAACTGGGAGAATGTAATAAAGTCTTTGCAGCAAGCAGAGTGTGTGTGTATAGTCAATGGGAGTGTATGGGAGTTAGTGGGTTTGTAATGGATATTGGTGGCCACCCTATCCCCAGAAATGGAAACAGAGATGTCGAGGAAGGGAAGAGTCAGAGATGGACTGGTGAAAGTGAGAGCAGGGTGGCAATTGTAAGTGAAATAACTTTTCCCATTCTGGATGAGAGGGGAAAGCAGCACTGATGATGTCAATGACTTACTAGAGAACGAGTTGTGGATGGGGGCCACTATTGGACAGGTACAAGTAAAGATTCAGGCATAACTGGGCCCAATGCAGGTACCCACAGTCACCCTTTTACCAGAATAAAGTGGGAGACACTAAAGGAGAAAATACCTGGGTCTCTAGATTAACAGTCCAGTGATAATACCAATCTAAATAAATACATTATCTGAAAAAAAGTGTTAGGACAACACAATGAATAATGATACTTTAGATTTACAATACAAATGTCCACTAACCAAGTGCTGGATTGCCTAATCCTCCAAAGGCACTCGTGCTGAGGTTTCCAAGGCCACCGTAGGTGTTTGTTCGACTGAATGGATCTGTAAAACGACATGGATTTAAAAAACAGTCAGCCATTGCTATAAAAGACTTAGAGGTCTGAGGACATGCATTTAATTTTGCAGACTGACTCTCAGTGAGATTTACTGTAAAATGGTGTTGACTATTCCTTTAGAAGGTTTGATGTATAAATAGTTCACTTTAATACCAGGCAGCATCTTGTTTCTAACTGCCTAATAAAACCTGTCTGAACGCGTGCAATCTTTTCCAAGCTAGTAAAACAGCAGGCTCATAGGTTAGTTAAACTAAAGTCCAATGACTTGAGAACAGGTGTTTTTGTTCTGCATCTGTGGGCTGCGCGGAGGCTCAGTGGTTAGCACTGGTGCCTGACAGCGCCAGGGATCCGAGTTTGATTCTAGCCTCGGGCAGCTGTCTGTGTGGAGTTTGCACATTTTCCCCGTGTGCGCACGAGTTTCCTCTGGGTGCTCAGGTTTCCTCCCACAGTCCAAAGATGTACAAGTTAGGTGCATTAGCCATGCTAAATTGCTCACAGTGTTCAGGGATATGTAAGCAATGTGCATTTGTCAGGGGAAATGTAGAGTAATAGGATAGAGGAATGGGTTTGGGTGAGAAACTCTTTAGAGGGTCGGTGCAGACTTGTTGGCCAATTGGCCTGTTTCCACATTGTACGGATTCTAATTCTATTCATTTATTTAAAACAACTGAAAATATCCAGACTTGACTGTTAAATTTATTTGCATATCCTAAAACTAGATTTTCCAACCACTGATAAAGAAAAAAATAGAACACCAAGTCCTTAGGATTTCACACTCAATTTGTCTGAGGTTTCTTATTCACACCAGTCTCAAAGAATGCTCCAGCGTGATATTTAAGAGATAATTTTACTCTAACTTGCCACACAGAAAATCTACTAGAAAGCATGTTTTACTATGATAAACTTTGATTTTAACTCATTTGACAAGAACTCACGAAAACTATACCGAAAATTGATGTAATTACAATTAACAACTACACTGCCTATGTTTCTTTTGTACATGCTGATTTAGGTAAAAGAGCTATTTTATCCTTGAAGCTAACATCCCTTGAAGATATTTATGATTATCACAGTAGAAAATGCTGTGTTGCGTGATTCTATGTACATGGGCGGCACAGTGGTTAGGACTGCTGCCTCACAGCGCCAGAGACCTGGGTTCAATTCCTGCCTCAGGTGACTCTCTGTGTGGAGTTTGCACATTCTCTCCGTGTCTGTGTGGGTTTCCTCCCACAATCCCAAAATGTGCAGGTTAAGTGAATTGGCCATTCTAAATTGCCTGCAGTGTTAGGTGAAGGGGTAAATGTTGGGGAATGGGCCTGGGTGGGTTGTTCTTTGGCAGGTCAGTATGGACTTGTTGGGCCGAAGTAAGTAATCTAATCATAAGTTTCAGACAACACTCTCTGTTTAAAAGGTTAAGTGCTAAAAATGAGTGGCATGGAATTATTTTCCCTCAGGCAACAATTTGTTTCAGCTTGCTGTTATTTCTGTATTCGAAGAATCATGGAATTGTTATTGTGCAGTGCATGTTACCCACCTTGTCTGCACCAGCTGTTTGAATAAACACTGACTTAGCACTATGCTGTTGGCCTTTCCCCATAATGTTGTAGAGAGTTAAAAATCACAACACCAGGTTACAGTCAAACAGATTTATTTGGAAGCTTTAGCTGTGGAGCACTGCTCCTTCATCAGGTGGTTGTGGAGTATAAGTAAGACACAGAATTAATAGCAAAAGTTCTTATACTCCACAGCCACCTGATGAAGGAGCAGCGCTCCAACAGCTAGTGCTTCCAAATAAATCTGTTTGACTGTAACCTGATGTTGTGTGATGTTTAACTTTGCACACCCCAGTCCAACACCAGCATCTCCAAATCATAAATGTTGCAGAGTATTTCTATTTAAATAATCACATAAGTCCTTTTTGAATGCCTCAATTTAACCTTTCTCTACCACAATCCCAAGCAGTGCACTATAAACCTGAACTACTCGCTAGGTGGAAACATTTCTTCTCACATCACATTTACTTTTATGGCTCTTAACCACTGGTTACTGTTTCTTATCACTCAGCAACAATGCTACTGTTCCCTTTATTCCATAAGCTATTATGTTTCTCTTAAAATCTGGCATGTGCACTGATCAACAGCATTATATTCATCAACTCTTTGTACTACCTCTTCAAAGAACGCTTTTTAAGAAATGCATGGTGACTCTCCCTAAATAGCCCATATTTGCCCATATGACTATTAATTCTATTCCAAATTACTGTTTCTACAGAAGGTTTTCCATTACTTTAACTAGTCTATAATTGCTGGGCTTTTATTTAGTATCTTTTTAAAACAAGGCCATGATATTTGCAATTCTCCAGCTGTCTAGTACCACCCCCGTGTCCAGGGAATACTGAAAGATTATGGCCAGTGCCTATATAATTTCTGTTCTTGTTTCCTTCAATATTGTTGGATGCATTCCATTCTGTCCAGGTGCTTTGTTAATTCCAAGTATTAACAGCTTATCTGAGATCACTGCTTCATCAATTTTGAACCTTTTCCGTGACCTGAGTTTCCTCCTCTGTCAAATGACTTCGGTAGCATCTGGTTCCTTAGTAAAGATAAATACTAAACATGCATTTATTATCTCAGATGTGCTCCCTTCTTTTATCTATAAATCTCCATTTTAGTTCTTAATGAGCCCTATTCCTTCTTTTACTACCCAAGACCTCTTTTGGAGTATGGCGTCTAGTTCTGGTTGCCCTGTTGTAGGAAGGATATTATTATGCTGGAGAGGATTCAGAAAAGATTTACTGGGATGTTGCTGGAAATGGAGGGTTTAAGTTATAAGGAGAGACTGGGACATGTTTCACTGGAGCAGAAGAGTTTGAGGGGTGACCGTATAGAGGTTTATAAAATCTTGATTTGGAAATGCCAGTATTAGACAGGGGTGTACAAAGTTAAAAATCACACAACACAAGGTTATAGTCCAACAGATTTAATTGGAAGCACTAGCTTTCGGAGTGCTGCTCCTTCATCAGGTGATTGTGGAGAACACAATTGTAAGACACAGAATTTTACTGGCCTATAGAAGTCTGGCGTTCCATTTACATTAACCGCTAGTCTTTTTTCACTTCTCTTATTTGCTTTTTCACTGCTTTTGAGATTTTTGCACTCAACTTGGTTCTCATATGTATCTGCTATTTGACTCTTGTCAGTGCATGCTTTATCATAATTGTAACTTCTTTTCATCCAGGAGAGCTTTGGATTTATTTGCCCTCCTTTTCCTTTTGAGGAAATATATCTTGACTGTATCCAAACCATCTCTTTAAAAATAGTTCAATATTCAGCTACAGGCCTTCCTGCCAACCTTCTACTCCAGTATGTCTGGTTCAGCTCTGTCTTGCCCCATTCAAGTTGGTTTTTCCCCAATTAACTATTCTTATTCTGGATTGCCCATTCCTTTTTCCACCATTATTCTAAATCTTATGATACAATGATCACTTCACCCTACATGTTCCCCTACTTATAGTTGATCAATTTGTACCACCTTGCTCTTGAGAACCAGGTCTAACTGTGCTGTTCATGTTGGACTGTACATATACTGCTCTAGAAAACTTTCCTAAACACAATCTAAGAATGATTTATCTCATCTGTCCTTAATATAACCACTATCTGAACCTATATTTGGGGTATTTAAAGTCCTTCGTTATACCTTTCTATAATGCTTGTGCCTCTTTATAATTTCATTTCAGATTTGCCTCTACATCTTTCCCAGTAGCCTTAAGACTGCATTGAGCAATGTACTTGCACCTTTCAGTAATGGAGGGTTTCAGAGGACTGGAAAATCGCTTGCTCGGTTTAAAAAGGGAGTAAGGCAAAAGACAGAAACTTATAGGCTGATTAGCCTAACCTCGGTTGTGGGTAAGGTTTCGAAGTCCATTGTGAAGGATGAGAATTCTGAATACTTGGAAATGTATGGTAAAGTCGGGCAAAATCAGCAGGTTTTGTCAAGGACAGGTCTTGCCTGACGAGTCTGCTAGAATCCTTTGAGGTGGTAATGAGCAGGTTTGACCAAGGAGAGCTACTGGATGTCATCTATCTGGACTTCAAGAAGGTGTTGCACAGAAATCTGCTGAGTAAGATAATGGCCCATGGTGTTAGAGGCAATGGAGATAGAAGCTTGGCTGTCTGGCAGGATGTAGAGAGTAGGGATAAAAGGGTCTTTCTCAGGATGGCAGCCGGTGACAAGTGGTGTTCCGCAAGGGCCAGTGTTGCGATCACAACGTTTCACTTTATACATTAATGATCTAGCTGGAGGAACTGAGGACATTCTGGCTAAGTTTGCAGATGATACAAAGATAGGCAGAGGGATAGGTAGCATTGAGGCGGCAGGAATGATTTGGATAGGTTAGGAGAGTGGGCAAAAAGTGGCAGATGAAGTACAATGTGCGAAAGTGTGTGGTCATGCACTTTGGTAAGAGGAGGAGGCATGGACTATTTTCTAAATGGGGAGAAAATTCAGAAATCTGAAGTGTAAAGAGACTTGGGAGTTCCAGTCCAGGATTCTCTCAAGGAAATTTGCAGGTTGAGTTAGTAGTTAGGAAGGCAAATGCAATGTTGGCATTTATTTTGAGAGGATTGGAATATAAAAGCAGGGATGTGTTTCTGAGGGTTTATAAGGGTCTGGTCAGACCACATTTGGAGTACTGTGCACAGTTTTGAGCCCCATATCTCAGGAAGGATGTACTGGCCCTGGAGTGGATTCAGAAGGGGTTCACGAGAATTGTCCCAGGAATGAAAAGCTTAACATTTGAGGAACGTTTTAGGAGTCTGGCTCTATATTCAATTGAGTTTAGATGGATGGGGAGTTGGTGGTGGTGGTGGTGGGGGAGGAGAATCTAATTGAAAATTATACAATATAGAGTGGCCTGGACAGAGTGGATGTTGAGAAGATGTTTCCATTGGTAGGAGAGACTAGGACCCAAGGGCACAGCCTTAGAGTAAAGAGAAGACCTTTCAGAGATAAGGAGAAACTTCTTCAACCAGACAGTGGTGAATCTTTGGAATTCTTTGCCACAGAAGGCTGTGGAGGCCATGTCATTGAGTATATTTACGACAGAGAAAGATAGGTCGTTGATTGTCATGGGGATCAAGGGTTATGGGGAGAAAGCGGGAGAATGGGGTTGTGAAATCTTCTGCCATGATTGAATGGCAGAGCAGACTCTAATGGGTTGAATGGCCTAATTTCTGCTCCTGTGTTTTATGGTCTAATCTGAGATTGCTAATCTATTTGAAAAGGGATTCCTCAACAAAAAAAGAGTTTGAGAACCATAGCCCAGTCTTGTCGAAGGTTTGGAACCAGCAAACATTGACAGTCAGGTTATATTCAGGGATCAAGACAGACTCATTTCACGCAGACTTGGAAAAATACTTGTGTTACAGAACTGGTCACTCCCATGGTCAAACTGCTGCAGGACAGCTACTATACTGGGATCTGTTCAACACCGTGGAAATTTACACAGGTATGTCAGCTTAGTAAAAGCAAGGCAAATCCAACCTAGCCAATTACCATCGCATAATCCTACTCCTGGTCTTCAGTAATTTAAGCAAAAAGCATCTGCAACAGTGCCATTAAGCAACAGTTACTCAGTAATAATTTGCTCACAGATGTTCATATTGGGTTCTGTCAAGGCTACCGAACTTCAGTCCCTTAAGTCCTCCATAATTATGACTCAAACTTATTCAATCAGCTATATCAATGACCAGGTGAATTTTAATAGGCAGAGGGAGCCATGCAAGATTCTGCTTAGCTGATGCCTTCAGGCTGCAGTGTCATTAATGCAGAATTTTCCATCTCAGTGAAATAAGCCATTTAAAAAAAAACAGCACAGTTGGTTTCAAGTCCAAGGAGTGGACTTTGGAGCTGCAAAAGAGTGAACTGGCACCTTATAAATTGATGTTGAAACGCTAGTGGAGCCTTCATTATTAAAACCAGAAAATAGCAGTGATATCACAAGGTACTGAAACCCGCTGAATTGCAACAGGCACTATTATAGTATCCCTTCTGGAAAAGAAAGCAGCTGAGGGAACTGTTAAGTGAAAGAAAACCTGATCATAATTTTATTTAGCTGTGACTAAATGCAATGTGAGCAATTGCTTTGTCAAACCCAAGTATAAGGTTGCATATTTGTAAATATTCACTCACTCACATCCCCTTTCCCCAGCCCACAGTTCTCACCTGCCAGGTGACCAGTGGGTAAATAGTTGCTGTGGTGATGAGGTGGAGGTCCAAAGGTGGTTGCAGTTGGATGTGCATTACCTACAAAGAAAGGACAAAAAAAGCCACGGTTAAATGAAGGATAAAGGAGTCAAGAAAAGCTGAAAGCAACAATCCATCAATACTGTTAACAAGTCATCAGAGAATAGAGATACATAGGGTCATTTCAGTGAACACGTACATATAGTTCAAATTATTACTATATCATCAACCCAGGAGGCAGCTTTCTGTTGAAATGGAAATGCATTGAAACATATCTTTTACTCTCCTTCCAAATGACTGATGGCGACTGTCATTTTCCAATCCGCCAAGATCTCAGGACACATCTAACAGATGAGAACCCGAGTGACGGGTTTTAAATGAGATCACTTACAAACTTTTGTAATGCACAGGACACCAGCAAGGCGATAATGAAGATCCACCAGAGAAACAAAAGGAAATGCTGCAAAGTGGCAGTACGTTATCGAACACAGTATTGGCTGGGCAGCCAACCATCTGTCTTCTGGACAGCTAGTCAAAGTTAACACATATCTACTAGGATACCAAAGATATCAGCACATCTGCAGTGCCTGGAAGGAGTGAGGTGTTTTTCAATGTGCCAGCAGCAGGGGAATAAAAACAATACACAATCAGTGAACATTTCATCTGATGGTAATTTAGTTAACGTTTTGAATCGCTATATTTTGTTGACTTCCAGGAAACCTTCATCAAATATCCAGTGAACTGCATCTACGTCATCATGGCTTTAGTGTAGTAAACACCCGACATGCTGGCAGTGATAAATACTTTAGGAAAGATGATTGAAAGAAGTGATAAGTAGTAAGATGGAAGGGGTTAGGAAGTTCAGGAAGGTAAGGGCTGAAACGGGACTATAGAGATAGGATTAGGGCAAAGGCGTTCAGAGGAGGATCTTGATTTAGTTGTGCTTGGGGTCAGACCGATAGGCAAGTGGAACCTAGTGCACTGAAATTCTGGATGAATTACCAATCTATGGAGGATAGCTGCCAACAAAGTCCAATCTGTATTGTCGAAGTAAGGATGGCTCATTATTTTAAATTGAAATCAGCTTTAGTCTAAACACTCATTAATGTTTAAAGATTTAATTCAGACCAAGGTGTAAAATTAATATATATATTATACTGCCATGAGTAAGATCAGAGAAAGATGAACCTTAGATCGATTCTCACTTGCTAAGAGGTTGAACCTAAAACTAAAGATATTGATTACAAGATTTTTGGAATGATTTAAAGTATCAAGCAGAGATGGAACCTAAAACCAGGACCATGACAATGCTGTGGGATCTCAAACACCAAATAAACTCCACAGGTTCAATCATCTAGTTTGGATGCAACATTTAGCAAACAGGCTTTCTGAAAAAGTTGCTGATTTCTTGGTCAGACAATAAAACCATCAGGTGCTTTACTAATAGGAGCAACGAGAAACCCAAAGAACGCCATTCCCAAGTTGAAACTTGCCATTCCTTTGTACTATGAGGTGTCAGAAAGATAAATGCACTAATCCATTCCAGCGCGTTTCAGCATGAATGAAGTATAATCTAAGAGAAGAGGAAATAAAACATTTCATGTCATCAGGTAACATACCTGTGGTTGAGAAGAGGGGCCTGGCCAGGTCATGTGGATATGAGAATCCAGGAAATATTCCAGGTGCAGGTGGTCGACTAAACAGGTCCAGCTTGCCCCCTATTTCAAGTTTGTGATGGTCCATTGGCATTTGTTGCTTTAAAAGTACAACAAAGTTCTTCAGTATCATGTACCAAAAGTAACCAATTGCTTCATAACATAAACTGGCTGATTTCTGTCTTGATAAAATGGGAGATAGGAGCTGGGAAGTTCCTCAGGGAATGTGAAAAACTCCTTTTGAAAAATTAATTTTTGTGAAAACAGTATTCCTGTTGATCGCCTTTTAATTAAGTGCACTTCCAAAAAGGAGATTTCAGCTAATAATTTTGGACAGAATTATTTAAAAAACATTGTTGCTCTGCTTGGGAGGGGAAGACAGGACGTGAGACTAAATGGCTCACATACATTGCCAAAATTCTAACACACATGGCAGCTTCTGATGTTGATTATATTTCGGGGAATATGATGGCATAATGGATTGGTAATCTGGAGGTCCAGGCGAATAATATGAAACATTTGGTTGAAAACCCACAATGACAGCTGATGGAGTCCAAATTCAATTAATAATGTCAGTTGAAAACTATCCTCAGTAAGGTTGACTATGAAGCAATGAATTCTCGTAAAAACCCATCTCATTCACTGATGTCCTTTAGGGAATAAAATCTGTTGTCCTTACTTGGTCTGGCTTACATATATTGGCAGATCCATGACAATGTAGTTCACTCTTAGATGCACTCTGAATTATTTTATATTATATTAGATTCCCTACAGTGTGGAAACAGGCCCTTTGCCCCCAACAAGTCCACACTGACACTCTGAAGAGCAATCTGTCCAGACCCATTCCCCTACATTTACCATTAATCTATCAAATGATTCAGTTCAAGGGTAATAGTGATATAAAGTAAATGCTGGCCTTGCCAGTGATTCCTACATCCCATGAAAGGATAAAGAAAAAAAAAATTCATTTAAACTGACATTTAAAAAAATACTTTGGGAAAAGAGAAAACAAAAATGGTCAATTCTGGGATTGAGAAGATTTGTTTTTTAAATACCTTCAGTTTTTGCTGGTGATGGTAGATTTGCCAGGCAATCTGCACATGAACGGCACACCATTTCCCAGGTTTCTGTAAGACACAAGACGCAATACATTTTAGTAGACTTGTTTCAACTGCAGTAACAAAAACATGCATGTTTATAGGCTTACTGAAACAAAATGCAAAGCACTCAATAAGAAGCCAAAAGCCTTCTAAATGGTGTGTACCCAAATATATATGCTGCAAAGTTTGAAGCAAATATTTAACGTGAGGTAATCCGTATGAATAAAAAAATTATTTTCAATCCTATGGTAAGACTGCTTTTAATTCGACAAATCAACAGATGTACACCAGAACAAGGATATGTAAATCAGGAGATAGAATGCACCTTGCACATGAGATTTGGACTGACTTACTGCATTTAGGAGTGGAATGCCAAGATGACACATGTAGATGACAATACAGTTTTGATTTTATAAAAGTGCTACTTTTATTTGAAGAAATCATAATAATTTAAATTTCAGCTGAATCAGAAACAGTAAAGCTACGTTCTCGGTTCTTCATTTTCAGCAAGAGATTGCTTATCTTCCATGATGAAAGTAAGAAGCCTGATTAAGAGCACCCTCACTAATTCAGGCAATGGAAATTTGTTATGCAAAGGAGAACTTGAAGAATAAGAATTACTGCACCTATGGTGAACAATCTTCTGCTCATGCCACAGCTTATTTTGACACTTCTTTCTGAATGAGAAGAATTTGACTAGGAACTATAGCAGATTGTAAAACAACCTGATGGTGTCATGGCTACATCTCATGAAAAGCAGGTCCAAAATGCAACACTAATATTAGGAGCAGTCTGTCATGGCTTCTTTCGAAGCAACTTCTATGGTTAACTTTCTCAAAATTAATACATATTTGGGTTACAGTTCTTCTTGAATGACCCTTGATTTTTCTCAGGGTGATGCATTATTATTTTGAGATGGAATAGAGGTCAGTATTAGTGGGACATATTCCAAAACCTGCTTATCCATTCCTTATGATAAACTGACCAATGTCTTGTCTTCACAGTTGACTGAATTTCCAATGTGTACAGCAGTAGACTGTTTATACATGCACCCATAAGGTAGAATCTTAGGTCTCCTTCATCCTTGAGGGCTTAGAATTAAAGAATGATTATCTCATGATCTCAATGATATTTGGATACTAGGGGCATGAAATGAAAATGAAGTCTGTGCACATGTCTGCGTTAGATAAGGCAGCCAAGGTATTACAGTACACAGCTGAGCTGTCTCTATTATTGAGAGCCAAGCCATCAATGTTATTATTTCCAGATCAACAGCACTAACAAGCATAAGGTAGCAGACTCAATAAATCACAGACATCTGTGCAAGACTAAATACTACACTTAAGCATGCTACTTATTTGTTACACTCTCCTGAACTCCAGAATATCTTGTTCACTAAATATAGTGCAAGGGCACACTAACTGCTTACCCAGTGACAAGAGATAAACCAAAGCATTCAGTACTTATCATTAACAAATTCCATATTGGTTGAAGTAATTTGAATCTCCCTGCATCATGATTGTAAAGATGTCTACCGATAGGCTTATTATTTGGGTACTGAAGAAGCGAGAGCTTGCCAATTACCATTATTATAATCTGCTTCCTTTTCTGTGACAGGGGAGGGTGGAAGGAGAAAAGAAAAATAAATAAAACAGTTCACTTTTCCTAATCATGGCGCAAACGTGTACATAAACCAGCCAGAGAAGCCAACAGCTGTGAATCAACCCACCCTGACCCCCATTAAAAAGAAAAAATAGTTTACAAGTATATTTTGAGAACAATACAAGTAGAAGAATTCAGCAGGAATACTGACTATCCTTGGCTGAATAGGGAGCAAGTCGGGAACAGGTCAAGCTTAAGAATATAGAAGATAATAGCGGTCAGAACTGTATGTATTCCGAGCTTCTATCATTAATTCTCTTGTATTAAGAGGGGAAGAAAAGATGAATTAGATCTTCAGGTAACCAAAGAGTGAGCAGGCTAATTTGGAAATGCCCCAAAGAGCCTGAAGTTGTGACCGCAAAAATACCTGGTGCCATCAAATTCAAGGTCTAGCTATCAAGTCCAATAAATTTTATAGTGAAGGATGTTTTGAAGAATTTTTCTGGAAATCCAAAAACAAAAGAGGCAAAATAATTCCCGGACAGCCTTTAACCTGACTTCTATGAAATGGAATCCCTGGCCTAGGACTCATCCCCAGGCAAACTGGGGTGTCAATTAATACTTTTACTCAAGGTATACTTACGCCCATTGGTTTTTGAGGTAGATTTACCCTTTTGAGTGGGAGCTGGAAGAAAACAGTAAACACAAATGAAACAAATAAATTCTTCATGGATGAAACCATGTCAAAAATAGATGTCTTGATTTTTTTTTTAAAACAAAGTCATCCATAAGTTTTCCCCTTGGCCTTCAATTGCAGTCTGCAAAGAAGTGTTCAGAGGGAAGATAGAAAGCCTTGCTGAAGCACAAAGATGTTTGAAGTCAGAACTTTGTGATAACGCCTTCATTTCTCATCCTTTGTTGCCAGAAAGCAAACAAACTTCAATAGATTTCAAAGAAATGTTGCATTCACAATGAATGCATCACTACAGGAACAGAAGTTTTGATGTGTGGATAACCACGTAAACTCTCAAATGATGCTTAAAAAGCAAATAAGATTTGAAATTGGGCCCCAACGTAGATCACAGAAAGGAGATAGGACAGGTTCAGTAAAGTTTATATAATCTATTTGGTTGGGACTAAGCCAAAAGGCACATAGAATCATACAACTATGCATTTTGAATATTCTGTATTAATTTTAAATATGAACACACTTGCTGTGTTTATCCATTTAGAGCATTATGGAGGGAAAACCAGCACTAAGTTAATTTGCTCCAAATTACTTAATCACACCGACAAAATAATATTTACAGAAATGCACACTATTACAACTGCACAACCCACCAGAGCAAACACAGTTATTTGATTACAGAAATCTTTAATTTTATTTAAGCATTTTCCACAACTTTCAAAGAACAAGAGTTGTTGTCTTTACAACGTTCAGAAATAATTTAAGCTTGCCATTTCCTTACACCAGTGACTGAATTAGATACATCATGGTCTGTTTATTAGTAAATAAATGATGATGATTTTCATACTTCAGAATTTTTCCTAAGCTCATGTCAGGCCAATTGGAATCGTAAAAATCTGATTCAACACTTCAGGTTATCTACAAACCGAATTAAATTTAAAAAAAAAAGCTCAGTTTCAAAATTACCCTTTTATCTTTAACATTTAAGAAGTATCCAATTAGAATTTCCACAATATGTGTCAAAATGGAAACGTGTCAGAAATCCCATGTAAAGGTTCTGCAGGCATGAAGTACAGTCCAGAGAAACTCCCAGGCAGATGGAGAAAAGAAAAATAACTCTTCATATTGTGTTTCTTTTGGACCATAAAGTTGAAATCAGGTGCATGAACATTCATATATCAGCATGAAACAGCAGAATGAATGGCTTTTGTGAAGCACAATAATCGAGTAATTCTGCCAGAAGTGATCAAAAAAAGGCAGTAGGCAGTTTGAGGTGCCAACTTAAATTTTAGACAAAATCATACAAACAGGTATTAAAATTAGTTATAAACAATGTCAGCAAAAAACAAACTTGGGACTTGCATTGTGCATACTTTCAAACATTCTATTATAAACAAGATGTTTTGGAATAGAAACAAACCAAATTAATAAAGTGCAAGGTTTATTCATAAGACAAGTAACCATTGCAAAAAGTTAATCTCACTTACTCTTATTGACTGCCTGTATGGATCTGACAACTGCTAGAAAAGACAGAAAAGTTGCACAATTATATTAACAGAAGCAAAATTTTAATGGGAACTGACAACATAAAAACCTTCTTGGATAAATTAACGAGATTTTGGTCAGCGTCTAATGCAATAAACTCACCCAAACTTGAGTTTATCACTCAGTGGCAATTTCAAAGAACTTTTGGTTTACATGAAACTCACGTTTCTTTTTTAAAAACTTTCATATTTTCATGTCACCATCAGTAAAATGACATTTCTTTCTTTAACAGCACTTACAGACAACAAAATAATGTAAACATTTTCACAAAGAAGCTAAACTAATAGCACAACATCTATGTTTGCTGTGTGTCGCTGCTAATCATCGCCATCGGTCAAAATATATGGTACATTGTTGCTGTATATTATTGTGTTCACTATCAATGGTCACTTTTAAAAAAATATACAAATGCTTTGCAGAAGAAATTATAATTATTCTTGGTAATTAATTCATTTGATCATCCTGATTCATTTTGAATTAGCTGATCTATATAGATTGCAAAATCTATTCATTTTTTATTTCATTTTTAGGTCAATACATTTTGTTACAGAAGTACACTGCTGTGTGCATGCAACAAATCATCTTAGCTGTTGCACTGCCTGAACTCTGCAGTGGTAAATGTTATAAACTGATTTCAGAGTCAGGTACCACAAACTGCTAAAGTTCTCTGCTTCCTTAACTCTCTGCCTGGGTGGGAACAAGTTCTGTCTTCACAGCTGTGTTTTAACTTCACTTATTTATTGGAAATTTGAACATTTTCAACAACCAGCATTAACAAAGCTTTAACTCAATTCATCTTTCAGTTATATCTATTGTCCCTATCAGAATCTATCAACATAAGAACATTTTTTCAGTTTAAATATTCTAGATCAAAACAGCCTTTCACGTGTATTAAAATCAACTCTGCATTTTTTCACAAACCCAAAAGGCACAACATTCCCACTGGTTTTCTCCATGTAGTGAAATGAAATATTAATACTCTTCATATTCTTTACAACCCTTCTGTGCCTAAAATGGCAACTTGCACATCACAACAGTAACGACATATTTCAAAGAACTTAACTGACCACAACTCTCTGTGGAATGGTTGGGTTATGAAAGCCACCAAATGCAAATCCTGTCTTTTCATGATCCTTTCAGATTATAATAATCTCACTGGATTTTAGTTTTTTATAACAAAAAATGGCTTGTAGAATTCTGATTTATTGAGATCTCAACATAAACTTCAGAGCCATTAAAAAGGTCACTGCTTAATATCAAAATACAAGCATTTGAAATACTTAGGTCTGACAGCAGTGCAGAGAGAAACAGAATTGACGGTTTAAGTCAAATGAGATGCTTGCTGCTTGAAATATCTGCCCATTCTTGAAATTCAAAAACATATATTTAAATTATTTTGTAGATATTCAATATTAGACACATCTAAATAATTGACTTAGAATGTAATCTCACTCAATGTTTACTCAATTGAGAAAATGCATGAGAAACAACCCAATAAGCAAAACTGCTGAAAGCTGCAAAATGTCACATAGGAGAACTTCTCAGGTGAAAATAACATGATTGTTCACTGTTGACTAGCAGTTGCCAGTTTTGTGACCTGAAGAAAGGTTTATATCTTGTGATACACACATTACTGACCTGCAATGACCTTTTGTTAATGTTGGACAAATTCTGACCAAACTGAAAGTCAGGGTTCTGCGTCTTCTGGATATATCTGAATCTTACATTTGATTAGATATCTACTGACACTGAATTAATGGCACAGTATAAATGGGCCAAATTCAGGGACTCGAGCTATATTCAAATAGAACCTAGACTTTTAACTGAAAATAGACAGCAAAGAGCCATTGAAACCAAATGTGATTTCCCATCTGCTTGTGCTGTTTTGTTAATTAGCAATATGGCTTTATACAGAATGAAGTCATTGCTATGACAATGACAGAATGAGGAGTTTTAGGGATCAAAGTTAGATAAAAGGCCAATGAACAAAGGTTTAATAGATTCAATGATTAAATCTGATCTTGTTTCAGGATTTCACCTTGTTGTGCAACCAGCATCAGAGAGTATTCTCAAATACTGTTGCTAAGATGCGGTATTCCAAGGACAAAGTTAAAAATCACACAACACCAGGTTGTAGACCAACAGGTTTATTTGGAAGCACTAGCTTTAAAAACGCTGCTTCTTCATCAGGTGATTGTGCAGCAGGACCATAAAACACAATTTATAGCAAAAGGTCAATTTCATGTGGCTGAAATATATTAAACAAACTTAGATTAAGTCTTTCATCTTTTAGAATGGTTTTGCCAGTTTCCGGTTTGTTAACATATAAATCACAGAATTTCTTTTAAGTCACATTCTCAAGATAACTTCAAGTTTTCTAACAAAATGTGTCATCTCAGTTCAGACAGTGCATTAAATGTGTGAGGTTAAAGTCTATCTACGTCCCAATCTTGAATCAAACTAGCTCTATTTTTAAACTGGGATTTACAGAATCTTACATCGATTGACTGTAGGTTATGCATTTTTGAGCAAAATAAAGTATAATTCTGCAAATACAGATTCACCCTATAAATGTATGCGTGTGCATGCAGGAAAGATAGTGAGAGTGTGTGTAAATGTGAGTGTGTGCGGTGGGAGAAAAGACGAGGGGGTGAGTGCGTGGATATGAGTGTGAGGGTGTGTGTGTGTGTGTGTGCGCATGTATGAGAGAGGGTCTGTGTTAGTGTGTGACACAGAGAGAGAGAGAGAGACACACACACACACACACACACACACACACAGAGTGTGTGCGCGCACACCAGCGCTCATGAGTGCAGCGGGGTCACCTGTAGTGTGACATGAACCCAAGGTCCCAGTTGAGGCGATGCTCATGGGTACTGAACTTGGCTATCAGCCCTCTACTCAGCCACATTGCGTTGTTGCTTGTCCTGAAGTCCGCCTTGGAGGATGGTCACCCGAAGGTCCAAGGCCGAATGTCCCGGACTACTGAAGTGTTCCCCGACTGGATGGGAACACCCTTGCCTGGTGATTGTTGTGCTGTGTCCATTCATCTGTTGTCATAGCATCTGCTCTGTTTCGGTAATGTACGATGCCTCAGGGCATTCTTGCCTGCAGTGTATGAGACAGACAAGGTTGCCCAAGTCATATTTGTACCTGCCGTGTACATGGTGGGAGGTGTCCTCACGTGCAATGACTGTATCCGTGTCGACACTCTGACACCTCTTGCAGTCGTTGCCATGACAGGGTTGTATGATGTTGTGGTCGATATTGTCCTGAAGGCTGGGCAGTTTGCTGTGAACAATGGTCTGTTTAAGATTTGGTGGCTGTTTGAAGGCGAGAAAAGGTGAATAAATCCCCAGGACCTGATCAGGTGTACCCTAGAACTCTGTGGGAAGCAAGAGAAGTGATTGCTGGGCCTCTTGCTGAGATATTTGTATCATCGATAGTCACAGTGTGAGGTGCTGGAAGACTGGAGGTTGGCTAATGTGGCACCACTATTTAAGAAGAGTGGTAAGGACAAGCCAGGGAACTATAGACCAGTGAGCCTGATGTCGGTGGTGGGCAAGTTGTTGGAGGGAATCCTGAGGGACTGGATGTACATGTATTTGGAAAGGCAAGGACTGATTAGGGATAGTCAACATGACTTTGTGTGTGGGAAATCATGTCTCACAAACTTGATTGAGTTTTTTGAAGAAGGAACAAAAAGGATTGATGAGGGCAGAGAGGTGATGTGATCTAGTTGGACTTCGATAAGGCGTTCGACAAGGTTCCCAATGGGAGACTGGTTAGCAAGGTTAGATCTCACAGAATACAGGGAGAACTAGCCATCCAGATACAGAACTGGCTCAAAGGGAGAAGATAGAGGGTGGTGGAGGAGGGTTGTTTTTCAGACTAGAGGCCTGTGACCAGTGGAGTGCCACAAGGATTGGTGCTGGGTTCTCTACTTTTTGTCATTTATATAATTGATTTGGATGTTAGTAAGTTTGCAGATGACATCAAAATTGGAGGTGTAGTGGACAGTGAAGAAGGTTATCTCGGATTACAACAGGATCTGGACCAGATGGGCCAATAGGCTGAGAAGTGGCAGATGGAGTTTAATTCAGATAAATGCGAGGTGCTGCATTTTGGGAAAGCAAATCTTAGCAGGACTTATGCACTTAATGGTAAGGTCCTACAGAGTGTTGCTGAACAAAGAGACCTTGGACTGCAGTTTCATAGCTCCTTGAAAGTGGAGTGACAGGTAGATAGGATGGTGAAGGAGGCATTTATAGTGAAGGAGGCATTTATTATGCTTTCCTTTATTGGTCAGAGTATTGAGTACAGGAGTTGGGAGGTCATGTTGCAGCTGTACAGGACGTTGGTTAGGCCACTTTTGGAATATTGCGTGCAATTCTGGTCTCCTTCCTATCGGAAAGATGTTGTGAAACTTGAAAGGGTTCAGAAAAGATTTACAAGGATGTTGGAGGATTGCAGGCTAGGTCTATTTTCCCTAGAACGTCGGAGGCTGAGGGGTGACCTCATAAAGGTTTATAAAATCACAAGGGACATTGATAGGATAAACAGACAAACTTTTTTCTGAGGGGTGGGGGAGTCCAGAACTAGAGAGCATAGGTTTAGGGTGAGAGAGCAAAGATATAAAAGAGTCCTAAGGGGCAACACTTTCACGCAGAGTTGGTGCGTGTGTGGAATGGGCTGCCAGAGAAAGTGGTGAAGGCTTACAATTGCAACATTTAAAAGGCATCTGGGTGGGTATATGAATAGGAAAGGTTTGGAGAGTTATGGGCTGGGTGCTGGCAGGTGGGACTAGATTGGGTTGGGATATTTGGTCTGACCGAGTTGAACTGAAGGGTCTGTTCCCGTGCTGTACATCTCTATGACTCTATGAAATGACATATTTTGTTAGAAAACCTCAAGTTATCTTGAGAATGTGACTTACATATTAACGAACCAAAACTAGGAAAACCATTCGAAAAGATAAGAGACTTAATCTAGGTTTGTTTAATATATTTCAGCCCCATGACACTGTAACCTTTTTGCTAAAAATTCTGTGTTTTATGGTCCTGCTGCATAACCACCTGATGAAGGGGCAGTGCTCCGAAAACTAGTGCTTTCAATTAAACCTGTCGGACTATAACCTGGTGTTGTGTGATTTTTAACTTTGTCCACCCCAGTCCAACACTGGCTCCTCCAAATCTTTCAAGGAAGTGGCTTTTGATGAAAAATGCCACATGAAGATGTTATGAAGCAGTTCATTTAGAATAGGAAGGGAGATGATAAATCTAACAAGCTCAGAGAGCACTTGATAGAAATGAGCTTGTAATAGTGTTAATAGTGAGAATATTTTAGATTCTGTGAAACAGACATCTACACAAGCATCAAGAACAAAGTTGTAAAATGAATCAAAAATGTACTTGATGGTATAAGGAACTCTGGAGTTGTGCAGGTTAACTGCACAAAAATTAAAATTCAACATGTAATGAGGTCCTGACTGAAAATTTCAGGATTGAAAGTTATTAGTTCATTTACCCTGGGGTCCTTCTGGAGTAGAGTGTGAGGAACTGCTCCTTGCCTGCTTGCTACATCAATTGGATTGGAAGTCTGGGGAAAGACAACACCGCATTCACATAATTAATGACAAGTGGTCTGGTCCACTGAAATTACTACATGCAATGAAAAGGCCACAAAATCATGGAAAAGCCACTGGGCCACTGAATGTATGAAAAGTGAATACTTTGCGTAGCTTTTTTAGATACTCAAGTATGAAGAGATTAGTTTCTGAGATGATTACACTGAACTGCAAAAATATAGGAGGAGATATTAATGTATCCCTTAAATACAAAGTTCTTAACTTTGACTCTGCCTCTCATCTGGCTGCAGAGGTCAGTCACTTCTCAGAGGACGTGGATGGAAGGGAGGTATCTTCGCAGCTTCCAGCATCTAATGTCACAGAATAACTCCGGAAGAGAAGGAATTCCTTAAAAATTATTAAGCCAATCTGTTCCTCTTTACATAGTTTCCTACTTTTCATGAGTCAAATTTAGCTGGTCAATTTCAGCAAAATTATCATGGTCACTATCTCACTGAAATTGACAGAAATTGTGGATGCACAGAATAATGCAGAAATCCAGAAGTTACTGCCAGTGATTTTATACTTCTCCAAAAAGTGTGTTGTTATGGTTCCTGCAGTTTGTTCTCTCTGAGCGGGAAGTGAATAAAAGAAAAGTCTATTTTTATGGTATTAGTCTTGCGTAAAAAGCTTTTAAAAAGTTAAAACTTGTAGAGCGGCACAGTAGCTCAGTGGTGAGCACTGCTGCCTCACAGCGCCAGGGACATGGGTTCTATTCCAGTCTCGGGCAACTGTCTGTGTGGAGTTTGCAAATTTTCCCTGTGTCTGCGTGCATTTCCTCCGGTTTCCTCCCACAATCCAAAGATGTGCAGGTCAGGTGAATTGGCAATGTTAGATTGCCCATAGTGTTAGGTGCATTAGTCAGAGGGAATGATCTGGGTGGGTTACTCTTCGGAGGGTCGGTGTAGACTTGTTGGGCCGAAGGGCCTCTTTCCATACTGTAGGGAATCTAATCTGTTGCATGAGGTACAACTAGGCTTTCAATGATGTCATAATTGTGTAACATTCCCAATGGGCTCAAAACTAAGTTTATACTTGTGGAATGTCACATCTGTCCATACTGATTAAAAATCCCAAATATGTTTTAAAAATGCTTTTATATCTCTTACAAAGTTTATTATTTTAACTTCTACATGAACTGAATCATAATTGTTTTATAAACTGAAAATTTAAATCAAATGTGAAAGATGTTAACTGTTTTTAACCTGCTTTGCCGTGTGTGATCATTTCAATGTGATTGGGCCCTTATTACTTGCTGAAATCACTGCTACCAGAGGCCAAGATATCTCCTTGGACAAAAATAGAATTGCTGGAAAAACTCAGCAGATCTGGCAGCATCTGTGGAGAGAAACTTGGTTTTAGGGGTTGCTACTGGGCAAGGGAGAAGGGTCCAGAAATCACTGGATATTTGTGGGAGAGTTTCTTTCAAGTCAACACCCTTCCTAAATGCTAAGAGGATGCCCCATCTTGTGGGACAACATAGAACTAGAGGGCACAATTTCAAAATAAGGTCTCTCTTGCTGACGTCAGAGATCAAGAGAGAATTTGTTCTCTTGGTTGTTTATCTTTGGAACTGTCTTCCGCAGAGAACAGTGGAGGGTGGGTCATTGAATGTTGAGTAAGATTTTCAATACTTAAGGGAAACCAGTGGGGGGTATGGTTTGGAGATGGTTGATGCTTGCAGGAAAGTAGACATGAGACCACAATCAGATCAGCCGTGATCTTACTTATTGGCAGTCTTGATGGGCCAAATGTCCTAATGCTGCTCTTTTCCCTTGTGATCTGACACAAAATCCAGGCTCTTGATTTTACTTTTGCATGAAAACAATGTTGTAGTATTGCGATGGTCATTATTGCTAAAACCTTTAAAATGAAAATATTCATGGAGAAGCTGTCAAAACTGTGTTAACAGTTATAAGTGTCATTTCAGGTAATGTTCCTGAAAAACCCAAGACTGCTAAAAGGTACATAGAAAAATATTAATTTATAACTTGTCAGGAATACATGCTACCATACGGAAATTATGCAAACAGAAACCACAATATTTTAACAGAGACAGACTTCAAAACTACTTAATTATTTGTGAAGTGCTTTGGGATATCCTGAAGTTGTTGAAGGCAAGATATAAAGCAAGTCATTTTTTTTTCAACATCAGTCTGTACATAAGTTTCTTATAACTGGAATATTATGTTGTGAAACTGACTCAAGGACATTCACCTGAAGGCCAATGTGTAAGGTGTAGGGCATGTGGGACCTTCAGGACTCAATCGCCTTCTTCAACAAATTGAGTTCACTAAGCATTCAATAAGCTAATTGTTCATGGCCAGAGCTGTGCCAACTGTGAAGCGTTTTAATGAATTAGGACTGTATTTATAATAATCACCATATAGAATCACATGTTCTGTCCTAAGTTTAGAATTTCCTTGCAAGTTACATTTTGATAAATTTGCAGAAATACTTTTCCTTGAATGACTAAGAAATCCAAAGAACTGCAGAATGCTGGAAATCAGAAACAAAAACAGAAATTTCTGAAGAATCCAGCAGGTCTGGCATCTGTGGAGAGAAAGAGCTGAAAATGTGTTGCTGGAAAAGCGCAGCAGACATTTTCCAGCAACACATTTTCAGCTCTAATCTCCAGCATCTGCAGTCCTCACTTTCTTCTATGGAGAGAAAGCAGAGTTAATGTTTCAGGATCTATGGCCCTTCTTCAGAACTGGTTATAGTTAGGAAAAGATTGAATACGCTAAATCAGGGCGTGGGTTGGGGGCAATGGAGTGGAGAGTAAACGATAGGTGGAGGTGGAGCCCAAAAGCAGTTCCCAGGCAGATGGCTGACAATGGGTTGTTTGTGATGACTCTTGAGCTTCCGGGTGCTTGCTGCTTAACACACCACCACGTTCCCTGGTCAACATCTCCATTTCAGGCTTGTTGCAGTACTCAGCAAAGCTCAGTGCAAGTAACTCTGCAGCCTTCTGGGCTCAATTCCAAGTTTCACAATTTTAGTTAGAGGCAAAATAACTGCAGATGCTGGAATCCAAAGTTGACAAGCAGGAGGTTGGAAGAACACAGCAAGTCAGGCAGCATCAGGAGATGGAGAAGTCGACATTTCAGATGTAATTCTTCTTGAGGACTGGGGGTGGGGAAAGCTGCAGATAGAGGCGGTGACGACGGGGGAGAGGTTGAGTAATGAGGTAGTGATAGGTGAATACAGGAGGTGGGTGCAACCTAGTTGATTGATAGGAGAAACAAATCTGGTTGGCAGCTGGAGGGAAGGGTCAGTTAGAGGGATGAAAGGGATCCATAGGATGGTGGGAATTAGAATTCTTACAGTGTGGAAACAGGCCCTTCAGCCCAACAAGTCCACACCAACCCTCCGAAGAGTAACCCACCCAGACCCATTCCCCTAACCTATATTTACCCCTAACTAATAACTTACACTATGGGCAATTTAGCATGGCCAATTCACCTAACATGCACATCTTTGGACTACGGGAGGAAACCCACGCAGACACTGGAAGAATGTGCAAACTCCACACAAGGTTAAAATCAAACCTGGGTTCCTGGTGCTGTGAGGCAACAGTGCTAACCACTGAGTCACTGTGCTGCCCACAGGGTGGAAGGTTAATTGAAATTGGAGAACTCAACGTTGAGTCCTCTGGGCTGTAGGGTGTTGTTCTTCCAATTTGTGGTCCGATTCATTGTGGCATTGGAGGAGACAGAGGAAGTTTTCTTCCAGCCTCCTGCTGGTCTACCTCCACAATTTTAGGGCTTGAACACCTTCTCCCATACTCTTATCCAGAAACCCACACACCCAGGCTTTGTTTTAAATAGGTTGCTGCCACAAATAACCCATTGTGAGTCACTAATGGTCCCCATGAGCAGATATTTATTCACCCATACTGATCTTTGCCTCTTCCTTTATCTGCTCAACTGTTCTCTCTCTCTCTCTCTGGGCTCCATCTCCACCTGTTCTTTCCCCCTCTCCATGCCCCATCTTCAGCATATTTACCAACCCTATCCTAGCTACGATCAGTTCTTAAGAAGGATCTTTGGATCCAAAACATTGCTCCGCTTTGTCTCCATAGATGCTGCTAGATCTGCAGAATTTTTTCAGCACTTGGTTTTTGTTTCCTTGAATGATATCTTACTTTGTACTGACATTTGAACGCTTCTGAAATTACAATAAATCAGGAACTTGCACATAAACTGAAATATTAAAATGTCACAGCCAATAAAAATATTTCCAAGGTTTATTTTAGAGTTTACTCAGCAAGCATTGAAGAGCTTAAGCATTACTTTATAGGATATGATGTCATTTAAATGGTTGACTGAGTTACATTACTTTCAGATAATTATTTTTTGTATAGTACATTCATGCATAACAGTGCTCATTCTGCAGATTGCCAAGAAGTTACTGTACTTGGATGCTTAAATTTATCGTTCTATTAGATTTTATTTCAAAATTGGAAGAAAACATTTTAAAAAGTTTCAACACTAATCATATATTACTGAAAATTTTAAGTTTCATCATGATCTGTTTCCAGTGACCTTGAGTTAAGAATACTACATATTGCCCATGACATTGCCATTTGCCTACAACTATGGCAGTCAGATAATGAATAACCTGTTATGCCTCGAACTGACTCCCGGCTCAGCAAAGTGGAGTGCGAAGACAGTGAAATTGACTGAGGTAATCTGTCTCCCCCCTACCTCAGTGACAGACGCTTCAGTCTGAAAAATGGAAGAGCACTCAGCAGCGCCGACCCAGGAAATCTTAATAACCCTGACTGATCAAGGCAGCCCAGTGAAAGGCATTGTGCTCAGTCAGCATAAGCACATGCAAGTTAGGCCTTTAGGGCAAAAAAAAAATCATCTGCTCTACAGAACAAGGTAATTTGCTCATTTAAAATGGTTCCTACCATTACAATGCATCAGCTACAGGATTTTTGACTCCAAAGATGGGTCAAGTATTATTAACCTTCTGCAGTTTACCCTCAGGGCCTCTTCGTCTACTGAAGTTGGCATGTAAATTATGTGGAAATTTGCAGATCAAACTGGTCTGCCTTTGACAGATACATTTTTTTTCCAGTTTTGTGCCTAGGAAATGCTGTACTTACTGATCCTGGTATAATCATAGGTTAACCACATCAATCACAGCAGG
Source organism: Chiloscyllium plagiosum (assembly GCF_037043375.1). Taxonomy (NCBI): domain Eukaryota; kingdom Metazoa; phylum Chordata; class Chondrichthyes; order Orectolobiformes; family Hemiscylliidae; genus Chiloscyllium; species Chiloscyllium plagiosum. The sequence continues at coordinate 8,317,151 of NW_028270162.1, read as the reverse complement.
TTTACAGGACGCATTTCTTAACAAAGGTTATGCAGAAAGCATGTAGCAAAGCTCAACTGCAAATAAACTGTTTAATAATTATAAATGTACACGTCATTGCAACTTTCCTTTAATACTCTCGGACAGTTGCTCAGTTATGACAAATCTTCAACAATTCAACAGTAATGTGATTTACTCATATTAAAACTGAGGGAGGGGCAGGAAGAAAAGAGAATCGGCATTGCCAGTCTCCCATTTCCATGCTTCTATCATTATTAGTGAAACATATTACAATTCAGTTTTAGCAATTACCCAAACAGATTTTCATACCTTAGGTTGAAATGCTCCCTGAAGTGACCCAAAAGGACCTGAATGCGGAATCATGGGTGGCATGCCTGGCACTGTTGGAGCATACGGTGGGAAGAACTGAAATCAAAAAGATTTGAAGAATTAGATTCTGAATGAGAATCAGTCACATTGTGCACATTACACATTTAAGCCAAGTGTAAACAATTCAAAGATGCATTTTACCTACTTGAACAAATCTATCAATTTATTTACACCAGGTTACTGTCTAAAAACTATATCAGGTAATATTATAATAGACATTTCACTGATAGATATGGCAAAGTGTTTAACTGTCTGCAACTTTTCACTTACAAGATGCAACATTAAAACAATTTTACAGGAAGACTCACAAGCTAGTCTTTTTCCTGAAGCATCTAATATTACATTTTCAACTTCACTGAAGACTGGAAAAAATCCCATTACAATGAGCGTGTTTTCTCCTGCCCGCATCCGTCAATTTTATATTGGCAAATTAAATTATTGCTGTGAACCTGCATCATGTCTGTCCCCAATGCTGAAGAGTTTCATCTTCAGTGAAGCCCAACAAAGTGAGATATCTTTTTAACATAGAAAAGCAATTCAGTAACATAGTTTTTAGACAGCTGCATCCTTTACTTGTATTTGTAATCTAAACAAGTAAACAACTATCTGTTTCTGCATTCCATGGGAAAGTGCTCCAAAAATGTAATGCTTTTCAAACTAAAGCTGCTAGCATGAACAAGGAGACACTTGATTTGCACATGTGAGATAAATGCCTCTGCTATCAATCAAGTAAGCCCTGGACATAGTGACAAAATTTTGGTTTTAGCTACCCAAGGGGACAGACTGTCAAAAGCACATACAGCCTTCAATTTACAATTCAAAATCACCTAATCTATATTTGGTCAGTTACTGTTAGAAATGCAAATTGAGGCTAATTTGATGAACTGCAGATGCACTAGAAACCACAAGAGTTGAAATGCCAAGTTTAACACGTGAAATGATGCTTGATCAAGATAACATTTATATTAAAAAAAAAGTGGGTGTGAACTGAAGCACACGCACAATAAGCTCTTGAAAAAAAGAGGACACTCACACTAGAATGTCGATAGAAAGGATTTTCTATTTTTGGTGTATACTTTTCAAACTGAAAGGAAGAGCAAAAAAAAAACAAGTTGTAATAGATTTATTTTGCCTAACATCTAAATCACTGTCATTGTAAAACTGTGAGGCTGCCAAAATAAATTAAACATCTTCTGATCATGATATACAATTAGAATAGGCTAATGAATAATCAATATTGGCTGCGAATCATTTTTAACTTGGCACAAACTACTAACAATTCTTTAAACAAAATCGATAAACAGCTTTTAATAATTACTTTTACATATTTCATCTTTAAACAATTAGGGGACATTAAGAAATGGAAAGTCTTCACACACAACCATTTGGCATGGCAGCTGCTGCTGAATGTAATAACTATGTATACAGAACACATGCATAATTTCATTAATTATAGCCATTACCAGATGTCTGCCACTTAGTCAGCATAAACAACATTAATCACAAAAATATACACTAGGTAGATTATATGCACATTTCTTTATGACTGTAATTAGACCACATGGTACATTTTTTGCATTTAAAAAATTGAAAACACATTCTGCCACAAGCAGTTAAAATGTTTCTCTTCATGATCTCTTTTTGGAAAATTTGGAAATTATATTTAAACACAAGTAGACATATATGCAGCTTCTCCAAACATTACGATGAGCTGTTGTGTAAATTCCAACAAATTAAGTTAACTGTTTTCTAATACTGTTCAAAGTAAAGAAATAAAAACTTACTGAGCATTAATGACCAAAGTTCTATGGGTATCTGGTCTTAGATGATTTTAATTATACATTCTTAACTCTATATTACAAAGAACAGTAGTGTTGGTGTGTTAGATGTTATCGAGCTCCTACTATTTTCAGTTCACAGAAAGCATATATATATCAGTAGGGTGGATATATTTATACTTCATTCTTCCACACTGGGCTACCGTGGTATTTCACTTTTGCGATGATGCAATGCTCGTATAGCATACATGTTCAATTATTTTAAGGTCATGTTCAATTATTTTATATTGATGAATAAAAACCAATAAATTATAGTTTAGTGCCTTTCAATTTAAACCCACAACCCTGCAAAAAAACAAAACAAAATGTGTTCACAGGCTGAGAAAGGACTTATAATTTCTCAATCTTTTGACCACACAACACTTTAAAGCATTATCAGATACTTTGAGATGTTATGCTACATTAAATGCATGATATAAATCCAGGTAACTGTTGCTTATCAAGTTCTGGATTACTTTTTCTTCTGACTGGTCTCAATTTGGGGTATTTTAAATTAGGAAAATAATAACTTAATAAGATCCTATTCTCTTTAAATAATAATTGGTGACTGCTAATAGTTTGAAGCCTTCTGTACTCCACTGAAATGTATATAAACAATCTCAATACAGACATGTGACCTTCCACCTTAAATGGTTGTATGGTCCAAAGATAGCACAGGAATTTCAAAATAGAAAACTAAGTGCCAATGGTATTTTTCTTTTTAAGAACCACATTAGCCAACCCGGGGTCACTATGGCAAAAGAGATGGAAGGTTTTTTTTTCTAAGGGGAGAAGGGAGTCAAGAGATGCTCTACTTATCCTCACTTTTCTGCCTGGGGGATGCACCATAGATGGTGCATTGGGCGGCATGAGTGGAGTCGGTGGCAGACTCGCAGGAAAAGGAGCAAACGTGTGCTGATGTGTGTGTTGATGCGTGTGCTGATGCTGGTGTTGATGCTGATGATACTCTGCCCTCAAGAATGGTGGCGGGGCCAGCGACCCTGCCCTGTCGGAACTCTGAACCAAAAAGCGGTTGTTCAACTCCTGCCTCAGCAGTTCATGCTCTGGAAGAGAAAAAAGAAACACAAGGGCCGTGGGCCAGTCAGTTGGAAAAAGAAATTCCAAATATTCACCTGGCATTCCCTGTTTCTGCAGGTCATGCTGTGGTGGTTTTCTACGTGAGGACTCATTGGTGGAGGTAACAGAGATGCCTGTGACAAAGCACCAATCAGAATTCCCGACTGAGGCTGACAATACATGATTGGTTGGTTGAATGATATCAACAGGCTGGTATCTAAAGACAGAAGAGAACCATATGAGTCATCCCAGCAGAAAACAAACTGGGGAAATGAGAAACACACACAGTCTACCTCTAAAGGAGATAGCTAAGACACCACTCGTCTCCATAAGAGCAGACAGCAATATTGCGAAATGAAGTACATCCACTGGACATTGAAGGAGTTCACGGCTTTGTAATTTACCATTAGCTATTTGTTTAACTTTGAAAAGCGCTTTATGAGTTTGGAATTGAAAGCCATTTACTTATTACACAGGCATTTCAGGGCTCGTCTGTGCAGCTTTAAGCTGCCAAAACTTACAAATACTCTGAATCACCTTTACTGCTGGTAGCATGGCAACATCAGCAGCATGCTGAAAAGTTAGTTTCAAAATAAAACAAAATCATTATTTGCTCTTATGAGGACATGCGTTTGATGTAATTTCAGACAATTGCATTTAGTACAACTTCAAGAAAATAAATCACATTGAATTATGCTACCTTGTAAGAAAAACATTTGAAAAACTACTTATTGAAGTATGATTATCCTCTGAATTAAAATAAGTGGAATTATTAAATACAAATATAATTCAAAGGATGAAACACAGTAGTCTTGTCAATTAGCATGACAATAATCTTGGCCGATGTTGCTGACAATTTTGGGTGGGATTTGAAAGATTACAGTAAAACTGACCTGATGTTACCTCACACTCCCCAAAAGATCTTCTTTGTACTGGTGGTCAGTTGAATTATTTAAAAACAGTTATAGTCGAGAAATTCATCTAGTTTGTTGAGGATTACTAAAACATTATTCAAACTTTCCAAGCAATGAATACGGAGGGATTTGATTTTGAACACTCAAGTAAATTGAAGCAAGGATTTTGTATTAAGCTAGTCTTTTGCTGGGAGAAGGGTAAGCAAATTACGAGGCTGAAAGCTGAGGTACAGAGTCAGTATTGCCCCTTCCCTTCCAACTCAAATCTACAACACACAGAACTGGAATTAAACAATTTCTTTGTCCTTTGGTCTTCTACAAATGTGGTATACATTTTCTGTCACAAGGGAGAGCAGTTCATCTGCTTTCAGGTTTTATCAGTTTTGCTTTTTAACTTGAGATTCATAATGATCAAAAGACTAATTTGCTCGAATCCTAAAAAGAATGCATGAATTTTGAAAGCATTAGGTAATGGTCTCTAAGTGCAAATCTACACTGTGACTTTGATTCTTCCCACATTTTCTTCATGCAATGATGTTTCCTTATCTCTCAAAGCCATTTCTATCTTGGTCAAAATCACACGACACCAGGTTATAGTCCATCAGATTTATTTGAAAATGCTAGCTTTCGGAGTGTTGCTCCTTCATCAGGTGCAGTGAGAGGAAGCATCAGACAGAATTTATAATGAAGAGATCAAAGGGTCATACAATTGTGATGAATGCATTGAACAAACCAAAAATGGCTGACTCCCTCATATTAAATTTTTAATCAGTTAGGAGATGCAGGTTTTGACTGATTAGAATGCAAGTCCCAAAATTTCTTTCCCAGAACTGCCCTGAGATAACAAAGTTTTATCAGTGTATAAAGTGACATTGGGGGGGGGGGGGGGGGGTGTTCTGTCCTTGTTGCAGTTGGAGGCATGGGAAGTGAATGAGATGTGCTGGAGGGCATCAACAATGGGGGAGGGGAAATTGCAGTCTTTAAAGAAGGAGACCATCTGGTGTGTTCTGTGGTGAAACTGGTCCTCCTGGAGGCAGAAGAATTGGAAAAATGGGAGAGTGGCTTTACAGGAGGCAGGGTGGGAGGAGGTGTCGTCCTAAAATGCATTTTAGATGTGAGGCCTTGTTTACAATCTGTCTGTGTTTTAACTTGGAGCCAATGGTTTCATGCACGTTCCAACTAGACCTCTTTGCTACGCAGGACCTTACACCAATGTTATACACCAAATATACTGACGAAATTTACTTCCTTTGAACTCGTCGAGGAATCACTGAAACAACTACATAGTGATATCAACAAGTTTCACACTTACCACGGACCACTCTTTATAAGCAGTCTCATTCTTGTACACACTCATCCCCATCAAGGACAGACATCGCCAATACCTCACTCTACTCTAAGTCTATGGATAACCTCACGATGCTGCACTTCTTCAGCTTCCACTTAAACATTATTAAAAAAGCCATCCCCTTCGGACAAACCCGAAGGAGAGGGGGATCTGTTCAGATCTGCTCAGGATCTGTTCAGATGAGGAGGAACGCGATGGACACCTGAAGGTGTTAAAGGATGCCTTTATAAAAATGGGATACAATGCTCAACTCATCGTTCACCAGTTCTGATAAGCTACAGTGAAAAACTGGAACAAACACTTCAGAAGACAGACATGGGATACACTTCGTCGTCCAGTACCTTCTGTGAATGGAGAAACTACGCCATGGTCTTCGCAGCTTTCAACACGTTATCAATGAGTGGCGAGCACCTCGCCAAGATAATCCTTCTGCCTCCACCTCTCACCTTCAAACAACCCCCAAACCTGAGACAGACCATCATTTGTAGAAAACTACCCAGGCATCAGGACAACATCGACCACAACTCGGTCATGGCAAGACATGTCATATCATCAACATGGATATTACCATCACACATGGGGATTCCAGGCACCACATGCACAGCAGATACTCGTGACTCTGCCAACGTTGTCTACCTCATACACTGCAGGCAAGGATGCCCTGAGAGATGGTATATTGATGAAACCGTTTAGATGCTATGGCAATGGATGAATGGACATTGAACAACAATCGCCAATCAGGGATGTTCCCTCCCATGGGGAGCATTTGGTCTCAGAGCTTCACATAAACATCCTCCAAGTTGGACTTTGGGATACACAACAATGCAGAGTCACCGACCAGAGGCTGATAGCCAAGTATGGTGCCCATGAGGATGGCCTCAACCATGATCTTGGGTTCATGTCATACTATAGGTGACTCCATCACGCTATATAAACCTGCACGCGTGCTGTCACATTTGTTCCTACACACACCCGCAAACCCCTCTCCCCCAAAATCACGCATGTGGGCGCCCCCCATCCCTCACTCACCCACACACCTGCGCAGCCCCCCCTGCCCCCACACACATGCACAGCCCTCCCTCCCCCTCTCTCTCTTTCCCGCACACATGGCCCTCCTCTCTCATACACGCACAGCCCCCCTCTCCCCGCCCCCCCCAAATACACACTGCCCCCCCTCCACCCGCCACACACACAGCCCCATCACCCTCCCCTCCCCCCCCACACACACACACTGCCCCCCATCTCCCCCCCCCCACACACACACTGCCTCCCCCTCACCCCTCCCCCTCCCCGCCCACACACACACTGCACTCCCTCACCCTCCCCCTCCCCCCCACACACACACTGCCCCCCCTCACCCTCCCCCTCCCCCCCCACACACACTGCCCCCCCTCACCCTCCCCTCCCCCCCACACACACTGCCCCCCCTCACTCTCCCCCTCCACACACACACTGCCCCCCTCACCCTCCCCCTCCCCCCCCCACACACACACTGCCCACCCTCCCCTCCCCCACACACACACACAGTGCCCACCCTCCCCTCCCCCACACACACACACAGTGCCCACCCTCACCCTCCCCCTCCCCCACACACACACACTGCCCACCCTCACCCTCCCCCCACACACACACTGCCCACCCTCACCCTCCCCCTCCCCCCCCACACACACACACTGCTCACCCTCGCCCTCCCCCCCACACACTACCACCCTCCCCCTCCCCCCCCCACACACTACCCACCCTCCCCCCCGCCCCCAACACACACACTGCCCACCCTCCCCCTCCCCCCTCCCAACACACACTGCCCACCCTCCCCCTCCCACCCCCACAAACACACTGCCCACCCTCCCCCTCCCCCCCCACACACACTGCCACCCTCCCCCTCCCCCCCCACACACACTGCCACCCTCCCCCTCCACACACACTGCCCACCCTCACCCCCTCCCCCACACACACTACCCACCCTCACCCCCCCTCCCCCCCACACACACTGCCCCCCCTCACCCCCCCCTCCCCCCCACACACACTGCCCCCCCTCACCCTCCCCCCCCACCCCACACACACACACTGCCCACCCTCCCCCTCCCCCCCACACACACACTGCCCACCCTCCACCTCCCCCACACACACACACTGCCCACCCTCACCCTCCCCCTCCCCCCCCACACACACTGCCCACCCTCACCCTCCCCCTCCCCCTGCCACACTGCCCACCCTCACCCTCCCCCTCCCCCCCACACACACTGCCCACCCTCACCCTCCCCCTCCCCCCCACACACACTGCCCACTCTCACCCTCCCCCTCCCCCCCCCACACACACCTGCCCACTCTCACCCTCCCCCTCCCCCCGCCACTACCCACCCTCCCCCTCCCCCTCCCCCCCCACACTGCCCACCCTCACCCTCCCCCTCCCCCCACACACACACTGCCCACCCTCACCCTCCCCCCCCACACACACACTACCCACCCTCCCCCCTCCCCCCCCACACACACTGCCCACCCTCACCCTCCCCCCCGCACACACACACTGCCCACCCCCACCCTCACCCTCCCCCCCCGCCCACACACACACTGCCCACCCCCACCCTCCCCCTCCCCCCCGCCCCCACACACACTGCCCACCCTCCCCCTCCCCCCCGCCCCCACACACACTGCCCACCCTCACCCTCCCCCCACACACACACTGCCCACCCTCCCCCTCCCTCCCCCCACACACACACTGCCCACCCTCCCCCTCCCCCCCACACACACACTGCCCACCCTCACCCTCCCCCCGCACACACACACTGCCCACCCCCACCCTCACCCTCCCCCCCCGCCCACACACACACTGCCCACCCTCACCCTCCCCTTCCCCCCCCCACACACACACTGCCCACCCTCACCCTCCCCTCCCCCACACACACACTGCCCACCCTCCCCCTCCCTCCCCCCACACACACACTGCCCACCCTCCCCCTCCCCCCCCACACACACACTGCCCCCCCTCCCCCCCCCACACACACTGCCCCCCCTCCCCCCCCCCACACACACTGCCCCCCCTCCCCCCCCCAACACACACACTGCCCCCCCTCCCCCCCCCACACACACACTGCCCCCCCTCCCCCCCCCACACACACACTGCCCCCCCTCCCCCCCCACACACACACTGCCCCCCTCCCCCCCCCACACACACTGCCCCCCCTCCCCCCCCCCCACACACACACTGCCCCCCCTCCCCCCCCCACACACACACTGCCCCCCTCCCCCCCCCCACACACACACTGCCCCCCCTCCCCCCCCCACACACACACTGCCCCCCCTCCCCCCCCCACACACACTGCCCCCCCCCCCACCCCACACACTGCCCCCCCCTCCCCCCCACCCCCACACACTGCCCCCCCCCACCCCCCACACACACTGCCCCCCCCTCCCCCCAACCCCACACACTGCCCCCCCCTCCCCCCACCCCCACACACTGCCCCCCCCTCCCCCCCACCCCCACACACTGCCCCCCCTCCCCCACACCCACACACTGCCCCCCCTGCCCCCCCACACACACACACTGCCCCCCCTGCCCCCCCCACACACACTGCCCCCCCTCCCCACACACACTGCCCCCCCTCCCCACACACACTGCCCCCCTCCCCTCCCCACGCACACACACTGCCCCCCCTCCCCCTCCCCACGCACACACACTGCCCCCCTCCCCCTCCCCACACACACACACTGCCCCCCCTCCCCCTCCCCACACACACACACTGCCCCCCCCTCCCCCTCCCCACACACACACACACACTGCCCCCCCTCCCCCTCCACACACTGCCCCCCGTCTCCCCCCCCACACACACTGCCCCCCCTCCC